>NC_081262.1:10000-644576 GCF_030490865.1 Poecile atricapillus | reverse complement strand
CTCCAGAGCGCTTAGCAACAGGCACAACGAAACGTGTCTGTGGGATAGTGACCATTCCCGCCTAGTGCTGGCAATGCACGAGCACTGCCAAAAGGCAAAGGAAGGCGCTTAGCATCCGGCTTGTGCGCAAAGCTTTCAGACTGCCAGAGGACCGCAGCTGTGGTAAGCCCGCTTGCTCATTTGACGTTAGATGTCGCCTGCAAGAACTTCACCTGCATCTGGTTTATGCTGCTACCTGTTGTTAGGCGACAAGAAGGGCACAAGTCGCAAATGCTTTTTCCTGCTTCATTTTGCTAGACCACGCTCTTCTGTGGCTCTTTAGTTCTTGCCAAACTGTTATGTGCGTGCTGCTGCTTCCATCTGACAAGGAGCACAGCCTTCTGACAGCAGCTTTCAACTTGTCTAAGGAAGAGCTTGGCCATTTAGATGTGATGCAAATCTGTGTGTGTGTAAGGTGCAGGTGCAAGCTCCTGACAAAGGTGTTCTCCAGTTTCAGTTTCTATCTGCCAGACACATTGGAAATGTTTTCCTCTGGCATTCGCACCAAGAGTCGCAGAATACTTTACTGAGGAGCTCTGAGAATGGAACGGCAAGAGGTGTTCAGCTTACGTCATAAACAGTGCTCCAGAGCGCTTAGCAACGGGCACAACGAAACGTGTCTGTGGGATAGTGACCATTCCCGCCTAGTGCTGGCAATTCACGAGCACTGCCAAAAGGCAAAGGAAGGCGCTTAGCATCCGGCTGTGCGCAAAGCTTTCAGACTGCCAGAGGACTGTAGCTGTGGTAAGCCCGCTTGCTCATTTGACGTTAAATGTCGCCTGCAAGAACTCCACCCGCATCTGGTTTATGCTGCTACCTGTTGTTAGGCGACAAGAAGGGCACAAGTCGCGAATGCTTTTTCCTGCCTCATTTTGCTAGACCACGCTCTTCTGTGGCTCTTTAGTTCTTGCCAAACTGTTATGTGCGTGCTGCTGCTTCCATCTGACAAGGAGCACAGCCTTCTGACAGCAGCTTTCAACTTGCCTAAGAAAGAGCTTGGCCATTTAGATGTGATGCAAATCTGTGTGTGTGTAAAGTGCAGGTGCAAGCTCCTGACAAAGGTGTTCTCCAGTTTCACTTTCTATCTGCCAGACACATTGGAAATGTTTTCCTCCGGCATTCACGCCAAGAGTCGCAGATTGCTTAACCCAGGAGCTCTGAGAATGGAACGGCAAGAGGTGTTCCGCTTACGTCATAAACAGTGCTGCAGAGCGCTTAGCAACAGGCACAACGAAACGTGTCTGTGGGATAGTGACCATTCCCGCCTAGTGCTGGCAATGCACGAGCACTGCCAAAAGGCAAAGGAAGGCGCTTAGCATCCGGCTTGTGTGCAAAGCTTTCAGACTGCCAGAGGACTGCAGCTGTGGTAAGCCCGCTTGCTCATTTGACGTTAGATGTCGCCTGCAAGAACTCCACCCGCATCTGGTTTATGCTGCTACCTGTTGTTAGGCGACAAGAAGGGCACAAGTCGCAAATGCTTTTTCCTGCCTCATTTTGCTAGACCACGCTCTTCTGTGGCTCTTTAGTTCTTGCCAAACTCCTATGTGCGTGCTTCTGCTTCCATCTGACAAGGAGCACAGCCTTCTGACAGCAGCTTTCAACTTGTCGAAGAAAGAGCTTGGCCATTTAGATGTGATGCAAATCTGTGTGTGTGTAAGGTGCAGGTGCAAGCTCCTGACAAAGGTGTTCTCCAGTTTCAGTTTCTATCTGCCAGACACATTGGAAATGTTTTCCTCTGGCATTCGCACCAAGAGTCGCAGAATACTTAACCCAGGAGCTCTGAGAATGGAACGGCAAGAGGTGCTCCGCTTACGTCATAAACAGTGCTCCAGAGCGCTTAGCAACGGGCACAACGAAACGTGTCTGTGGGATAGTGACCATTCCCGCCTAGTGCTGGCAATGCACGAGCACTGCCAAAAGGCAAAGGAAGGCGCTTAGCATCCGGCTGTGCGCAAAGCTTTCAGACTGCCAGAGGACTGCAGCTGTGGTAAGCCCGCTTGCTCATTTGATGTTAGATGTCGCCTGCAAGAACTTCACCCCCATCTGGTTTATGCTGCTACTTGTTAGGCGACAAGAAGGGCACAAGTCGCAAATGCTTTTTCCTGCCTCATTTTGCTAGACCACGCTCTTCTGTGGCTCTTTAGTTCTTGCCAAACTGTTATGTGCGTGCTGCTGCTTCCACCTGACAAGGAGCACAGCCTTCTGTCAGCAGCTTTCAACTTGTCTAAGGAAGAGCTTGGCCATTTAGATGTGATGCAAATCTGTGTGTGTGTAAGGTGCAGGTGCAAGCTCCTGACAAAGGTGTTCTCCAGTTTCAGTTTCTATCTGCCAGACACATTGGAAATGTTTTCCTCTGGCATTCGCACCAAGAGTCGCAGAATACTTTACTGAGGAGCTCTGAGAATGGAACGGCAAGAGGTGTTCAGCTTAAGTCATAAACAGTGCTCCAGAGCGCTTAGCAACGGGCACAACGAAACGTGTCTGTGGGATAGTGACCATTCCCGCCTAGTGCTGGCAATTCACGAGCACTGCCAAAAGGCAAAGGAAGGCGCTTAGCATCCGGCTGTGCGCAAAGCTTTCAGACTGCCAGAGGACTGTAGCTGTGGTAAGCCCGCTTGCTCATTTGACGTTAGATGTCGCCTGCAAGAACTCCACCCGCATCTGGTTTATGCTGCTACCTGTTGTTAGGCGACAAGAAGGGCAAGAGTCGCGAATGCTTTTTCCTGCCTCATTTTGCTAGACCACGCTCTTCTGTGGCTCTTTAGTTCTTGCCAAACTGTTATGTGCGTGCTGCTGCTTCCATCTGACAAGGAGCACAGCCTTCTGACAGCAGCTTTCAACTTGTCTAAGGAAGAGCTTGGCCATTTAGATGTGATGCAAATCTGTGTGTGTGTAAAGTGCAGGTGCAAGCTCCTGACAAAGGTGTTCTCCAGTTTCAGTTTCTATCTGCCAGACACATTGGAAATGTTTTCCTCTGGCATTCACGCCAAGAGTCGCAGATTGCTTAACCCAGGAGCTCTGAGAATGGAACGGCAAGAGGTGCTCCGCTTACGTCATAAACAGTGCTCCAGAGCGCTTAGCAACGGGCACAACGAAACGTGTCTGTGGGATAGTGACCATTCCCGCCTAGTGCTGGCAATGCACGAGCACTGCCAAAAGGCAAAGGAAGGCGCTTAGCATCCGGCTTGTGCGCAAAGCTTTCAGACTGCCAGAGGACCGCAGCTGTGGTAAGCCCGCTTGCTCATTTGACGTTAGATGTCGCCTGCAAGAACTTCACCCGCATCTGGTTTATGCTGCTACCTGTTGTTAGGCGACAACAAGAGCACATGTAACAAATGCTTTTTCATGACCCGTTTTGCTAGACCACGCTCTTTTGTGGTTCTGTAGTGCTTGCCAAACTGCTATGTGCGTGCTGCTGCTTCCATCTGACAAGGAGCACAGCCTTCTGACAGCAGCTTTCAACTTGTCTAAGGAAGAGCTTGGCCATTTAGATGTGATGCAAATCTGTGTGTGTGTAAGGTGCAGGTGCAAGCTCCTGACAAAGGTGTTCTCCAGTTTCAGTTTCTATCTGCCAGACACATTGGAAATGTTTTCCTCTGGCATTCGCACCAAGAGTCGCAGAATACTTTACTGAGGAGCTCTGAGAATGGAACGGCAAGAGGTGTTCCGCTTACGTCATAAACAGTGCTCCAGAGCGCTTAGCAACGGGCACAACGAAACGTGTGTGTGGGATAGTGACCATTCCCGCCTAGTGCTGGCAATTCACGAGCACTGCCAAAAGGCAAAGGAAGGCGCTTAGCATCCGGCTGTGCGCAAAGCTTTCAGACTGCCAGAGGACTGCAGCTGTGGTAAGCCCGCTTGCTCATTTGACGTTAGATGTCGCCTGCAAGAACTCCACCCGCATCTGGTTTATGCTGCTACCTGTTGTTAGGCGACAAGAAGGGCAAGAGTCGCGAATGCTTTTTCCTGCCTCATTTTGCTAGACCACGCTCTTCTGTGGCTCTTTAGTTCTTGCCAAACTGTTATGTGCGTGCTGCTGCTTCCATCTGACAAGGAGCACAGCCGTCTGACAGCAGCTTTCAACTTGCCTAAGAAAGAGCTTGGCCATTTAGATGTGATGCAAATCTGTGTGTGTGTAAAGTGCAGGTGCAAGCTCCTGACAAAGGTGTTCTCCAGTTTCACTTTCTATCTGCCAGACACATTGGAAATGTTTTCCTCCGGCATTCACGCCAAGAGTCGCAGATTGCTTAACCCAGGAGCTCTGAGAATGGAACGGCAAGAGGTGTTCCGCTTACGTCATAAACAGTGCTGCAGAGCGCTTAGCAACAGGCACAACGAAACGTGTCTGTGGGATAGTGACCATTCCCGCCTAGTGCTGGCAATGCACGAGCACTGCCAAAAGGCAAAGGAAGGCGCTTAGCATCCGGCTTGTGTGCAAAGCTTTCAGACTGCCAGAGGACTGCAGCTGTGGTAAGCCCGCTTGCTCATTTGACGTTAGATGTCTCCTGCAAGAACTCCACCCGCATCTGGTTTATGCTGCTACCTGTTGTTAGGCGACAAGAAGGGCACAAGTCGCAAATGCTTTTTCCTGCCTCATTTTGCTAGACCACGCTCTTCTGTGGCTCTTTAGTTCTTGCCAAACTCCTATGTGCGTGCTTCTGCTTCCATCTGACAAGGAGCACAGCCTTCTGACAGCAGCTTTCAACTTGTCGAAGAAAGAGCTTGGCCATTTAGATGTGATGCAAATCTGTGTGTGTGTAAGGTGCAGGTGCAAGCTCCTGACAAAGGTGTTCTCCAGTTTCAGTTTCTATCTGCCAGACACATTGGAAATGTTTTCCTCCGGCATTCACGCCAAGAGTCGCAGATTGCTTAACCCAGGAGCTCTGAGAATGGAACGGCAAGAGGTGCTCCGCTTACGTCATAAACAGTGCTCCAGAGCGCTTAGCAACAGGCACAACGAAACGTGTCGGTGGGATAGTGACCATTCCCGCCTAGTGCTGGCAATGCACGAGCACTGCCAAAAGGCAAAGGAAGGCGCTTAGCATCCGGCTGTGCGCAAAGCTTTCAGACTGCCAGAGGACCGCAGCTGTGGTAAGCCCGCTTGCTCATTTGACGTTAGATGTCGCCTGCAAGAACTCCACCCGCATCTGGTTTATGCTGCTACCTGTTGTTAGGCGACAAGAAGGGCAAGAGTCGCGAATGCTTTTTCCTGCCTCATTTTGCTAGACCACGCTCTTCTGTGGCTCTTTAGTTCTTGCCAAACTGTTATGTGCGTGCTGCTGCTTCCATCTGACAAGGAGCACAGCCTTCTGACAGCAGCTTTCAACTTGTCTAAGGAAGAGCTTGGCCATTTAGATGTGATGCAAATCTGTGTGTGTGTAAGGTGCAGGTGCAAGCTCCTGACAAAGGTGTTCTCCAGTTTCAGTTTCTATCTGCCAGACACATTGGAAATGCTTTCCTCTGGCATTCACGCCAAGAGTCGCAGATTGCTTAACCCAGGAGCTCTGAGAATGGAACGGCAAGAGGTGCTCCGCTTACGTCATAAACAGTGCTCCAGAGCGCTTAGCAACGGCCACAACGAAACAGTGTGCGGGATAGTGACCATTCCCGCCTAGTGCTGGCAATGCACGAGCACTGCCAAAAGGCAAAGGAAGGCGCTTAGCATCCGGCTGTGCGCAAAGCTTTCAGACTGCCAGAGGACTGCAGCTGTGGTAAGCCCGCTTGCTCATTTGATGTTAGATGTCGCCTGCAAGAACTTCACCCCCATCTGGTTATTCTGCTACCTGTTGTTAGGCGACAAGAAGGGCACAAGTCGCAAATGCTTTTTCCTGCCTCATTTTGCTAGACCACGCTCTTCTGTGGCTCTTTAGTTCTTGCCAAACTCCTATGTGCGTGCTTCTGCTTCCATCTGACAAGGAGCACAGCCTTCTGACAGCAGCTTTCAACTTGTCTAAGGAAGAGCTTGGCCATTTAGATGTGATGCAAATCTGTGTGTGTGTAAGGTGCAGGTGCAAGCTCCTGACAAAGGTGTTCTCCAGTTTCAGTTTCTATCTGCCAGACACATTGGAAATGTTTTCCTCTGGCATTCGCACCAAGAGTCGCAGAATACTTAACCCAGGAGCTCTGAGAATGGAACGGCAAGAGGTGTTCAGCTTACGTCATAAACAGTGCTCCAGAGCGCTTAGCAACGGGCACAACGAAACGTGTCTGTGGGATAGTGACCATTCCCGCCTAGTGCTGGCAATTCACGAGCACTGCCAAAAGGCAAAGGAAGGCGCTTAGCATCCGGCTGTGCGCAAAGCTTTCAGACTGCCAGAGGACTGTAGCTGTGGTAAGCCCGCTTGCTCATTTGACGTTAAATGTCGCCTGCAAGAACTCCACCCGCATCTGGTTTATGCTGCTACCTGTTGTTAGGCGACAAGAAGGGCACAAGTCGCGAATGCTTTTTCCTGCCTCATTTTGCTAGACCACGCTCTTCTGTGGCTCTTTAGTTCTTGCCAAACTGTTATGTGCGTGCTGCTGCTTCCATCTGACAAGGAGCACAGCCTTCTGACAGCAGCTTTCAACTTGCCTAAGAAAGAGCTTGGCCATTTAGATGTGATGCAAATCTGTGTGTGTGTAAAGTGCAGGTGCAAGCTCCTGACAAAGGTGTTCTCCAGTTTCACTTTCTATCTGCCAGACACATTGGAAATGTTTTCCTCCGGCATTCACGCCAAGAGTCGCAGATTGCTTAACCCAGGAGCTCTGAGAATGGAACGGCAAGAGGTGTTCCGCTTACGTCATAAACAGTGCTGCAGAGCGCTTAGCAACGGGCACAACGAAACGTGTCTGTGGGATAGTGACCATTCCCGCCTAGTGCTGGCAATGCACGAGCACTGCCAAAAGGCAAAGGAAGGCGCTTAGCATCCGGCTGTGCGCAAAGCTTTCAGACTGCCAGAGGACTGCAGCTGTGGTAAGCCCGCTTGCTCATTTGATGTTAGATGTCGCCTGCAAGAACTTCACCCCCATCTGGTTTATGCTGCTACTTGTTGTTAGGCGACAAGAAGGGCACAAGTCGCAAATGCTTTTTCCTGCCTCATTTTGCTAGACCACGCTCTTCTGTGGCTCTTTAGTTCTTGCCAAACTCCTATGTGCGTGCTTCTGCTTCCATCTGACAAGGAGCACAGCCTTCTGACAGCAGCTTTCAACTTGTCGAAGAAAGAGCTTGGCCATTTAGATGTGATGCAAATCTGTGTGTGTGTAAGGTGCAGGTGCAAGCTCCTGACAAAGGTGTTCTCCAGTTTCAGTTTCTATCTGCCAGACACATTGGAAATGTTTTCCTCTGGCATTCGCACCAAGAGTCGCAGAATACTTAACCCAGGAGCTCTGAGAATGGAACGGCAAGAGGTGCTCCGCTTACGTCATAAACAGTGCTCCAGAGCGCTTAGCAACGGCCACAACGAAACGTGTCTGTGGGATAGTGACCATTCCCGCCTAGTGCTGGCAATGCACGAGCACTGCCAAAAGGCAAAGGAAGGCGCTTAGCATCCGGCTGTGCGCAAAGCTTTCAGACTGCCAGAGGACTGCAGCTGTGGTAAGCCCGCTTGCTCATTTGATGTTAGATGTCGCCTGCAAGAACTTCACCCCCATCTGGTTTATGCTGCTACTTGTTGTTAGGCGACAAGAAGGGCACAAGTCGCAAATGCTTTTTCCTGCCTCATTTTGCTAGACCACGCTCCTCTGTGGCTCTTTAGTTCTTGCCAAACTGTTATGTGCGTGCTGCTGCTTCCATCTGACAAGGAGCACAGCCTTCTGTCAGCAGCTTTCAACTTGTCTAAGGAAGAGCTTGGCCATTTAGATGTGATGCAAATCTGTGTGTGTGTAAGGTGCAGGTGCAAGCTCCTGACAAAGGTGTTCTCCAGTTTCAGTTTCTATCTGCCAGACACATTGGAAATGTTTTCCTCTGGCATTCGCACCAAGAGTCGCAGAATACTTAACCCAGGAGCTCTGAGAATGGAACGGCAAGAGGTGTTCAGCTTACGTCATAAACAGTGCTCCAGAGCGCTTAGCAACGGGCACAACGAAACGTGTCTGTGGGATAGTGACCATTCCCGCCTAGTGCTGGCAATTCACGAGCACTGCCAAAAGGCAAAGGAAGGCGCTTAGCATCCGGCTGTGCGCAAAGCTTTCAGACTGCCAGAGGACTGTAGCTGTGGTAAGCCCGCTTGCTCATTTGACGTTAAATGTCGCCTGCAAGAACTCCACCCGCATCTGGTTTATGCTGCTACCTGTTGTTAGGCGACAAGAAGGGCACAAGTCGCGAATGCTTTTTCCTGCCTCATTTTGCTAGACCACGCTCTTCTGTGGCTCTTTAGTTCTTGCCAAACTGTTATGTGCGTGCTGCTGCTTCCATCTGACAAGGAGCACAGCCTTCTGACAGCAGCTTTCAACTTGCCTAAGAAAGAGCTTGGCCATTTAGATGTGATGCAAATCTGTGTGTGTGTAAAGTGCAGGTGCAAGCTCCTGACAAAGGTGTTCTCCAGTTTCACTTTCTATCTGCCAGACACATTGGAAATGTTTTCCTCCGGCATTCACGCCAAGAGTCGCAGATTGCTTAACCCAGGAGCTCTGAGAATGGAACGGCAAGAGGTGTTCCGCTTACGTCATAAACAGTGCTGCAGAGCGCTTAGCAACGGGCACAACGAAACGTGTCTGTGGGATAGTGACCATTCCCGCCTAGTGCTGGCAATGCACGAGCACTGCCAAAAGGCAAAGGAAGGCGCTTAGCATCCGGCTGTGCGCAAAGCTTTCAGACTGCCAGAGGACTGCAGCTGTGGTAAGCCCGCTTGCTCATTTGATGTTAGATGTCGCCTGCAAGAACTTCACCCCCATCTGGTTTATGCTGCTACTTGTTGTTAGGCGACAAGAAGGGCACAAGTCGCAAATGCTTTTTCCTGCCTCATTTTGCTAGACCACGCTCTTCTGTGGCTCTTTAGTTCTTGCCAAACTCCTATGTGCGTGCTTCTGCTTCCATCTGACAAGGAGCACAGCCTTCTGACAGCAGCTTTCAACTTGTCGAAGAAAGAGCTTGGCCATTTAGATGTGATGCAAATCTGTGTGTGTGTAAGGTGCAGGTGCAAGCTCCTGACAAAGGTGTTCTCCAGTTTCAGTTTCTATCTGCCAGACACATTGGAAATGTTTTCCTCTGGCATTCGCACCAAGAGTCGCAGAATACTTAACCCAGGAGCTCTGAGAATGGAACGGCAAGAGGTGCTCCGCTTACGTCATAAACAGTGCTCCAGAGCGCTTAGCAACGGCCACAACGAAACGTGTCTGTGGGATAGTGACCATTCCCACCTAGTGCTGGCAATGCACGAGCACTGCCAAAAGGCAAAGGAAGGCGCTTAGCATCCGGCTGTGCGCAAAGCTTTCAGACTGCCAGAGGACTGCAGCTGTGGTAAGCCCGCTTGCTCATTTGATGTTAGATGTCGCCTGCAAGAACTTCACCCCCATCTGGTTTATGCTGCTACTTGTTGTTAGGCGACAAGAAGGGCACAAGTCGCAAATGCTTTTTCCTGCCTCATTTTGCTAGACCACGCTCCTCTGTGGCTCTTTAGTTCTTGCCAAACTGTTATGTGCGTGCTGCTGCTTCCATCTGACAAGGAGCACAGCCTTCTGTCAGCAGCTTTCAACTTGTCTAAGGAAGAGCTTGGCCATTTAGATGTGATGCAAATCTGTGTGTGTGTAAGGTGCAGGTGCAAGCTCCTGACAAAGGTGTTCTCCAGTTTCACTTTCTATCTGCCAGACACATTGGAAATGTTTTCCTCTGGCATTCGCACCAAGAGTCGCAGAATACTTTACTGAGGAGCTCTGAGAATGGAACGGCAAGAGGTGTTCAGCTTAAGTCATAAACAGTGCTCCAGAGCGCTTAGCAACGGGCACAACGAAACGTGTCGGTGGGATAGTGACCATTCCCGCCTAGTGCTGGCAATTCACGAGCACTGCCAAAAGGCAAAGGAAGGCGCTTAGCATCCGGCTGTGCGCAAAGCTTTCAGACTGCCAGAGGACTGTAGCTGTGGTAAGCCCGCTTGCTCATTTGACGTTAGATGTCGCCTGCAAGAACTCCACCCGCATCTGGTTTATGCTGCTACCTGTTGTTAGGCGACAAGAAGGGCAAGAGTCGCGAATGCTTTTTCCTGCCTCATTTTGCTAGACCACGCTCTTCTGTGGCTCTTTAGTTCTTGCCAAACTGTTATGTGCGTGCTGCTGCTTCCATCTGACAAGGAGCACAGCCTTCTGACAGCAGCTTTCAACTTGTCTAAGGAAGAGCTTGGCCATTTAGATGTGATGCAAATCTGTGTGTGTGTAAAGTGCAGGTGCAAGCTCCTGACAAAGGTGTTCTCCAGTTTCAGTTTCTATCTTCCAGACACATTGGAAATGCTTTCCTCTGGCATTCACGCCAAGAGTCGCAGATTGCTTAACCCAGGAGCTCTGAGAATGGAACGGCAAGAGGTGCTCCGCTTACGTCATAAACAGTGCTCCAGAGCGCTTAGCAACGGCCACAACGAAACAGTGTGCGGGATAGTGACCATTCCCGCCTAGTGCTGGCAATGCACGAGCACTGCCAAAAGGCAAAGGAAGGCGCTTAGCATCCGGCTTGTGCGCAAAGCTTTCAGACTGCCAGAGGACCGCAGCTGTGGTAAGCCCGCTTGCTCATTTGACGTTAGATGTCGCCTGCAAGAACTTCACCCGCATCTGGTTTATGCTGCTACCTGTTGTTAGGCGACAACAAGAGCACATGTAACAAATGCTTTTTCATGACCCGTTTTGCTAGACCACGCTCTTTTGTGGCTCTGTAGTGCTTGCCAAACTGCTATGTGCGTGCTGCTGCTTCCATCTGACAAGGAGCACAGCCTTCTGACAGCAGCTTTCAACTTGTCTAAGAAAGAGCTTGGCCATTTAGATGTGATGCAAATCTGTGTGTGTGTAAGGTGCAGGTGCAAGCTCCTGACAAAGGTGTTCTCCAGTTTCAGTTTCTATCTGCCAGACACATTGGAAATGTTTTCCTCTGGCATTCGCACCAAGAGTCGCAGAATACTTAACCCAGGAGCTCTGAGAATGGAACGGCAAGAGGTGTTCAGCTTACGTCATAAACAGTGCTCCAGAGCGCTTAGCAACGGGCACAACGAAACGTGTCTGTGGGATAGTGACCATTCCCGCCTAGTGCTGGCAATGCACGAGCACTGCCAAAAGGCAAAGGAAGGCGCTTAGCATCCGGCTGTGCGCAAAGCTTTCAGACTGCCAGAGGACTGCAGCTGTGGTAAGCCTGCTTGCTCATTTGATGTTAGATGTCGCCTGCAAGAACTTCACCCGCATCTGGTTTATGCTGCTACTTGTTAGGCGACAAGAAGGGCACAAGTCGCAAATGCTTTTTCCTGCCTCATTTTGCTAGACCACGCTCTTCTGTGGCTCTTTAGTTCTTGCCAAACTGTTATGTGCGTGCTGCTGCTTCCATCTGACAAGGAGCACAGCCTTCTGACAGCAGCTTTCAACTTGTCTAAGGAAGAGCTTGGCCATTTAGATGTGATGCAAATCTGTGTGTGTGTAAGGTGCAGGTGCAAGCTCCTGACAAAGGTGTTCTCCAGTTTCAGTTTCTATCTGCCAGACACATTGGAAATGTTTTCCTCTGGCATTCGCACCAAGAGTCGCAGAATACTTAACCCAGGAGCTCTGAGAATGGAACGGCAAGAGGTGTTCCGCTTACGTCATAAACAGTGCTGCAGAGCGCTTAGCAACGGGCACAACGAAACGTGTGTGTGGGATAGTGACCATTCCCGCCTAGTGCTGGCAATGCACGAGCACTGCCAAAAGGCAAAGGAAGGCGCTTAGCATCCGGCTGTGCGCAAAGCTTTCAGACTGCCAGAGGACTGCAGCTGTGGTAAGCCCGCTTGCTCATTTGACGTTAGATGTCGCCTGCAAGAACTCCACCCGCATCTGGTTTATGCTGCTACCTGTTGTTAGGCGACAAGAAGGGCAAGAGTCGCGAATGCTTTTTCCTGCCTCATTTTGCTAGACCACGCTCTTCTGTGGCTCTTTAGTTCTTGCCAAACTGTTATGTGCGTGCTGCTGCTTCCATCTGACAAGGAGCACAGCCTTCTGACAGCAGCTTTCAACTTGTCTAAGGAAGAGCTTGGCCATTTAGATGTGATGCAAATCTGTGTGTGTGTAAAGTGCAGGTGCAAGCTCCTGACAAAGGTGTTCTCCAGTTTCAGTTTCTATCTGCCAGACACATTGGAAATGCTTTCCTCTGGCATTCACGCCAAGAGTCGCAGATTGCTTAACCCAGGAGCTCTGAGAATGGAACGGCAAGAGGTGCTCCGCTTACGTCATAAACAGTGCTCCAGAGCGCTTAGCAACGGCCACAACGAAACAGTGTGCGGGATAGTGACCATTCCCGCCTAGTGCTGGCAATGCACGAGCACTGCCAAAAGGCAAAGGAAGGCGCTTAGCATCCGGCTGTGCGCAAAGCTTTCAGACTGCCAGAGGACTGCAGCTGTGGTAAGCCCGCTTGCTCATTTGATGTTAGATGTCGCCTGCAAGAACTTCACCCCCATCTGGTTATTCTGCTACCTGTTGTTAGGCGACAAGAAGGGCACAAGTCGCAAATGCTTTTTCCTGCCTCATTTTGCTAGACCACGCTCTTCTGTGGCTCTTTAGTTCTTGCCAAACTGTTATGTGCGTGCTGCTGCTTCCATCTGACAAGGAGCACAGCCGTCTGACAGCAGCTTTCAACTTGCCTAAGAAAGAGCTTGGCCATTTAGATGTGATGCAAATCTGTGTGTGTGTAAAGTGCAGGTGCAAGCTCCTGACAAAGGTGTTCTCCAGTTTCAGTTTCTATCTTCCAGACACATTGGAAATGCTTTCCTCTGGCATTCACGCCAAGAGTCGCAGATTGCTTAACCCAGGAGCTCTGAGAATGGAACGGCAAGAGGTGCTCCGCTTACGTCATAAACAGTGCTCCAGAGCGCTTAGCAACGGCCACAACGAAACAGTGTGCGGGATAGTGACCATTCCCGCCTAGTGCTGGCAATGCACGAGCACTGCCAAAAGGCAAAGGAAGGCGCTTAGCATCCGGCTTGTGCGCAAAGCTTTCAGACTGCCAGAGGACCGCAGCTGTAGTAAGCCCGCTTGCTCATTTGACGTTAGATGTCGCCTGCAAGAACTTCACCCGCATCTGGTTTATGCTGCTACCTGTTGTTAGGCGACAACAAGAGCACATGTAACAAATGCTTTTTCATGACCCGTTTTGCTAGACCACGCTCTTTTGTGGCTCTGTAGTGCTTGCCAAACTGCTATGTGCGTGCTGCTGCTTCCATCTGACAAGGAACACAGCCTTCTGACAGCAGAGTTCAACTTGTCTAAGAAAGAGCTTGGCCATTTAGATGTGATGCAAATCTGTGTGTGTGTAAGGTGCAGGTGCAAGCTCCTGACAAAGGTGTTCTCCAGTTTCAGTTTCTATCTGCCAGACACATTGGAAATGTTTTCCTCTGGCATTCGCACCAAGAGTCGCAGAATACTTAACCCAGGAGCTCTGAGAATGGAACGGCAAGAGGTGTTCAGCTTACGTCATAAACAGTGCTCCAGAGCGCTTAGCAACGGGCACAACGAAACGTGTGTGTGGGATAGTGACCATTCCCGCCTAGTGCTGGCAATGCACGAGCACTGCCAAAAGGCAAAGGAAGGCGCTTAGCATCCGTCTGTGCGCAAAGCTTTCAGACTGCCAGAGGACTGCAGCTGTGGTAAGCCCGCTTGCTCATTTGACGTTAGATGTCGCCTGCAAGAACTCCACCCGCATCTGGTTTATGCTGCTACCTGTTGTTAGGCGACAAGAAGGGCACAAGTCGCGAATGCTTTTTCCTGCCTCATTTTGCTAGACCACGCTCTTCTGTGGCTCTTTAGTTCTTGCCAAACTGTTATGTGCGTGCTGCTGCTTCCATCTGACAAGGAGCACAGCCTTCTGTCAGCAGCTTTCAACTTGTCTAAGGAAGAGCTTGGCCATTTAGATGTGATGCAAATCTGTGTGTGCGTAAAATGCAGGTGCAAGCTCCTGACAAAGGTGTTCTCCAGTTTCAGTTTCTATCTGCCAGACACATTGGAAATGTTTTCCTCTGGCATTCGCACCAAGAGTCGCAGAATACTTAACCCAGGAGCTCTGAGAATGAAACGGTAAGAGGTGTTCCGCTTATGTCATAAACAGTGCTCCAGAGCGCTTAGCAACGGCCACAACGAAACAGTGTGCGGGATAGTGACCATTCCCGCCTAGTGCTGGCAATGCACGAGCACTGCCAAAAGGCAAAGGAAGGCGCTTAGCATCCGGCTTGTGCGCAAAGCTTTCAGACTGCCAGAGGACCGCAGCTGTGGTAAGCCCGCTTGCTCATTTGACGTTAGATGTCGCCTGCAAGAACTTCACCCCCATCTGGTTTATGCTGCTACTTGTTGTTAGGCGACAACAAGGGCACAAGTCGCGAATGCTTTTTCCTGCCTCATTTTGCTAGACCACGCTCTTCTGTGGCTCTTTAGTTCTTGCCAAACTGTTATGTGCGTGCTGCTGCTTCCACCTGACAAGGAGCACAGCCTTCTGACAGCAGCTTTCAACTTGTCTAAGGAAGAGCTTGGCCATTTAGATGTGATGCAAATCTGTGTGTGTGTAAGGTGCAGGTGCAAGCTCCTGACAAAGGTGTTCTCCAGTTTCAGTTTCTATCTGCCAGACACATTGGAAATGTTTTCCTCTGGCATTCGCACCAAGAGTCGCAGAATACTTTACTGAGGAGCTCTGAGAATGGAACGGCAAGAGGTGTTCAGCTTACGTCATAAACAGTGCTCCAGAGCGCTTAGCAACTGGCACAACGAAACGTGTCTGTGGGATAGTGACCATTCCCGCCTAGTGCTGGCAATTCACGAGCACTGCCAAAAGGCAAAGGAAGGCGCTTAGCATCCGGCTGTGCGCAAAGCTTTCAGACTGCCAGAGGACTGTAGCTGTGGTAAGCCCGCTTGCTCATTTGACGTTAAATGTCGCCTGCAAGAACTCCACCCGCATCTGGTTTATGCTGCTACCTGTTGTTAGGCGACAAGAAGGGCACAAGTCGCGAATGCTTTTTCCTGCCTCATTTTGCTAGACCACGCTCTTCTGTGGCTCTTTAGTTCTTGCCAAACTGTTATGTGCGTGCTGCTGCTTCCATCTGACAAGGAGCACAGCCTTCTGACAGCAGCTTTCAACTTGCCTAAGAAAGAGCTTGGCCATTTAGATGTGATGCAAATCTGTGTGTGTGTAAAGTGCAGGTGCAAGCTCCTGACAAAGGTGTTCTCCAGTTTCACTTTCTATCTGCCAGACACATTGGAAATGTTTTCCTCCGGCATTCACGCCAAGAGTCGCAGATTGCTTAACCCAGGAGCTCTGAGAATGGAACGGCAAGAGGTGTTCCGCTTACGTCATAAACAGTGCTCCAGAGCGCTTAGCAACGGCCACAACGAAACAGTGTGCGGGATAGTGACCATTCCCGCCTAGTGCTGGCAATGCACGAGCACTGCCAAAAGGCAAAGGAAGGCGCTTAGCATCCGGCTTGTGCGCAAAGCTTTCAGACTGCCAGAGGACCGCAGCTGTGGTAAGCCCGCTTGCTCATTTGACGTTAGATGTCGCCTGCAAGAACTTCACCCGCATCTGGTTTATGCTGCTACCTGTTGTTAGGCGACAACAAGAGCACATGTAACAAATGCTTTTTCCTGACCCGTTTTGCTAGACCACGCTCTTTTGTGGCTCTGTAGTGCTTGCCAAACTGCTATGTGCGTGCTGCTGCTTCCATCTGACAAGGAGCACAGCCTTCTGACAGCAGCTTTCAACTTGTCTAAGAAAGAGCTTGGCCATTTAGATGTGATGCAAATCTGTGTGTGTGTAAGGTGCAGGTGCAAGCTCCTGACAAAGGTGTTCTCCAGTTTCAGTTTCTATCTGCCAGACACATTGGAAATGTTTTCCTCTGGCATTCGCACCAAGAGTCGCAGAATACTTAACCCAGGAGCTCTGAGAATGGAACGGCAAGAGGTGTTCCGCTTACGTCATAAACAGTGCTCCAGAGCGCTTAGCAACGGGCACAACGAAACGTGTCTGTGGGATAGTGACCATTCCCGCCTAGTGCTGGCAATGCACGAGCACTGCCAAAAGGCAAAGGAAGGCGCTTAGCATCCGGCTTGTGTGCAAAGCTTTCAGACTGCCAGAGGACTGCAGCTGTGGTAAGCCCGCTTGCTCATTTGACGTTAGATGTCTCCTGCAAGAACTCCACCCGCATCTGGTTTATGCTGCTACCTGTTGTTAGGCGACAAGAAGGGCACAAGTCGCAAATGCTTTTTCCTGCCTCATTTTGCTAGACCACGCTCTTCTGTGGCTCTTTAGTTCTTGCCAAACTCCTATGTGCGTGCTTCTGCTTCCATCTGACAAGGAGCACAGCCTTCTGACAGCAGCTTTCAACTTGTCGAAGAAAGAGCTTGGCCATTTAGATGTGATGCAAATCTGTGTGTGTGTAAGGTGCAGGTGCAAGCTCCTGACAAAGGTGTTCTCCAGTTTCAGTTTCTATCTGCCAGACACATTGGAAATGTTTTCCTCCGGCATTCACGCCAAGAGTCGCAGATTGCTTAACCCAGGAGCTCTGAGAATGGAACGGCAAGAGGTGCTCCGCTTACGTCATAAACAGTGCTCCAGAGCGCTTAGCAACAGGCACAACGAAACGTGTCTGTGGGATAGTGACCATTCCCGCCTAGTGCTGGCAATGCACGAGCACTGCCAAAAGGCAAAGGAAGGCGCTTAGCATCCGGCTGTGCGCAAAGCTTTCAGACTGCCAGAGGACCGCAGCTGTGGTAAGCCCGCTTGCTCATTTGACGTTAGATGTCGCCTGCAAGAACTCCACCCGCATCTGGTTTATGCTGCTACCTGTTGTTAGGCGACAAGAAGGGCAAGAGTCGCGAATGCTTTTTCCTGCCTCATTTTGCTAGACCACGCTCTTCTGTGGCTCTTTAGTTCTTGCCAAACTGTTATGTGCGTGCTGCTGCTTCCATCTGACAAGGAGCACAGCCTTCTGACAGCAGCTTTCAACTTGTCTAAGGAAGAGCTTGGCCATTTAGATGTGATGCAAATCTGTGTGTGTGTAAGGTGCAGGTGCAAGCTCCTGACAAAGGTGTTCTCCAGTTTCAGTTTCTATCTGCCAGACACATTGGAAATGCTTTCCTCTGGCATTCACGCCAAGAGTCGCAGATTGCTTAACCCAGGAGCTCTGAGAATGGAACGGCAAGAGGTGCTCCGCTTACGTCATAAACAGTGCTCCAGAGCGCTTAGCAACGGCCACAACGAAACAGTGTGCGGGATAGTGACCATTCCCGCCTAGTGCTGGCAATGCACGAGCACTGCCAAAAGGCAAAGGAAGGCGCTTAGCATCCGGCTGTGCGCAAAGCTTTCAGACTGCCAGAGGACTGCAGCTGTGGTAAGCCCGCTTGCTCATTTGATGTTAGATGTCGCCTGCAAGAACTTCACCCCCATCTGGTTATTCTGCTACCTGTTGTTAGGCGACAAGAAGGGCACAAGTCGCAAATGCTTTTTCCTGCCTCATTTTGCTAGACCACGCTCTTCTGTGGCTCTTTAGTTCTTGCCAAACTCCTATGTGCGTGCTGCTGCTTCCATCTGACAAGGAGCACAGCCTTCTGACAGCAGCTTTCAACTTGTCTAAGGAAGAGCTTGGCCATTTAGATGTGATGCAAATCTGTGTGTGTGTAAGGTGCAGGTGCAAGCTCCTGACAAAGGTGTTCTCCAGTTTCAGTTTCTATCTGCCAGACACATTGGAAATGTTTTCCTCTGGCATTCGCACCAAGAGTCGCAGAATACTTAACCCAGGAGCTCTGAGAATGGAACGGCAAGAGGTGTTCAGCTTACGTCATAAACAGTGCTCCAGAGCGCTTAGCAACGGGCACAACGAAACGTGTCTGTGGGATAGTGACCATTCCCGCCTAGTGCTGGCAATTCACGAGCACTGCCAAAAGGCAAAGGAAGGCGCTTAGCATCCGGCTGTGCGCAAAGCTTTCAGACTGCCAGAGGACTGCAGCTGTGGTAAGCCCGCTTGCTCATTTGACGTTAGATGTCGCCTGCAAGAACTCCACCCGCATCTGGTTTATGCTGCTACCTGTTGTTAGGCGACAAGAAGGGCAAGAGTCGCGAATGCTTTTTCCTGCCTCATTTTGCTAGACCACGCTCTTCTGTGGCTCTTTAGTTCTTGCCAAACTGTTATGTGCGTGCTGCTGCTTCCATCTGACAAGGAGCACAGCCGTCTGACAGCAGCTTTCAACTTGCCTAAGAAAGAGCTTGGCCATTTAGATGTGATGCAAATCTGTGTGTGTGTAAAGTGCAGGTGCAAGCTCCTGACAAAGGTGTTCTCCAGTTTCACTTTCTATCTGCCAGACACATTGGAAATGTTTTCCTCCGGCATTCACGCCAAGAGTCGCAGATTGCTTAACCCAGGAGCTCTGAGAATGGAACGGCAAGAGGTGTTCCGCTTACGTCATAAACAGTGCTGCAGAGCGCTTAGCAACAGGCACAACGAAACGTGTCTGTGGGATAGTGACCATTCCCGCCTAGTGCTGGCAATGCACGAGCACTGCCAAAAGGCAAAGGAAGGCGCTTAGCATCCGGCTTGTGTGCAAAGCTTTCAGACTGCCAGAGGACTGCAGCTGTGGTAAGCCCGCTTGCTCATTTGACGTTAGATGTCTCCTGCAAGAACTCCACCCGCATCTGGTTTATGCTGCTACCTGTTGTTAGGCGACAAGAAGGGCACAAGTCGCAAATGCTTTTTCCTGCCTCATTTTGCTAGACCACGCTCTTCTGTGGCTCTTTAGTTCTTGCCAAACTCCTATGTGCGTGCTTCTGCTTCCATCTGACAAGGAGCACAGCCTTCTGACAGCAGCTTTCAACTTGTCGAAGAAAGAGCTTGGCCATTTAGATGTGATGCAAATCTGTGTGTGTGTAAGGTGCAGGTGCAAGCTCCTGACAAAGGTGTTCTCCAGTTTCAGTTTCTATCTGCCAGACACATTGGAAATGTTTTCCTCCGGCATTCACGCCAAGAGTCGCAGAATACTTAACCCAGGAGCTCTGAGAATGGAACGGCAAGAGGTGTTCAGCTTACGTCATAAACAGTGCTCCAGAGCGCTTAGCAACGGGCACAACGAAACGTGTCTGTGGGATAGTGACCATTCCCGCCTAGTGCTGGCAATGCACGAGCACTGCCAAAAGGCAAAGGAAGGCGCTTAGCATCCGGCTGTGCGCAAAGCTTTCAGACTGCCAGAGGACTGCAGCTGTGGTAAGCCCGCTTGCTCATTTGACGTTAGATGTCGCCTGCAAGAACTCCACCCGCATCTGGTTTATGCTGCTACCTGTTGTTAGGCGACAAGAAGGGCAAGAGTCGCGAATGCTTTTTCCTGCCTCATTTTGCTAGACCACGCTCTTCTGTGGCTCTTTAGTTCTTGCCAAACTGTTATGTGCGTGCTGCTGCTTCCATCTGACAAGGAGCACAGCCTTCTGACAGCAGCTTTCAACTTGTCTAAGGAAGAGCTTGGCCATTTAGATGTGATGCAAATCTGTGTGTGTGTAAAGTGCAGGTGCAAGCTCCTGACAAAGGTGTTCTCCAGTTTCACTTTCTATCTGCCAGACACATTGGAAATGTTTTCCTCCGGCATTCACGCCAAGAGTCGCAGATTGCTTAACCCAGGAGCTCTGAGAATGGAACGGCAAGAGGTGCTCCGCTTACGTCATAAACAGTGCTGCAGAGCGCTTAGCAACAGGCACAACGAAACGTGTCTGTGAGATAGTGACCATTCCCGCCTAGTGCTGGCAATGCACGAGCACTGCCAAAAGGCAAAGGAAGGCGCTTAGCATCCGGCTTGTGTGCAAAGCTTTCAGACTGCCAGAGGACTGCAGCTGTGGTAAGCCCGCTTGCTCATTTGACGTTAGATGTCTCCTGCAAGAACTCCACCCGCATCTGGTTTATGCTGCTACCTGTTGTTAGGCGACAAGAAGGGCACAAGTCGCAAATGCTTTTTCCTGCCTCATTTTGCTAGACCACGCTCTTCTGTGGCTCTTTAGTTCTTGCCAAACTCCTATGTGCGTGCTTCTGCTTCCATCTGACAAGGAGCACAGCCTTCTGACAGCAGCTTTCAACTTGTCGAAGAAAGAGCTTGGCCATTTAGATGTGATGCAAATCTGTGTGTGTGTAAGGTGCAGGTGCAAGCTCCTGACAAAGGTGTTCTCCAGTTTCAGTTTCTATCTGCCAGACACATTGGAAATGTTTTCCTCCGGCATTCACGCCAAGAGTCGCAGATTGCTTAACCCAGGAGCTCTGAGAATGGAACGGCAAGAGGTGCTCCGCTTACGTCATAAACAGTGCTCCAGAGCGCTTAGCAACAGGCACAACGAAACGTGTCTGTGGGATAGTGACCATTCCCGCCTAGTGCTGGCAATGCACGAGCACTGCCAAAAGGCAAAGGAAGGCGCTTAGCATCCGGCTGTGCGCAAAGCTTTCAGACTGCCAGAGGACCGCAGCTGTGGTAAGCCCGCTTGCTCATTTGACGTTAGATGTCGCCTGCAAGAACTCCACCCGCATCTGGTTTATGCTGCTACCTGTTGTTAGGCGACAAGAAGGGCAAGAGTCGCGAATGCTTTTTCCTGCCTCATTTTGCTAGACCACGCTCTTCTGTGGCTCTTTAGTTCTTGCCAAACTGTTATGTGCGTGCTGCTGCTTCCATCTGACAAGGAGCACAGCCTTCTGACAGCAGCTTTCAACTTGTCTAAGGAAGAGCTTGGCCATTTAGATGTGATGCAAATCTGTGTGTGTGTAAGGTGCAGGTGCAAGCTCCTGACAAAGGTGTTCTCCAGTTTCAGTTTCTATCTGCCAGACACATTGGAAATGTTTTCCTCTGGCATTCGCAACAAGAGTCGCAGAATACTTAACCCAGGAGCTCTGAGAATGGAACGGCAAGAGGTGTTCAGCTTACGTCATAAACAGTGCTCCAGAGCGCTTAGCAACGGGCACAACGAAACGTGTCTGTGGGATAGTGACCATTCCCGCCTAGTGCTGGCAATTCACGAGCACTGCCAAAAGGCAAAGGAAGGCGCTTAGCATCCGGCTGTGCGCAAAGCTTTCAGACTGCCAGAGGACTGTAGCTGTGGTAAGCCCGCTTGCTCATTTGACGTTAAATGTCGCCTGCAAGAACTCCACCCGCATCTGGTTTATGCTGCTACCTGTTGTTAGGCGACAAGAAGGGCACAAGTCGCGAATGCTTTTTCCTGCCTCATTTTGCTAGACCACGCTCTTCTGTGGCTCTTTAGTTCTTGCCAAACTGTTATGTGCGTGCTGCTGCTTCCATCTGACAAGGAGCACAGCCTTCTGACAGCAGCTTTCAACTTGCCTAAGAAAGAGCTTGGCCATTTAGATGTGATGCAAATCTGTGTGTGTGTAAAGTGCAGGTGCAAGCTCCTGACAAAGGTGTTCTCCAGTTTCAGTTTCTATCTGCCAGACACATTGGAAATGTTTTCCTCCGGCATTCACGCCAAGAGTCGCAGATTGCTTAACCCAGGAGCTCTGAGAATGGAACGGCAAGAGGTGTTCCGCTTACGTCATAAACAGTGCTGCAGAGCGCTTAGCAACGGGCACAACGAAACGTGTCTGTGGGATAGTGACCATTCCCGCCTAGTGCTGGCAATGCACGAGCACTGCCAAAAGGCAAAGGAAGGCGCTTAGCATCCGGCTGTGCGCAAAGCTTTCAGACTGCCAGAGGACTGCAGCTGTGGTAAGCCCGCTTGCTCATTTGATGTTAGATGTCGCCTGCAAGAACTTCACCCCCATCTGGTTTATGCTGCTACTTGTTGTTAGGCGACAAGAAGGGCACAAGTCGCAAATGCTTTTTCCTGCCTCATTTTGCTAGACCACGCTCTTCTGTGGCTCTTTAGTTCTTGCCAAACTCCTATGTGCGTGCTTCTGCTTCCATCTGACAAGGAGCACAGCCTTCTGACAGCAGCTTTCAACTTGTCGAAGAAAGAGCTTGGCCATTTAGATGTGATGCAAATCTGTGTGTGTGTAAGGTGCAGGTGCAAGCTCCTGACAAAGGTGTTCTCCAGTTTCAGTTTCTATCTGCCAGACACATTGGAAATGTTTTCCTCTGGCATTCGCACCAAGAGTCGCAGAATACTTAACCCAGGAGCTCTGAGAATGGAACGGCAAGAGGTGCTCCGCTTACGTCATAAACAGTGCTCCAGAGCGCTTAGCAACGGCCACAACGAAACGTGTCTGTGGGATAGTGACCATTCCCGCCTAGTGCTGGCAATGCACGAGCACTGCCAAAAGGCAAAGGAAGGCGCTTAGCATCCGGCTGTGCGCAAAGCTTTCAGACTGCCAGAGGACTGCAGCTGTGGTAAGCCCGCTTGCTCATTTGATGTTAGATGTCGCCTGCAAGAACTTCACCCCCATCTGGTTTATGCTGCTACTTGTTGTTAGGCGACAAGAAGGGCACAAGTCGCAAATGCTTTTTCCTGCCTCATTTTGCTAGACCACGCTCCTCTGTGGCTCTTTAGTTCTTGCCAAACTGTTATGTGCGTGCTTCTGCTTCCATCTGACAAGGAGCACAGCCTTCTGTCAGCAGCTTTCAACTTGTCTAAGGAAGAGCTTGGCCATTTAGATGTGATGCAAATCTGTGTGTGTGTAAGGTGCAGGTGCAAGCTCCTGACAAAGGTGTTCTCCAGTTTCACTTTCTATCTGCCAGACACATTGGAAATGTTTTCCTCTGGCATTCGCACCAAGAGTCGCAGAATACTTTACTGAGGAGCTCTGAGAATGGAACGGCAAGAGGTGTTCAGCTTAAGTCATAAACAGTGCTCCAGAGCGCTTAGCAACGGGCACAACGAAACGTGTCGGTGGGATAGTGACCATTCCCGCCTAGTGCTGGCAATTCACGAGCACTGCCAAAAGGCAAAGGAAGGCGCTTAGCATCCGGCTGTGCGCAAAGCTTTCAGACTGCCAGAGGACTGTAGCTGTGGTAAGCCCGCTTGCTCATTTGACGTTAGATGTCGCCTGCAAGAACTCCACCCGCATCTGGTTTATGCTGCTACCTGTTGTTAGGCGACAAGAAGGGCAAGAGTCGCGAATGCTTTTTCCTGCCTCATTTTGCTAGACCACGCTCTTCTGTGGCTCTTTAGTTCTTGCCAAACTGTTATGTGCGTGCTGCTGCTTCCATCTGACAAGGAGCACAGCCTTCTGACAGCAGCTTTCAACTTGTCT
The DNA here is from genome assembly GCF_030490865.1 of Poecile atricapillus. NCBI lineage: Eukaryota > Metazoa > Chordata > Aves > Passeriformes > Paridae > Poecile > Poecile atricapillus. Next base: position 621,201 of record NC_081262.1, on the reverse strand, counting down.
AAGGAAGAGCTTGGCCATTTAGATGTGATGCAAATCTGTGTGTGTGTAAAGTGCAGGTGCAAGCTCCTGACAAAGGTGTTCTCCAGTTTCAGTTTCTATCTTCCAGACACATTGGAAATGCTTTCCTCTGGCATTCACGCCAAGAGTCGCAGATTGCTTAACCCAGGAGCTCTGAGAATGGAACGGCAAGAGGTGCTCCGCTTACGTCATAAACAGTGCTCCAGAGCGCTTAGCAACGGCCACAACGAAACAGTGTGCGGGATAGTGACCATTCCCGCCTAGTGCTGGCAATGCACGAGCACTGCCAAAAGGCAAAGGAAGGCGCTTAGCATCCGGCTTGTGCGCAAAGCTTTCAGACTGCCAGAGGACCGCAGCTGTGGTAAGCCCGCTTGCTCATTTGACGTTAGATGTCGCCTGCAAGAACTTCACCCGCATCTGGTTTATGCTGCTACCTGTTGTTAGGCGACAACAAGAGCACATGTAACAAATGCTTTTTCATGACCCGTTTTGCTAGACCACGCTCTTTTGTGGCTCTGTAGTGCTTGCCAAACTGCTATGTGCGTGCTGCTGCTTCCATCTGACAAGGAGCACAGCCTTCTGACAGCAGCTTTCAACTTGTCTAAGAAAGAGCTTGGCCATTTAGATGTGATGCAAATCTGTGTGTGTGTAAGGTGCAGGTGCAAGCTCCTGACAAAGGTGTTCTCCAGTTTCAGTTTCTATCTGCCAGACACATTGGAAATGTTTTCCTCTGGCATTCGCACCAAGAGTCGCAGAATACTTAACCCAGGAGCTCTGAGAATGGAACGGCAAGAGGTGTTCAGCTTACGTCATAAACAGTGCTCCAGAGCGCTTAGCAACGGGCACAACGAAACGTGTCTGTGGGATAGTGACCATTCCCGCCTAGTGCTGGCAATGCACGAGCACTGCCAAAAGGCAAAGGAAGGCGCTTAGCATCCGGCTGTGCGCAAAGCTTTCAGACTGCCAGAGGACTGCAGCTGTGGTAAGCCTGCTTGCTCATTTGATGTTAGATGTCGCCTGCAAGAACTTCACCCGCATCTGGTTTATGCTGCTACTTGTTAGGCGACAAGAAGGGCACAAGTCGCAAATGCTTTTTCCTGCCTCATTTTGCTAGACCACGCTCTTCTGTGGCTCTTTAGTTCTTGCCAAACTGTTATGTGCGTGCTGCTGCTTCCATCTGACAAGGAGCACAGCCTTCTGACAGCAGCTTTCAACTTGTCTAAGGAAGAGCTTGGCCATTTAGATGTGATGCAAATCTGTGTGTGTGTAAGGTGCAGGTGCAAGCTCCTGACAAAGGTGTTCTCCAGTTTCAGTTTCTATCTGCCAGACACATTGGAAATGTTTTCCTCTGGCATTCGCACCAAGAGTCGCAGAATACTTAACCCAGGAGCTCTGAGAATGGAACGGCAAGAGGTGTTCCGCTTACGTCATAAACAGTGCTGCAGAGCGCTTAGCAACGGGCACAACGAAACGTGTGTGTGGGATAGTGACCATTCCCGCCTAGTGCTGGCAATGCACGAGCACTGCCAAAAGGCAAAGGAAGGCGCTTAGCATCCGGCTGTGCGCAAAGCTTTCAGACTGCCAGAGGACTGCAGCTGTGGTAAGCCCGCTTGCTCATTTGACGTTAGATGTCGCCTGCAAGAACTCCACCCGCATCTGGTTTATGCTGCTACCTGTTGTTAGGCGACAAGAAGGGCAAGAGTCGCGAATGCTTTTTCCTGCCTCATTTTGCTAGACCACGCTCTTCTGTGGCTCTTTAGTTCTTGCCAAACTGTTATGTGCGTGCTGCTGCTTCCATCTGACAAGGAGCACAGCCTTCTGACAGCAGCTTTCAACTTGTCTAAGGAAGAGCTTGGCCATTTAGATGTGATGCAAATCTGTGTGTGTGTAAAGTGCAGGTGCAAGCTCCTGACAAAGGTGTTCTCCAGTTTCAGTTTCTATCTGCCAGACACATTGGAAATGCTTTCCTCTGGCATTCACGCCAAGAGTCGCAGATTGCTTAACCCAGGAGCTCTGAGAATGGAACGGCAAGAGGTGCTCCGCTTACGTCATAAACAGTGCTCCAGAGCGCTTAGCAACGGCCACAACGAAACAGTGTGCGGGATAGTGACCATTCCCGCCTAGTGCTGGCAATGCACGAGCACTGCCAAAAGGCAAAGGAAGGCGCTTAGCATCCGGCTGTGCGCAAAGCTTTCAGACTGCCAGAGGACTGCAGCTGTGGTAAGCCCGCTTGCTCATTTGATGTTAGATGTCGCCTGCAAGAACTTCACCCCCATCTGGTTATTCTGCTACCTGTTGTTAGGCGACAAGAAGGGCACAAGTCGCAAATGCTTTTTCCTGCCTCATTTTGCTAGACCACGCTCTTCTGTGGCTCTTTAGTTCTTGCCAAACTGTTATGTGCGTGCTGCTGCTTCCATCTGACAAGGAGCACAGCCGTCTGACAGCAGCTTTCAACTTGCCTAAGAAAGAGCTTGGCCATTTAGATGTGATGCAAATCTGTGTGTGTGTAAAGTGCAGGTGCAAGCTCCTGACAAAGGTGTTCTCCAGTTTCAGTTTCTATCTTCCAGACACATTGGAAATGCTTTCCTCTGGCATTCACGCCAAGAGTCGCAGATTGCTTAACCCAGGAGCTCTGAGAATGGAACGGCAAGAGGTGCTCCGCTTACGTCATAAACAGTGCTCCAGAGCGCTTAGCAACGGCCACAACGAAACAGTGTGCGGGATAGTGACCATTCCCGCCTAGTGCTGGCAATGCACGAGCACTGCCAAAAGGCAAAGGAAGGCGCTTAGCATCCGGCTTGTGCGCAAAGCTTTCAGACTGCCAGAGGACCGCAGCTGTGGTAAGCCCGCTTGCTCATTTGACGTTAGATGTCGCCTGCAAGAACTTCACCCGCATCTGGTTTATGCTGCTACTTGTTGTTAGGCGACAACAAGGGCACAAGTCGCGAATGCTTTTTCCTGCCTCATTTTGCTAGACCACGCTCTTCTGTGGCTCTTTAGTTCTTGCCAAACTGTTATGTGCGTGCTGCTGCTTCCACCTGACAAGGAGCACAGCCTTCTGACAGCAGCTTTCAACTTGTCTAAGGAAGAGCTTGGCCATTTAGATGTGATGCAAATCTGTGTGTGTGTAAGGTGCAGGTGCAAGCTCCTGACAAAGGTGTTCTCCAGTTTCAGTTTCTATCTGCCAGACACATTGGAAATGTTTTCCTCTGGCATTCGCACCAAGAGTCGCAGAATACTTTACTGAGGAGCTCTGAGAATGGAACGGCAAGAGGTGTTCAGCTTACGTCATAAACAGTGCTCCAGAGCGCTTAGCAACTGGCACAACGAAACGTGTCTGTGGGATAGTGACCATTCCCGCCTAGTGCTGGCAATTCACGAGCACTGCCAAAAGGCAAAGGAAGGCGCTTAGCATCCGGCTGTGCGCAAAGCTTTCAGACTGCCAGAGGACTGTAGCTGTGGTAAGCCCGCTTGCTCATTTGACGTTAAATGTCGCCTGCAAGAACTCCACCCGCATCTGGTTTATGCTGCTACCTGTTGTTAGGCGACAAGAAGGGCACAAGTCGCGAATGCTTTTTCCTGCCTCATTTTGCTAGACCACGCTCTTCTGTGGCTCTTTAGTTCTTGCCAAACTGTTATGTGCGTGCTGCTGCTTCCATCTGACAAGGAGCACAGCCTTCTGACAGCAGCTTTCAACTTGCCTAAGAAAGAGCTTGGCCATTTAGATGTGATGCAAATCTGTGTGTGTGTAAAGTGCAGGTGCAAGCTCCTGACAAAGGTGTTCTCCAGTTTCACTTTCTATCTGCCAGACACATTGGAAATGTTTTCCTCCGGCATTCACGCCAAGAGTCGCAGATTGCTTAACCCAGGAGCTCTGAGAATGGAACGGCAAGAGGTGTTCCGCTTACGTCATAAACAGTGCTCCAGAGCGCTTAGCAACGGCCACAACGAAACAGTGTGCGGGATAGTGACCATTCCCGCCTAGTGCTGGCAATGCACGAGCACTGCCAAAAGGCAAAGGAAGGCGCTTAGCATCCGGCTTGTGCGCAAAGCTTTCAGACTGCCAGAGGACCGCAGCTGTGGTAAGCCCGCTTGCTCATTTGACGTTAGATGTCGCCTGCAAGAACTTCACCCGCATCTGGTTTATGCTGCTACCTGTTGTTAGGCGACAACAAGAGCACATGTAACAAATGCTTTTTCCTGACCCGTTTTGCTAGACCACGCTCTTTTGTGGCTCTGTAGTGCTTGCCAAACTGCTATGTGCGTGCTGCTGCTTCCATCTGACAAGGAGCACAGCCTTCTGACAGCAGCTTTCAACTTGTCTAAGAAAGAGCTTGGCCATTTAGATGTGATGCAAATCTGTGTGTGTGTAAGGTGCAGGTGCAAGCTCCTGACAAAGGTGTTCTCCAGTTTCAGTTTCTATCTGCCAGACACATTGGAAATGTTTTCCTCTGGCATTCGCACCAAGAGTCGCAGAATACTTAACCCAGGAGCTCTGAGAATGGAACGGCAAGAGGTGTTCCGCTTACGTCATAAACAGTGCTCCAGAGCGCTTAGCAACGGGCACAACGAAACGTGTCTGTGGGATAGTGACCATTCCCGCCTAGTGCTGGCAATGCACGAGCACTGCCAAAAGGCAAAGGAAGGCGCTTAGCATCCGGCTGTGCGCAAAGCTTTCAGACTGCCAGAGGACTGCAGCTGTGGTAAGCCCGCTTGCTCATTTGACGTTAGATGTCGCCTGCAAGAACTCCACCCGCATCTGGTTTATGCTGCTACCTGTTGTTAGGCGACAAGAAGGGCAAGAGTCGCGAATGCTTTTTCCTGCCTCATTTTGCTAGACCACGCTCTTCTGTGGCTCTTTAGTTCTTGCCAAACTGTTATGTGCGTGCTGCTGCTTCCATCTGACAAGGAGCACAGCCTTCTGACAGCAGCTTTCAACTTGTCTAAGGAAGAGCTTGGCCATTTAGATGTGATGCAAATCTGTGTGTGTGTAAAGTGCAGGTGCAAGCTCCTGACAAAGGTGTTCTCCAGTTTCAGTTTCTATCTGCCAGACACATTGGAAATGCTTTCCTCTGGCATTCACGCCAAGAGTCGCAGATTGCTTAACCCAGGAGCTCTGAGAATGGAACGGCAAGAGGTGCTCCGCTTACGTCATAAACAGTGCTCCAGAGCGCTTAGCAACGGCCACAACGAAACAGTGTGCGGGATAGTGACCATTCCCGCCTAGTGCTGGCAATTCACGAGCACTGCCAAAAGGCAAAGGAAGGCGCTTAGCATCCGGCTTGTGCGCAAAGCTTTCAGACTGCCAGAGGACCGCAGCTGTGGTAAGCCCGCTTGCTCATTTGACGTTAGATGTCGCCTGCAAGAACTTCACCCCCATCTGGTTTATGCTGCTACTTGTTGTTAGGCGACAAGAAGGGCACAAGTCGCAAATGCTTTTTCCTGCCTCATTTTGCTAGACCACGCTCTTCTGTGGCTCTTTAGTTCTTGCCAAACTGTTATGTGCGTGCTGCTGCTTCCATCTGACAAGGAGCACAGCCTTCTGACAGCAGCTTTCAACTTGTCTAAGGAAGAGCTTGGCCATTTAGATGTGATGCAAATCTGTGTGTGTGTAAGGTGCAGGTGCAAGCTCCTGACAAAGGTGTTCTCCAGTTTCAGTTTCTATCTGCCAGACACATTGGAAATGTTTTCCTCTGGCATTCGCACCAAGAGTCGCAGAATACTTTACTGAGGAGCTCTGAGAATGGAACGGCAAGAGGTGTTCAGCTTACGTCATAAACAGTGCTCCAGAGCGCTTAGCAACGGGCACAACGAAACGTGTCTGTGGGATAGTGACCATTCCCGCCTAGTGCTGGCAATTCACGAGCACTGCCAAAAGGCAAAGGAAGGCGCTTAGCATCCGGCTGTGCGCAAAGCTTTCAGACTGCCAGAGGACTGCAGCTGTGGTAAGCCCGCTTGCTCATTTGACGTTAGATGTCGCCTGCAAGAACTCCACCCGCATCTGGTTTATGCTGCTACCTGTTGTTAGGCGACAAGAAGGGCAAGAGTCGCGAATGCTTTTTCCTGCCTCATTTTGCTAGACCACGCTCTTCTGTGGCTCTTTAGTTCTTGCCAAACTGTTATGTGCGTGCTGCTGCTTCCATCTGACAAGGAGCACAGCCGTCTGACAGCAGCTTTCAACTTGCCTAAGAAAGAGCTTGGCCATTTAGATGTGATGCAAATCTGTGTGTGTGTAAAGTGCAGGTGCAAGCTCCTGACAAAGGTGTTCTCCAGTTTCACTTTCTATCTGCCAGACACATTGGAAATGTTTTCCTCCGGCATTCACGCCAAGAGTCGCAGATTGCTTAACCCAGGAGCTCTGAGAATGGAACGGCAAGAGGTGTTCCGCTTACGTCATAAACAGTGCTGCAGAGCGCTTAGCAACAGGCACAACGAAACGTGTCTGTGGGATAGTGACCATTCCCGCCTAGTGCTGGCAATGCACGAGCACTGCCAAAAGGCAAAGGAAGGCGCTTAGCATCCGGCTTGTGTGCAAAGCTTTCAGACTGCCAGAGGACTGCAGCTGTGGTAAGCCCGCTTGCTCATTTGACGTTAGATGTCTCCTGCAAGAACTCCACCCGCATCTGGTTTATGCTGCTACCTGTTGTTAGGCGACAAGAAGGGCACAAGTCGCAAATGCTTTTTCCTGCCTCATTTTGCTAGACCACGCTCTTCTGTGGCTCTTTAGTTCTTGCCAAACTCCTATGTGCGTGCTTCTGCTTCCATCTGACAAGGAGCACAGCCTTCTGACAGCAGCTTTCAACTTGTCGAAGAAAGAGCTTGGCCATTTAGATGTGATGCAAATCTGTGTGTGTGTAAGGTGCAGGTGCAAGCTCCTGACAAAGGTGTTCTCCAGTTTCAGTTTCTATCTGCCAGACACATTGGAAATGTTTTCCTCCGGCATTCACGCCAAGAGTCGCAGATTGCTTAACCCAGGAGCTCTGAGAATGGAACGGCAAGAGGTGCTCCGCTTACGTCATAAACAGTGCTCCAGAGCGCTTAGCAACAGGCACAACGAAACGTGTCTGTGGGATAGTGACCATTCCCGCCTAGTGCTGGCAATGCACGAGCACTGCCAAAAGGCAAAGGAAGGCGCTTAGCATCCGGCTGTGCGCAAAGCTTTCAGACTGCCAGAGGACCGCAGCTGTGGTAAGCCCGCTTGCTCATTTGACGTTAGATGTCGCCTGCAAGAACTCCACCCGCATCTGGTTTATGCTGCTACCTGTTGTTAGGCGACAAGAAGGGCAAGAGTCGCGAATGCTTTTTCCTGCCTCATTTTGCTAGACCACGCTCTTCTGTGGCTCTTTAGTTCTTGCCAAACTGTTATGTGCGTGCTGCTGCTTCCATCTGACAAGGAGCACAGCCTTCTGACAGCAGCTTTCAACTTGTCTAAGGAAGAGCTTGGCCATTTAGATGTGATGCAAATCTGTGTGTGTGTAAGGTGCAGGTGCAAGCTCCTGACAAAGGTGTTCTCCAGTTTCAGTTTCTATCTGCCAGACACATTGGAAATGCTTTCCTCTGGCATTCACGCCAAGAGTCGCAGATTGCTTAACCCAGGAGCTCTGAGAATGGAACGGCAAGAGGTGCTCCGCTTACGTCATAAACAGTGCTCCAGAGCGCTTAGCAACGGCCACAACGAAACAGTGTGCGGGATAGTGACCATTCCCGCCTAGTGCTGGCAATGCACGAGCACTGCCAAAAGGCAAAGGAAGGCGCTTAGCATCCGGCTGTGCGCAAAGCTTTCAGACTGCCAGAGGACTGCAGCTGTGGTAAGCCCGCTTGCTCATTTGATGTTAGATGTCGCCTGCAAGAACTTCACCCCCATCTGGTTATTCTGCTACCTGTTGTTAGGCGACAAGAAGGGCACAAGTCGCAAATGCTTTTTCCTGCCTCATTTTGCTAGACCACGCTCTTCTGTGGCTCTTTAGTTCTTGCCAAACTCCTATGTGCGTGCTTCTGCTTCCATCTGACAAGGAGCACAGCCTTCTGACAGCAGCTTTCAACTTGTCTAAGGAAGAGCTTGGCCATTTAGATGTGATGCAAATCTGTGTGTGTGTAAGGTGCAGGTGCAAGCTCCTGACAAAGGTGTTCTCCAGTTTCAGTTTCTATCTGCCAGACACATTGGAAATGTTTTCCTCTGGCATTCGCACCAAGAGTCGCAGAATACTTAACCCAGGAGCTCTGAGAATGGAACGGCAAGAGGTGTTCAGCTTACGTCATAAACAGTGCTCCAGAGCGCTTAGCAACGGGCACAACGAAACGTGTCTGTGGGATAGTGACCATTCCCGCCTAGTGCTGGCAATGCACGAGCACTGCCAAAAGGCAAAGGAAGGCGCTTAGCATCCGGCTTGTGTGCAAAGCTTTCAGACTGCCAGAGGACTGCAGCTGTGGTAAGCCCGCTTGCTCATTTGACGTTAGATGTCTCCTGCAAGAACTCCACCCGCATCTGGTTTATGCTGCTACCTGTTGTTAGGCGACAAGAAGGGCACAAGTCGCAAATGCTTTTTCCTGCCTCATTTTGCTAGACCACGCTCTTCTGTGGCTCTTTAGTTCTTGCCAAACTCCTATGTGCGTGCTTCTGCTTCCATCTGACAAGGAGCACAGCCTTCTGACAGCAGCTTTCAACTTGTCGAAGAAAGAGCTTGGCCATTTAGATGTGATGCAAATCTGTGTGTGTGTAAGGTGCAGGTGCAAGCTCCTGACAAAGGTGTTCTCCAGTTTCAGTTTCTATCTGCCAGACACATTGGAAATGTTTTCCTCCGGCATTCACGCCAAGAGTCGCAGATTGCTTAACCCAGGAGCTCTGAGAATGGAACGGCAAGAGGTGCTCCGCTTACGTCATAAACAGTGCTCCAGAGCGCTTAGCAACGGCCACAACGAAACGTGTCTGTGGGATAGTGACCATTCCCGCCTAGTGCTGGCAATGCACGAGCACTGCCAAAAGGCAAAGGAAGGCGCTTAGCATCCGGCTGTGCGCAAAGCTTTCAGACTGCCAGAGGACCGCAGCTGTGGTAAGCCCGCTTGCTCATTTGACGTTAGATGTCGCCTGCAAGAACTCCACCCGCATCTGGTTTATGCTGCTACCTGTTGTTAGGCGACAAGAAGGGCAAGAGTCGCGAATGCTTTTTCCTGCCTCATTTTGCTAGACCACGCTCTTCTGTGGCTCTTTAGTTCTTGCCAAACTGTTATGTGCGTGCTGCTGCTTCCATCTGACAAGGAGCACAGCCTTCTGACAGCAGCTTTCAACTTGTCTAAGGAAGAGCTTGGCCATTTAGATGTGATGCAAATCTGTGTGTGTGTAAGGTGCAGGTGCAAGCTCCTGACAAAGGTGTTCTCCAGTTTCAGTTTCTATCTGCCAGACACATTGGAAATGCTTTCCTCTGGCATTCACGCCAAGAGTCGCAGATTGCTTAACCCAGGAGCTCTGAGAATGGAACGGCAAGAGGTGCTCCGCTTACGTCATAAACAGTGCTCCAGAGCGCTTAGCAACGGCCACAACGAAACAGTGTGCGGGATAGTGACCATTCCCGCCTAGTGCTGGCAATGCACGAGCACTGCCAAAAGGCAAAGGAAGGCGCTTAGCATCCGGCTGTGCGCAAAGCTTTCAGACTGCCAGAGGACTGCAGCTGTGGTAAGCCCGCTTGCTCATTTGATGTTAGATGTCGCCTGCAAGAACTTCACCCCCATCTGGTTATTCTGCTACCTGTTGTTAGGCGACAAGAAGGGCACAAGTCGCAAATGCTTTTTCCTGCCTCATTTTGCTAGACCACGCTCTTCTGTGGCTCTTTAGTTCTTGCCAAACTCCTATGTGCGTGCTTCTGCTTCCATCTGACAAGGAGCACAGCCTTCTGACAGCAGCTTTCAACTTGTCTAAGGAAGAGCTTGGCCATTTAGATGTGATGCAAATCTGTGTGTGTGTAAGGTGCAGGTGCAAGCTCCTGACAAAGGTGTTCTCCAGTTTCAGTTTCTATCTGCCAGACACATTGGAAATGTTTTCCTCTGGCATTCGCACCAAGAGTCGCAGAATACTTAACCCAGGAGCTCTGAGAATGGAACGGCAAGAGGTGTTCAGCTTACGTCATAAACAGTGCTCCAGAGCGCTTAGCAACGGGCACAACGAAACGTGTCTGTGGGATAGTGACCATTCCCGCCTAGTGCTGGCAATTCACGAGCACTGCCAAAAGGCAAAGGAAGGCGCTTAGCATCCGGCTGTGCGCAAAGCTTTCAGACTGCCAGAGGACTGTAGCTGTGGTAAGCCCGCTTGCTCATTTGACGTTAAATGTCGCCTGCAAGAACTCCACCCGCATCTGGTTTATGCTGCTACCTGTTGTTAGGCGACAAGAAGGGCACAAGTCGCGAATGCTTTTTCCTGCCTCATTTTGCTAGACCACGCTCTTCTGTGGCTCTTTAGTTCTTGCCAAACTGTTATGTGCGTGCTGCTGCTTCCATCTGACAAGGAGCACAGCCTTCTGACAGCAGCTTTCAACTTGCCTAAGAAAGAGCTTGGCCATTTAGATGTGATGCAAATCTGTGTGTGTGTAAAGTGCAGGTGCAAGCTCCTGACAAAGGTGTTCTCCAGTTTCAGTTTCTATCTGCCAGACACATTGGAAATGTTTTCCTCTGGCATTCGCACCAAGAGTCGCAGAATACTTAACCCAGGAGCTCTGAGAATGGAACGGCAAGAGGTGTTCAGCTTACGTCATAAACAGTGCTCCAGAGCGCTTAGCAACGGGCACAACGAAACGTGTCTGTGGGATAGTGACCATTCCCGCCTAGTGCTGGCAATGCACGAGCACTGCCAAAAGGCAAAGGAAGGCGCTTAGCATCCGGCTGTGCGCAAAGCTTTCAGACTGCCAGAGGACTGCAGCTGTGGTAAGCCTGCTTGCTCATTTGATGTTAGATGTCGCCTGCAAGAACTTCACCCGCATCTGGTTTATGCTGCTACTTGTTAGGCGACAAGAAGGGCACAAGTCGCAAATGCTTTTTCCTGCCTCATTTTGCTAGACCACGCTCTTCTGTGGCTCTTTAGTTCTTGCCAAACTGTTATGTGCGTGCTGCTGCTTCCATCTGACAAGGAGCACAGCCTTCTGACAGCAGCTTTCAACTTGTCTAAGGAAGAGCTTGGCCATTTAGATGTGATGCAAATCTGTGTGTGTGTAAGGTGCAGGTGCAAGCTCCTGACAAAGGTGTTCTCCAGTTTCAGTTTCTATCTGCCAGACACATTGGAAATGTTTTCCTCTGGCATTCGCACCAAGAGTCGCAGAATACTTTACTGAGGAGCTCTGAGAATGGAACGGCAAGAGGTGTTCCGCTTACGTCATAAACAGTGCTCCAGAGCGCTTAGCAACGGCCACAACGAAACGTGTCTGTGGGATAGTGACCATTCCCGCCTAGTGCTGGCAATGCACGAGCACTGCCAAAAGGCAAAGGAAGGCGCTTAGCATCCGGCTGTGCGCAAAGCTTTCAGACTGCCAGAGGACTGCAGCTGTGGTAAGCCCGCTTGCTCATTTGACGTTAGATGTCGCCTGCAAGAACTCCACCCGCATCTGGTTTATGCTGCTACCTGTTGTTAGGCGACAAGAAGGGCAAGAGTCGCGAATGCTTTTTCCTGCCTCATTTTGCTAGACCACGCTCTTCTGTGGCTCTTTAGTTCTTGCCAAACTGTTATGTGCGTGCTGCTGCTTCCATCTGACAAGGAGCACAGCCTTCTGACAGCAGCTTTCAACTTGTCTAAGGAAGAGCTTGGCCATTTAGATGTGATGCAAATCTGTGTGTGTGTAAAGTGCAGGTGCAAGCTCCTGACAAAGGTGTTCTCCAGTTTCACTTTCTATCTGCCAGACACATTGGAAATGTTTTCCTCCGGCATTCACGCCAAGAGTCGCAGATTGCTTAACCCAGGAGCTCTGAGAATGGAACGGCAAGAGGTGCTCCGCTTACGTCATAAACAGTGCTGCAGAGCGCTTAGCAACAGGCACAACGAAACGTGTCTGTGGGATAGTGACCATTCCCGCCTAGTGCTGGCAATGCACGAGCACTGCCAAAAGGCAAAGGAAGGCGCTTAGCATCCGGCTTGTGTGCAAAGCTTTCAGACTGCCAGAGGACTGCAGCTGTGGTAAGCCCGCTTGCTCATTTGACGTTAGATGTCTCCTGCAAGAACTCCACCCGCATCTGGTTTATGCTGCTACCTGTTGTTAGGCGACAAGAAGGGCACAAGTCGCAAATGCTTTTTCCTGCCTCATTTTGCTAGACCACGCTCTTCTGTGGCTCTTTAGTTCTTGCCAAACTCCTATGTGCGTGCTTCTGCTTCCATCTGACAAGGAGCACAGCCTTCTGACAGCAGCTTTCAACTTGTCGAAGAAAGAGCTTGGCCATTTAGATGTGATGCAAATCTGTGTGTGTGTAAGGTGCAGGTGCAAGCTCCTGACAAAGGTGTTCTCCAGTTTCAGTTTCTATCTGCCAGACACATTGGAAATGTTTTCCTCCGGCATTCACGCCAAGAGTCGCAGATTGCTTAACCCAGGAGCTCTGAGAATGGAACGGCAAGAGGTGCTCCGCTTACGTCATAAACAGTGCTCCAGAGCGCTTAGCAACAGGCACAACGAAACGTGTCTGTGGGATAGTGACCATTCCCGCCTAGTGCTGGCAATGCACGAGCACTGCCAAAAGGCAAAGGAAGGCGCTTAGCATCCGGCTGTGCGCAAAGCTTTCAGACTGCCAGAGGACCGCAGCTGTGGTAAGCCCGCTTGCTCATTTGACGTTAGATGTCGCCTGCAAGAACTCCACCCGCATCTGGTTTATGCTGCTACCTGTTGTTAGGCGACAAGAAGGGCAAGAGTCGCGAATGCTTTTTCCTGCCTCATTTTGCTAGACCACGCTCTTCTGTGGCTCTTTAGTTCTTGCCAAACTGTTATGTGCGTGCTGCTGCTTCCATCTGACAAGGAGCACAGCCTTCTGACAGCAGCTTTCAACTTGTCGAAGAAAGAGCTTGGCCATTTAGATGTGATGCAAATCTGTGTGTGTGTAAGGTGCAGGTGCAAGCTCCTGACAAAGGTGTTCTCCAGTTTCAGTTTCTATCTGCCAGACACATTGGAAATGCTTTCCTCTGGCATTCACGCCAAGAGTCGCAGATTGCTTAACCCAGGAGCTCTGAGAATGGAACGGCAAGAGGTGCTCCGCTTACGTCATAAACAGTGCTCCAGAGCGCTTAGCAACGGCCACAACGAAACAGTGTGCGGGATAGTGACCATTCCCGCCTAGTGCTGGCAATGCACGAGCACTGCCAAAAGGCAAAGGAAGGCGCTTAGCATCCGGCTGTGCGCAAAGCTTTCAGACTGCCAGAGGACTGCAGCTGTGGTAAGCCCGCTTGCTCATTTGATGTTAGATGTCGCCTGCAAGAACTTCACCCCCATCTGGTTATTCTGCTACCTGTTGTTAGGCGACAAGAAGGGCACAAGTCGCAAATGCTTTTTCCTGCCTCATTTTGCTAGACCACGCTCTTCTGTGGCTCTTTAGTTCTTGCCAAACTGTTATGTGCGTGCTGCTGCTTCCATCTGACAAGGAGCACAGCCTTCTGACAGCAGCTTTCTACTTGCCTAAGAAAGAGCTTGGCCATTTAGATGTGATGCAAATCTGTGTGTGTGTAAAGTGCAGGTGCAAGCTCCTGACAAAGGTGTTCTCCAGTTTCACTTTCTATCTGCCAGACACATTGGAAATGTTTTCCTCCGGCATTCACGCCAAGAGTCGCAGATTGCTTAACCCAGGAGCTCTGAGAATGGAACGGCAAGAGGTGTTCCGCTTACGTCATAAACAGTGCTGCAGAGCGCTTAGCAACGGGCACAACGAAACGTGTCTGTGGGATAGTGACCATTCCCGCCTAGTGCTGGCAATGCACGAGCACTGCCAAAAGGCAAAGGAAGGCGCTTAGCATCCGGCTGTGCGCAAAGCTTTCAGACTGCCAGAGGACTGCAGCTGTGGTAAGCCCGCTTGCTCATTTGATGTTAGATGTCGCCTGCAAGAACTTCACCCCCATCTGGTTTATGCTGCTACTTGTTGTTAGGCGACAAGAAGGGCACAAGTCGCAAATGCTTTTTCCTGCCTCATTTTGCTAGACCACGCTCTTCTGTGGCTCTTTAGTTCTTGCCAAACTCCTATGTGCGTGCTTCTGCTTCCATCTGACAAGGAGCACAGCCTTCTGACAGCAGCTTTCAACTTGTCGAAGAAAGAGCTTGGCCATTTAGATGTGATGCAAATCTGTGTGTGTGTAAGGTGCAGGTGCAAGCTCCTGACAAAGGTGTTCTCCAGTTTCAGTTTCTATCTGCCAGACACATTGGAAATGTTTTCCTCTGGCATTCGCACCAAGAGTCGCAGAATACTTAACCCAGGAGCTCTGAGAATGGAACGGCAAGAGGTGCTCCGCTTACGTCATAAACAGTGCTCCAGAGCGCTTAGCAACGGCCACAACGAAACGTGTCTGTGGGATAGTGACCATTCCCGCCTAGTGCTGGCAATGCACGAGCACTGCCAAAAGGCAAAGGAAGGCGCTTAGCATCCGGCTGTGCGCAAAGCTTTCAGACTGCCAGAGGACTGCAGCTGTGGTAAGCCCGCTTGCTCATTTGATGTTAGATGTCGCCTGCAAGAACTTCACCCCCATCTGGTTTATGCTGCTACTTGTTGTTAGGCGACAAGAAGGGCACAAGTCGCAAATGCTTTTTCCTGCCTCATTTTGCTAGACCACGCTCCTCTGTGGCTCTTTAGTTCTTGCCAAACTGTTATGTGCGTGCTGCTGCTTCCATCTGACAAGGAGCACAGCCTTCTGTCAGCAGCTTTCAACTTGTCTAAGGAAGAGCTTGGCCATTTAGATGTGATGCAAATCTGTGTGTGTGTAAAGTGCAGGTGCAAGCTCCTGACAAAGGTGTTCTCCAGTTTCAGTTTCTATCTTCCAGACACATTGGAAATGCTTTCCTCTGGCATTCACGCCAAGAGTCGCAGATTGCTTAACCCAGGAGCTCTGAGAATGGAACGGCAAGAGGTGCTCCGCTTACGTCATAAACAGTGCTCCAGAGCGCTTAGCAACGGCCACAACGAAACAGTGTGCGGGATAGTGACCATTCCCGCCTAGTGCTGGCAATGCACGAGCACTGCCAAAAGGCAAAGGAAGGCGCTTAGCATCCGGCTTGTGCGCAAAGCTTTCAGACTGCCAGAGGACCGCAGCTGTGGTAAGCCCGCTTGCTCATTTGACGTTAGATGTCGCCTGCAAGAACTTCACCCGCATCTGGTTTATGCTGCTACCTGTTGTTAGGCGACAACAAGAGCACATGTAACAAATGCTTTTTCATGACCCGTTTTGCTAGACCACGCTCTTTTGTGGCTCTGTAGTGCTTGCCAAACTGCTATGTGCGTGCTGCTGCTTCCATCTGACAAGGAGCACAGCCTTCTGACAGCAGCTTTCAACTTGTCTAAGAAAGAGCTTGGCCATTTAGATGTGATGCAAATCTGTGTGTGTGTAAGGTGCAGGTGCAAGCTCCTGACAAAGGTGTTCTCCAGTTTCAGTTTCTATCTGCCAGACACATTGGAAATGTTTTCCTCTGGCATTCGCACCAAGAGTCGCAGAATACTTAACCCAGGAGCTCTGAGAATGGAACGGCAAGAGGTGTTCAGCTTACGTCATAAACAGTGCTCCAGAGCGCTTAGCAACGGGCACAACGAAACGTGTCTGTGGGATAGTGACCATTCCCGCCTAGTGCTGGCAATGCACGAGCACTGCCAAAAGGCAAAGGAAGGCGCTTAGCATCCGGCTGTGCGCAAAGCTTTCAGACTGCCAGAGGACTGCAGCTGTGGTAAGCCCGCTTGCTCATTTGACGTTAGATGTCGCCTGCAAGAACTCCACCCGCATCTGGTTTATGCTGCTACCTGTTGTTAGGCGACAAGAAGGGCAAGAGTCGCGAATGCTTTTTCCTGCCTCATTTTGCTAGACCACGCTCTTCTGTGGCTCTTTAGTTCTTGCCAAACTGTTATGTGCGTGCTGCTGCTTCCATCTGACAAGGAGCACAGCCTTCTGACAGCAGCTTTCAACTTGTCTAAGGAAGAGCTTGGCCATTTAGATGTGATGCAAATCTGTGTGTGTGTAAAGTGCAGGTGCAAGCTCCTGACAAAGGTGTTCTCCAGTTTCAGTTTCTATCTGCCAGACACATTGGAAATGCTTTCCTCTGGCATTCACGCCAAGAGTCGCAGATTGCTTAACCCAGGAGCTCTGAGAATGGAACGGCAAGAGGTGCTCCGCTTACGTCATAAACAGTGCTCCAGAGCGCTTAGCAACGGCCACAACGAAACAGTGTGCGGGATAGTGACCATTCCCGCCTAGTGCTGGCAATGCACGAGCACTGCCAAAAGGCAAAGGAAGGCGCTTAGCATCCGGCTTGTGCGCAAAGCTTTCAGACTGCCAGAGGACCGCAGCTGTAGTAAGCCCGCTTGCTCATTTGACGTTAGATGTCGCCTGCAAGAACTTCACCCGCATCTGGTTTATGCTGCTACCTGTTGTTAGGCGACAACAAGAGCACATGTAACAAATGCTTTTTCATGACCCGTTTTGCTAGACCACGCTCTTTTGTGGCTCTGTAGTGCTTGCCAAACTGCTATGTGCGTGCTGCTGCTTCCATCTGACAAGGAACACAGCCTTCTGACAGCAGATTTCAACTTGTCTAAGAAAGAGCTTGGCCATTTAGATGTGATGCAAATCTGTGTGTGTGTAAGGTGCAGGTGCAAGCTCCTGACAAAGGTGTTCTCCAGTTTCAGTTTCTATCTGCCAGACACATTGGAAATGTTTTCCTCTGGCATTCGCACCAAGAGTCGCAGAATACTTAACCCAGGAGCTCTGAGAATGGAACGGCAAGAGGTGTTCAGCTTACGTCATAAACAGTGCTCCAGAGCGCTTAGCAACGGGCACAACGAAACGTGTGTGTGGGATAGTGACCATTCCCGCCTAGTGCTGGCAATGCACGAGCACTGCCAAAAGGCAAAGGAAGGCGCTTAGCATCCGGCTGTGCGCAAAGCTTTCAGACTGCCAGAGGACTGCAGCTGTGGTAAGCCCGCTTGCTCATTTGACGTTAGATGTCGCCTGCAAGAACTCCACCCGCATCTGGTTTATGCTGCTACCTGTTGTTAGGCGACAAGAAGGGCACAAGTCGCGAATGCTTTTTCTTGCCTCATTTTGCTAGACCACGCTCTTCTGTGGCTCTTTAGTTCTTGCCAAACTGTTATGTGCGTGCTGCTGCTTCCATCTGACAAGGAGCACAGCCTTCTGTCAGCAGCTTTCAACTTGTCTAAGGAAGAGCTTGGCCATTTAGATGTGATGCAAATCTGTGTGTGCGTAAAATGCAGGTGCAAGCTCCTGACAAAGGTGTTCTCCAGTTTCAGTTTCTATCTGCCAGACACATTGGAAATGTTTTCCTCTGGCATTCGCACCAAGAGTCGCAGAATACTTAACCCAGGAGCTCTGAGAATGAAACGGTAAGAGGTGTTCCGCTTATGTCATAAACAGTGCTCCAGAGCGCTTAGCAACGGCCACAACGAAACAGTGTGCGGGATAGTGACCATTCCCGCCTAGTGCTGGCAATGCACGAGCACTGCCAAAAGGCAAAGGAAGGCGCTTAGCATCCGGCTGTGCGCAAAGCTTTCAGACTGCCAGAGGACTGCAGCTGTGGTAAGCCCGCTTGCTCATTTGACGTTAGATGTCGCCTGCAAGAACTTCACCCCCATCTGGTTTATGCTGCTACTTGTTGTTAGGCGACAACAAGGGCACAAGTCGCGAATGCTTTTTCCTGCCTCATTTTGCTAGACCACGCTCTTCTGTGGCTCTTTAGTTCTTGCCAAACTGTTATGTGCGTGCTGCTGCTTCCACCTGACAAGGAGCACAGCCTTCTGACAGCAGCTTTCAACTTGTCTAAGGAAGAGCTTGGCCATTTAGATGTGATGCAAATCTGTGTGTGTGTAAGGTGCAGGTGCAAGCTCCTGACAAAGGTGTTCTCCAGTTTCAGTTTCTATCTGCCAGACACATTGGAAATGTTTTCCTCTGGCATTCGCACCAAGAGTCGCAGAATACTTTACTGAGGAGCTCTGAGAATGGAACGGCAAGAGGTGTTCAGCTTACGTCATAAACAGTGCTCCAGAGCGCTTAGCAACTGGCACAACGAAACGTGTCTGTGGGATAGTGACCATTCCCGCCTAGTGCTGGCAATTCACGAGCACTGCCAAAAGGCAAAGGAAGGCGCTTAGCATCCGGCTGTGCGCAAAGCTTTCAGACTGCCAGAGGACTGTAGCTGTGGTAAGCCCGCTTGCTCATTTGACGTTAAATGTCGCCTGCAAGAACTCCACCCGCATCTGGTTTATGCTGCTACCTGTTGTTAGGCGACAAGAAGGGCACAAGTCGCGAATGCTTTTTCCTGCCTCATTTTGCTAGACCACGCTCTTCTGTGGCTCTTTAGTTCTTGCCAAACTGTTATGTGCGTGCTGCTGCTTCCATCTGACAAGGAGCACAGCCTTCTGACAGCAGCTTTCAACTTGCCTAAGAAAGAGCTTGGCCATTTAGATGTGATGCAAATCTGTGTGTGTGTAAAGTGCAGGTGCAAGCTCCTGACAAAGGTGTTCTCCAGTTTCACTTTCTATCTGCCAGACACATTGGAAATGTTTTCCTCCGGCATTCACGCCAAGAGTCGCAGATTGCTTAACCCAGGAGCTCTGAGAATGGAACGGCAAGAGGTGTTCCGCTTACGTCATAAACAGTGCTCCAGAGCGCTTAGCAACGGCCACAACGAAACAGTGTGCGGGATAGTGACCATTCCCGCCTAGTGCTGGCAATGCACGAGCACTGCCAAAAGGCAAAGGAAGGCGCTTAGCATCCGGCTTGTGCGCAAAGCTTTCAGACTGCCAGAGGACCGCAGCTGTGGTAAGCCCGCTTGCTCATTTGACGTTAGATGTCGCCTGCAAGAACTTCACCCGCATCTGGTTTATGCTGCTACCTGTTGTTAGGCGACAACAAGAGCACATGTAACAAATGCTTTTTCCTGACCCGTTTTGCTAGACCACGCTCTTTTGTGGCTCTGTAGTGCTTGCCAAACTGCTATGTGCGTGCTGCTGCTTCCATCTGACAAGGAGCACAGCCTTCTGACAGCAGCTTTCAACTTGTCTAAGAAAGAGCTTGGCCATTTAGATGTGATGCAAATCTGTGTGTGTGTAAGGTGCAGGTGCAAGCTCCTGACAAAGGTGTTCTCCAGTTTCAGTTTCTATCTGCCAGACACATTGGAAATGTTTTCCTCTGGCATTCGCACCAAGAGTCGCAGAATACTTAACCCAGGAGCTCTGAGAATGGAACGGCAAGAGGTGTTCAGCTTACGTCATAAACAGTGCTCCAGAGCGCTTAGCAACGGCCACAACGAAACGTGTCTGTGGGATAGTGACCATTCCCGCCTAGTGCTGGCAATGCACGAGCACTGCCAAAAGGCAAAGGAAGGCGCTTAGCATCCGGCTGTGCGCAAAGCTTTCAGACTGCCAGAGGACTGCAGCTGTGGTAAGCCCGCTTGCTCATTTGACGTTAGATGTCGCCTGCAAGAACTCCACCCGCATCTGGTTTATGCTGCTACCTGTTGTTAGGCGACAAGAAGGGCAAGAGTCGCGAATGCTTTTTCCTGCCTCATTTTGCTAGA
This sequence comes from Poecile atricapillus, assembly GCF_030490865.1. Taxonomy (NCBI): domain Eukaryota; kingdom Metazoa; phylum Chordata; class Aves; order Passeriformes; family Paridae; genus Poecile; species Poecile atricapillus. The sequence goes on along the minus strand of NC_081262.1, from coordinate 601,447 downwards.
CCACGCTCTTCTGTGGCTCTTTAGTTCTTGCCAAACTGTTATGTGCGTGCTGCTGCTTCCATCTGACAAGGAGCACAGCCTTCTGACAGCAGCTTTCAACTTGTCTAAGGAAGAGCTTGGCCATTTAGATGTGATGCAAATCTGTGTGTGTGTAAAGTGCAGGTGCAAGCTCCTGACAAAGGTGTTCTCCAGTTTCAGTTTCTATCTGCCAGACACATTGGAAATGCTTTCCTCTGGCATTCACGCCAAGAGTCGCAGATTGCTTAACCCAGGAGCTCTGAGAATGGAACGGCAAGAGGTGCTCCGCTTACGTCATAAACAGTGCTCCAGAGCGCTTAGCAACGGCCACAACGAAACAGTGTGCGGGATAGTGACCATTCCCGCCTAGTGCTGGCAATTCACGAGCACTGCCAAAAGGCAAAGGAAGGCGCTTAGCATCCGGCTTGTGCGCAAAGCTTTCAGACTGCCAGAGGACCGCAGCTGTGGTAAGCCCGCTTGCTCATTTGACGTTAGATGTCGCCTGCAAGAACTTCACCCCCATCTGGTTTATGCTGCTACTTGTTGTTAGGCGACAAGAAGGGCACAAGTCGCAAATGCTTTTTCCTGCCTCATTTTGCTAGACCACGCTCTTCTGTGGCTCTTTAGTTCTTGCCAAACTGTTATGTGCGTGCTGCTGCTTCCATCTGACAAGGAGCACAGCCTTCTGACAGCAGCTTTCAACTTGTCTAAGGAAGAGCTTGGCCATTTAGATGTGATGCAAATCTGTGTGTGTGTAAGGTGCAGGTGCAAGCTCCTGACAAAGGTGTTCTCCAGTTTCAGTTTCTATCTGCCAGACACATTGGAAATGCTTTCCTCTGGCATTCACGCCAAGAGTCGCAGATTGCTTAACCCAGGAGCTCTGAGAATGGAACGGCAAGAGGTGCTCCGCTTACGTCATAAACAGTGCTCCAGAGCGCTTAGCAACGGCCACAACGAAACAGTGTGCGGGATAGTGACCATTCCCGCCTAGTGCTGGCAATGCACGAGCACTGCCAAAAGGCAAAGGAAGGCGCTTAGCATCCGGCTGTGCGCAAAGCTTTCAGACTGCCAGAGGACTGCAGCTGTGGTAAGCCCGCTTGCTCATTTGATGTTAGATGTCGCCTGCAAGAACTTCACCCCCATCTGGTTATTCTGCTACCTGTTGTTAGGCGACAAGAAGGGCACAAGTCGCAAATGCTTTTTCCTGCCTCATTTTGCTAGACCACGCTCTTCTGTGGCTCTTTAGTTCTTGCCAAACTCCTATGTGCGTGCTTCTGCTTCCATCTGACAAGGAGCACAGCCTTCTGACAGCAGCTTTCAACTTGTCTAAGGAAGAGCTTGGCCATTTAGATGTGATGCAAATCTGTGTGTGTGTAAGGTGCAGGTGCAAGCTCCTGACAAAGGTGTTCTCCAGTTTCAGTTTCTATCTGCCAGACACATTGGAAATGTTTTCCTCTGGCATTCGCACCAAGAGTCGCAGAATACTTAACCCAGGAGCTCTGAGAATGGAACGGCAAGAGGTGTTCAGCTTACGTCATAAACAGTGCTCCAGAGCGCTTAGCAACGGGCACAACGAAACGTGTCTGTGGGATAGTGACCATTCCCGCCTAGTGCTGGCAATTCACGAGCACTGCCAAAAGGCAAAGGAAGGCGCTTAGCATCCGGCTGTGCGCAAAGCTTTCAGACTGCCAGAGGACTGTAGCTGTGGTAAGCCCGCTTGCTCATTTGACGTTAAATGTCGCCTGCAAGAACTCCACCCGCATCTGGTTTATGCTGCTACCTGTTGTTAGGCGACAAGAAGGGCACAAGTCGCGAATGCTTTTTCCTGCCTCATTTTGCTAGACCACGCTCTTCTGTGGCTCTTTAGTTCTTGCCAAACTGTTATGTGCGTGCTGCTGCTTCCATCTGACAAGGAGCACAGCCTTCTGACAGCAGCTTTCAACTTGCCTAAGAAAGAGCTTGGCCATTTAGATGTGATGCAAATCTGTGTGTGTGTAAAGTGCAGGTGCAAGCTCCTGACAAAGGTGTTCTCCAGTTTCACTTTCTATCTGCCAGACACATTGGAAATGTTTTCCTCCGGCATTCACGCCAAGAGTCGCAGATTGCTTAACCCAGGAGCTCTGAGAATGGAACGGCAAGAGGTGTTCCGCTTACGTCATAAACAGTGCTGCAGAGCGCTTAGCAACGGGCACAACGAAACGTGTCTGTGGGATAGTGACCATTCCCGCCTAGTGCTGGCAATGCACGAGCACTGCCAAAAGGCAAAGGAAGGCGCTTAGCATCCGGCTGTGCGCAAAGCTTTCAGACTGCCAGAGGACTGCAGCTGTGGTAAGCCCGCTTGCTCATTTGATGTTAGATGTCGCCTGCAAGAACTTCACCCCCATCTGGTTTATGCTGCTACTTGTTGTTAGGCGACAAGAAGGGCACAAGTCGCAAATGCTTTTTCCTGCCTCATTTTGCTAGACCACGCTCTTCTGTGGCTCTTTAGTTCTTGCCAAACTCCTATGTGCGTGCTTCTGCTTCCATCTGACAAGGAGCACAGCCTTCTGACAGCAGCTTTCAACTTGTCGAAGAAAGAGCTTGGCCATTTAGATGTGATGCAAATCTGTGTGTGTGTAAGGTGCAGGTGCAAGCTCCTGACAAAGGTGTTCTCCAGTTTCAGTTTCTATCTGCCAGACACATTGGAAATGTTTTCCTCTGGCATTCGCACCAAGAGTCGCAGAATACTTAACCCAGGAGCTCTGAGAATGGAACGGCAAGAGGTGCTCCGCTTACGTCATAAACAGTGCTCCAGAGCGCTTAGCAACGGGCACAACGAAACGTGTCTGTGGGATAGTGACCATTCCCGCCTAGTGCTGGCAATTCACGAGCACTGCCAAAAGGCAAAGGAAGGCGCTTAGCATCCGGCTGTGCGCAAAGCTTTCAGACTGCCAGAGGACTGTAGCTGTGGTAAGCCCGCTTGCTCATTTGACGTTAAATGTCGCCTGCAAGAACTCCACCCGCATCTGGTTTATGCTGCTACCTGTTGTTAGGCGACAAGAAGGGCACAAGTCGCGAATGCTTTTTCCTGCCTCATTTTGCTAGACCACGCTCTTCTGTGGCTCTTTAGTTCTTGCCAAACTGTTATGTGCGTGCTGCTGCTTCCATCTGACAAGGAGCACAGCCTTCTGACAGCAGCTTTCAACTTGCCTAAGAAAGAGCTTGGCCATTTAGATGTGATGCAAATCTGTGTGTGTGTAAAGTGCAGGTGCAAGCTCCTGACAAAGGTGTTCTCCAGTTTCACTTTCTATCTGCCAGACACATTGGAAATGTTTTCCTCCGGCATTCACGCCAAGAGTCGCAGATTGCTTAACCCAGGAGCTCTGAGAATGGAACGGCAAGAGGTGCTCCGCTTACGTCATAAACAGTGCTGCAGAGCGCTTAGCAACGGGCACAACGAAACGTGTCTGTGGGATAGTGACCATTCCCGCCTAGTGCTGGCAATGCACGAGCACTGCCAAAAGGCAAAGGAAGGCGCTTAGCATCCGGCTGTGCGCAAAGCTTTCAGACTGCCAGAGGACTGCAGCTGTGGTAAGCCCGCTTGCTCATTTGATGTTAGATGTCGCCTGCAAGAACTTCACCCCCATCTGGTTTATGCTGCTACTTGTTGTTAGGCGACAAGAAGGGCACAAGTCGCAAATGCTTTTTCCTGCCTCATTTTGCTAGACCACGCTCTTCTGTGGCTCTTTAGTTCTTGCCAAACTCCTATGTGCGTGCTTCTGCTTCCATCTGACAAGGAGCACAGCCTTCTGACAGCAGCTTTCAACTTGTCGAAGAAAGAGCTTGGCCATTTAGATGTGATGCAAATCTGTGTGTGTGTAAGGTGCAGGTGCAAGCTCCTGACAAAGGTGTTCTCCAGTTTCAGTTTCTATCTGCCAGACACATTGGAAATGTTTTCCTCTGGCATTCGCACCAAGAGTCGCAGAATACTTAACCCAGGAGCTCTGAGAATGGAACGGCAAGAGGTGCTCCGCTTACGTCATAAACAGTGCTCCAGAGCGCTTAGCAACGGGCACAACGAAACGTGTCTGTGGGATAGTGACCATTCCCGCCTAGTGCTGGCAATTCACGAGCACTGCCAAAAGGCAAAGGAAGGCGCTTAGCATCCGGCTGTGCGCAAAGCTTTCAGACTGCCAGAGGACTGTAGCTGTGGTAAGCCCGCTTGCTCATTTGACGTTAAATGTCGCCTGCAAGAACTCCACCCGCATCTGGTTTATGCTGCTACCTGTTGTTAGGCGACAAGAAGGGCACAAGTCGCGAATGCTTTTTCCTGCCTCATTTTGCTAGACCACGCTCTTCTGTGGCTCTTTAGTTCTTGCCAAACTGTTATGTGCGTGCTGCTGCTTCCATCTGACAAGGAGCACAGCCTTCTGTCAGCAGCTTTCAACTTGTCTAAGGAAGAGCTTGGCCATTTAGATGTGATGCAAATCTGTGTGTGTGTAAGGTGCAGGTGCAAGCTCCTGACAAAGGTGTTCTCCAGTTTCACTTTCTATCTGCCAGACACATTGGAAATGCTTTCCTCTGGCATTCGCACCAAGAGTCGCAGAATACTTTACTGAGGAGCTCTGAGAATGGAACGGCAAGAGGTGTTCAGCTTAAGTCATAAACAGTGCTCCAGAGCGCTTAGCAACGGGCACAACGAAACGTGTCTGTGGGATAGTGACCATTCCCGCCTAGTGCTGGCAATTCACGAGCACTGCCAAAAGGCAAAGGAAGGCGCTTAGCATCCGGCTGTGCGCAAAGCTTTCAGACTGCCAGAGGACTGTAGCTGTGGTAAGCCCGCTTGCTCATTTGACGTTAGATGTCGCCTGCAAGAACTCCACCCGCATATGGTTTATGCTGCTACCTGTTGTTAGGCGACAAGAAGGGCAAGAGTCGCGAATGCTTTTTCCTGCCTCATTTTGCTAGACCACGCTCTTCTGTGGCTCTTTAGTTCTTGCCAAACTGTTATGTGCGTGCTGCTGCTTCCATCTGACAAGGAGCACAGCCTTCTGACAGCAGCTTTCAACTTGTCTAAGGAAGAGCTTGGCCATTTAGATGTGATGCAAATCTGTGTGTGTGTAAAGTGCAGGTGCAAGCTCCTGACAAAGGTGTTCTCCAGTTTCAGTTTCTATCTGCCAGACACATTGGAAATGCTTTCCTCTGGCATTCACGCCAAGAGTCGCAGATTGCTTAACCCAGGAGCTCTGAGAATGGAACGGCAAGAGGTGCTCCGCTTACGTCATAAACAGTGCTCCAGAGCGCTTAGCAACGGCCACAACGAAACAGTGTGCGGGATAGTGACCATTCCCGCCTAGTGCTGGCAATGCACGAGCACTGCCAAAAGGCAAAGGAAGGCGCTTAGCATCCGGCTGTGCGCAAAGCTTTCAGACTGCCAGAGGACTGCAGCTGTGGTAAGCCCGCTTGCTCATTTGATGTTAGATGTCGCCTGCAAGAACTTCACCCCCATCTGGTTATTCTGCTACTTGTTGTTAGGCGACAAGAAGGGCACAAGTCGCAAATGCTTTTTCCTGCCTCATTTTGCTAGACCACGCTCTTCTGTGGCTCTTTAGTTCTTGCCAAACTGTTATGTGCGTGCTGCTGCTTCCATCTGACAAGGAGCACAGCCGTCTGACAGCAGCTTTCAACTTGCCTAAGAAAGAGCTTGGCCATTTAGATGTGATGCAAATCTGTGTGTGTGTAAAGTGCAGGTGCAAGCTCCTGACAAAGGTGTTCTCCAGTTTCAGTTTCTATCTGCCAGACACATTGGAAATGCTTTCCTCTGGCATTCACGCCAAGAGTCGCAGATTGCTTAACCCAGGAGCTCTGAGAATGGAACGGCAAGAGGTGCTCCGCTTACGTCATAAACAGTGCTCCAGAGCGCTTAGCAACGGCCACAACGAAACAGTGTGCGGGATAGTGACCATTCCCGCCTAGTGCTGGCAATGCACGAGCACTGCCAAAAGGCAAAGGAAGGCGCTTAGCATCCGGCTTGTGCGCAAAGCTTTCAGACTGCCAGAGGACCGCAGCTGTAGTAAGCCCGCTTGCTCATTTGACGTTAGATGTCGCCTGCAAGAACTTCACCCGCATCTGGTTTATGCTGCTACCTGTTGTTAGGCGACAACAAGAGCACATGTAACAAATGCTTTTTCATGACCCGTTTTGCTAGACCACGCTCTTTTGTGGCTCTGTAGTGCTTGCCAAACTGCTATGTGCGTGCTGCTGCTTCCATCTGACAAGGAACACAGCCTTCTGACAGCAGATTTCAACTTGTCTAAGAAAGAGCTTGGCCATTTAGATGTGATGCAAATCTGTGTGTGTGTAAGGTGCAGGTGCAAGCTCCTGACAAAGGTGTTCTCCAGTTTCAGTTTCTATCTGCCAGACACATTGGAAATGTTTTCCTCTGGCATTCGCACCAAGAGTCGCAGAATACTTAACCCAGGAGCTCTGAGAATGGAACGGCAAGAGGTGTTCCGCTTACGTCATAAACAGTGCTCCAGAGCGCTTAGCAACGGGCACAACGAAACGTGTCTGTGGGATAGTGACCATTCCCGCCTAGTGCTGGCAATGCACGAGCACTGCCAAAAGGCAAAGGAAGGCGCTTAGCATCCGGCTGTGCGCAAAGCTTTCAGACTGCCAGAGGACTGCAGCTGTGGTAAGCCCGCTTGCTCATTTGACGTTAGATGTCGCCTGCAAGAACTCCACCCGCATCTGGTTTATGCTGCTACCTGTTGTTAGGCGACAAGAAGGGCAAGAGTCGCGAATGCTTTTTCCTGCCTCATTTTGCTAGACCACGCTCTTCTGTGGCTCTTTAGTTCTTGCCAAACTGTTATGTGCGTGCTGCTGCTTCCATCTGACAAGGAGCACAGCCTTCTGACAGCAGCTTTCAACTTGTCTAAGGAAGAGCTTGGCCATTTAGATGTGATGCAAATCTGTGTGTGTGTAAAGTGCAGGTGCAAGCTCCTGACAAAGGTGTTCTCCAGTTTCAGTTTCTATCTGCCAGACACATTGGAAATGCTTTCCTCTGGCATTCACGCCAAGAGTCGCAGATTGCTTAACCCAGGAGCTCTGAGAATGGAACGGCAAGAGGTGCTCCGCTTACGTCATAAACAGTGCTCCAGAGCGCTTAGCAACGGCCACAACGAAACAGTGTGCGGGATAGTGACCATTCCCGCCTAGTGCTGGCAATTCACGAGCACTGCCAAAAGGCAAAGGAAGGCGCTTAGCATCCGGCTTGTGCGCAAAGCTTTCAGACTGCCAGAGGACCGCAGCTGTGGTAAGCCCGCTTGCTCATTTGACGTTAGATGTCGCCTGCAAGAACTTCACCCCCATCTGGTTTATGCTGCTACTTGTTGTTAGGCGACAAGAAGGGCACAAGTCGCAAATGCTTTTTCCTGCCTCATTTTGCTAGACCACGCTCTTCTGTGGCTCTTTAGTTCTTGCCAAACTGTTATGTGCGTGCTGCTGCTTCCATCTGACAAGGAGCACAGCCTTCTGACAGCAGCTTTCAACTTGTCTAAGGAAGAGCTTGGCCATTTAGATGTGATGCAAATCTGTGTGTGTGTAAGGTGCAGGTGCAAGCTCCTGACAAAGGTGTTCTCCAGTTTCAGTTTCTATCTGCCAGACACATTGGAAATGTTTTCCTCTGGCATTCGCACCAAGAGTCGCAGAATACTTTACTGAGGAGCTCTGAGAATGGAACGGCAAGAGGTGTTCAGCTTACGTCATAAACAGTGCTCCAGAGCGCTTAGCAACGGGCACAACGAAACGTGTCTGTGGGATAGTGACCATTCCCGCCTAGTGCTGGCAATTCACGAGCACTGCCAAAAGGCAAAGGAAGGCGCTTAGCATCCGGCTGTGCGCAAAGCTTTCAGACTGCCAGAGGACTGTAGCTGTGGTAAGCCCGCTTGCTCATTTGACGTTAAATGTCGCCTGCAAGAACTCCACCCGCATCTGGTTTATGCTGCTACCTGTTGTTAGGCGACAAGAAGGGCACAAGTCGCGAATGCTTTTTCCTGCCTCATTTTGCTAGACCACGCTCTTCTGTGGCTCTTTAGTTCTTGCCAAACTGTTATGTGCGTGCTGCTGCTTCCATCTGACAAGGAGCACAGCCTTCTGACAGCAGCTTTCAACTTGCCTAAGAAAGAGCTTGGCCATTTAGATGTGATGCAAATCTGTGTGTGTGTAAAGTGCAGGTGCAAGCTCCTGACAAAGGTGTTCTCCAGTTTCACTTTCTATCTGCCAGACACATTGGAAATGTTTTCCTCCGGCATTCACGCCAAGAGTCGCAGATTGCTTAACCCAGGAGCTCTGAGAATGGAACGGCAAGAGGTGCTCCGCTTACGTCATAAACAGTGCTCCAGAGCGCTTAGCAACAGGCACAACGAAACGTGTCTGTGGGATAGTGACCATTCCCGCCTAGTGCTGGCAATGCACGAGCACTGCCAAAAGGCAAAGGAAGGCGCTTAGCATCCGGCTTGTGTGCAAAGCTTTCAGACTGCCAGAGGACTGCAGCTGTGGTAAGCCCGCTTGCTCATTTGACGTTAGATGTCGCCTGCAAGAACTCCACCCGCATCTGGTTTATGCTGCTACCTGTTGTTAGGCGACAAGAAGGGCACAAGTCGCAAATGCTTTTTCCTGCCTCATTTTGCTAGACCACGCTCTTCTGTGGCTCTTTAGTTCTTGCCAAACTCCTATGTGCGTGCTTCTGCTTCCATCTGACAAGGAGCACAGCCTTCTGACAGCAGCTTTCAACTTGTCTAAGGAAGAGCTTGGCCATTTAGATGTGATGCAAATCTGTGTGTGTGTAAGGTGCAGGTGCAAGCTCCTGACAAAGGTGTTCTCCAGTTTCAGTTTCTATCTGCCAGACACATTGGAAATGTTTTCCTCTGGCATTCGCACCAAGAGTCGCAGAATACTTTACTGAGGAGCTCTGAGAATGGAACGGCAAGAGGTGTTCAGCTTACGTCATAAACAGTGCTCCAGAGCGCTTAGCAACGGGCACAACGAAACGTGTGTGTGGGATAGTGACCATTCCCGCCTAGTGCTGGCAATGCACGAGCACTGCCAAAAGGCAAAGGAAGGCGCTTAGCATCCGGCTGTGCGCAAAGCTTTCAGACTGCCAGAGGACTGCAGCTGTGGTAAGCCCGCTTGCTCATTTGACGTTAGATGTCGCCTGCAAGAACTCCACCCGCATCTGGTTTATGCTGCTACCTGTTGTTAGGCGACAAGAAGGGCACAAGTCGCAAATGCTTTTTCCTGCCTCATTTTGCTAGACCACGCTCTTCTGTGGCTCTTTAGTTCTTGCCAAACTGTTATGTGCGTGCTGCTGCTTCCATCTGACAAGGAGCACAGCCTTCTGACAGCAGCTTTCAACTTGTCTAAGGAAGAGCTTGGCCATTTAGATGTGATGCAAATCTGTGTGTGTGTAAGGTGCAGGTGCAAGCTCCTGACAAAGGTGTTCTCCAGTTTCAGTTTCTATCTGCCAGACACATTGGAAATGTTTTCCTCTGGCATTCGCACCAAGAGTCGCAGAATACTTTACTGAGGAGCTCTGAGAATGGAACGGCAAGAGGTGTTCCGCTTACGTCATAAACAGTGCTCCAGAGCGCTTAGCAACGGGCACAACGAAACGTGTCTGTGGGATAGTGACCATTCCCGCCTAGTGCTGGCAATGCACGAGCACTGCCAAAAGGCAAAGGAAGGCGCTTAGCATCCGGCTGTGCGCAAAGCTTTCAGACTGCCAGAGGACTGTAGCTGTGGTAAGCCCGCTTGCTCATTTGACGTTAGATGTCGCCTGCAAGAACTCCACCCGCATCTGGTTTATGCTGCTACCTGTTGTTAGGCGACAAGAAGGGCAAGAGTCGCGAATGCTTTTTCCTGCCTCATTTTGCTAGACCACGCTCTTCTGTGGCTCTTTAGTTCTTGCCAAACTGTTATGTGCGTGCTGCTGCTTCCATCTGACAAGGAGCACAGCCTTCTGACAGCAGCTTTCAACTTGTCTAAGGAAGAGCTTGGCCATTTAGATGTGATGCAAATCTGTGTGTGTGTAAAGTGCAGGTGCAAGCTCCTGACAAAGGTGTTCTCCAGTTTCAGTTTCTATCTGCCAGACACATTGGAAATGCTTTCCTCTGGCATTCACGCCAAGAGTCGCAGATTGCTTAACCCAGGAGCTCTGAGAATGGAACGGCAAGAGGTGCTCCGCTTACGTCATAAACAGTGCTCCAGAGCGCTTAGCAACGGCCACAACGAAACAGTGTGCGGGATAGTGACCATTCCCGCCTAGTGCTGGCAATGCACGAGCACTGTCAAAAGGCAAAGGAAGGCGCTTAGCATCCGGCTTGTGCGCAAAGCTTTCAGACTGCCAGAGGACTGTAGCTGTGGTAAGCCCGCTTGCTCATTTGACGTTAGATGTCGCCTGCAAGAACTTCACCCGCATCTGGTTTATGCTGCTACCTGTTGTTAGGCGACAACAAGAGCACATGTAACAAATGCTTTTTCCTGACCCGTTTTGCTAGACCACGCTCTTTTGTGGCTCTGTAGTGCTTGCCAAACTGCTATGTGCATGTTGCTGCTTCCATCTGACAAGGAGCACAGCCGTCTGACAGCAGCTTTCAACTTGTCTAAGGAAGAGCTTGGCCATTTAGATGTGATGCAAATCTGTGTGTGTGTAAGGTGCAGGTGCAAGCTCCTGACAAAGGTGTTCTCCAGTTTCAGTTTCTATCTGCCAGACACATTGGAAATGTTTTCCTCTGGCATTTGCGCCAAGAGTTGCAGAATACTTAACTCAGGAGCTCTAAGAATGGAACGGCAAGAGGTGTTCAGCTTACGTCATAAACAGTGCTCCAGAGCGCTTAGCAACGGGCACAACGAAACGTGTCTGTGGGATAGTGACCATTCCCGCCTAGTGCTGGCAATGCACGAGCACTGCCAAAAGGCAAAGGAAGGCGCTTAGCATCCGGCTGTGCGCAAAGCTTTCAGACTGCCAGAGGACTGCAGCTGTGGTAAGCCCGCTTGCTCATTTGATGTTAGATGTCGCCTGCAAGAACTTCACCCCCATCTGGTTTATGCTGCTACTTGTTGTTAGGCGACAAGAAGGGCACAAGTCGCAAATGCTTTTTCCTGCCTCATTTTGCTAGACCACGCTCTTCTGTGGCTCTTTAGTTCTTGCCAAACTGTTATGTGCGTGCTGCTGCTTCCATCTGACAAGGAGCACAGCCTTCTGACAGCAGCTTTCAACTTGTCTAAGGAAGAGCTTGGCCATTTAGATGTGATGCAAATCTGTGTGTGTGTAAGGTGCAGGTGCAAGCTCCTGACAAAGGTGTTCTCCAGTTTCAGTTTCTATCTGCCAGACACATTGGAAATGTTTTCCTCTGGCATTCGCACCAAGAGTCGCAGAATACTTAACCCAGGAGCTCTGAGAATGGAACGGCAAGAGGTGTTCAGCTTACGTCATAAACAGTGCTCCAGAGCGCTTAGCAACGGGCACAACGAAACGTGTCTGTGGGATAGTGACCATTCCCGCCTAGTGCTGGCAATTCACGAGCACTGCCAAAAGGCAAAGGAAGGCGCTTAGCATCCGGCTGTGCGCAAAGCTTTCAGACTGCCAGAGGACTGCAGCTGTGGTAAGCCCGCTTGCTCATTTGACGTTAGATGTCGCCTGCAAGAACTCCACCCGCATCTGGTTTATGCTGCTACCTGTTGTTAGGCGACAAGAAGGGCAAGAGTCGCGAATGCTTTTTCCTGCCTCATTTTGCTAGACCACGCTCTTCTGTGGCTCTTTAGTTCTTGCCAAACTGTTATGTGCGTGCTGCTGCTTCCATCTGACAAGGAGCACAGCCTTCTGACAGCAGCTTTCAACTTGCCTAAGAAAGAGCTTGGCCATTTAGATGTGATGCAAATCTGTGTGTGTGTAAAGTGCAGGTGCAAGCTCCTGACAAAGGTGTTCTCCAGTTTCACTTTCTATCTGCCAGACACATTGGAAATGTTTTCCTCCGGCATTCACGCCAAGAGTCGCAGATTGCTTAACCCAGGAGCTCTGAGAATGGAACGGCAAGAGGTGCTCAGCTTACGTCATAAACAGTGCTCCAGAGCGCTTAGCAACGGGCACAACGAAACGTGTCTGTGGGATAGTGACCATTCCCGCCTAGTGCTGGCAATTCACGAGCACTGCCAAAAGGCAAAGGAAGGCGCTTAGCATCCGGCTGTGCGCAAAGCTTTCAGACTGCCAGAGGACTGCAGCTGTGGTAAGCCCGCTTGCTCATTTGACGTTAGATGTCGCCTGCAAGAACTCCACCCGCATCTGGTTTATGCTGCTACCTGTTGTTAGGCGACAAGAAGGGCAAGAGTCGCGAATGCTTTTTCCTGCCTCATTTTGCTAGACCACGCTCTTCTGTGGCTCTTTAGTTCTTGCCAAACTGTTATGTGCGTGCTGCTGCTTCCATCTGACAAGGAGCACAGCCTTCTGACAGCAGCTTTCAACTTGCCTAAGAAAGAGCTTGGCCATTTAGATGTGATGCAAATCTGTGTGTGTGTAAAGTGCAGGTGCAAGCTCCTGACAAAGGTGTTCTCCAGTTTCACTTTCTATCTGCCAGACACATTGGAAATGTTTTCCTCCGGCATTCACGCCAAGAGTCGCAGATTGCTTAACCCAGGAGCTCTGAGAATGGAACGGCAAGAGGTGCTCCGCTTACGTCATAAACAGTGCTCCAGAGCGCTTAGCAACGGGCACAACGAAACGTGTCTGTGGGATAGTGACCATTCCCGCCTAGTGCTGGCAATGCACGAGCACTGCCAAAAGGCAAAGGAAGGCGCTTAGCATCCGGCTGTGCGCAAAGCTTTCAGACTGCCAGAGGACTGCAGCTGTGGTAAGCCCGCTTGCTCATTTGACGTTAGATGTCGCCTGCAAGAACTCCACCCGCATCTGGTTTATGCTGCTACCTGTTGTTAGGCGACAAGAAGGGCACAAGTCGCAAATGCTTTTTCCTGCCTCATTTTGCTAGACCACGCTCTTCTGTGGCTCTTTAGTTCTTGCCAAACTGTTATGTGCGTGCTGCTGCTTCCATCTGACAAGGAGCACAGCCTTCTGACAGCAGCTTTCAACTTGCCTAAGAAAGAGCTTGGCCATTTAGATGTGATGCAAATCTGTGTGTGTGTAAGGTGCAGGTGCAAGCTCCTGACAAAGGTGTTCTCCAGTTTCAGTTTCTATCTGCCAGACACATTGGAAATGTTTTCCTCTGGCATTCGCACCAAGAGTCGCAGAATACTTAACCCAGGAGCTCTGAGAATGGAACGGCAAGAGGTGTTCAGCTTACGTCATAAACAGTGCTCCAGAGCGCTTAGCAACGGGCACAACGAAACGTGTCTGTGGGATAGTGACCATTCCCGCCTAGTGCTGGCAATGCACGAGCACTGCCAAAAGGCAAAGGAAGGCGCTTAGCATCCGGCTGTGCGCAAAGCTTTCAGACTGCCAGAGGACTGCAGCTGTGGTAAGCCCGCTTGCTCATTTGACGTTAGATGTCGCCTGCAAGAACTTCACCCGCATCTGGTTTATGCTGCTACCTGTTGTTAGGCGACAACAAGAGCACATGTAACAAATGCTTTTTCATGACCCGTTTTGCTAGACCACGCTCTTTTGTGGCTCTGTAGTGCTTGCCAAACTGCTATGTGCGTGCTGCTGCTTCCATCTGACAAGGAACACAGCCTTCTGACAGCAGCTTTCAACTTGTCTAAGAAAGAGCTTGGCCATTTAGATGTGATGCAAATCTGAGTGTGTGTAAGGTGCAGGTGCAAGCTCCTGACAAAGGTGTTCTCCAGTTTCAGTTTCTATCTGCCAGACACATTGGAAATGTTTTCCTCTGGCATTCGCACCAAGAGTCGCAGAATACTTAACCCAGGAGCTCTGAGAATGGAACGGCAAGAGGTGTTCAGCTTACGTCATAAACAGTGCTCCAGAGCGCTTAGCAACGGGCACAACGAAACGTGTGTGTGGGATAGTGACCATTCCCGCCTAGTGCTGGCAATGCACGAGCACTGCCAAAAGGCAAAGGAAGGCGCTTAGCATCCGGCTGTGCGCAAAGCTTTCAGACTGCGAGAGGACTGCAGCTGTGGTAAGCCCGCTTGCTCATTTGACGTTAGATGTCGCCTGCAAGAACTCCACCCGCATCTGGTTTATGCTGCTACCTGTTGTTAGGCGACAAGAAGGGCACAAGTCGCGAATGCTTTTTCTTGCCTCATTTTGCTAGACCACGCTCTTCTGTGGCTCTTTAGTTCTTGCCAAACTGTTATGTGCGTGCTGCTGCTTCCATCTGACAAGGAGCACAGCCTTCTGTCAGCAGCTTTCAACTTGTCTAAGGAAGAGCTTGGCCATTTAGATGTGATGCAAATCTGTGTGTGTGTAAAATGCAGGTGCAAGCTCCTGACAAAGGTGTTCTCCAGTTTCAGTTTCTATCTGCCAGACACATTGGAAATGTTTTCCTCTGGCATTCGCACCAAGAGTCGCAGAATACTTAACCCAGGAGCTCTGAGAATGAAACGGTAAGAGGTGTTCCGCTTATGTCATAAACAGTGCTCCAGAGCGCTTAGCAACGGCCACAACGAAACGTGTCTGTGGGATAGTGACCATTCCCGCCTAGTGCTGGCAATGCACGAGCACTGCCAAAAGGCAAAGGAAGGCGCTTAGCATCCGGCTTGTGCGCAAAGCTTTCAGACTGCCAGAGGACCGCAGCTGTGGTAAGCCCGCTTGCTCATTTGACGTTAGATGTCGCCTGCAAGAACTTCACCCCCATCTGGTTTATGCTGCTACTTGTTGTTAGGCGACAACAAGGGCACAAGTCGCAAATGCTTTTTCCTGCCTCATTTTGCTAGACCACGCTCTTCTGTGGCTCTTTAGTTCTTGCCAAACTGTTATGTGCGTGCTGCTGCTTCCATCTGACAAGGAGCACAGCCTTCTGACAGCAGCTTTCAACTTGTCTAAGGAAGAGCTTGGCCATTTAGATGTGATGCAAATCTGTGTGTGTGTAAGGTGCAGGTGCAAGCTCCTGACAAAGGTGTTCTCCAGTTTCAGTTTCTATCTGCCAGACACATTGGAAATGTTTTCCTCTGGCATTCGCACCAAGAGTCGCAGAATACTTTACTGAGGATCTCTGAGAATGGAACGGCAAGAGGTGTTCAGCTTACGTCATAAACAGTGCTCCAGAGCGCTTAGCAACGGGCACAACGAAACGTGTGTGTGGGATAGTGACCATTCCCGCCTAGTGCTGGCAATGCACGAGCACTGCCAAAAGGCAAAGGAAGGCGCTTAGCATCCGGCTGTGCGCAAAGCTTTCAGACTGCCAGAGGACTGCAGCTGTGGTAAGCCCGCTTGCTCATTTGACGTTAGATGTCGCCTGCAAGAACTCCACCCGCATCTGGTTTATGCTGCTACCTGTCGTTAGGCGACAAGAAGGGCACAAGTCGCGAATGCTTTTTCTTGCCTCATTTTGCTAGACCACGCTCTTCTGTGGCTCTTTAGTTCTTGCCAAACTGTTATGTGCGTGCTGCTGCTTCCATCTGACAAGGAGCACAGCCTTCTGTCAGCAGCTTTCAACTTGTCTAAGGAAGAGCTTGGCCATTTAGATGTGATGCAAATCTGTGTGTGTGTAAAATGCAGGTGCAAGCTCCTGACAAAGGTGTTCTCCAGTTTCAGTTTCTATCTGCCAGACACATTGGAAATGTTTTCCTCTGGCATTCGCACCAAGAGTCGCAGAATACTTAACCCAGGAGCTCTGAGAATGGGACGGCAAGAGGTGTTCAGCTTACGTCATAAACAGTGCTCCAGAGCGCTTAGCAACGGCCACAACGAAACGTGTCTGTGGGATAGTGACCATTCCCGCCTAGTGCTGGCAATTCACGAGCACTGCCAAAAGGCAAAGGAAGGCGCTTAGCATCCGGCTGTGCGCAAAGCTTTCAGACTGCCAGAGGACTGTAGCTGTGGTAAGCCCGCTTGCTCATTTGACGTTAAATGTCGCCTGCAAGAACTCCACCCGCATCTGGTTTATGCTGCTACCTGTTGTTAGGCGACAAGAAGGGCACAAGTCGCGAATGCTTTTTCCTGCCTCATTTTGCTAGACCACGCTCTTCTGTGGCTCTTTAGTTCTTGCCAAACTGTTATGTGCGTGCTGCTGCTTCCATCTGACAAGGAGCACAGCCTTCTGACAGCAGCTTTCAACTTGCCTAAGAAAGAGCTTGGCCATTTAGATGTGATGCAAATCTGTGTGTGTGTAAAGTGCAGGTGCAAGCTCCTGACAAAGGTGTTCTCCAGTTTCACTTTCTATCTGCCAGACACATTGGAAATGTTTTCCTCCGGCATTCACGCCAAGAGTCGCAGATTGCTTAACCCAGGAGCTCTGAGAATGGAACGGCAAGAGGTGCTCCGCTTACGTCATAAACAGTGCTCCAGAGCGCTTAGCAACAGGCACAACGAAACGTGTCTGTGGGATAGTGACCATTCCCGCCTAGTGCTGGCAATGCACGAGCACTGCCAAAAGGCAAAGGAAGGCGCTTAGCATCCGGCTTGTGTGCAAAGCTTTCAGACTGCCAGAGGACTGCAGCTGTGGTAAGCCCGCTTGCTCATTTGACGTTAGATGTCGCCTGCAAGAACTCCACCCGCATCTGGTTTATGCTGCTACCTGTTGTTAGGCGACAAGAAGGGCACAAGTCGCAAATGCTTTTTCCTGCCTCATTTTGCTAGACCACGCTCTTCTGTGGCTCTTTAGTTCTTGCCAAACTCCTATGTGCGTGCTTCTGCTTCCATCTGACAAGGAGCACAGCCTTCTGACAGCAGCTTTCAACTTGTCTAAGGAAGAGCTTGGCCATTTAGATGTGATGCAAATCTGTGTGTGTGTAAGGTGCAGGTGCAAGCTCCTGACAAAGGTGTTCTCCAGTTTCAGTTTCTATCTGCCAGACACATTGGAAATGTTTTCCTCTGGCATTCGCACCAAGAGTCGCAGAATACTTTACTGAGGAGCTCTGAGAATGGAACGGCAAGAGGTGTTCCGCTTACGTCATAAACAGTGCTCCAGAGCGCTTAGCAACGGGCACAACGAAACGTGTCTGTGGGATAGTGACCATTCCCGCCTAGTGCTGGCAATGCACGAGCACTGCCAAAAGGCAAAGGAAGGCGCTTAGCATCCGGCTGTGCGCAAAGCTTTCAGACTGCCAGAGGACTGTAGCTGTGGTAAGCCCGCTTGCTCATTTGACGTTAGATGTCGCCTGCAAGAACTCCACCCGCATCTGGTTTATGCTGCTACCTGTTGTTAGGCGACAAGAAGGGCAAGAGTCGCGAATGCTTTTTCCTGCCTCATTTTGCTAGACCACGCTCTTCTGTGGCTCTTTAGTTCTTGCCAAACTGTTATGTGCGTGCTGCTGCTTCCATCTGACAAGGAGCACAGCCTTCTGACAGCAGCTTTCAACTTGTCTAAGGAAGAGCTTGGCCATTTAGATGTGATGCAAATCTGTGTGTGTGTAAAGTGCAGGTGCAAGCTCCTGACAAAGGTGTTCTCCAGTTTCAGTTTCTATCTGCCAGACACATTGGAAATGCTTTCCTCTGGCATTCACGCCAAGAGTCGCAGATTGCTTAACCCAGGAGCTCTGAGAATGGAACGGCAAGAGGTGCTCCGCTTACGTCATAAACAGTGCTCCAGAGCGCTTAGCAACGGCCACAACGAAACAGTGTGCGGGATAGTGACCATTCCCGCCTAGTGCTGGCAATGCACGAGCACTGTCAAAAGGCAAAGGAAGGCGCTTAGCATCCGGCTTGTGCGCAAAGCTTTCAGACTGCCAGAGGACTGTAGCTGTGGTAAGCCCGCTTGCTCATTTGACGTTAGATGTCGCCTGCAAGAACTTCACCCGCATCTGGTTTATGCTGCTACCTGTTGTTAGGCGACAACAAGAGCACATGTAACAAATGCTTTTTCATGACCCGTTTTGCTAGACCACGCTCTTTTGTGGCTCTGTAGTGCTTGCCAAACTGCTATGTGCATGTTGCTGCTTCCATCTGACAAGGAGCACAGCCGTCTGACAGCAGCTTTCAACTTGTCTAAGGAAGAGCTTGGCCATTTAGATGTGATGCAAATCTGTGTGTGTGTAAGGTGCAGGTGCAAGCTCCTGACAAAGGTGTTCTCCAGTTTCAGTTTCTATCTGCCAGACACATTGGAAATGTTTTCCTCTGGCATTTGCGCCAAGAGTTGCAGAATACTTAACTCAGGAGCTCTAAGAATGGAACGGCAAGAGGTGTTCAGCTTACGTCATAAACAGTGCTCCAGAGCGCTTAGCAACGGGCACAACGAAACGTGTCTGTGGGATAGTGACCATTCCCGCCTAGTGCTGGCAATGCACGAGCACTGCCAAAAGGCAAAGGAAGGCGCTTAGCATCCGGCTGTGCGCAAAGCTTTCAGACTGCCAGAGGACTGCAGCTGTGGTAAGCCCGCTTGCTCATTTGATGTTAGATGTCGCCTGCAAGAACTTCACCCCCATCTGGTTTATGCTGCTACTTGTTGTTAGGCGACAAGAAGGGCACAAGTCGCAAATGCTTTTTCCTGCCTCATTTTGCTAGACCACGCTCTTCTGTGGCTCTTTAGTTCTTGCCAAACTGTTATGTGCGTGCTGCTGCTTCCATCTGACAAGGAGCACAGCCTTCTGACAGCAGCTTTCAACTTGTCTAAGGAAGAGCTTGGCCATTTAGATGTGATGCAAATCTGTGTGTGTGTAAGGTGCAGGTGCAAGCTCCTGACAAAGGTGTTCTCCAGTTTCAGTTTCTATCTGCCAGACACATTGGAAATGTTTTCCTCTGGCATTCGCACCAAGAGTCGCAGAATACTTAACCCAGGAGCTCTGAGAATGGAACGGCAAGAGGTGTTCCGCTTACGTCATAAACAGTGCTCCAGAGCGCTTAGCAACGGGCACAACGAAACGTGTCTGTGGGATAGTGACCATTCCCGCCTAGTGCTGGCAATGCACGAGCACTGCCAAAAGGCAAAGGAAGGCGCTTAGCATCCGGCTGTGCGCAAAGCTTTCAGACTGCCAGAGGACTGCAGCTGTGGTAAGCCCGCTTGCTCATTTGACGTTAGATGTCGCCTGCAAGAACTCCACCCGCATCTGGTTTATGCTGCTACCTGTTGTTAGGCGACAAGAAGGGCAAGAGTCGCGAATGCTTTTTCCTGCCTCATTTTGCTAGACCACGCTCTTCTGTGGCTCTTTAGTTCTTGCCAAACTGTTATGTGCGTGCTGCTGCTTCCATCTGACAAGGAGCACAGCCTTCTGACAGCAGCTTTCAACTTGCCTAAGAAAGAGCTTGGCCATTTAGATGTGATGCAAATCTGTGTGTGTGTAAAGTGCAGGTGCAAGCTCCTGACAAAGGTGTTCTCCAGTTTCACTTTCTATCTGCCAGACACATTGGAAATGTTTTCCTCCGGCATTCACGCCAAGAGTCGCAGATTGCTTAACCCAGGAGCTCTGAGAATGGAACGGCAAGAGGTGCTCCGCTTACGTCATAAACAGTGCTCCAGAGCGCTTAGCAACGGGCACAACGAAACGTGTCTGTGGGATAGTGACCATTCCCGCCTAGTGCTGGCAATGCACGAGCACTGCCAAAAGGCAAAGGAAGGCGCTTAGCATCCGGCTGTGCGCAAAGCTTTCAGACTGCCAGAGGACTGCAGCTGTGGTAAGCCCGCTTGCTCATTTGACGTTAGATGTCGCCTGCAAGAACTCCACCCGCATCTGGTTTATGCTGCTACCTGTTGTTAGGCGACAAGAAGGGCACAAGTCGCAAATGCTTTTTCCTGCCTCATTTTGCTAGACCACGCTCTTCTGTGGCTCTTTAGTTCTTGCCAAACTGTTATGTGCGTGCTGCTGCTTCCATCTGACAAGGAGCACAGCCTTCTGACAGCAGCTTTCAACTTGCCTAAGAAAGAGCTTGGCCATTTAGATGTGATGCAAATCTGTGTGTGTGTAAGGTGCAGGTGCAAGCTCCTGACAAAGGTGTTCTCCAGTTTCAGTTTCTATCTGCCAGACACATTGGAAATGTTTTCCTCTGGCATTCGCACCAAGAGTCGCAGAATACTTAACCCAGGAGCTCTGAGAATGGAACGGCAAGAGGTGTTCAGCTTACGTCATAAACAGTGCTCCAGAGCGCTTAGCAACGGGCACAACGAAACGTGTCTGTGGGATAGTGACCATTCCCGCCTAGTGCTGGCAATGCACGAGCACTGCCAAAAGGCAAAGGAAGGCGCTTAGCATCCGGCTGTGCGCAAAGCTTTCAGACTGCCAGAGGACTGCAGCTGTGGTAAGCCCGCTTGCTCATTTGACGTTAGATGTCGCCTGCAAGAACTTCACCCGCATCTGGTTTATGCTGCTACCTGTTGTTAGGCGACAACAAGAGCACATGTAACAAATGCTTTTTCATGACCCGTTTTGCTAGACCACGCTCTTTTGTGGCTCTGTAGTGCTTGCCAAACTGCTATGTGCGTGCTGCTGCTTCCATCTGACAAGGAACACAGCCTTCTGACAGCAGCTTTCAACTTGTCTAAGAAAGAGCTTGGCCATTTAGATGTGATGCAAATCTGAGTGTGTGTAAGGTGCAGGTGCAAGCTCCTGACAAAGGTGTTCTCCAGTTTCAGTTTCTATCTGCCAGACACATTGGAAATGTTTTCCTCTGGCATTCGCACCAAGAGTCGCAGAATACTTAACCCAGGAGCTCTGAGAATGGAACGGCAAGAGGTGTTCAGCTTACGTCATAAACAGTGCTCCAGAGCGCTTAGCAACGGGCACAACGAAACGTGTGTGTGGGATAGTGACCATTCCCGCCTAGTGCTGGCAATGCACGAGCACTGCCAAAAGGCAAAGGAAGGCGCTTAGCATCCGGCTGTGCGCAAAGCTTTCAGACTGCGAGAGGACTGCAGCTGTGGTAAGCCCGCTTGCTCATTTGACGTTAGATGTCGCCTGCAAGAACTCCACCCGCATCTGGTTTATGCTGCTACCTGTTGTTAGGCGACAAGAAGGGCACAAGTCGCGAATGCTTTTTCTTGCCTCATTTTGCTAGACCACGCTCTTCTGTGGCTCTTTAGTTCTTGCCAAACTGTTATGTGCGTGCTGCTGCTTCCATCTGACAAGGAGCACAGCCTTCTGTCAGCAGCTTTCAACTTGTCTAAGGAAGAGCTTGGCCATTTAGATGTGATGCAAATCTGTGTGTGTGTAAAATGCAGGTGCAAGCTCCTGACAAAGGTGTTCTCCAGTTTCAGTTTCTATCTGCCAGACACATTGGAAATGTTTTCCTCTGGCATTCGCACCAAGAGTCGCAGAATACTTAACCCAGGAGCTCTGAGAATGAAACGGTAAGAGGTGTTCCGCTTATGTCATAAACAGTGCTCCAGAGCGCTTAGCAACGGCCACAACGAAACGTGTCTGTGGGATAGTGAC
Source organism: Poecile atricapillus (assembly GCF_030490865.1). NCBI lineage: Eukaryota > Metazoa > Chordata > Aves > Passeriformes > Paridae > Poecile > Poecile atricapillus. Next base: position 579,958 of record NC_081262.1, on the reverse strand, counting down.
CATTCCCGCCTAGTGCTGGCAATGCACGAGCACTGCCAAAAGGCAAAGGAAGGCGCTTAGCATCCGGCTTGTGCGCAAAGCTTTCAGACTGCCAGAGGACCGCAGCTGTGGTAAGCCCGCTTGCTCATTTGACGTTAGATGTCGCCTGCAAGAACTTCACCCCCATCTGGTTTATGCTGCTACTTGTTGTTAGGCGACAACAAGGGCACAAGTCGCAAATGCTTTTTCCTGCCTCATTTTGCTAGACCACGCTCTTCTGTGGCTCTTTAGTTCTTGCCAAACTGTTATGTGCGTGCTGCTGCTTCCATCTGACAAGGAGCACAGCCTTCTGACAGCAGCTTTCAACTTGTCTAAGGAAGAGCTTGGCCATTTAGATGTGATGCAAATCTGTGTGTGTGTAAGGTGCAGGTGCAAGCTCCTGACAAAGGTGTTCTCCAGTTTCAGTTTCTATCTGCCAGACACATTGGAAATGTTTTCCTCTGGCATTCGCACCAAGAGTCGCAGAATACTTTACTGAGGATCTCTGAGAATGGAACGGCAAGAGGTGTTCAGCTTACGTCATAAACAGTGCTCCAGAGCGCTTAGCAACGGGCACAACGAAACGTGTGTGTGGGATAGTGACCATTCCCGCCTAGTGCTGGCAATGCACGAGCACTGCCAAAAGGCAAAGGAAGGCGCTTAGCATCCGGCTGTGCGCAAAGCTTTCAGACTGCCAGAGGACTGCAGCTGTGGTAAGCCCGCTTGCTCATTTGACGTTAGATGTCGCCTGCAAGAACTCCACCCGCATCTGGTTTATGCTGCTACCTGTTGTTAGGCGACAAGAAGGGCACAAGTCGCGAATGCTTTTTCTTGCCTCATTTTGCTAGACCACGCTCTTCTGTGGCTCTTTAGTTCTTGCCAAACTGTTATGTGCGTGCTGCTGCTTCCATCTGACAAGGAGCACAGCCTTCTGTCAGCAGCTTTCAACTTGTCTAAGGAAGAGCTTGGCCATTTAGATGTGATGCAAATCTGTGTGTGTGTAAAATGCAGGTGCAAGCTCCTGACAAAGGTGTTCTCCAGTTTCAGTTTCTATCTGCCAGACACATTGGAAATGTTTTCCTCTGGCATTCGCACCAAGAGTCGCAGAATACTTAACCCAGGAGCTCTGAGAATGAAACGGTAAGAGGTGTTCCGCTTATGTCATAAACAGTGCTCCAGAGCGCTTAGCAACGGCCACAACGAAACGTGTCTGTGGGATAGTGACCATTCCCGCCTAGTGCTGGCAATGCACGAGCACTGCCAAAAGGCAAAGGAAGGCGCTTAGCATCCGGCTTGTGCGCAAAGCTTTCAGACTGCCAGAGGACCGCAGCTGTGGTAAGCCCGCTTGCTCATTTGACGTTAGATGTCGCCTGCAAGAACTTCACCCCCATCTGGTTTATGCTGCTACTTGTTGTTAGGCGACAACAAGGGCACAAGTCGCAAATGCTTTTTCCTGCCTCATTTTGCTAGACCACGCTCTTCTGTGGCTCTTTAGTTCTTGCCAAACTGTTATGTGCGTGCTGCTGCTTCCATCTGACAAGGAGCACAGCCTTCTGACAGCAGCTTTCAACTTGTCTAAGGAAGAGCTTGGCCATTTAGATGTGATGCAAATCTGTGTGTGTGTAAGGTGCAGGTGCAAGCTCCTGACAAAGGTGTTCTCCAGTTTCAGTTTCTATCTGCCAGACACATTGGAAATGTTTTCCTCTGGCATTCGCACCAAGAGTCGCAGAATACTTTACTGAGGAGCTCTGAGAATGGAACGGCAAGAGGTGTTCAGCTTACGTCATAAACACTGCTCCAGAGCGCTTAGCAACTGGCACAACGAAACGTGTCTGTGGGATAGTGACCATTCCCGCCTAGTGCTGGCAATTCACGAGCACTGCCAAAAGGCAAAGGAAGGCGCTTAGCATCCGGCTGTGCGCAAAGCTTTCAGACTGCCAGAGGACTGTAGCTGTGGTAAGCCCGCTTGCTCATTTGACGTTAAATGTCGCCTGCAAGAACTCCACCCGCATCTGGTTTATGCTGCTACCTGTTGTTAGGCGACAAGAAGGGCACAAGTCGCGAATGCTTTTTCCTGCCTCATTTTGCTAGACCACGCTCTTCTGTGGCTCTTTAGTTCTTGCCAAACTGTTATGTGCGTGCTGCTGCTTCCATCTGACAAGGAGCACAGCCTTCTGACAGCAGCTTTCAACTTGCCTAAGAAAGAGCTTGGCCATTTAGATGTGATGCAAATCTGTGTGTGTGTAAAGTGCAGGTGCAAGCTCCTGACAAAGGTGTTCTCCAGTTTCACTTTCTATCTGCCAGACACATTGGAAATGTTTTCCTCCGGCATTCACGCCAAGAGTCGCAGATTGCTTAACCCAGGAGCTCTGAGAATGGAACGGCAAGAGGTGTTCCGCTTACGTCATAAACAGTGCTCCAGAGCGCTTAGCAACGGCCACAACGAAACAGTGTGCGGGATAGTGACCATTCCCGCCTAGTGCTGGCAATGCACGAGCACTGCCAAAAGGCAAAGGAAGGCGCTTAGCATCCGGCTTGTGCGCAAAGCTTTCAGACTGCCAGAGGACCGCAGCTGTGGTAAGCCCGCTTGCTCATTTGACGTTAGATGTCGCCTGCAAGAACTTCACCCGCATCTGGTTTATGCTGCTACCTGTTGTTAGGCGACAACAAGAGCACATGTAACAAATGCTTTTTCCTGACCCGTTTTGCTAGACCACGCTCTTTTGTGGCTCTGTAGTGCTTGCCAAACTGCTATGTGCGTGCTGCTGCTTCCATCTGACAAGGAGCACAGCCTTCTGACAGCAGCTTTCAACTTGTCTAAGAAAGAGCTTGGCCATTTAGATGTGATGCAAATCTGTGTGTGTGTAAAGTGCAGGTGCAAGCTCCTGACAAAGGTGTTCTCCAGTTTCAGTTTCTATCTGCCAGACACATTGGAAATGTTTTCCTCTGGCATTCGCACCAAGAGTCGCAGAATACTTAACCCAGGAGCTCTGAGAATGGAACGGCAAGAGGTGTTCAGCTTACGTCATAAACAGTGCTCCAGAGCGCTTAGCAACGGGCACAACGAAACGTGTCTGTGGGATAGTGACCATTCCCGCCTAGTGCTGGCAATGCACGAGCACTGCCAAAAGGCAAAGGAAGGCGCTTAGCATCCGGCTGTGCGCAAAGCTTTCAGACTGCCAGAGGACTGCAGCTGTGGTAAGCCTGCTTGCTCATTTGATGTTAGATGTCGCCTGCAAGAACTTCACCCGCATCTGGTTTATGCTGCTACTTGTTAGGCGACAAGAAGGGCACAAGTCGCAAATGCTTTTTCCTGCCTCATTTTGCTAGACCACGCTCTTCTGTGGCTCTTTAGTTCTTGCCAAACTGTTATGTGCGTGCTGCTGCTTCCATCTGACAAGGAGCACAGCCTTCTGACAGCAGCTTTCAACTTGTCTAAGGAAGAGCTTGGCCATTTAGATGTGATGCAAATCTGTGTGTGTGTAAGGTGCAGGTGCAAGCTCCTGACAAAGGTGTTCTCCAGTTTCAGTTTCTATCTGCCAGACACATTGGAAATGTTTTCCTCTGGCATTCGCACCAAGAGTCGCAGAATACTTTACTGAGGAGCTCTGAGAATGGAACGGCAAGAGGTGTTCCGCTTACGTCATAAACAGTGCTCCAGAGCGCTTAGCAACGGGCACAACGAAACGTGTGTGTGGGATAGTGACCATTCCCGCCTAGTGCTGGCAATGCACGAGCACTGCCAAAAGGCAAAGGAAGGCGCTTAGCATCCGGCTGTGCGCAAAGCTTTCAGACTGCCAGAGGACTGCAGCTGTGGTAAGCCCGCTTGCTCATTTGACGTTAGATGTCGCCTGCAAGAACTCCACCCGCATCTGGTTTATGCTGCTACCTGTTGTTAGGCGACAAGAAGGGCAAGAGTCGCGAATGCTTTTTCCTGCCTCATTTTGCTAGACCACGCTCTTCTGTGGCTCTTTAGTTCTTGCCAAACTGTTATGTGCGTGCTGCTGCTTCCATCTGACAAGGAGCACAGCCTTCTGACAGCAGCTTTCAACTTGTCTAAGGAAGAGCTTGGCCATTTAGATGTGATGCAAATCTGTGTGTGTGTAAAGTGCAGGTGCAAGCTCCTGACAAAGGTGTTCTCCAGTTTCAGTTTCTATCTGCCAGACACATTGGAAATGCTTTCCTCTGGCATTCACGCCAAGAGTCGCAGATTGCTTAACCCAGGAGCTCTGAGAATGGAACGGCAAGAGGTGCTCCGCTTACGTCATAAACAGTGCTCCAGAGCGCTTAGCAACGGCCACAACGAAACAGTGTGCGGGATAGTGACCATTCCCGCCTAGTGCTGGCAATTCACGAGCACTGCCAAAAGGCAAAGGAAGGCGCTTAGCATCCGGCTTGTGCGCAAAGCTTTCAGACTGCCAGAGGACCGCAGCTGTGGTAAGCCCGCTTGCTCATTTGACGTTAGATGTCGCCTGCAAGAACTTCACCCCCATCTGGTTTATGCTGCTACTTGTTGTTAGGCGACAAGAAGGGCACAAGTCGCAAATGCTTTTTCCTGCCTCATTTTGCTAGACCACGCTCTTCTGTGGCTCTTTAGTTCTTGCCAAACTGTTATGTGCGTGCTGCTGCTTCCATCTGACAAGGAGCACAGCCTTCTGACAGCAGCTTTCAACTTGTCTAAGGAAGAGCTTGGCCATTTAGATGTGATGCAAATCTGTGTGTGTGTAAGGTGCAGGTGCAAGCTCCTGACAAAGGTGTTCTCCAGTTTCAGTTTCTATCTGCCAGACACATTGGAAATGTTTTCCTCTGGCATTCGCACCAAGAGTCGCAGAATACTTTACTGAGGAGCTCTGAGAATGGAACGGCAAGAGGTGTTCAGCTTACGTCATAAACACTGCTCCAGAGCGCTTAGCAACGGGCACAACGAAACGTGTCTGTGGGATAGTGACCATTCCCGCCTAGTGCTGGCAATGCACGAGCACTGCCAAAAGGCAAAGGAAGGCGCTTAGCATCCGGCTGTGCGCAAAGCTTTCAGACTGCCAGAGGACTGTAGCTGTGGTAAGCCCGCTTGCTCATTTGACGTTAAATGTCGCCTGCAAGAACTCCACCCGCATCTGGTTTATGCTGCTACCTGTTGTTAGGCGACAAGAAGGGCAAGAGTCGCGAATGCTTTTTCCTGCCTCATTTTGCTAGACCACGCTCTTCTGTGGCTCTTTAGTTCTTGCCAAACTGTTATGTGCGTGCTGCTGCTTCCATCTGACAAGGAGCACAGCCTTCTGACAGCAGCTTTCAACTTGCCTAAGAAAGAGCTTGGCCATTTAGATGTGATGCAAATCTGTGTGTGTGTAAAGTGCAGGTGCAAGCTCCTGACAAAGGTGTTCTCCAGTTTCAGTTTCTAACTGCCAGACACATTGGAAATGCTTTCCTCTGGCATTCACGCCAAGAGTCGCAGATTGCTTAACCCAGGAGCTCTGAGAATGGAACGGCAAGAGGTGCTCCGCTTACGTCATAAACAGTGCTCCAGAGCGCTTAGCAACGGCCACAACGAAACAGTGTGCGGGATAGTGACCATTCCCGCCTAGTGCTGGCAATGCACGAGCACTGCCAAAAGGCAAAGGAAGGCGCTTAGCATCCGGCTTGTGCGCAAAGCTTTCAGACTGCCAGAGGACTGCAGCTGTGGTAAGCCCGCTTGCTCATTTGATGTTAGATGTCGCCTGCAAGAACTTCACCCCCATCTGGTTTATGCTGCTACTTGTTGTTAGGCGACAAGAAGGGCACAAGTCGCAAATGCTTTTTCCTGCCTCATTTTGCTAGACCACGCTCTTCTGTGGCTCTTTAGTTCTTGCCAAACTGTTATGTGCGTGCTGCTGCTTCCATCTGACAAGGAGCACAGCCTTCTGACAGCAGCTTTCAACTTGTCTAAGGAAGAGCTTGGCCATTTAGATGTGATGCAAATCTGTGTGTGTGTAAAGTGCAGGTGCAAGCTCCTGACAAAGGTGTTCTCCAGTTTCAGTTTCTATCTGCCAGACATATTGGAAATGTTTTCCTCTGGCATTCGCACCAAGAGTCGCAGAATACTTTACTGAGGATCTCTGAGAATGGAACGGCAAGAGGTGTTCAGCTTACGTCATAAACAGTGCTCCAGAGCGCTTAGCAACGGGCACAACGAAACGTGTCTGTGGGATAGTGACCATTCCCGCCTAGTGCTGGCAATTCACGAGCACTGCCAAAAGGCAAAGGAAGGCGCTTAGCATCCGGCTGTGCGCAAAGCTTTCAGACTGCCAGAGGACTGCAGCTGTGGTAAGCCCGCTTGCTCATTTGACGTTAGATGTCGCCTGCAAGAACTCCACCCGCATCTGGTTTATGCTGCTACCTGTTGTTAGGCGACAAGAAGGGCAAGAGTCGCGAATGCTTTTTCCTGCCTCATTTTGCTAGACCACGCTCTTCTGTGGCTCTTTAGTTCTTGCCAAACTCCTATGTGCGTGCTTCTGCTTCCATCTGACAAGGAGCACAGCCTTCTGACAGCAGCTTTCAACTTGTCTAAGGAAGAGCTTGGCCATTTAGATGTGATGCAAATCTGTGTGTGTGTAAGGTGCAGGTGCAAGCTCCTGACAAAGGTGTTCTCCAGTTTCAGTTTCTATCTGCCAGACACATTGGAAATGTTTTCCTCTGGCATTCGCACCAAGAGTCGCAGAATACTTAACCCAGGAGCTCTGAGAATGGAACGGCAAGAGGTGTTCAGCTTACGTCATAAACAGTGCTCCAGAGCGCTTAGCAACGGGCACAACGAAACGTGTGTGTGGGATAGTGACCATTCCCGCCTAGTGCTGGCAATGCACGAGCACTGCCAAAAGGCAAAGGAAGGCGCTTAGCATCCGGCTGTGCGCAAAGCTTTCAGACTGCCAGAGGACTGCAGCTGTGGTAAGCCCGCTTGCTCATTTGACGTTAGATGTCGCCTGCAAGAACTCCACCCGCATCTGGTTTATGCTGCTACCTGTTGTTAGGCGACAAGAAGGGCACAAGTCGCAAATGCTTTTTCCTGCCTCATTTTGCTAGACCACGCTCTTCTGTGGCTCTTTAGTTCTTGCCAAACTGTTATGTGCGTGCTGCTGCTTCCATCTGACAAGGAGCACAGCCTTCTGACAGCAGCTTTCAACTTGTCTAAGGAAGAGCTTGGCCATTTAGATGTGATGCAAATCTGTGTGTGTGTAAGGTGCAGGTGCAAGCTCCTGACAAAGGTGTTCTCCAGTTTCAGTTTCTATCTGCCAGACACATTGGAAATGTTTTCCTCTGGCATTCGCACCAAGAGTCGCAGAATACTTTACTGAGGAGCTCTGAGAATGGAACGGCAAGAGGTGTTCAGCTTACGTCATAAACAGTGCTCCAGAGCGCTTAGCAACGGGCACAACGAAACGTGTCTGTGGGATAGTGACCATTCCCGCCTAGTGCTGGCAATTCACGAGCACTGCCAAAAGGCAAAGGAAGGCGCTTAGCATCCGGCTGTGCGCAAAGCTTTCAGACTGCCAGAGGACTGTAGCTGTGGTAAGCCCGCTTGCTCATTTGACGTTAAATGTCGCCTGCAAGAACTCCACCCGCATCTGGTTTATGCTGCTACCTGTTGTTAGGCGACAAGAAGGGCACAAGTCGCGAATGCTTTTTCCTGCCTCATTTTGCTAGACCACGCTCTTCTGTGGCTCTTTAGTTCTTGCCAAACTGTTATGTGCGTGCTGCTGCTTCCATCTGACAAGGAGCACAGCCTTCTGACAGCAGCTTTCAACTTGCCTAAGAAAGAGCTTGGCCATTTAGATGTGATGCAAATCTGTGTGTGTGTAAAGTGCAGGTGCAAGCTCCTGACAAAGGTGTTCTCCAGTTTCAGTTTCTAACTGCCAGACACATTGGAAATGCTTTCCTCTGGCATTCACGCCAAGAGTCGCAGATTGCTTAACCCAGGAGCTCTGAGAATGGAACGGCAAGAGGTGCTCCGCTTACGTCATAAACAGTGCTCCAGAGCGCTTAGCAACGGCCACAACGAAACAGTGTGCGGGATAGTGACCATTCCCGCCTAGTGCTGGCAATGCACGAGCACTGCCAAAAGGCAAAGGAAGGCGCTTAGCATCCGGCTTGTGCGCAAAGCTTTCAGACTGCCAGAGGACCGCAGCTGTGGTAAGCCCGCTTGCTCATTTGATGTTAGATGTCGCCTGCAAGAACTTCACCCCCATCTGGTTTATGCTGCTACTTGTTGTTAGGCGACAAGAAGGGCACAAGTCGCAAATGCTTTTTCCTGCCTCATTTTGCTAGACCACGCTCTTCTGTGGCTCTTTAGTTCTTGCCAAACTGTTATGTGCGTGCTGCTGCTTCCATCTGACAAGGAGCACAGCCTTCTGACAGCAGCTTTCAACTTGTCTAAGGAAGAGCTTGGCCATTTAGATGTGATGCAAATCTGTGTGTGTGTAAAGTGCAGGTGCAAGCTCCTGACAAAGGTGTTCTCCAGTTTCACTTTCTATCTGCCAGACACATTGGAAATGTTTTCCTCCGGCATTCACGCCAAGAGTCGCAGATTGCTTAACCCAGGAGCTCTGAGAATGGAACGGCAAGAGGTGCTCCGCTTACGTCATAAACAGTGCTCCAGAGCGCTTAGCAACAGGCACAACGAAACGTGTCTGTGGGATAGTGACCATTCCCGCCTAGTGCTGGCAATGCACGAGCACTGCCAAAAGGCAAAGGAAGGCGCTTAGCATCCGGCTTGTGTGCAAAGCTTTCAGACTGCCAGAGGACTGTAGCTGTGGTAAGCCCGCTTGCTCATTTGACGTTAGATGTCGCCTGCAAGAACTCCACCCGCATCTGGTTTATGCTGCTACCTGTTGTTAGGCGACAAGAAGGGCACAAGTCGCAAATGCTTTTTCCTGCCTCATTTTGCTAGACCACGCTCTTCTGTGGCTCTTTAGTTCTTGCCAAACTCCTATGTGCGTGCTTCTGCTTCCATCTGACAAGGAGCACAGGCTTCTGACAGCAGCTTTCAACTTGTCTAAGGAAGAGCTTGGCCATTTAGATGTGATGCAAATCTGTGTGTGTGTAAGGTGCAGGTGCAAGCTCCTGACAAAGGTGTTCTCCAGTTTCAGTTTCTATCTGCCAGACACATTGGAAATGTTTTCCTCTGGCATTCGCACCAAGAGTCGCAGAATACTTAACCCAGGAGCTCTGAGAATGGAACGGCAAGAGGTGTTCAGCTTACGTCATAAACAGTGCTCCAGAGCGCTTAGCAACGGGCACAACGAAACGTGTGTGTGGGATAGTGACCATTCCCGCCTAGTGCTGGCAATGCACGAGCACTGCCAAAAGGCAAAGGAAGGCGCTTAGCATCCGGCTGTGCGCAAAGCTTTCAGACTGCCAGAGGACTGCAGCTGTGGTAAGCCCGCTTGCTCATTTGACGTTAGATGTCGCCTGCAAGAACTCCACCCGCATCTGGTTTATGCTGCTACCTGTTGTTAGGCGACAAGAAGGGCACAAGTCGCAAATGCTTTTTCCTGCCTCATTTTGCTAGACCACGCTCTTCTGTGGCTCTTTAGTTCTTGCCAAACTGTTATGTGCGTGCTGCTGCTTCCATCTGACAAGGAGCACAGCCTTCTGACAGCAGCTTTCAACTTGTCTAAGGAAGAGCTTGGCCATTTAGATGTGATGCAAATCTGTGTGTGTGTAAGGTGCAGGTGCAAGCTCCTGACAAAGGTGTTCTCCAGTTTCAGTTTCTATCTGCCAGACACATTGGAAATGTTTTCCTCTGGCATTCGCACCAAGAGTCGCAGAATACTTTACTGAGGAGCTCTGAGAATGGAACGGCAAGAGGTGTTCCGCTTACGTCATAAACAGTGCTCCAGAGCGCTTAGCAACGGGCACAACGAAACGTGTCTGTGGGATAGTGACCATTCCCGCCTAGTGCTGGCAATGCACGAGCACTGCCAAAAGGCAAAGGAAGGCGCTTAGCATCCGGCTGTGCGCAAAGCTTTCAGACTGCCAGAGGACTGTAGCTGTGGTAAGCCCGCTTGCTCATTTGACGTTAGATGTCGCCTGCAAGAACTCCACCCGCATCTGGTTTATGCTGCTACCTGTTGTTAGGCGACAAGAAGGGCAAGAGTCGCGAATGCTTTTTCCTGCCTCATTTTGCTAGACCACGCTCTTCTGTGGCTCTTTAGTTCTTGCCAAACTGTTATGTGCGTGCTGCTGCTTCCATCTGACAAGGAGCACAGCCTTCTGACAGCAGCTTTCAACTTGTCTAAGGAAGAGCTTGGCCATTTAGATGTGATGCAAATCTGTGTGTGTGTAAAGTGCAGGTGCAAGCTCCTGACAAAGGTGTTCTCCAGTTTCAGTTTCTATCTGCCAGACACATTGGAAATGCTTTCCTCTGGCATTCACGCCAAGAGTCGCAGATTGCTTAACCCAGGAGCTCTGAGAATGGAACGGCAAGAGGTGCTCCGCTTACGTCATAAACAGTGCTCCAGAGCGCTTAGCAACGGCCACAACGAAACAGTGTGCGGGATAGTGACCATTCCCGCCTAGTGCTGGCAATGCACGAGCACTGCCAAAAGGCAAAGGAAGGCGCTTAGCATCCGGCTTGTGCGCAAAGCTTTCAGACTGCCAGAGGACTGTAGCTGTGGTAAGCCCGCTTGCTCATTTGACGTTAGATGTCGCCTGCAAGAACTTCACCCGCATCTGGTTTATGCTGCTACCTGTTGTTAGGCGACAACAAGAGCACATGTAACAAATGCTTTTTCCTGACCCGTTTTGCTAGACCACGCTCTTTTGTGGCTCTGTAGTGCTTGCCAAACTGCTATGTGCATGTTGCTGCTTCCATCTGACAAGGAGCACAGCCGTCTGACAGCAGCTTTCAACTTGTCTAAGGAAGAGCTTGGCCATTTAGATGTGATGCAAATCTGTGTGTGTGTAAGGTGCAGGTGCAAGCTCCTGACAAAGGTGTTCTCCAGTTTCAGTTTCTATCTGCCAGACACATTGGAAATGTTTTCCTCTGGCATTTGCGCCAAGAGTTGCAGAATACTTAACTCAGGAGCTCTAAGAATGGAACGGCAAGAGGTGTTCAGCTTACGTCATAAACAGTGCTCCAGAGCGCTTAGCAACGGGCACAACGAAACGTGTCTGTGGGATAGTGACCATTCCCGCCTAGTGCTGGCAATGCACGAGCACTGCCAAAAGGCAAAGGAAGGCGCTTAGCATCCGGCTGTGCGCAAAGCTTTCAGACTGCCAGAGGACTGCAGCTGTGGTAAGCCCGCTTGCTCATTTGATGTTAGATGTCGCCTGCAAGAACTTCACCCCCATCTGGTTTATGCTGCTACTTGTTGTTAGGCGACAAGAAGGGCACAAGTCGCAAATGCTTTTTCCTGCCTCATTTTGCTAGACCACGCTCTTCTGTGGCTCTTTAGTTCTTGCCAAACTGTTATGTGCGTGCTGCTGCTTCCATCTGACAAGGAGCACAGCCTTCTGACAGCAGCTTTCAACTTGCCTAAGAAAGAGCTTGGCCATTTAGATGTGATGCAAATCTGTGTGTGTGTAAAGTGCAGGTGCAAGCTCCTGACAAAGGTGTTCTCCAGTTTCACTTTCTATCTGCCAGACACATTGGAAATGTTTTCCTCTGGCATTCGCACCAAGAGTCGCAGAATACTTAACCCAGGAGCTCTGAGAATGGAACGGCAAGAGGTGTTCCGCTTACGTCATAAACAGTGCTCCAGAGCGCTTAGCAACGGGCACAACGAAACGTGTCTGTGGGATAGTGACCATTCCCGCCTAGTGCTGGCAATGCACGAGCACTGCCAAAAGGCAAAGGAAGGCGCTTAGCATCCGGCTGTGCGCAAAGCTTTCAGACTGCCAGAGGACTGCAGCTGTGGTAAGCCCGCTTGCTCATTTGACGTTAGATGTCGCCTGCAAGAACTCCACCCGCATCTGGTTTATGCTGCTACCTGTTGTTAGGCGACAAGAAGGGCAAGAGTCGCGAATGCTTTTTCCTGCCTCATTTTGCTAGACCACGCTCTTCTGTGGCTCTTTAGTTCTTGCCAAACTGTTATGTGCGTGCTGCTGCTTCCATCTGACAAGGAGCACAGCCTTCTGACAGCAGCTTTCAACTTGCCTAAGAAAGAGCTTGGCCATTTAGATGTGATGCAAATCTGTGTGTGTGTAAAGTGCAGGTGCAAGCTCCTGACAAAGGTGTTCTCCAGTTTCACTTTCTATCTGCCAGACACATTGGAAATGTTTTCCTCCGGCATTCACGCCAAGAGTCGCAGATTGCTTAACCCAGGAGCTCTGAGAATGGAACGGCAAGAGGTGCTCCGCTTACGTCATAAACAGTGCTCCAGAGCGCTTAGCAACAGGCACAACGAAACGTGTCTGTGGGATAGTGACCATTCCCGCCTAGTGCTGGCAATGCACGAGCACTGCCAAAAGGCAAAGGAAGGCGCTTAGCATCCGGCTGTGCGCAAAGCTTTCAGACTGCCAGAGGACTGCAGCTGTGGTAAGCCCGCTTGCTCATTTGATGTTAGATGTCGCCTGCAAGAACTTCACCCCCATCTGGTTTATGCTGCTACTTGTTGTTAGGCGACAAGAAGGGCACAAGTCGCAAATGCTTTTTCCTGCCTCATTTTGCTAGACCACGCTCTTCTGTGGCTCTTTAGTTCTTGCCAAACTGTTATGTGCGTGCTGCTGCTTCCATCTGACAAGGAGCACAGCCTTCTGACAGCAGCTTTCAACTTGTCTAAGGAAGAGCTTGGCCATTTAGATGTGATGCAAATCTGTGTGTGTGTAAAGTGCAGGTGCAAGCTCCTGACAAAGGTGTTCTCCAGTTTCAGTTTCTATCTGCCAGACATATTGGAAATGTTTTCCTCTGGCATTCGCACCAAGAGTCGCAGAATACTTTACTGAGGATCTCTGAGAATGGAACGGCAAGAGGTGTTCAGCTTACGTCATAAACAGTGCTCCAGAGCGCTTAGCAACGGGCACAACGAAACGTGTCTGTGGGATAGTGACCATTCCCGCCTAGTGCTGGCAATTCACGAGCACTGCCAAAAGGCAAAGGAAGGCGCTTAGCATCCGGCTGTGCGCAAAGCTTTCAGACTGCCAGAGGACTGCAGCTGTGGTAAGCCCGCTTGCTCATTTGACGTTAGATGTCGCCTGCAAGAACTTCACCCGCATCTGGTTTATGCTGCTACCTGTTGTTAGGCGACAAGAAGGGCAAGAGTCGCGAATGCTTTTTCCTGCCTCATTTTGCTAGACCACGCTCTTCTGTGGCTCTTTAGTTCTTGCCAAACTGTTATGTGCGTGCTGCTGCTTCCATCTGACAAGGAGCACAGCCTTCTGACAGCAGCTTTCAACTTGCCTAAGAAAGAGCTTGGCCATTTAGATGTGATGCAAATCTGTGTGTGTGTAAAGTGCAGGTGCAAGCTCCTGACAAAGGTGTTCTCCAGTTTCACTTTCTATCTGCCAGACACATTGGAAATGTTTTCCTCCGGCATTCACGCCAAGAGTCGCAGATTGCTTAACCCAGGAGCTCTGAGAATGGAACGGCAAGAGGTGCTCCGCTTACGTCATAAACAGTGCTCCAGAGCGCTTAGCAACAGGCACAACGAAACGTGTCTGTGGGATAGTGACCATTCCTGCCTAGTGCTGGCAATGCACGAGCACTGCCAAAAGGCAAAGGAAGGCGCTTAGCATCCGGCTTGTGTGCAAAGCTTTCAGACTGCCAGAGGACTGCAGCTGTGGTAAGCCCGCTTGCTCATTTGACGTTAGATGTCGCCTGCAAGAACTCCACCCGCATCTGGTTTATGCTGCTACCTGTTGTTAGGCGACAAGAAGGGCACAAGTCGCAAATGCTTTTTCCTGCCTCATTTTGCTAGACCACGCTCTTCTGTGGCTCTTTAGTTCTTGCCAAACTCCTATGTGCGTGCTTCTGCTTCCATCTGACAAGGAGCACAGCCTTCTGACAGCAGCTTTCAACTTGTCTAAGGAAGAGCTTGGCCATTTAGATGTGATGCAAATCTGTGTGTGTGTAAGGTGCAGGTGCAAGCTCCTGACAAAGGTGTTCTCCAGTTTCAGTTTCTATCTGCCAGACACATTGGAAATGTTTTCCTCTGGCATTCGCACCAAGAGTCGCAGAATACTTAACCCAGGAGCTCTGAGAATGGAACGGCAAGAGGTGTTCAGCTTACGTCATAAACAGTGCTCCAGAGCGCTTAGCAACGGGCACAACGAAACGTGTCTGTGGGATAGTGACCATTCCCGCCTAGTGCTGGCAATGCACGAGCACTGCCAAAAGGCAAAGGAAGGCGCTTAGCATCCGGCTGTGCGCAAAGCTTTCAGACTGCCAGAGGACTGCAGCTGTGGTAAGCCCGCTTGCTCATTTGACGTTAGATGTCGCCTGCAAGAACTCCACCCGCATCTGGTTTATGCTGCTACCTGTTGTTAGGCGACAAGAAGGGCACAAGTCGCAAATGCTTTTTCCTGCCTCATTTTGCTAGACCACGCTCTTCTGTGGCTCTTTAGTTCTTGCCAAACTGTTATGTGCGTGCTGCTGCTTCCATCTGACAAGGAGCACAGCCTTCTGACAGCAGCTTTCAACTTGTCTAAGGAAGAGCTTGGCCATTTAGATGTGATGCAAATCTGTGTGTGTGTAAGGTGCAGGTGCAAGCTCCTGACAAAGGTGTTCTCCAGTTTCAGTTTCTATCTGCCAGACACATTGGAAATGTTTTCCTCTGGCATTCGCACCAAGAGTCGCAGAATACTTTACTGAGGAGCTCTGAGAATGGAACGGCAAGAGGTGTTCCGCTTACGTCATAAACAGTGCTCCAGAGCGCTTAGCAACGGGCACAACGAAACGTGTCTGTGGGATAGTGACCATTCCCGCCTAGTGCTGGCAATGCACGAGCACTGCCAAAAGGCAAAGGAAGGCGCTTAGCATCCGGCTGTGCGCAAAGCTTTCAGACTGCCAGAGGACTGTAGCTGTGGTAAGCCCGCTTGCTCATTTGACGTTAGATGTCGCCTGCAAGAACTCCACCCGCATCTGGTTTATGCTGCTACCTGTTGTTAGGCGACAAGAAGGGCAAGAGTCGCGAATGCTTTTTCCTGCCTCATTTTGCTAGACCACACTCTTCTGTGGCTCTTTAGTTCTTGCCAAACTGTTATGTGCGTGCTGCTGCTTCCATCTGACAAGGAGCACAGCCTTCTGACAGCAGCTTTCAACTTGTCTAAGGAAGAGCTTGGCCATTTAGATGTGATGCAAATCTGTGTGTGTGTAAAGTGCAGGTGCAAGCTCCTGACAAAGGTGTTCTCCAGTTTCAGTTTCTATCTGCCAGACACATTGGAAATGCTTTCCTCTGGCATTCACGCCAAGAGTCGCAGATTGCTTAACCCAGGAGCTCTGAGAATGGAACGGCAAGAGGTGCTCCGCTTACGTCATAAACAGTGCTCCAGAGCGCTTAGCAACGGCCACAACGAAACAGTGTGCGGGATAGTGACCATTCCCGCCTAGTGCTGGCAATGCACGAGCACTGCCAAAAGGCAAAGGAAGGCGCTTAGCATCCGGCTTGTGCGCAAAGCTTTCAGACTGCCAGAGGACTGTAGCTGTGGTAAGCCCGCTTGCTCATTTGACGTTAGATGTCGCCTGCAAGAACTTCACCCGCATCTGGTTTATGCTGCTACCTGTTGTTAGGCGACAACAAGAGCACATGTAACAAATGCTTTTTCCTGACCCGTTTTGCTAGACCACGCTCTTTTGTGGCTCTGTAGTGCTTGCCAAACTGCTATGTGCATGTTGCTGCTTCCATCTGACAAGGAGCACAGCCGTCTGACAGCAGCTTTCAACTTGTCTAAGGAAGAGCTTGGCCATTTAGATGTGATGCAAATCTGTGTGTGTGTAAGGTGCAGGTGCAAGCTCCTGACAAAGGTGTTCTCCAGTTTCAGTTTCTATCTGCCAGACACATTGGAAATGTTTTCCTCTGGCATTTGCGCCAAGAGTTGCAGAATACTTAACTCAGGAGCTCTAAGAATGGAACGGCAAGAGGTGTTCAGCTTACGTCATAAACAGTGCTCCAGAGCGCTTAGCAACGGGCACAACGAAACGTGTCTGTGGGATAGTGACCATTCCCGCCTAGTGCTGGCAATGCACGAGCACTGCCAAAAGGCAAAGGAAGGCGCTTAGCATCCGGCTGTGCGCAAAGCTTTCAGACTGCCAGAGGACTGCAGCTGTGGTAAGCCCGCTTGCTCATTTGATGTTAGATGTCGCCTGCAAGAACTTCACCCCCATCTGGTTTATGCTGCTACTTGTTGTTAGGCGACAAGAAGGGCACAAGTCGCAAATGCTTTTTCCTGCCTCATTTTGCTAGACCACGCTCTTCTGTGGCTCTTTAGTTCTTGCCAAACTGTTATGTGCGTGCTGCTGCTTCCATCTGACAAGGAGCACAGCCTTCTGACAGCAGCTTTCAACTTGTCTAAGGAAGAGCTTGGCCATTTAGATGTGATGCAAATCTGTGTGTGTGTAAGGTGCAGGTGCAAGCTCCTGACAAAGGTGTTCTCCAGTTTCAGTTTCTATCTGCCAGACACATTGGAAATGTTTTCCTCTGGCATTCGCACCAAGAGTCGCAGAATACTTAACCCAGGAGCTCTGAGAATGGAACGGCAAGAGGTGTTCAGCTTACGTCATAAACAGTGCTCCAGAGCGCTTAGCAACGGGCACAACGAAACGTGTCTGTGGGATAGTGACCATTCCCGCCTAGTGCTGGCAATGCACGAGCACTGCCAAAAGGCAAAGGAAGGCGCTTAGCATCCGGCTGTGCGCAAAGCTTTCAGACTGCCAGAGGACTGCAGCTGTGGTAAGCCCGCTTGCTCATTTGACGTTAGATGTCGCCTGCAAGAACTCCACCCGCATCTGGTTTATGCTGCTACCTGTTGTTAGGCGACAAGAAGGGCAAGAGTCGCGAATGCTTTTTCCTGCCTCATTTTGCTAGACCACGCTCTTCTGTGGCTCTTTAGTTCTTGCCAAACTGTTATGTGCGTGCTGCTGCTTCCATCTGACAAGGAGCACAGCCTTCTGACAGCAGCTTTCAACTTGCCTAAGAAAGAGCTTGGCCATTTAGATGTGATGCAAATCTGTGTGTGTGTAAAGTGCAGGTGCAAGCTCCTGACAAAGGTGTTCTCCAGTTTCACTTTCTATCTGCCAGACACATTGGAAATGTTTTCCTCCGGCATTCACGCCAAGAGTCGCAGATTGCTTAACCCAGGAGCTCTGAGAATGGAACGGCAAGAGGTGCTCCGCTTACGTCATAAACAGTGCTCCAGAGCGCTTAGCAACAGGCACAACGAAACGTGTCTGTGGGATAGTGACCATTCCCGCCTAGTGCTGGCAATGCACGAGCACTGCCAAAAGGCAAAGGAAGGCGCTTAGCATCCGGCTGTGCGCAAAGCTTTCAGACTGCCAGAGGACTGCAGCTGTGGTAAGCCCGCTTGCTCATTTGACGTTAGATGTCGCCTGCAAGAACTCCACCCGCATCTGGTTTATGCTGCTACCTGTTGTTAGGCGACAACAAGGGCACAAGTCGCAAATGCTTTTTCCTGCCTCATTTTGCTAGACCACGCTCTTCTGTGGCTCTTTAGTTCTTGCCAAACTGTTATGTGCGTGCTGCTGCTTCCATCTGACAAGGAGCACAGCCTTCTGACAGCAGCTTTCAACTTGTCTAAGAAAGAGCTTGGCCATTTAGATGTGATGCAAATCTGTGTGTGTGTAAGGTGCAGGTGCAAGCTCCTGACAAAGGTGTTCTCCAGTTTCAGTTTCTATCTGCCAGACACATTGGAAATGTTTTCCTCTGGCATTCGCACCAAGAGTCGCAGAATACTTAACCCAGGAGCTCTGAGAATGGAACGGCAAGAGGTGTTCAGCTTACGTCATAAACAGTGCTCCAGAGCGCTTAGCAACGGGCACAACGAAACGTGTCTGTGGGATAGTGACCATTCCCGCCTAGTGCTGGCAATGCACGAGCACTGCCAAAAGGCAAAGGAAGGCGCTTAGCATCCGGCTGTGCGCAAAGCTTTCAGACTGCCAGAGGACTGCAGCTGTGGTAAGCCCGCTTGCTCATTTGACGTTAGATGTCGCCTGCAAGAACTTCACCCGCATCTGGTTTATGCTGCTACTTGTTAGGCGACAAGAAGGGCACAAGTCGCAAATGCTTTTTCCTGCCTCATTTTGCTAGACCACGCTCTTCTGTGGCTCTTTAGTTCTTGCCAAACTGTTATGTGCGTGCTGCTGCTTCCATCTGACAAGGAGCACAGCCTTCTGACAGCAGCTTTCAACTTGTCTAAGGAAGAGCTTGGCCATTTAGATGTGATGCAAATCTGTGTGTGTGTAAGGTGCAGGTGCAAGCTCCTGACAAAGGTGTTCTCCAGTTTCAGTTTCTATCTGCCAGACACATTGGAAATGTTTTCCTCTGGCATTCGCACCAAGAGTCGCAGAATACTTTACTGAGGAGCTCTGAGAATGGAACGGCAAGAGGTGTTCCGCTTACGTCATAAACAGTGCTCCAGAGCGCTTAGCAACGGGCACAACGAAACGTGTCTGTGGGATAGTGACCATTCCCGCCTAGTGCTGGCAATGCACGAGCACTGCCAAAAGGCAAAGGAAGGCGCTTAGCATCCGGCTGTGCGCAAAGCTTTCAGACTGCCAGAGGACTGCAGCTGTGGTAAGCCCGCTTGCTCATTTGACGTTAGATGTCGCCTGCAAGAACTCCACCCGCATCTGGTTTATGCTGCTACCTGTTGTTAGGCGACAAGAAGGGCAAGAGTCGCGAATGCTTTTTCCTGCCTCATTTTGCTAGACCACGCTCTTCTGTGGCTCTTTAGTTCTTGCCAAACTGTTATGTGCGTGCTGCTGCTTCCATCTGACAAGGAGCACAGCCTTCTGACAGCAGCTTTCAACTTGCCTAAGGAAGAGCTTGGCCATTTAGATGTGATGCAAATCTGTGTGTGTGTAAAGTGCAGGTGCAAGCTCCTGACAAAGGTGTTCTCCAGTTTCACTTTCTATCTGCCAGACACATTGGAAATGTTTTCCTCCGGAATTCACGCCAAGAGTCGCAGATTGCTTAACCCAGGAGCTCTGAGAATGGAACGGCAAGAGGTGCTCCGCTTACGTCATAAACAGTGCTCCAGAGCGCTTAGCAACAGGCACAACGAAACGTGTCTGTGGGATAGTGACCATTCCCGCCTAGTGCTGGCAATGCACGAGCACTGGCAAAAGGCAAAGGAAGGCGCTTAGCATCCGGCTTGTGTGCAAAGCTTTCAGACTGCCAGAGGACTGCAGCTGTGGTAAGCCCGCTTGCTCATTTGACGTTAGATGTCGCCTGCAAGAACTCCACCCGCATCTGGTTTATGCTGCTACCTGTTGTTAGGCGACAAGAAGGGCACAAGTCGCGAATGCTTTTTCCTGCCTCATTTTGCTAGACCACACTCTTCTGTGGCTCTTTAGTTCTTGCCAAACTGTTATGTGCGTGCTGCTGCTTCCATCTGACAAGGAGCACAGCCTTCTGACAGCAGCTTTCAACTTGTCTAAGGAAGAGCTTGGCCATTTAGATGTGATGCAAATCTGTGTGTGTGTAAAGTGCAGGTGCAAGCTCCTGACAAAGGTGTTCTCCAGTTTCAGTTTCTATCTGCCAGACACATTGGAAATGTTTTCCTCTGGCATTCGCACCAAGAGTCGCAGAATACTTTACTGAGGAGCTCTGAGAATGGAACGGCAAGAGGTGTTCAGCTTACGTCATAAACAGTGCTCCAGAGCGCTTAGCAACGGGCACAACGAAACGTGTCTGTGGGATAGTGACCATTCCCGCCTAGTGCTGGCAATGCACGAGCACTGCCAAAAGGCAAAGGAAGGCGCTTAGCATCCGGCTGTGCGCAAAGCTTTCAGACTGCCAGAGGACTGCAGCTGTGGTAAGCCTGCTTGCTCATTTGATGTTAGATGTCGCCTGCAAGAACTTCACCCCCATCTGGTTTATGCTGCTACTTGTTAGGCGACAAGAAGGGCACAAGTCGCAAATGCTTTTTCCTGCCTCATTTTGCTAGACCACGCTCTTCTGTGGCTCTTTAGTTCTTGCCAAACTGTTATGTGCGTGCTGCTGCTTCCATCTGACAAGGAGCACAGCCTTCTGACAGCAGCTTTCAACTTGCCTAAGAAAGAGCTTGGCCATTTAGATGTGATGCAAATCTGTGTGTGTGTAAAGTGCAGGTGCAAGCTCCTGACAAAGGTGTTCTCCAGTTTCACTTTCTATCTGCCAGACACATTGGAAATGTTTTCCTCCGGCATTCACGCCAAGAGTCGCAGATTGCTTAACCCAGGAGCTCTGAGAATGGAACGGCAAGAGGTGCTCCGCTTACGTCATAAACAGTGCTCCAGAGCGCTTAGCAACAGGCACAACGAAACGTGTCTGTGGGATAGTGACCATTCCCGCCTAGTGCTGGCAATGCACGAGCACTGCCAAAAGGCAAAGGAAGGCGCTTAGCATCCGGCTTGTGTGCAAAGCTTTCAGACTGCCAGAGGACCGCAGCTGTGGTAAGCCCGCTTGCTCATTTGACGTTAGATGTCGCCTGCAAGAACTCCACCCGCATCTGGTTTATGCTGCTACCTGTTGTTAGGCGACAAGAAGGGCACAAGTCGCAAATGCTTTTTCCTGCCTCATTTTGCTAGACCACGCTCTTCTGTGGCTCTTTAGTTCTTGCCAAACTCCTATGTGCGTGCTTCTGCTTCCATCTGACAAGGAGCACAGCCTTCTGACAGCAGCTTTCAACTTGTCTAAGGAAGAGCTTGGCCATTTAGATGTGATGCAAATCTGTGTGTGTGTAAGGTGCAGGTGCAAGCTCCTGACAAAGGTGTTCTCCAGTTTCAGTTTCTATCTGCCAGACACATTGGAAATGTTTTCCTCTGGCATTCGCACCAAGAGTCGCAGAATACTTTACTGAGGAGCTCTGAGAATGGAACGGCAAGAGGTGTTCAGCTTACGTCATAAACAGTGCTGCAGAGCGCTTAGCAACGGGCACAACGAAACGTGTCTGTGGGATAGTGACCATTCCCGCCTAGTGCTGGCAATGCACGAGCACTGCCAAAAGGCAAAGGAAGGCGCTTAGCATCCGGCTGTGCGCAAAGCTTTCAGACTGCCAGAGGACTGCAGCTGTGGTAAGCCCGCTTGCTCATTTGACGTTAGATGTCGCCTGCAAGAACTCCACCCGCATCTGGTTTATGCTGCTACCTGTTGTTAGGCGACAAGAAGGGCAAGAGTCGCAAATGCTTTTTCCTGCCTCATTTTGCTAGACCACGCTCTTCTGTGGCTCTTTAGTTCTTGCCAAACTGTTATGTGCGTGCTGCTGCTTCCATCTGACAAGGAGCACAGCCTTCTGACAGCAGCTTTCAACTTGTCTAAGGAAGAGCTTGGCCATTTAGATGTGATGCAAATCTGTGTGTGTGTAAAGTGCAGGTGCAAGCTCCTGACAAAGGTGTTCTCCAGTTTCAGTTTCTATCTTCCAGACACATTGGAAATGCTTTCCTCTGGCATTCACGCCAAGAGTCGCAGATTGCTTAACCCAGGAGCTCTGAGAATGGAACGGCAAGAGGTGCTCCGCTTACGTCATAAACAGTGCTCCAGAGCGCTTAGCAACGGCCACAACGAAACAGTGTGCGGGATAGTGACCATTCCCGCCTAGTGCTGGCAATGCACGAGCACTGCCAAAAGGCAAAGGAAGGCGCTTAGCATCCGGCTTGTGCGCAAAGCTTTCAGACTGCCAGAGGACCGCAGCTGTGGTAAGCCCGCTTGCTCATTTGACGTTAGATGTCGCCTGCAAGAACTTCACCCGCATCTGGTTTATGCTGCTACCTGTTGTTAGGCGACAACAAGAGCACATGTAACAAATGCTTTTTCCTGACCCGTTTTGCTAGACCACGCTCTTTTGTGGCTCTGTAGTGCTTGCCAAACTGCTATGTGCGTGCTGCTGCTTCCATCTGACAAGGAGCACAGCCTTCTGACAGCAGCTTTCAACTTGTCTAAGGAAGAGCTTGGCCATTTAGATGTGATGCAAATCTGTGTGTGTGTAAGGTGCAGGTGCAAGCTCCTGACAAAGGTGTTCTCCAGTTTCAGTTTCTATCTGCCAGACACATTGGAAATGTTTTCCTCTGGCATTCGCACCAAGAGTCGCAGAATACTTAACCCAGGAGCTCTGAGAATGGAACGGCAAGAGGTGTTCAGCTTACGTCATAAACAGTGCTCCAGAGCGCTTAGCAACGGGCACAACGAAACGTGTCTGTGGGATAGTGACCATTCCCGCCTAGTGCTGGCAATGCACGAGCACTGCCAAAAGGCAAAGGAAGGCGCTTAGCATCCGGCTGTGCGCAAAGCTTTCAGACTGCCAGAGGACTGCAGCTGTGGTAAGCCTGCTTGCTCATTTGATGTTAGATGTCGCCTGCAAGAACTTCACCCCCATCTGGTTTATGCTGCTACTTGTTAGGCGACAAGAAGGGCACAAGTCGCAAATGCTTTTTCCTGCCTCATTTTGCTAGACCACGCTCTTCTGTGGCTCTTTAGTTCTTGCCAAACTGTTATGTGCGTGCTGCTGCTTCCATCTGACAAGGAGCACAGCCTTCTGACAGCAGCTTTCAACTTGCCTAAGAAAGAGCTTGGCCATTTAGATGTGATGCAAATCTGTGTGTGTGTAAAGTGCAGGTGCAAGCTCCTGACAAAGGTGTTCTCCAGTTTCACTTTCTATCTGCCAGACACATTGGAAATGTTTTCCTCCGGCATTCACGCCAAGAGTCGCAGATTGCTTAACCCAGGAGCTCTGAGAATGGAACGGCAAGAGGTGCTCCGCTTACGTCATAAACAGTGCTCCAGAGCGCTTAGCAACAGGCACAACGAAACGTGTCTGTGGGATAGTGACCATTCCCGCCTAGTGCTGGCAATGCACGAGCACTGCCAAAAGGCAAAGGAAGGCGCTTAGCATCCGGCTTGTGTGCAAAGCTTTCAGACTGCCAGAGGACCGCAGCTGTGGTAAGCCCGCTTGCTCATTTGACGTTAGATGTCGCCTGCAAGAACTCCACCCGCATCTGGTTTATGCTGCTACCTGTTGTTAGGCGACAAAAAGGGCACAAGTCGCAAATGCTTTTTCCTGCCTCATTTTGCTAGACCACGCTCTTCTGTGGCTCTTTAGTTCTTGCCAAACTCCTATGTGCGTGCTTCTGCTTCCATCTGACAAGGAGCACAGCCTTCTGACAGCAGCTTTCAACTTGTCTAAGGAAGAGCTTGGCCATTTAGATGTGATGCAAATCTGTGTGTGTGTAAGGTGCAGGTGCAAGCTCCTGACAAAGGTGTTCTCCAGTTTCAGTTTCTATCTGCCAGACACATTGGAAATGTTTTCCTCTGGCATTCGCACCAAGAGTCGCAGAATACTTTACTGAGGAGCTCTGAGAATGGAACGGCAAGAGGTGTTCAGCTTACGTCATAAACAGTGCTCCAGAGCGCTTAGCAACGGGCACAACGAAACGTGTCTGTGGGATAGTGACCATTCCCGCCTAGTGCTGGCAATGCACGAGCACTGCCAAAAGGCAAAGGAAGGCGCTTAGCATCCGGCTGTGCGCAAAGCTTTCAGACTGCCAGAGGACTGCAGCTGTGGTAAGCCCGCTTGCTCATTTGACGTTAGATGTCGCCTGCAAGAACTCCACCCGCATCTGGTTTATGCTGCTACCTGTTGTTAGGCGACAAGAAGGGCAAGAGTCGCAAATGCTTTTTCCTGCCTCATTTTGCTAGACCACGCTCTTCTGTGGCTCTTTAGTTCTTGCCAAACTGTTATGTGCGTGCTGCTGCTTCCATCTGACAAGGAGCACAGCCTTCTGACAGCAGCTTTCAACTTGTCTAAGGAAGAGCTTGGCCATTTAGATGTGATGCAAATCTGTGTGTGTGTAAAGTGCAGGTGCAAGCTCCTGACAAAGGTGTTCTCCAGTTTCAGTTTCTATCTGCCAGACACATTGGAAATGCTTTCCTCTGGCATTCACGCCAAGAGTCGCAGATTGCTTAACCCAGGAGCTCTGAGAATGGAACGGCAAGAGGTGCTCCGCTTACGTCATAAACAGTGCTCCAGAGCGCTTAGCAACGGCCACAACGAAACAGTGTGCGGGATAGTGACCATTCCCGCCTAGTGCTGGCAATGCACGAGCACTGCCAAAAGGCAAAGGAAGGCGCTTAGCATCCGGCTTGTGCGCAAAGCTTTCAGACTGCCAGAGGACTGTAGCTGTGGTAAGCCCGCTTGCTCATTTGACGTTAGATGTCGCCTGCAAGAACTTCACCCGCATCTGGTTTATGCTGCTACCTGTTGTTAGGCGACAACAAGAGCACATGTAACAAATGCTTTTTCCTGACCCGTTTTGCTAGACCACGCTCTTTTGTGGCTCTGTAGTGCTTGCCAAACTGCTATGTGCATGTTGCTGCTTCCATCTGACAAGGAGCACAGCCGTCTGACAGCAGCTTTCAACTTGTCTAAGGAAGAGCTTGGCCATTTAGATGTGATGCAAATCTGTGTGTGTGTAAGGTGCAGGTGCAAGCTCCTGACAAAGGTGTTCTCCAGTTTCAGTTTCTATCTGCCAGACACATTGGAAATGTTTTCCTCTGGCATTCGCACCAAGAGTCGCAGAATACTTTACTGAGGAGCTCTGAGAATGGAACGGCAAGAGGTGTTCCGCTTACGTCATAAACAGTGCTCCAGAGCGCTTAGCAACGGGCACAACGAAACGTGTCTGTGGGATAGTGACCATTCCCGCCTAGTGCTGGCAATGCACGAGCACTGCCAAAAGGCAAAGGAAGGCGCTTAGCATCCGGCTGTGCGCAAAGCTTTCAGACTGCCAGAGGACTGCAGCTGTGGTAAGCCCGCTTGCTCATTTGACGTTAGATGTCGCCTGCAAGAACTCCACCCGCATCTGGTTTATGCTGCTACCTGTTGTTAGGCGACAAGAAGGGCAAGAGTCGCGAATGCTTTTTCCTGCCTCATTTTGCTAGACCACGCTCTTCTGTGGCTCTTTAGTTCTTGCCAAACTGTTATGTGCGTGCTGCTGCTTCCATCTGACAAGGAGCACAGCCTTCTGACAGCAGCTTTCAACTTGCCTAAGGAAGAGCTTGGCCATTTAGATGTGATGCAAATCTGTGTGTGTGTAAAGTGCAGGTGCAAGCTCCTGACAAAGGTGTTCTCCAGTTTCACTTTCTATCTGCCAGACACATTGGAAATGTTTTCCTCCGGCATTCACGCCAAGAGTCGCAGATTGCTTAACCCAGGAGCTCTGAGAATGGAACGGCAAGAGGTGCTCCGCTTACGTCATAAACAGTGCTCCAGAGCGCTTAGCAACAGGCACAACGAAACGTGTCTGTGGGATAGTGACCATTCCCGCCTAGTGCTGGCAATGCACGAGCACTGCCAAAAGGCAAAGGAAGGCGCTTAGCATCCGGCTTGTGTGCAAAGCTTTCAGACTGCCAGAGGACTGCAGCTGTGGTAAGCCCGCTTGCTCATTTGACGTTAGATGTCGCCTGCAAGAACTCCACCCGCATCTGGTTTATGCTGCTACCTGTTGTTAGGCGACAAGAAGGGCAAAAGTCGCAAATGCTTTTTCCTGCCTCATTTTGCTAGACCACGCTCTTCTGTGGCTCTTTAGTTCTTGCCAAACTCCTATGTGCGTGCTTCTGCTTCCATCTGACAAGGAGCACAGCCTTCTGACAGCAGCTTTCAACTTGTCTAAGGAAGAGCTTGGCCATTTAGATGTGATGCAAATCTGTGTGTGTGTAAGGTGCAGGTGCAAGCTCCTGACAAAGGTGTTCTCCAGTTTCAGTTTCTATCTGCCAGACACATTGGAAATGTTTTCCTCTGGCATTCGCACCAAGAGTCGCAGAATACTTAACCCAGGAGCTCTGAGAATGGAACGGCAAGAGGTGTTCAGCTTACGTCATAAACAGTGCTGCAGAGCGCTTAGCAACGGGCACAACGAAACGTGTCTGTGGGATAGTGACCATTCCCGCCTAGTGCTGGCAATGCACGAGCACTGCCAAAAGGCAAAGGAAGGCGCTTAGCATCCGGCTGTGCGCAAAGCTTTCAGACTGCCAGAGGACTGCAGCTGTGGTAAGCCCGCTTGCTCATTTGACGTTAGATGTCGCCTGCAAGAACTCCACCCGCATCTGGTTTATGCTGCTACCTGTTGTTAGGCGACAAGAAGGGCAAGAGTCGCGAATGCTTTTTCCTGCCTCATTTTGCTAGACCACGCTCTTCTGTGGCTCTTTAGTTCTTGCCAAACTGTTATGTGCGTGCTGCTGCTTCCATCTGACAAGGAGCACAGCCTTCTGACAGCAGCTTTCAACTTGTCTAAGGAAGAGCTTGGCCATTTAGATGTGATGCAAATCTGTGTGTGTGTAAAGTGCAGGTGCAAGCTCCTGACAAAGGTGTTCTCCAGTTTCAGTTTCTATCTTCCAGACACATTGGAAATGCTTTCCTCTGGCATTCACGCCAAGAGTCGCAGATTGCTTAACCCAGGAGCTCTGAGAATGGAACGGCAAGAGGTGCTCCGCTTACGTCATAAACAGTGCTCCAGAGCGCTTAGCAACGGCCATAACGAAACAGTGTGCGGGATAGTGACCATTCCCGCCTAGTGCTGGCAATGCACGAGCACTGCCAAAAGGCAAAGGAAGGCGCTTAGCATCCGGCTTGTGCGCAAAGCTTTCAGACTGCCAGAGGACCGCAGCTGTGGTAAGCCCGCTTGCTCATTTGACGTTAGATGTCGCCTGCAAGAACTTCACCCGCATCTGGTTTATGCTGCTACCTGTTGTTAGGCGACAACAAGAGCACATGTAACAAATGCTTTTTCATGACCCGTTTTGCTAGACCACGCTCTTTTGTGGCTCTGTAGTGCTTGCCAAACTGCTATGTGCGTGCTGCTGCTTCCATCTGACAAGGAGCACAGCCTTCTGACAGCAGCTTTCAACTTGTCTAAGGAAGAGCTTGGCCATTTAGATGTGATGCAAATCTGTGTGTGTGTAAGGTGCAGGTGCAAGCTCCTGACAAAGGTGTTCTCCAGTTTCAGTTTCTATCTGCCAGACACATTGGAAATGTTTTCCTCTGGCATTCGCACCAAGAGTCGCAGAATACTTTACTGAGGAGCTCTGAGAATGGAACGGCAAGAGGTGTTCAGCTTACGTCATAAACAGTGCTCCAGAGCGCTTAGCAACGGGCACAACGAAACGTGTCTGTGGGATAGTGACCATTCCCGCCTAGTGCTGGCAATGCACGAGCACTGCCAAAAGGCAAAGGAAGGCGCTTAGCATCCGGCTGTGCGCAAAGCTTTCAGACTGCCAGAGGACTGCAGCTGTGGTAAGCCTGCTTGCTCATTTGATGTTAGATGTCGCCTGCAAGAACTTCACCCCCATCTGGTTTATGCTGCTACTTGTTAGGCGACAAGAAGGGCACAAGTCGCAAATGCTTTTTCCTGCCTCATTTTGCTAGACCACGCTCTTCTGTGGCTCTTTAGTTCTTGCCAAACTGTTATGTGCGTGCTGCTGCTTCCATCTGACAAGGAGCACAGCCTTCTGACAGCAGCTTTCAACTTGCCTAAGAAAGAGCTTGGCCATTTAGATGTGATGCAAATCTGTGTGTGTGTAAAGTGCAGGTGCAAGCTCCTGACAAAGGTGTTCTCCAGTTTCACTTTCTATCTGCCAGACACATTGGAAATGTTTTCCTCCGGCATTCACGCCAAGAGTCGCAGATTGCTTAACCCAGGAGCTCTGAGAATGGAACGGCAAGAGGTGCTCCGCTTACGTCATAAACAGTGCTCCAGAGCGCTTAGCAACAGGCACAACGAAACGTGTCTGTGGGATAGTGACCATTCCCGCCTAGTGCTGGCAATGCACGAGCACTGCCAAAAGGCAAAGGAAGGCGCTTAGCATCCGGCTTGTGTGCAAAGCTTTCAGACTGCCAGAGGACTGCAGCTGTGGTAAGCCCGCTTGCTCATTTGACGTTAGATGTCGCCTGCAAGAACTCCACCCGCATCTGGTTTATGCTGCTACCTGTTGTTAGGCGACAAAAAGGGCACAAGTCGCAAATGCTTTTTCCTGCCTCATTTTGCTAGACCACGCTCTTCTGTGGCTCTTTAGTTCTTGCCAAACTCCTATGTGCGTGCTTCTGCTTCCATCTGACAAGGAGCACAGCCTTCTGACAGCAGCTTTCAACTTGTCTAAGGAAGAGCTTGGCCATTTAGATGTGATGCAAATCTGTGTGTGTGTAAGGTGCAGGTGCAAGCTCCTGACAAAGGTGTTCTCCAGTTTCAGTTTCTATCTGCCAGACACATTGGAAATGTTTTCCTCTGGCATTCGCACCAAGAGTCGCAGAATACTTAACCCAGGAGCTCTGAGAATGGAACGGCAAGAGGTGTTCAGCTTACGTCATAAACAGTGCTCCAGAGCGCTTAGCAACGGGCACAACGAAACGTGTCTGTGGGATAGTGACCATTCCCGCCTAGTGCTGGCAATGCACGAGCACTGCCAAAAGGCAAAGGAAGGCGCTTAGCATCCGGCTGTGCGCAAAGCTTTCAGACTGCCAGAGGACTGCAGCTGTGGTAAGCCCGCTTGCTCATTTGACGTTAGATGTCGCCTGCAAGAACTCCACCCGCATCTGGTTTATGCTGCTACCTGTTGTTAGGCGACAAGAAGGGCAAGAGTCGCAAATGCTTTTTCCTGCCTCATTTTGCTAGACCACGCTCTTCTGTGGCTCTTTAGTTCTTGCCAAACTGTTATGTGCGTGCTGCTGCTTCCATCTGACAAGGAGCACAGCCTTCTGACAGCAGCTTTCAACTTGTCTAAGGAAGAGCTTGGCCATTTAGATGTGATGCAAATCTGTGTGTGTGTAAAGTGCAGGTGCAAGCTCCTGACAAAGGTGTTCTCCAGTTTCAGTTTCTATCTGCCAGACACATTGGAAATGCTTTCCTCTGGCATTCACGCCAAGAGTCGCAGATTGCTTAACCCAGGAGCTCTGAGAATGGAACGGCAAGAGGTGCTCCGCTTACGTCATAAACAGTGCTCCAGAGCGCTTAGCAACGGGCACAACGAAACAGTGTGCGGGATAGTGACCATTCCCGCCTAGTGCTGGCAATGCACGAGCACTGCCAAAAGGCAAAGGAAGGCGCTTAGCATCCGGCTTGTGCGCAAAGCTTTCAGACTGCCAGAGGACTGTAGCTGTGGTAAGCCCGCTTGCTCATTTGACGTTAGATGTCGCCTGCAAGAACTTCACCCGCATCTGGTTTATGCTGCTACCTGTTGTTAGGCGACAACAAGAGCACATGTAACAAATGCTTTTTCCTGACCCGTTTTGCTAGACCACGCTCTTTTGTGGCTCTGTAGTGCTTGCCAAACTGCTATGTGCATGTTGCTGCTTCCATCTGACAAGGAGCACAGCCGTCTGACAGCAGCTTTCAACTTGACTAAGGAAGAGCTTGGCCATTTAGATGTGATGCAAATCTGTGTGTGTGTAAGGTGCAGGTGCAAGCTCCTGACAAAGGTGTTCTCCAGTTTCAGTTTCTATCTGCCAGACACATTGGAAATGTTTTCCTCTGGCATTTGCGCCAAGAGTTGCAGAATACTTAACTCAGGAGCTCTGAGAATGGAACGGCAAGAGGTGTTCAGCTTACGTCATAAACAGTGCTCCAGAGCGCTTAGCAACGGGCACAACGAAACGTGTCTGTGGGATAGTGACCATTCCCGCCTAGTGCTGGCAATGCACGAGCACTGCCAAAAGGCAAAGGAAGGCGCTTAGCATCCGGCTGTGCGCAAAGCTTTCAGACTGCCAGAGGACTGCAGCTGTGGTAAGCCCGCTTGCTCATTTGATGTTAGATGTCGCCTGCAAGAACTTCACCCCCATCTGGTTTATGCTGCTACTTGTTGTTAGGCGACAAGAAGGGCACAAGTCGCAAATGCTTTTTCCTGCCTCATTTTGCTAGACCACGCTCTTCTGTGGCTCTTTAGTTCTTGCCAAACTCCTATGTGCGTGCTTCTGCTTCCATCTGACAAGGAGCACAGCCTTCTGACAGCAGCTTTCAACTTGTCTAAGGAAGAGCTTGGCCATTTAGATGTGATGCAAATCTGTGTGTGTGTAAGGTGCAGGTGCAAGCTCCTGACAAAGGTGTTCTCCAGTTTCAGTTTCTATCTGCCAGACACATTGGAAATGTTTTCCTCTGGCATTCGCACCAAGAGTCGCAGAATACTTAACCCAGGAGCTCTGAGAATGGAACGGCAAGAGGTGTTCAGCTTACGTCATAAACAGTGCTCCAGAGCGCTTAGCAACGGGCACAACGAAACGTGTCTGTGGGATAGTGACCATTCCCGCCTAGTGCTGGCAATGCACGAGCACTGCCAAAAGGCAAAGGAAGGCGCTTAGCATCCGGCTGTGCGCAAAGCTTTCAGACTGCCAGAGGACTGCAGCTGTGGTAAGCCCGCTTGCTCATTTGACGTTAGATGTCGCCTGCAAGAACTCCACCCGCATCTGGTTTATGCTGCTACCTGTTGTTAGGCGACAAGAAGGGCAAGAGTCGCGAATGCTTTTTCCTGCCTCATTTTGCTAGACCACGCTCTTCTGTGGCTCTTTAGTTCTTGCCAAACTGTTATGTGCGTGCTGCTGCTTCCATCTGACAAGGAGCACAGCCTTCTGACAGCAGCTTTCAACTTGTCTAAGGAAGAGCTTGGCCATTTAGATGTGATGCAAATCTGTGTGTGTGTAAAGTGCAGGTGCAAGCTCCTGACAAAGGTGTTCTCCAGTTTCAGTTTCTATCTGCCAGACACATTGGAAATGCTTTCCTCTGGCATTCACGCCAAGAGTCGCAGATTGCTTAACCCAGGAGCTCTGAGAATGGAACGGCAAGAGGTGCTCCGCTTACGTCATAAACAGTGCTCCAGAGCGCTTAGCAACGGCCACAACGAAACAGTGTGCGGGATAGTGACCATTCCCGCCTAGTGCTGGCAATGCACGAGCACTGCCAAAAGGCAAAGGAAGGCGCTTAGCATCCGGCTTGTGCGCAAAGCTTTCAGACTGCCAGAGGACCGCAGCTGTGGTAAGCCCGCTTGCTCATTTGACGTTAGATGTCGCCTGCAAGAACTTCACCCGCATCTGGTTTATGCTGCTACCTGTTGTTAGGCGACAACAAGAGCACATGTAACAAATGCTTTTTCATGACCCGTTTTGCTAGACCACGCTCTTTTGTGGCTCTGTAGTGCTTGCCAAACTGCTATGTGCGTGCTGCTGCTTCCATCTGACAAGGAGCACAGCCTTCTGACAGCAGCTTTCAACTTGTCTAAGGAAGAGCTTGGCCATTTAGATGTGATGCAAATCTGTGTGTGTGTAAGGTGCAGGTGCAAGCTCCTGACAAAGGTGTTCTCCAGTTTCAGTTTCTATCTGCCAGACACATTGGAAATGTTTTCCTCTGGCATTCGCACCAAGAGTCGCAGAATACTTTACTGAGGAGCTCTGAGAATGGAACGGCAAGAGGTGTTCAGCTTACGTCATAAACAGTGCTCCAGAGCGCTTAGCAACGGGCACAACGAAACGTGTCTGTGGGATAGTGACCATTCCCGCCTAGTGCTGGCAATGCACGAGCACTGCCAAAAGGCAAAGGAAGGCGCTTAGCATCCGGCTGTGCGCAAAGCTTTCAGACTGCCAGAGGACTGCAGCTGTGGTAAGCCTGCTTGCTCATTTGATGTTAGATGTCGCCTGCAAGAACTTCACCCCCATCTGGTTTATGCTGCTACTTGTTAGGCGACCAGAAGGGCACAAGTCGCAAATGCTTTTTCCTGCCTCATTTTGCTAGACCACGCTCTTCTGTGGCTCTTTAGTTCTTGCCAAACTGTTATGTGCGTGCTGCTGCTTCCATCTGACAAGGAGCACAGCCTTCTGACAGCAGCTTTCAACTTGCCTAAGAAAGAGCTTGGCCATTTAGATGTGATGCAAATCTGTGTGTGTGTAAAGTGCAGGTGCAAGCTCCTGACAAAGGTGTTCTCCAGTTTCACTTTCTATCTGCCAGACACATTGGAAATGTTTTCCTCCGGCATTCACGCCAAGAGTCGCAGATTGCTTAACCCAGGAGCTCTGAGAATGGAACGGCAAGAGGTGCTCCGCTTACGTCATAAACAGTGCTCCAGAGCGCTTAGCAACAGGCACAACGAAACGTGTCTGTGGGATAGTGACCATTCCCGCCTAGTGCTGGCAATGCACGAGCACTGCCAAAAGGCAAAGGAAGGCGCTTAGCATCCGGCTTGTGTGCAAAGCTTTCAGACTGCCAGAGGACTGCAGCTGTGGTAAGCCCGCTTGCTCATTTGACGTTAGATGTCGCCTGCAAGAACTCCACCCGCATCTGGTTTATGCTGCTACCTGTTGTTAGGCGACAAAAAGGGCACAAGTCGCAAATGCTTTTTCCTGCCTCATTTTGCTAGACCACGCTCTTCTGTGGCTCTTTAGTTCTTGCCAAACTGTTATGTGCGTGCTGCTGCTTCCATCTGACAAGGAGCACAGCCTTCTGACAGCAGCTTTCAACTTGTCTAAGGAAGAGCTTGGCCATTTAGATGTGATGCAAATCTGTGTGTGTGTAAAGTGCAGGTGCAAGCTCCTGACAAAGGTGTTCTCCAGTTTCAGTTTCTATCTGCCAGACACATTGGAAATGCTTTCCTCTGGCATTCACGCCAAGAGTCGCAGATTGCTTAACCCAGGAGCTCTGAGAATGGAACGGCAAGAGGTGCTCCGCTTACGTCATAAACAGTGCTCCAGAGCGCTTAGCAACGGCCACAACGAAACAGTGTGCGGGATAGTGACCATTCCCGCCTAGTGCTGGCAATGCACGAGCACTGCCAAAAGGCAAAGGAAGGCGCTTAGCATCCGGCTTGTGCGCAAAGCTTTCAGACTGCCAGAGGACTGTAGCTGTGGTAAGCCCGCTTGCTCATTTGACGTTAGATGTCGCCTGCAAGAACTTCACCCGCATCTGGTTTATGCTGCTACCTGTTGTTAGGCGACAACAAGAGCACATGTAACAAATGCTTTTTCCTGACCCGTTTTGCTAGACCACGCTCTTTTGTGGCTCTGTAGTGCTTGCCAAACTGCTATGTGCATGTTGCTGCTTCCATCTGACAAGGAGCACAGCCGTCTGACAGCAGCTTTCAACTTGTCTAAGGAAGAGCTTGGCCATTTAGATGTGATGCAAATCTGTGTGTGTGTAAGGTGCAGGTGCAAGCTCCTGACAAAGGTGTTCTCCAGTTTCAGTTTCTATCTGCCAGACACATTGGAAATGT
The DNA here is from genome assembly GCF_030490865.1 of Poecile atricapillus. NCBI lineage: Eukaryota > Metazoa > Chordata > Aves > Passeriformes > Paridae > Poecile > Poecile atricapillus. The sequence continues at coordinate 546,581 of NC_081262.1, read as the reverse complement.
TTTCCTCTGGCATTTGCGCCAAGAGTTGCAGAATACTTAACTCAGGAGCTCTGAGAATGGAACGGCAAGAGGTGTTCAGCTTACGTCATAAACAGTGCTCCAGAGCGCTTAGCAACGGGCACAACGAAACGTGTCTGTGGGATAGTGACCATTCCCGCCTAGTGCTGGCAATGCACGAGCACTGCCAAAAGGCAAAGGAAGGCGCTTAGCATCCGGCTGTGCGCAAAGCTTTCAGACTGCCAGAGGACTGCAGCTGTGGTAAGCCCGCTTGCTCATTTGATGTTAGATGTCGCCTGCAAGAACTTCACCCCCATCTGGTTTATGCTGCTACTTGTTGTTAGGCGACAAGAAGGGCACAAGTCGCAAATGCTTTTTCCTGCCTCATTTTGCTAGACCACGCTCTTCTGTGGCTCTTTAGTTCTTGCCAAACTGTTATGTGCGTGCTGCTGCTTCCATCTGACAAGGAGCACAGCCTTCTGACAGCAGCTTTCAACTTGTCTAAGGAAGAGCTTGGCCATTTAGATGTGATGCAAATCTGTGTGTGTGTAAGGTGCAGGTGCAAGCTCCTGACAAAGGTGTTCTCCAGTTTCAGTTTCTATCTGCCAGACACATTGGAAATGTTTTCCTCTGGCATTCGCACCAAGAGTCGCAGAATACTTTACTGAGGAGCTCTGAGAATGGAACGGCAAGAGGTGTTCAGCTTACGTCATAAACAGTGCTCCAGAGCGCTTAGCAACGGGCACAACGAAACGTGTCTGTGGGATAGTGACCATTCCCGCCTAGTGCTGGCAATGCACGAGCACTGCCAAAAGGCAAAGGAAGGCGCTTAGCATCCGGCTGTGCGCAAAGCTTTCAGACTACCAGAGGACTGCAGCTGTGGTAAGCCCGCTTGCTCATTTGACGTTAGATGTCGCCTGCAAGAACTCCACCCGCATCTGGTTTATGCTGCTACCTGTTGTTAGGCGACAAAAAGGGCACAAGTCGCAAATGCTTTTTCCTGCCTCATTTTGCTAGACCACGCTCTTTTGTGGCTCTGTAGTGCTTGCCAAACTGCTATGTGCGTGCTGCTGCTTCCATCTGACAAGGAGCACAGCCTTCTGACAGCAGCTTTCAACTTGTCTAAGGAAGAGCTTGGCCATTTAGATGTGATGCAAATCTGTGTGTGTGTAAGGTGCAGGTGCAAGCTCCTGACAAAGGTGTTCTCCAGTTTCAGTTTCTATCTGCCAGACACATTGGAAATGTTTTCCTCTGGCATTCGCACCAAGAGTCGCAGAATACTTTACTGAGGAGCTCTGAGAATGGAACGGCAAGAGGTGTTCAGCTTACGTCATAAACAGTGCTCCAGAGCGCTTAGCAACGGGCACAACGAAACGTGTCTGTGGGATAGTGACCATTCCCGCCTAGTGCTGGCAATGCACGAGCACTGCCAAAAGGCAAAGGAAGGCGCTTAGCATCCGGCTGTGCGCAAAGCTTTCAGACTGCCAGAGGACTGCAGCTGTGGTAAGCCTGCTTGCTCATTTGATGTTAGATGTCGCCTGCAAGAACTTCACCCCCATCTGGTTTATGCTGCTACTTGTTAGGCGACAAGAAGGGCACAAGTCGCAAATGCTTTTTCCTGCCTCATTTTGCTAGACCACGCTCTTCTGTGGCTCTTTAGTTCTTGCCAAACTGTTATGTGCGTGCTGCTGCTTCCATCTGACAAGGAGCACAGCCTTCTGACAGCAGCTTTCAACTTGCCTAAGAAAGAGCTTGGCCATTTAGATGTGATGCAAATCTGTGTGTGTGTAAAGTGCAGGTGCAAGCTCCTGACAAAGGTGTTCTCCAGTTTCACTTTCTATCTGCCAGACACATTGGAAATGTTTTCCTCCGGCATTCACGCCAAGAGTCGCAGATTGCTTAACCCAGGAGCTCTGAGAATGGAACGGCAAGAGGTGCTCCGCTTACGTCATAAACAGTGCTCCAGAGCGCTTAGCAACAGGCACAACGAAACGTGTCTGTGGGATAGTGACCATTCCCGCCTAGTGCTGGCAATGCACGAGCACTGCCAAAAGGCAAAGGAAGGCGCTTAGCATCCGGCTTGTGTGCAAAGCTTTCAGACTGCCAGAGGACTGCAGCTGTGGTAAGCCCGCTTGCTCATTTGACGTTAGATGTCGCCTGCAAGAACTCCACCCGCATCTGGTTTATGCTGCTACCTGTTGTTAGGCGACAAAAAGGGCACAAGTCGCAAATGCTTTTTCCTGCCTCATTTTGCTAGACCACGCTCTTCTGTGGCTCTTTAGTTCTTGCCAAACTCCTATGTGCGTGCTTCTGCTTCCATCTGACAAGGAGCACAGCCTTCTGACAGCAGCTTTCAACTTGTCTAAGGAAGAGCTTGGCCATTTAGATGTGATGCAAATCTGTGTGTGTGTAAGGTGCAGGTGCAAGCTCCTGACAAAGGTGTTCTCCAGTTTCAGTTTCTATCTGCCAGACACATTGGAAATGTTTTCCTCTGGCATTCGCACCAAGAGTCGCAGAATACTTTACTGAGGAGCTCTGAGAATGGAACGGCAAGAGGTGTTCAGCTTACGTCATAAACAGTGCTCCAGAGCGCTTAGCAACGGGCACAACGAAACGTGTCTGTGGGATAGTGACCATTCCCGCCTAGTGCTGGCAATGCACGAGCACTGCCAAAAGGCAAAGGAAGGCGCTTAGCATCCGGCTGTGCGCAAAGCTTTCAGACTGCCAGAGGACTGCAGCTGTGGTAAGCCCGCTTGCTCATTTGACGTTAGATGTCGCCTGCAAGAACTCCACCCGCATCTGGTTTATGCTGCTACCTGTTGTTAGGCGACAAGAAGGGCAAGAGTCGCAAATGCTTTTTCCTGCCTCATTTTGCTAGACCACGCTCTTCTGTGGCTCTTTAGTTCTTGCCAAACTGTTATGTGCGTGCTGCTGCTTCCATCTGACAAGGAGCACAGCCTTCTGACAGCAGCTTTCAACTTGTCTAAGGAAGAGCTTGGCCATTTAGATGTGATGCAAATCTGTGTGTGTGTAAAGTGCAGGTGCAAGCTCCTGACAAAGGTGTTCTCCAGTTTCAGTTTCTATCTGCCAGACACATTGGAAATGCTTTCCTCTGGCATTCACGCCAAGAGTCGCAGATTGCTTAACCCAGGAGCTCTGAGAATGGAACGGCAAGAGGTGCTCCGCTTACGTCATAAACAGTGCTCCAGAGCGCTTAGCAACGGGCACAACGAAACGTGTCTGTGGGATAGTGACCATTCCCGCCTAGTGCTGGCAATGCACGAGCACTGCCAAAAGGCAAAGGAAGGCGCTTAGCATCCGGCTTGTGTGCAAAGCTTTCAGACTGCCAGAGGACTGCAGCTGTGGTAAGCCCGCTTGCTCATTTGACGTTAGATGTCGCCTGCAAGAACTTCACCCGCATCTGGTTTATGCTGCTACCTGTTGTTAGGCGACAACAAGAGCACATGTAACAAATGCTTTTTCCTGACCCGTTTTGCTAGACCACGCTCTTTTGTGGCTCTGTAGTGCTTGCCAAACTGCTATGTGCATGTTGCTGCTTCCATCTGACAAGGAGCACAGCCGTCTGACAGCAGCTTTCAACTTGTCTAAGGAAGAGCTTGGCCATTTAGATGTGATGCAAATCTGTGTGTGTGTAAGGTGCAGGTGCAAGCTCCTGACAAAGGTGTTCTCCAGTTTCAGTTTCTATCTGCCAGACACATTGGAAATGTTTTCCTCTGGCATTTGCGCCAAGAGTTGCAGAATACTTAACTCAGGAGCTCTGAGAATGGAACGGCAAGAGGTGTTCAGCTTACGTCATAAACAGTGCTCCAGAGCGCTTAGCAACGGGCACAACGAAACGTGTCTGTGGGATAGTGACCATTCCCGCCTAGTGCTGGCAATGCACGAGCACTGCCAAAAGGCAAAGGAAGGCGCTTAGCATCCGGCTGTGCGCAAAGCTTTCAGACTGCCAGAGGACTGCAGCTGTGGTAAGCCCGCTTGCTCATTTGATGTTAGATGTCGCCTGCAAGAACTTCACCCCCATCTGGTTTATGCTGCTACTTGTTGTTAGGCGACAAGAAGGGCACAAGTCGCAAATGCTTTTTCCTGCCTCATTTTGCTAGACCACGCTCTTCTGTGGCTCTTTAGTTCTTGCCAAACTGTTATGTGCGTGCTGCTGCTTCCATCTGACAAGGAGCACAGCCTTCTGACAGCAGCTTTCAACTTGTCTAAGGAAGAGCTTGGCCATTTAGATGTGATGCAAATCTGTGTGTGTGTAAGGTGCAGGTGCAAGCTCCTGACAAAGGTGTTCTCCAGGTTCAGTTTCTATCTGCCAGACACATTGGAAATGTTTTCCTCTGGCATTCGCACCAAGAGTCGCAGAATACTTTACTGAGGAGCTCTGAGAATGGAACGGCAAGAGGTGTTCAGCTTACGTCATAAACAGTGCTCCAGAGCGCTTAGCAACGGGCACAACGAAACGTGTCTGTGGGATAGTGACCATTCCCGCCTAGTGCTGGCAATGCACGAGCACTGCCAAAAGGCAAAGGAAGGCGCTTAGCATCCGGCTGTGCGCAAAGCTTTCAGACTGCCAGAGGACTGCAGCTGTGGTAAGCCCGCTTGCTCATTTGACGTTAGATGTCGCCTGCAAGAACTCCACCCGCATCTGGTTTATGCTGCTACCTGTTGTTAGGCGACAAAAAGGGCACAAGTCGCAAATGCTTTTTCCTGCCTCATTTTGCTAGACCACGCTCTTCTGTGGCTCTTTAGTTCTTGCCAAACTCCTATGTGCGTGCTTCTGCTTCCATCTGACAAGGAGCACAGCCTTCTGACAGCAGCTTTCAACTTGTCTAAGGAAGAGCTTGGCCATTTAGATGTGATGCAAATCTGTGTGTGTGTAAGGTGCAGGTGCAAGCTCCTGACAAAGGTGTTCTCCAGTTTCAGTTTCTATCTGCCAGACACATTGGAAATGTTTTCCTCTGGCATTCGCACCAAGAGTCGCAGAATACTTTACTGAGGAGCTCTGAGAATGGAACGGCAAGAGGTGTTCAGCTTACGTCATAAACAGTGCTCCAGAGCGCTTAGCAACGGGCACAACGAAACGTGTCTGTGGGATAGTGACCATTCCCGCCTAGTGCTGGCAATGCACGAGCACTGCCAAAAGGCAAAGGAAGGCGCTTAGCATCCGGCTGTGCGCAAAGCTTTCAGACTGCCAGAGGACTGCAGCTGTGGTAAGCCTGCTTGCTCATTTGATGTTAGATGTCGCCTGCAAGAACTTCACCCCCATCTGGTTTATGCTGCTACTTGTTAGGCGACAAGAAGGGCACAAGTCGCAAATGCTTTTTCCTGCCTCATTTTGCTAGACCACGCTCTTCTGTGGCTCTTTAGTTCTTGCCAAACTGTTATGTGCGTGCTGCTGCTTCCATCTGACAAGGAGCACAGCCTTCTGACAGCAGCTTTCAACTTGCCTAAGAAAGAGCTTGGCCATTTAGATGTGATGCAAATCTGTGTGTGTGTAAAGTGCAGGTGCAAGCTCCTGACAAAGGTGTTCTCCAGTTTCACTTTCTATCTGCCAGACACATTGGAAATGTTTTCCTCCGGCATTCACGCCAAGAGTCGCAGATTGCTTAACCCAGGAGCTCTGAGAATGGAACGGCAAGAGGTGCTCCGCTTACGTCATAAACAGTGCTCCAGAGCGCTTAGCAACAGGCACAACGAAACGTGTCTGTGGGATAGTGACCATTCCCGCCTAGTGCTGGCAATGCACGAGCACTGCCAAAAGGCAAAGGAAGGCGCTTAGCATCCGGCTTGTGTGCAAAGCTTTCAGACTGCCAGAGGACTGCAGCTGTGGTAAGCCCGCTTGCTCATTTGACGTTAGATGTCGCCTGCAAGAACTCCACCCGCATCTGGTTTATGCTGCTACCTGTTGTTAGGCGACAAAAAGGGCACAAGTCGCAAATGCTTTTTCCTGCCTCATTTTGCTAGACCACGCTCTTCTGTGGCTCTTTAGTTCTTGCCAAACTCCTATGTGCGTGCTTCTGCTTCCATCTGACAAGGAGCACAGCCTTCTGACAGCAGCTTTCAACTTGTCTAAGGAAGAGCTTGGCCATTTAGATGTGATGCAAATCTGTGTGTGTGTAAGGTGCAGGTGCAAGCTCCTGACAAAGGTGTTCTCCAGTTTCAGTTTCTATCTGCCAGACACATTGGAAATGTTTTCCTCTGGCATTCGCACCAAGAGTCGCAGAATACTTTACTGAGGAGCTCTGAGAATGGAACGGCAAGAGGTGTTCAGCTTACGTCATAAACAGTGCTCCAGAGCGCTTAGCAACGGGCACAACGAAACGTGTCTGTGGGATAGTGACCATTCCCGCCTAGTGCTGGCAATGCACGAGCACTGCCAAAAGGCAAAGGAAGGCGCTTAGCATCCGGCTGTGCGCAAAGCTTTCAGACTGCCAGAGGACTGCAGCTGTGGTAAGCCCGCTTGCTCATTTGACGTTAGATGTCGCCTGCAAGAACTCCACCCGCATCTGGTTTATGCTGCTACCTGTTGTTAGGCGACAAGAAGGGCAAGAGTCGCAAATGCTTTTTCCTGCCTCATTTTGCTAGACCACGCTCTTCTGTGGCTCTTTAGTTCTTGCCAAACTGTTATGTGCGTGCTGCTGCTTCCATCTGACAAGGAGCACAGCCTTCTGACAGCAGCTTTCAACTTGTCTAAGGAAGAGCTTGGCCATTTAGATGTGATGCAAATCTGTGTGTGTGTAAAGTGCAGGTGCAAGCTCCTGACAAAGGTGTTCTCCAGTTTCAGTTTCTATCTGCCAGACACATTGGAAATGCTTTCCTCTGGCATTCACGCCAAGAGTCGCAGATTGCTTAACCCAGGAGCTCTGAGAATGGAACGGCAAGAGGTGCTCCGCTTACGTCATAAACAGTGCTCCAGAGCGCTTAGCAACGGCCACAACGAAACAGTGTGCGGGATAGTGACCATTCCCGCCTAGTGCTGGCAATGCACGAGCACTGCCAAAAGGCAAAGGAAGGCGCTTAGCATCCGGCTTGTGTGCAAAGCTTTCAGACTGCCAGAGGACTGCAGCTGTGGTAAGCCCGCTTGCTCATTTGACGTTAGATGTCGCCTGCAAGAACTTCACCCGCATCTGGTTTATGCTGCTACCTGTTGTTAGGCGACAACAAGAGCACATGTAACAAATGCTTTTTCCTGACCCGTTTTGCTAGACCACGCTCTTTTGTGGCTCTGTAGTGCTTGCCAAACTGCTATGTGCATGTTGCTGCTTCCATCTGACAAGGAGCACAGCCGTCTGACAGCAGCTTTCAACTTGTCTAAGGAAGAGCTTGGCCATTTAGATGTGATGCAAATCTGTGTGTGTGTAAGGTGCAGGTGCAAGCTCCTGACAAAGGTGTTCTCCAGTTTCAGTTTCTATCTGCCAGACACATTGGAAATGTTTTCCTCTGGCATTTGCGCCAAGAGTTGCAGAATACTTAACTCAGGAGCTCTGAGAATGGAACGGCAAGAGGTGTTCAGCTTACGTCATAAACAGTGCTCCAGAGCGCTTAGCAACGGGCACAACGAAACGTGTCTGTGGGATAGTGACCATTCCCGCCTAGTGCTGGCAATGCACGAGCACTGCCAAAAGGCAAAGGAAGGCGCTTAGCATCCGGCTGTGCGCAAAGCTTTCAGACTGCCAGAGGACTGCAGCTGTGGTAAGCCCGCTTGCTCATTTGATGTTAGATGTCGCCTGCAAGAACTTCACCCCCATCTGGTTTATGCTGCTACTTGTTGTTAGGCGACAAGAAGGGCACAAGTCGCAAATGCTTTTTCCTGCCTCATTTTGCTAGACCACGCTCTTCTGTGGCTCTTTAGTTCTTGCCAAACTGTTATGTGCGTGCTGCTGCTTCCATCTGACAAGGAGCACAGCCTTCTGACAGCAGCTTTCAACTTGTCTAAGGAAGAGCTTGGCCATTTAGATGTGATGCAAATCTGTGTGTGTGTAAGGTGCAGGTGCAAGCTCCTGACAAAGGTGTTCTCCAGGTTCAGTTTCTATCTGCCAGACACATTGGAAATGTTTTCCTCTGGCATTCGCACCAAGAGTCGCAGAATACTTTACTGAGGAGCTCTGAGAATGGAACGGCAAGAGGTGTTCAGCTTACGTCATAAACAGTGCTCCAGAGCGCTTAGCAACGGGCACAACGAAACGTGTCTGTGGGATAGTGACCATTCCCGCCTAGTGCTGGCAATGCACGAGCACTGCCAAAAGGCAAAGGAAGGCGCTTAGCATCCGGCTGTGCGCAAAGCTTTCAGACTGCCAGAGGACTGCAGCTGTGGTAAGCCCGCTTGCTCATTTGACGTTAGATGTCGCCTGCAAGAACTCCACCCGCATCTGGTTTATGCTGCTACCTGTTGTTAGGCGACAAAAAGGGCACAAGTCGCAAATGCTTTTTCCTGCCTCATTTTGCTAGACCACGCTCTTCTGTGGCTCTTTAGTTCTTGCCAAACTCCTATGTGCGTGCTTCTGCTTCCATCTGACAAGGAGCACAGCCTTCTGACAGCAGCTTTCAACTTGTCTAAGGAAGAGCTTGGCCATTTAGATGTGATGCAAATCTGTGTGTGTGTAAGGTGCAGGTGCAAGCTCCTGACAAAGGTGTTCTCCAGTTTCAGTTTCTATCTGCCAGACACATTGGAAATGTTTTCCTCTGGCATTCGCACCAAGAGTCGCAGAATACTTAACCCAGGAGCTCTGAGAATGGAACGGCAAGAGGTGTTCAGCTTACGTCATAAACAGTGCTCCAGAGCGCTTAGCAACGGGCACAACGAAACGTGTCTGTGGGATAGTGACCATTCCCGCCTAGTGCTGGCAATGCACGAGCACTGCCAAAAGGCAAAGGAAGGCGCTTAGCATCCGGCTGTGCGCAAAGCTTTCAGACTGCCAGAGGACTGCAGCTGTGGTAAGCCCGCTTGCTCATTTGACGTTAGATGTCGCCTGCAAGAACTCCACCCGCATCTGGTTTATGCTGCTACCTGTTGTTAGGCGACAAGAAGGGCAAGAGTCGCGAATGCTTTTTCCTGCCTCATTTTGCTAGACCACGCTCTTCTGTGGCTCTTTAGTTCTTGCCAAACTGTTATGTGCGTGCTGCTGCTTCCATCTGACAAGGAGCACAGCCTTCTGACAGCAGCTTTCAACTTGTCTAAGGAAGAGCTTGGCCATTTAGATGTGATGCAAATCTGTGTGTGTGTAAAGTGCAGGTGCAAGCTCCTGACAAAGGTGTTCTCCAGTTTCAGTTTCTATCTGCCAGACACATTGGAAATGCTTTCCTCTGGCATTCACGCCAAGAGTCGCAGATTGCTTAACCCAGGAGCTCTGAGAATGGAACGGCAAGAGGTGCTCCGCTTACGTCATAAACAGTGCTCCAGAGCGCTTAGCAACGGCCACAACGAAACAGTGTGCGGGATAGTGATCATTCCCGCCTAGTGCTGGCAATGCACGAGCACTGCCAAAAGGCAAAGGAAGGCGCTTAGCATCCGGCTTGTGCGCAAAGCTTTCAGACTGCCAGAGGACCGCAGCTGTGGTAAGCCCGCTTGCTCATTTGACGTTAGATGTCGCCTGCAAGAACTTCACCCGCATCTGGTTTATGCTGCTACCTGTTGTTAGGCGACAACAAGAGCACATGTAACAAATGCTTTTTCATGACCCGTTTTGCTAGACCACGCTCTTTTGTGGCTCTGTAGTGCTTGCCAAACTGCTATGTGCGTGCTGCTGCTTCCATCTGACAAGGAGCACAGCCTTCTGACAGCAGCTTTCAACTTGTCTAAGGAAGAGCTTGGCCATTTAGATGTGATGCAAATCTGTGTGTGTGTAAGGTGCAGGTGCAAGCTCCTGACAAAGGTGTTCTCCAGTTTCAGTTTCTATCTGCCAGACACATTGGAAATGTTTTCCTCTGGCATTCGCACCAAGAGTCGCAGAATACTTTACTGAGGAGCTCTGAGAATGGAACGGCAAGAGGTGTTCAGCTTACGTCATAAACAGTGCTCCAGAGCGCTTAGCAACGGGCACAACGAAACGTGTCTGTGGGATAGTGACCATTCCCGCCTAGTGCTGGCAATGCACGAGCACTGCCAAAAGGCAAAGGAAGGCGCTTAGCATCCGGCTGTGCGCAAAGCTTTCAGACTGCCAGAGGACTGCAGCTGTGGTAAGCCTGCTTGCTCATTTGATGTTAGATGTCGCCTGCAAGAACTTCACCCCCATCTGGTTTATGCTGCTACTTGTTGTTAGGCGACAAGAAGGGCACAAGTCGCAAATGCTTTTTCCTGCCTCATTTTGCTAGACCACGCTCTTCTGTGGCTCTTTAGTTCTTGCCAAACTGTTATGTGCGTGCTGCTGCTTCCATCTGACAAGGAGCACAGCCTTCTGACAGCAGCTTTCAACTTGCCTAAGAAAGAGCTTGGCCATTTAGATGTGATGCAAATCTGTGTGTGTGTAAAGTGCAGGTGCAAGCTCCTGACAAAGGTGTTCTCCAGTTTCAGTTTCTATCTGCCAGACACATTGGAAATGTTTTCCTCCGGCATTCACGCCAAGAGTCGCAGATTGCTTAACCCAGGAGCTCTGAGAATGGAACGGCAAGAGGTGCTCCGCTTACGTCATAAACAGTGCTCCAGAGCGCTTAGCAACAGGCACAACGAAACGTGTCTGTGGGATAGTGACCATTCCCGCCTAGTGCTGGCAATGCACGAGCACTGCCAAAAGGCAAAGGAAGGCGCTTAGCATCCGGCTTGTGTGCAAAGCTTTCAGACTGCCAGAGGACTGCAGCTGTGGTAAGCCCGCTTGCTCATTTGACGTTAGATGTCGCCTGCAAGAACTCCACCCGCATCTGGTTTATGCTGCTACCTGTTGTTAGGCGACAAAAAGGGCACAAGTCGCAAATGCTTTTTCCTGCCTCATTTTGCTAGACCACGCTCTTCTGTGGCTCTTTAGTTCTTGCCAAACTCCTATGTGCGTGCTTCTGCTTCCATCTGACAAGGAGCACAGCCTTCTGACAGCAGCTTTCAACTTGTCTAAGGAAGAGCTTGGCCATTTAGATGTGATGCAAATCTGTGTGTGTGTAAGGTGCAGGTGCAAGCTCCTGACAAAGGTGTTCTCCAGTTTCAGTTTCTATCTGCCAGACACATTGGAAATGTTTTCCTCTGGCATTCGCACCAAGAGTCGCAGAATACTTAACCCAGGAGCTCTGAGAATGGAACGGCAAGAGGTGTTCAGCTTACGTCATAAACAGTGCTCCAGAGCGCTTAGCAACGGGCACAACGAAACGTGTCTGTGGGATAGTGACCATTCCCGCCTAGTGCTGGCAATGCACGAGCACTGCCAAAAGGCAAAGGAAGGCGCTTAGCATCCGGCTGTGCGCAAAGCTTTCAGACTGCCAGAGGACTGCAGCTGTGGTAAGCCCGCTTGCTCATTTGACGTTAGATGTCGCCTGCAAGAACTCCACCCGCATCTGGTTTATGCTGCTACCTGTTGTTAGGCGACAAGAAGGGCAAGAGTCGCGAATGCTTTTTCCTGCCTCATTTTGCTAGACCACGCTCTTCTGTGGCTCTTTAGTTCTTGCCAAACTGTTATGTGCGTGCTGCTGCTTCCATCTGACAAGGAGCACAGCCTTCTGACAGCAGCTTTCAACTTGTCTAAGGAAGAGCTTGGCCATTTAGATGTGATGCAAATCTGTGTGTGTGTAAAGTGCAGGTGCAAGCTCCTGACAAAGGTGTTCTCCAGTTTCAGTTTCTATCTGCCAGACACATTGGAAATGCTTTCCTCTGGCATTCACGCCAAGAGTCGCAGATTGCTTAACCCAGGAGCTCTGAGAATGGAACGGCAAGAGGTGCTCCGCTTACGTCATAAACAGTGCTCCAGAGCGCTTAGCAACGGCCACAACGAAACAGTGTGCGGGATAGTGACCATTCCCGCCTAGTGCTGGCAATGCACGAGCACTGCCAAAAGGCAAAGGAAGGCGCTTAGCATCCGGCTTGTGCGCAAAGCTTTCAGACTGCCAGAGGACTGTAGCTGTGGTAAGCCCGCTTGCTCATTTGACGTTAGATGTCGCCTGCAAGAACTTCACCCGCATCTGGTTTATGCTGCTACCTGTTGTTAGGCGACAACAAGAGCACATGTAACAAATGCTTTTTCCTGACCCGTTTTGCTAGACCACGCTCTTTTGTGGCTCTGTAGTGCTTGCCAAACTGCTATGTGCATGTTGCTGCTTCCATCTGACAAGGAGCACAGCCGTCTGACAGCAGCTTTCAACTTGTCTAAGGAAGAGCTTGGCCATTTAGATGTGATGCAAATCTGTGTGTGTGTAAGGTGCAGGTGCAAGCTCCTGACAAAGGTGTTCTCCAGTTTCAGTTTCTATCTGCCAGACACATTGGAAATGTTTTCCTCTGGCATTTGCGCCAAGAGTTGCAGAATACTTAACTCAGGAGCTCTGAGAATGGAACGGCAAGAGGTGTTCAGCTTACGTCATAAACAGTGCTCCAGAGCGCTTAGCAACGGGCACAACGAAACGTGTCTGTGGGATAGTGACCATTCCCGCCTAGTGCTGGCAATGCACGAGCACTGCCAAAAGGCAAAGGAAGGCGCTTAGCATCCGGCTGTGCGCAAAGCTTTCAGACTGCCAGAGGACTGCAGCTGTGGTAAGCCCGCTTGCTCATTTGATGTTAGATGTCGCCTGCAAGAACTTCACCCCCATCTGGTTTATGCTGCTACTTGTTGTTAGGCGACAAGAAGGGCACAAGTCGCAAATGCTTTTTCCTGCCTCATTTTGCTAGACCACGCTCTTCTGTGGCTCTTTAGTTCTTGCCAAACTGTTATGTGCGTGCTGCTGCTTCCATCTGACAAGGAGCACAGCCTTCTGACAGCAGCTTTCAACTTGTCTAAGGAAGAGCTTGGCCATTTAGATGTGATGCAAATCTGTGTGTGTGTAAGGTGCAGGTGCAAGCTCCTGACAAAGGTGTTCTCCAGTTTCAGTTTCTATCTGCCAGACACATTGGAAATGTTTTCCTCTGGCATTCGCACCAAGAGTCGCAGAATACTTTACTGAGGAGCTCTGAGAATGGAACGGCAAGAGGTGTTCAGCTTACGTCATAAACAGTGCTCCAGAGCGCTTAGCAACGGGCACAACGAAACGTGTCTGTGGGATAGTGACCATTCCCGCCTAGTGCTGGCAATGCACGAGCACTGCCAAAAGGCAAAGGAAGGCGCTTAGCATCCGGCTGTGCGCAAAGCTTTCAGACTGCCAGAGGACTGCAGCTGTGGTAAGCCCGCTTGCTCATTTGACGTTAGATGTCGCCTGCAAGAACTCCACCCGCATCTGGTTTATGCTGCTACCTGTTGTTAGGCGACAAAAAGGGCACAAGTCGCAAATGCTTTTTCCTGCCTCATTTTGCTAGACCACGCTCTTCTGTGGCTCTTTAGTTCTTGCCAAACTCCTATGTGCGTGCTGCTGCTTCCATCTGACAAGGAGCACAGCCTTCTGACAGCAGCTTTCAACTTGTCTAAGGAAGAGCTTGGCCATTTAGATGTGATGCAAATCTGTGTGTGTGTAAGGTGCAGGTGCAAGCTCCTGACAAAGGTGTTCTCCAGTTTCAGTTTCTATCTGCCAGACACATTGGAAATGTTTTCCTCTGGCATTCGCACCAAGAGTCGCAGATTGCTTAACCCAGGAGCTCTGAGAATGGAACGGCAAGAGGTGCTCCGCTTACGTCATAAACAGTGCTCCAGAGCGCTTAGCAACGGCCACAACGAAACAGTGTGCGGGATAGTGACCATTCCCGCCTAGTGCTGGCAATGCACGAGCACTGCCAAAAGGCAAAGGAAGGCGCTTAGCATCCGGCTTGTGCGCAAAGCTTTCAGACTGCCAGAGGACTGTAGCTGTGGTAAGCCCGCTTGCTCATTTGACGTTAGATGTCGCCTGCAAGAACTTCACCCGCATCTGGTTTATGCTGCTACCTGTTGTTAGGCGACAACAAGAGCACATGTAACAAATGCTTTTTCCTGACCCGTTTTGCTAGACCACGCTCTTTTGTGGCTCTGTAGTGCTTGCCAAACTGCTATGTGCATGTTGCTGCTTCCATCTGACAAGGAGCACAGCCGTCTGACAGCAGCTTTCAACTTGTCTAAGGAAGAGCTTGGCCATTTAGATGTGATGCAAATCTGTGTGTGTGTAAGGTGCAGGTGCAAGCTCCTGACAAAGGTGTTCTCCAGGTTCAGTTTCTATCTGCCAGACACATTGGAAATGTTTTCCTCTGGCATTTGCGCCAAGAGTTGCAGAATACTTAACTCAGGAGCTCTGAGAATGGAACGGCAAGAGGTGTTCAGCTTACGTCATAAACAGTGCTCCAGAGCGCTTAGCAACGGGCACAACGAAACGTGTCTGTGGGATAGTGACCATTCCCGCCTAGTGCTGGCAATGCACGAGCACTGCCAAAAGGCAAAGGAAGGCGCTTAGCATCCGGCTGTGCGCAAAGCTTTCAGACTGCCAGAGGACTGCAGCTGTGGTAAGCCCGCTTGCTCATTTGATGTTAGATGTCGCCTGCAAGAACTTCACCCCCATCTGGTTTATGCTGCTACTTGTTGTTAGGCGACAAGAAGGGCACAAGTCGCAAATGCTTTTTCCTGCCTCATTTTGCTAGACCACGCTCTTCTGTGGCTCTTTAGTTCTTGCCAAACTGTTATGTGCGTGCTGCTGCTTCCATCTGACAAGGAGCACAGCCTTCTGACAGCAGCTTTCAACTTGTCTAAGGAAGAGCTTGGCCATTTAGATGTGATGCAAATCTGTGTGTGTGTAAGGTGCAGGTGCAAGCTCCTGACAAAGGTGTTCTCCAGTTTCAGTTTCTATCTGCCAGACACATTGGAAATGTTTTCCTCTGGCATTCGCACCAAGAGTCGCAGAATACTTTACTGAGGAGCTCTGAGAATGGAACGGCAAGAGGTGTTCAGCTTACGTCATAAACAGTGCTCCAGAGCGCTTAGCAACGGGCACAACGAAACGTGTCTGTGGGATAGTGACCATTCCCGCCTAGTGCTGGCAATGCACGAGCACTGCCAAAAGGCAAAGGAAGGCGCTTAGCATCCGGCTGTGTGCAAAGCTTTCAGACTACCAGAGGACTGCAGCTGTGGTAAGCCCGCTTGCTCATTTGACGTTAGATGTCGCCTGCAAGAACTCCACCCGCATCTGGTTTATGCTGCTACCTGTTGTTAGGCGACAAAAAGGGCACAAGTCGCAAATGCTTTTTCCTGCCTCATTTTGCTAGACCACGCTCTTCTGTGGCTCTTTAGTTCTTGCCAAACTCCTATGTGCGTGCTTCTGCTTCCATCTGACAAGGAGCACAGCCTTCTGACAGCAGCTTTCAACTTGTCTAAGGAAGAGCTTGGCCATTTAGATGTGATGCAAATCTGTGTGTGTGTAAAGTGCAGGTGCAAGCTCCTGACAAAGGTGTTCTCCAGTTTCAGTTTCTATCTGCCAGACACATTGGAAATGTTTTCCTCTGGCATTCGCACCAAGAGTCGCAGAATACTTAACCCAGGAGCTCTGAGAATGGAACGGCAAGAGGTGTTCAGCTTACGTCATAAACAGTGCTCCAGAGCGCTTAGCAACGGGCACAACGAAACGTGTCTGTGGGATAGTGACCATTCCCGCCTAGTGCTGGCAATGCACGAGCACTGCCAAAAGGCAAAGGAAGGCGCTTAGCATCCGGCTGTGCGCAAAGCTTTCAGACTGCCAGAGGACTGCAGCTGTGGTAAGCCCGCTTGCTCATTTGACGTTAGATGTCGCCTGCAAGAACTCCACCCGCATCTGGTTTATGCTGCTACCTGTTGTTAGGCGACAAGAAGGGCACAAGTCGCAAATGCTTTTTCCTGCCTCATTTTGCTAGACCACGCTCTTCTGTGGCTCTTTAGTTCTTGCCAAACTCCTATGTGCGTGCTTCTGCTTCCATCTGACAAGGAGCACAGCCTTCTGACAGCAGCTTTCAACTTGTCTAAGGAAGAGCTTGGCCATTTAGATGTGATGCAAATCTGTGTGTGTGTAAGGTGCAAGTGCAAGCTCCTGACAAAGGTGTTCTCCAGGTTCAGTTTCTATCTGCCAGACACATTGGAAATGCTTTCCTCTGGCATTCACGCCAAGAGTCGCAGATTGCTTAACCCAGGAGCTCTGAGAATGGAACGGCAAGAGGTGCTCCGCTTACGTCATAAACAGTGCTCCAGAGCGCTTAGCAACGGCCACAACGAAACAGTGTGCGGGATAGTGACCATTCCCGCCTAGTGCTGGCAATGCACGAGCACTGCCAAAAGGCAAAGGAAGGTGCTTAGCATCCGGCTTGTGCGCAAAGCTTTCAGACTGCCAGAGGACCGCAGCTGTGGTAAGCCCGCTTGCTCATTTGACGTTAGATGTCGCCTGCAAGAACTTCACCCGCATCTGGTTTATGCTGCTACCTGTTGTTAGGCGACAACAAGAGCACATGTAACAAATGCTTTTTCATGACCCGTTTTGCTAGACCACGCTCTTTTGTGGCTCTGTAGTGCTTGCCAAACTGCTATGTGCGTGCTGCTGCTTCCATCTGACAAGGAGCACAGCCTTCTGACAGCAGCTTTCAACTTGTCTAAGAAAGAGCTTGGCCATTTAGATGTGATGCAAATCTGTGTGTGTGTAAGGTGCAGGTGCAAGCTCCTGACAAAGGTGTTCTCCAGTTTCAGTTTCTATCTGCCAGACACATTGGAAATGTTTTCCTCTGGCATTCGCACCAAGAGTCGCAGAATACTTAACCCAGAAGCTCTGAGAATGGAACGGCAAGAGGTGTTCAGCTTACGTCATAAACAGTGCTGCAGAGCGCTTAGCAACGGGCACAACGAAACGTGTCTGTGGGATAGTGACCATTCCCGCCTAGTGCTGGCAATGCACGAGCACTGCCAAAAGGCAAAGGAAGGCGCTTAGCATCCGGCTGTGCGCAAAGCTTTCAGACTGCCAGAGGACTGCAGCTGTGGTAAGCCCGCTTGCTCATTTGACGTTAGATGTCGCCTGCAAGAACTCCACCCGCATCTGGTTTATGCTGCTACCTGTTGTTAGGCGACAAGAAGGGCAAGAGTCGCGAATGCTTTTTCCTGCCTCATTTTGCTAGACCACGCTCTTCTGTGGCTCTTTAGTTCTTGCCAAACTGTTATGTGCGTGCTGCTGCTTCCATCTGACAAGGAGCACAGCCTTCTGACAGCAGCTTTCAACTTGTCTAAGGAAGAGCTTGGCCATTTAGATGTGATGCAAATCTGTGTGTGTGTAAAGTGCAGGTGCAAGCTCCTGACAAAGGTGTTCTCCAGTTTCACTTTCTATCTGCCAGACACATTGGAAATGCTTTCCTCTGGCATTCACGCCAAGAGTCGCAGATTGCTTAACCCAGGAGCTCTGAGAATGGAACGGCAAGAGGTGCTCCGCTTACGTCATAAACAGTGCTCCAGAGCGCTTAGCAACGGCCACAACGAAACGTGTCTGTGGGATAGTGACCATTCCCGCCTAGTGCTGGCAATGCACGAGCACTGCCAAAAGGCAAAGGAAGGCGCTTAGCATCCGGCTTGTGTGCAAAGCTTTCAGACTGCCAGAGGACTGCAGCTGTGGTAAGCCCGCTTGCTCATTTGACGTTAGATGTCGCCTGCAAGAACTCCACCCGCATCTGGTTTATGCTGCTACCTGTTGTTAGGCGACAAGAAGGGCACAAGTCGCAAATGCTTTTTCCTGCCTCATTTTGCTAGACCACGCTCTTCTGTGGCTCTTTAGTTCTTGCCAAACTCCTATGTGCGTGCTTCTGCTTCCATCTGACAAGGAGCACAGCCTTCTGACAGCAGCTTTCAACTTGTCTAAGGAAGAGCTTGGCCATTTAGATGTGATGCAAATCTGTGTGTGTGTAAGGTGCAGGTGCAAGCTCCTGACAAAGGTGTTCTCCAGTTTCAGTTTCTATCTGCCAGACACATTGGAAATGTTTTCCTCTGGCATTCGCACCAAGAGTCGCAGAATACTTAACCCAGGAGCTCTGAGAATGGAACGGCAAGAGGTGTTCAGCTTACGTCATAAACAGTGCTCCAGAGCGCTTAGCAACGGGCACAACGAAACGTGTCTGTGGGATAGTGACCATTCCCGCCTAGTGCTGGCAATGCACGAGCACTGCCAAAAGGCAAAGGAAGGCGCTTAGCATCCGGCTGTGCGCAAAGCTTTCAGACTGCCAGAGGACTGCAGCTGTGGTAAGCCCGCTTGCTCATTTGACGTTAGATGTCGCCTGCAAGAACTCCACCCGCATCTGGTTTATGCTGCTACCTGTTGTTAGGCGACAACAAGAGCACATGTAACAAATGCTTTTTCATGACCCGTTTTGCTAGACCACGCTCTTTTGTGGCTCTGTAGTGCTTGCCAAACTGCTATGTGCGTGCTGCTGCTTCCATCTGACAAGGAGCACAGCCTTCTGACAGCAGCTTTCAACTTGTCTAAGGAAGAGCTTGGCCATTTAGATGTGATGCAAATCTGTGTGTGTGTAAGGTGCAGGTGCAAGCTCCTGACAAAGGTGTTCTCCAGTTTCAGTTTCTATCTGCCAGACACATTGGAAATGTTTTCCTCTGGCATTCGCACCAAGAGTCGCAGAATACTTAACCCAGGAGCTCTGAGAATGGAACGGCAAGAGGTGTTCAGCTTACGTCATAAACAGTGCTCCAGAGCGCTTAGCAACGGGCACAACGAAACGTGTCTGTGGGATAGTGACCATTCCCGCCTAGTGCTGGCAATGCACGAGCACTGCCAAAAGGCAAAGGAAGGCGCTTAGCATCCGGCTGTGCGCAAAGCTTTCAGACTGCCAGAGGACTGCAGCTGTGGTAAGCCTGCTTGCTCATTTGATGTTAGATGTCGCCTGCAAGAACTTCACCCGCATCTGGTTTATGCTGCTACTTGTTAGGCGACAAGAAGGGCACAAGTCGCAAATGCTTTTTCCTGCCTCATTTTGCTAGACCACGCTCTTCTGTGGCTCTTTAGTTCTTGCCAAACTGTTATGTGCGTGCTGCTGCTTCCATCTGACAAGGAGCACAGCCTTCTGACAGCAGCTTTCAACTTGTCTAAGGAAGAGCTTGGCCATTTAGATGTGATGCAAATCTGTGTGTGTGTAAGGTGCAGGTGCAAGCTCCTGACAAAGGTGTTCTCCAGTTTCAGTTTCTATCTGCCAGACACATTGGAAATGTTTTCCTCTGGCATTCGCACCAAGAGTCGCAGAATACTTAACCCAGGAGCTCTGAGAATGGAACGGCAAGAGGTGTTCAGCTTACGTCATAAACAGTGCTGCAGAGCGCTTAGCAACGGGCACAACGAAACGTGTCTGTGGGATAGTGACCATTCCCGCCTAGTGCTGGCAATGCACGAGCACTGCCAAAAGGCAAAGGAAGGCGCTTAGCATCCGGCTGTGCGCAAAGCTTTCAGACTGCCAGAGGACTGCAGCTGTGGTAAGCCCGCTTGCTCATTTGACGTTAGATGTCGCCTGCAAGAACTCCACCCGCATCTGGTTTATGCTGCTACCTGTTGTTAGGCGACAAGAAGGGCAAGAGTCGCGAATGCTTTTTCCTGCCTCATTTTGCTAGACCACGCTCTTCTGTGGCTCTTTAGTTCTTGCCAAACTGTTATGTGCGTGCTGCTGCTTCCATCTGACAAGGAGCACAGCCTTCTGACAGCAGCTTTCAACTTGTCTAAGGAAGAGCTTGGCCATTTAGATGTGATGCAAATCTGTGTGTGTGTAAAGTGCAGGTGCAAGCTCCTGACAAAGGTGTTCTCCAGTTTCAGTTTCTATCTGCCAGACACATTGGAAATGCTTTCCTCTGGCATTCACGCCAAGAGTCGCAGATTGCTTAACCCAGGAGCTCTGAGAATGGAACGGCAAGAGGTGCTCCGCTTACGTCATAAACAGTGCTCCAGAGCGCTTAGCAACGGCCACAACGAAACAGTGTGCGGGATAGTGACCATTCCCGCCTAGTGCTGGCAATGCACGAGCACTGCCAAAAGGCAAAGGAAGGCGCTTAGCATCCGGCTTGTGCGCAAAGCTTTCAGACTGCCAGAGGACTGTAGCTGTGGTAAGCCCGCTTGCTAATTTGACGTTAGATGTCGCCTGCAAGAACTTCACCCGCATCTGGTTTATGCTGCTACCTGTTGTTAGGCGACAACAAGAGCACATGTAACAAATGCTTTTTCCTGACCCGTTTTGCTAAACCACGCTCTTTTGTGGCTCTGTAGTGCTTGCCAAACTGCTATGTGCATGTTGCTGCTTCCATCTGACAAGGAGCACAGCCGTCTGACAGCAGCTTTCAACTTGTCTAAGGAAGAGCTTGGCCATTTAGATGTGATGCAAATCTGTGTGTGTGTAAGGTGCAGGTGCAAGCTCCTGACAAAGGTGTTCTCCAGTTTCAGTTTCTATCTGCCAGACACATTGGAAATGTTTTCCTCTGGCATTTGCGCCAAGAGTTGCAGAATACTTAACTCAGGAGCTCTGAGAATGGAACGGCAAGAGGTGTTCAGCTTACGTCATAAACAGTGCTCCAGAGCGCTTAGCAACGGGCACAACGAAACGTGTCTGTGGGATAGTGACCATTCCCGCCTAGTGCTGGCAATGCACGAGCACTGCCAAAAGGCAAAGGAAGGCGCTTAGCATCCGGCTTGTGTGCAAAGCTTTCAGACTGCCAGAGGACTGCAGCTGTGGTAAGCCCGCTTGCTCATTTGACGTTAGATGTCGCCTGCAAGAACTCCACCCGCATCTGGTTTATGCTGCTACCTGTTGTTAGGCGACAAAAAGGGCACAAGTCGCAAATGCTTTTTCCTGCCTCATTTTGCTAGACCACGCTCTTCTGTGGCTCTTTAGTTCTTGCCAAACTCCTATGTGCGTGCTTCTGCTTCCATCTGACAAGGAGCACAGCCTTCTGACAGCAGCTTTCAACTTGTCTAAGGAAGAGCTTGGCCATTTAGATGTGATGCAAATCTGTGTGTGTGTAAGGTGCAGGTGCAAGCTCCTGACAAAGGTGTTCTCCAGTTTCAGTTTCTATCTGCCAGACACATTGGAAATGTTTTCCTCTGGCATTCGCACCAAGAGTCGCAGAATACTTAACCCAGGAGCTCTGAGAATGGAACGGCAAGAGGTGTTCAGCTT
Organism: Poecile atricapillus; assembly: GCF_030490865.1. Lineage (NCBI taxonomy): Eukaryota > Metazoa > Chordata > Aves > Passeriformes > Paridae > Poecile > Poecile atricapillus. The sequence continues at coordinate 525,388 of NC_081262.1, read as the reverse complement.
ACGTCATAAACAGTGCTCCAGAGCGCTTAGCAACGGGCACAACGAAACGTGTCTGTGGGATAGTGACCATTCCCGCCTAGTGCTGGCAATGCACGAGCACTGCCAAAAGGCAAAGGAAGGCGCTTAGCATCCGGCTGTGCGCAAAGCTTTCAGACTGCCAGAGGACTGCAGCTGTGGTAAGCCCGCTTGCTCATTTGACGTTAGATGTCGCCTGCAAGAACTCCACCCGCATCTGGTTTATGCTGCTACCTGTTGTTAGGCGACAAGAAGGGCAAGAGTCGCGAATGCTTTTTCCTGCCTCATTTTGCTAGACCACGCTCTTCTGTGGCTCTTTAGTTCTTGCCAAACTGTTATGTGCGTGCTGCTGCTTCCATCTGACAAGGAGCACAGCCTTCTGACAGCAGCTTTCAACTTGTCTAAGGAAGAGCTTGGCCATTTAGATGTGATGCAAATCTGTGTGTGTGTAAAGTGCAGGTGCAAGCTCCTGACAAAGGTGTTCTCCAGTTTCAGTTTCTATCTGCCAGACACATTGGAAATGCTTTCCTCTGGCATTCACGCCAAGAGTCGCAGATTGCTTAACCCAGGAGCTCTGAGAATGGAACGGCAAGAGGTGCTCCGCTTACGTCATAAACAGTGCTCCAGAGCGCTTAGCAACGGCCACAACGAAACAGTGTGCGGGATAGTGACCATTCCCGCCTAGTGCTGGCAATGCACGAGCACTGCCAAAAGGCAAAGGAAGGCGCTTAGCATCCGGCTTGTGCGCAAAGCTTTCAGACTGCCAGAGGACTGTAGCTGTGGTAAGCCCGCTTGCTCATTTGACGTTAGATGTCGCCTGCAAGAACTTCACCCGCATCTGGTTTATGCTGCTACCTGTTGTTAGGCGACAACAAGAGCACATGTAACAAATGCTTTTTCCTGACCCGTTTTGCTAGACCACGCTCTTTTGTGGCTCTGTAGTGCCTGCCAAACTGCTATGTGCATGTTGCTGCTTCCATCTGACAAGGAGCACAGCCATCTGACAGCAGCTTTCAACTTGTCTAAGGAAGAGCTTGGCCATTTAGATGTGATGCAAATCTGTGTGTGTGTAAGGTGCAGGTGCAAGCTCCTGACAAAGGTGTTCTCCAGTTTCAGTTTCTATCTGCCAGACACATTGGAAATGTTTTCCTCTGGCATTTGCGCCAAGAGTTGCAGAATACTTAACTCAGGAGCTCTGAGAATGGAACGGCAAGAGGTGTTCAGCTTACGTCATAAACAGTGCTCCAGAGCGCTTAGCAACGGGCACAACGAAACGTGTCTGTGGGATAGTGACCATTCCCGCCTAGTGCTGGCAATGCACGAGCACTGCCAAAAGGCAAAGGAAGGCGCTTAGCATCCGGCTGTGCGCAAAGCTTTCAGACTGCCAGAGGACTGCAGCTGTGGTAAGCCCGCTTGCTCATTTGATGTTAGATGTCGCCTGCAAGAACTTCACCCCCATCTGGTTTATGCTGCTACTTGTTGTTAGGCGACAAGAAGGGCACAAGTCGCAAATGCTTTTTCCTGCCTCATTTTGCTAGACCACGCTCTTCTGTGGCTCTTTAGTTCTTGCCAAACTGTTATGTGCGTGCTGCTGCTTCCATCTGACAAGGAGCACAGCCTTCTGACAGCAGCTTTCAACTTGTCTAAGGAAGAGCTTGGCCATTTAGATGTGATGCAAATCTGTGTGTGTGTAAGGTGCAGGTGCAAGCTCCTGACAAAGGTGTTCTCCAGTTTCAGTTTCTATCTGCCAGACACATTGGAAATGTTTTCCTCTGGCATTCGCACCAAGAGTCGCAGAATACTTTACTGAGGAGCTCTGAGAATGGAACGGCAAGAGGTGTTCAGCTTACGTCATAAACAGTGCTCCAGAGCGCTTAGCAACGGGCACAACGAAACGTGTCTGTGGGATAGTGACCATTCCCGCCTAGTGCTGGCAATGCACGAGCACTGCCAAAAGGCAAAGGAAGGCGCTTAGCATCCGGCTGTGCGCAAAGCTTTCAGACTACCAGAGGACTGCAGCTGTGGTAAGCCCGCTTGCTCATTTGACGTTAGATGTCGCCTGCAAGAACTCCACCCGCATCTGGTTTATGCTGCTACCTGTTGTTAGGCGACAAAAAGGGCACAAGTCGCAAATGCTTTTTCCTGCCTCATTTTGCTAGACCACGCTCTTCTGTGGCTCTTTAGTTCTTGCCAAACTCCTATGTGCGTGCTTCTGCTTCCATCTGACAAGGAGCACAGCCTTCTGACAGCAGCTTTCAACTTGTCTAAGGAAGAGCTTGGCCATTTAGATGTGATGCAAATCTGTGTGTGTGTAAGGTGCAGGTGCAAGCTCCTGACAAAGGTGTTCTCCAGTTTCAGTTTCTATCTGCCAGACACATTGGAAATGTTTTCCTCTGGCATTCGCACCAAGAGTCGCAGAATACTTAACCCAGGAGCTCTGAGAATGGAACGGCAAGAGGTGTTCAGCTTACGTCATAAACAGTGCTCCAGAGCGCTTAGCAACGGGCACAACGAAACGTGTCTGTGGGATAGTGACCATTCCCGCCTAGTGCTGGCAATGCACGAGCACTGCCAAAAGGCAAAGGAAGGCGCTTAGCATCCGGCTGTGCGCAAAGCTTTCAGACTGCCAGAGGACTGCAGCTGTGGTAAGCCCGCTTGCTCATTTGACGTTAGATGTCGCCTGCAAGAACTCCACCCGCATCTGGTTTATGCTGCTACCTGTTGTTAGGCGACAAGAAGGGCAAGAGTCGCGAATGCTTTTTCCTGCCTCATTTTGCTAGACCACGCTCTTCTGTGGCTCTTTAGTTCTTGCCAAACTGTTATGTGCGTGCTGCTGCTTCCATCTGACAAGGAGCACAGCCTTCTGACAGCAGCTTTCAACTTGTCTAAGGAAGAGCTTGGCCATTTAGATGTGATGCAAATCTGTGTGTGTGTAAAGTGCAGGTGCAAGCTCCTGACAAAGGTGTTCTCCAGTTTCAGTTTCTATCTGCCAGACACATTGGAAATGCTTTCCTCTGGCATTCACGCCAAGAGTCGCAGATTGCTTAACCCAGGAGCTCTGAGAATGGAACGGCAAGAGGTGCTCCGCTTACGTCATAAACAGTGCTCCAGAGCGCTTAGCAACGGCCACAACGAAACAGTGTGCGGGATAGTGACCATTCCCGCCTAGTGCTGGCAATGCACGAGCACTGCCAAAAGGCAAAGGAAGGCGCTTAGCATCCGGCTTGTGCGCAAAGCTTTCAGACTGCCAGAGGACTGTAGCTGTGGTAAGCCCGCTTGCTCATTTGACGTTAGATGTCGCCTGCAAGAACTTCACCCGCATCTGGTTTATGCTGCTACCTGTTGTTAGGCGACAACAAGAGCACATGTAACAAATGCTTTTTCCTGACCCGTTTTGCTAGACCACGCTCTTTTGTTGCTCTGTAGTGCTTGCCAAACTGCTATGTGCATGTTGCTGCTTCCATCTGACAAGGAGCACAGCCTTCTGACAGCAGCTTTCAACTTGTCTAAGGAAGAGCTTGGCCATTTAGATGTGATGCAAATCTGTGTGTGTGTAAGGTGCAGGTGCAAGCTCCTGACAAAGGTGTTCTCCAGTTTCAGTTTCTATCTGCCAGACACATTGGAAATGTTTTCCTCTGGCATTTGCGCCAAGAGTTGCAGAATACTTAACTCAGGAGCTCTGAGAATGGAACGGCAAGAGGTGTTCCGCTTACGTCATAAACAGTGCTGCAGAGCGCTTAGCAACGGGCACAACGAAACGTGTCTGTGGGATAGTGACCATTCCCGCCTAGTGCTGGCAATGCACGAGCACTGCCAAAAGGCAAAGGAAGGCGCTTAGCATCCGGCTGTGCGCAAAGCTTTCAGACTACCAGAGGACTGCAGCTGTGGTAAGCCCGCTTGCTCATTTGACGTTAGATGTCGCCTGCAAGAACTCCACCCGCATCTGGTTTATGCTGCTACCTGTTGTTAGGCGACAAAAAGGGCACAAGTCGCAAATGCTTTTTCCTGCCTCATTTTGCTAGACCACGCTCTTCTGTGGCTCTTTAGTTCTTGCCAAACTCCTATGTGCGTGCTTCTGCTTCCATCTGACAAGGAGCACAGCCTTCTGACAGCAGCTTTCAACTTGTCTAAGGAAGAGCTTGGCCATTTAGATGTGATGCAAATCTGTGTGTGTGTAAGGTGCAGGTGCAAGCTCCTGACAAAGGTGTTCTCCAGTTTCAGTTTCTATCTGCCAGACACATTGGAAATGTTTTCCTCTGGCATTCGCACCAAGAGTCGCAGAATACTTAACCCAGGAGCTCTGAGAATGGAACGGCAAGAGGTGTTCAGCTTACGTCATAAACAGTGCTCCAGAGCGCTTAGCAACGGGCACAACGAAACGTGTCTGTGGGATAGTGACCATTCCCGCCTAGTGCTGGCAATGCACGAGCACTGCCAAAAGGCAAAGGAAGGCGCTTAGCATCCGGCTGTGCGCAAAGCTTTCAGACTGCCAGAGGACTGCAGCTGTGGTAAGCCCGCTTGCTCATTTGACGTTAGATGTCGCCTGCAAGAACTCCACCCGCATCTGGTTTATGCTGCTACCTGTTGTTAGGCGACAAGAAGGGCAAGAGTCGCGAATGCTTTTTCCTGCCTCATTTTGCTAGACCACGCTCTTCTGTGGCTCTTTAGTTCTTGCCAAACTGTTATGTGCGTGCTGCTGCTTCCATCTGACAAGGAGCACAGCCTTCTGACAGCAGCTTTCAACTTGTCTAAGGAAGAGCTTGGCCATTTAGATGTGATGCAAATCTGTGTGTGTGTAAAGTGCAGGTGCAAGCTCCTGACAAAGGTGTTCTCCAGTTTCAGTTTCTATCTGCCAGACACATTGGAAATGCTTTCCTCTGGCATTCACGCCAAGAGTCGCAGATTGCTTAACCCAGGAGCTCTGAGAATGGAACGGCAAGAGGTGCTCCGCTTACGTCATAAACAGTGCTCCAGAGCGCTTAGCAACGGCCACAACGAAACAGTGTGCGGGATAGTGACCATTCCCACCTAGTGCTGGCAATGCACGAGCACTGCCAAAAGGCAAAGGAAGGCGCTTAGCATCCGGCTTGTGCGCAAAGCTTTCAGACTGCCAGAGGACCGCAGCTGTGGTAAGCCCGCTTGCTCATTTGACGTTAGATGTCGCCTGCAAGAACTTCACCCGCATCTGGTTTATGCTGCTACCTGTTGTTAGGCGACAACAAGAGCACATGTAACAAATGCTTTTTCATGACCCGTTTTGCTAGACCACGCTCTTTTGTGGCTCTGTAGTGCTTGCCAAACTGCTATGTGCGTGCTGCTGCTTCCATCTGACAAGGAGCACAGCCTTCTGACAGCAGCTTTCAACTTGTCTAAGGAAGAGCTTGGCCATTTAGATGTGATGCAAATCTGTGTGTGTGTAAGGTGCAGGTGCAAGCTCCTGACAAAGGTGTTCTCCAGTTTCAGTTTCTATCTGCCAGACACATTGGAAATGTTTTCCTCTGGCATTCGCACCAAGAGTCGCAGAATACTTTACTGAGGAGCTCTGAGAATGGAACGGCAAGAGGTGTTCAGCTTACGTCATAAACAGTGCTCCAGAGCGCTTAGCAACGGGCACAACGAAACGTGTCTGTGGGATAGTGACCATTCCCGCCTAGTGCTGGCAATGCACGAGCACTGCCAAAAGGCAAAGGAAGGCGCTTAGCATCCGGCTGTGCGCAAAGCTTTCAGACTGCCAGAGGACTGCAGCTGTGGTAAGCCTGCTTGCTCATTTGATGTTAGATGTCGCCTGCAAGAACTTCACCCCCATCTGGTTTATGCTGCTACCTGTTGTTAGGCGACAAGAAGGGCACAAGTCGCAAATGCTTTTTCCTGCCTCATTTTGCTAGACCACGCTCTTCTGTGGCTCTTTAGTTCTTGCCAAACTGTTATGTGCGTGCTGCTGCTTCCATCTGACAAGGAGCACAGCCTTCTGACAGCAGCTTTCAACTTGCCTAAGAAAGAGCTTGGCCATTTAGATGTGATGCAAATCTGTGTGTGTGTAAAGTGCAGGTGCAAGCTCCTGACAAAGGTGTTCTCCAGTTTCACTTTCTATCTGCCAGACACATTGGAAATGTTTTCCTCCGGCATTCACGCCAAGAGTCGCAGATTGCTTAACCCAGGAGCTCTGAGAATGGAACGGCAAGAGGTGCTCCGCTTACGTCATAAACAGTGCTCCAGAGCGCTTAGCAACAGGCACAACGAAACGTGTCTGTGGGATAGTGACCATTCCCGCCTAGTGCTGGCAATGCACGAGCACTGCCAAAAGGCAAAGGAAGGCGCTTAGCATCCGGCTTGTGTGCAAAGCTTTCAGACTGCCAGAGGACTGCAGCTGTGGTAAGCCCGCTTGCTCATTTGACGTTAGATGTCGCCTGCAAGAACTCCACCCGCATCTGGTTTATGCTGCTACCTGTTGTTAGGCGACAAAAAGGGCACAAGTCGCAAATGCTTTTTCCTGCCTCATTTTGCTAGACCACGCTCTTCTGTGGCTCTTTAGTTCTTGCCAAACTCCTATGTGCGTGCTTCTGCTTCCATCTGACAAGGAGCACAGCCTTCTGACAGCAGCTTTCAACTTGTCTAAGGAAGAGCTTGGCCATTTAGATGTGATGCAAATCTGTGTGTGTGTAAGGTGCAGGTGCAAGCTCCTGACAAAGGTGTTCTCCAGTTTCAGTTTCTATCTGCCAGACACATTGGAAATGTTTTCCTCTGGCATTCGCACCAAGAGTCGCAGAATACTTTACTGAGGAGCTCTGAGAATGGAACGGCAAGAGGTGTTCAGCTTACGTCATAAACAGTGCTCCAGAGCGCTTAGCAACGGGCACAACGAAACGTGTCTGTGGGATAGTGACCATTCCCGCCTAGTGCTGGCAATGCACGAGCACTGCCAAAAGGCAAAGGAAGGCGCTTAGCATCCGGCTGTGCGCAAAGCTTTCAGACTACCAGAGGACTGCAGCTGTGGTAAGCCCGCTTGCTCATTTGACGTTAGATGTCGCCTGCAAGAACTCCACCCGCATCTGGTTTATGCTGCTACCTGTTGTTAGGCGACAAAAAGGGCACAAGTCGCAAATGCTTTTTCCTGCCTCATTTTGCTAGACCACGCTCTTCTGTGGCTCTTTAGTTCTTGCCAAACTCCTATGTGCGTGCTTCTGCTTCCATCTGACAAGGAGCACAGCCTTCTGACAGCAGCTTTCAACTTGTCTAAGGAAGAGCTTGGCCATTTAGATGTGATGCAAATCTGTGTGTGTGTAAGGTGCAGGTGCAAGCTCCTGACAAAGGTGTTCTCCAGTTTCAGTTTCTATCTGCCAGACACATTGGAAATGTTTTCCTCTGGCATTCGCACCAAGAGTCGCAGAATACTTAACCCAGGAGCTCTGAGAATGGAACGGCAAGAGGTGTTCAGCTTACGTCATAAACAGTGCTCCAGAGCGCTTAGCAACGGGCACAACGAAACGTGTCTGTGGGATAGTGACCATTCCCGCCTAGTGCTGGCAATGCACGAGCACTGCCAAAAGGCAAAGGAAGGCGCTTAGCATCCGGCTGTGCGCAAAGCTTTCAGACTGCCAGAGGACTGCAGCTGTGGTAAGCCCGCTTGCTCATTTGACGTTAGATGTCGCCTGCAAGAACTCCACCCGCATCTGGTTTATGCTGCTACCTGTTGTTAGGCGACAAGAAGGGCAAGAGTCGCGAATGCTTTTTCCTGCCTCATTTTGCTAGACCACGCTCTTCTGTGGCTCTTTAGTTCTTGCCAAACTGTTATGTGCGTGCTGCTGCTTCCATCTGACAAGGAGCACAGCCTTCTGACAGCAGCTTTCAACTTGTCTAAGGAAGAGCTTGGCCATTTAGATGTGATGCAAATCTGTGTGTGTGTAAAGTGCAGGTGCAAGCTCCTGACAAAGGTGTTCTCCAGTTTCAGTTTCTATCTGCCAGACACATTGGAAATGCTTTCCTCTGGCATTCACGCCAAGAGTCGCAGATTGCTTAACCCAGGAGCTCTGAGAATGGAACGGCAAGAGGTGCTCCGCTTACGTCATAAACAGTGCTCCAGAGCGCTTAGCAACGGCCACAACGAAACAGTGTGCGGGATAGTGACCATTCCCGCCTAGTGCTGGCAATGCACGAGCACTGCCAAAAGGCAAAGGAAGGCGCTTAGCATCCGGCTTGTGCGCAAAGCTTTCAGACTGCCAGAGGACTGTAGCTGTGGTAAGCCCGCTTGCTCATTTGACGTTAGATGTCGCCTGCAAGAACTTCACCCGCATCTGGTTTATGCTGCTACCTGTTGTTAGGCGACAACAAGAGCACATGTAACAAATGCTTTTTCCTGACCCGTTTTGCTAGACCACGCTCTTTTGTGGCTCTGTAGTGCTTGCCAAACTGCTATGTGCATGTTGCTGCTTCCATCTGACAAGGAGCACAGCCGTCTGACAGCAGCTTTCAACTTGTCTAAGGAAGAGCTTGGCCATTTAGATGTGATGCAAATCTGTGTGTGTGTAAGGTGCAGGTGCAAGCTCCTGACAAAGGTGTTCTCCAGTTTCAGTTTCTATCTGCCAGACACATTGGAAATGTTTTCCTCTGGCATTTGCGCCAAGAGTTGCAGAATACTTAACTCAGGAGCTCTGAGAATGGAACGGCAAGAGGTGTTCCGCTTACGTCATAAACAGTGCTGCAGAGCGCTTAGCAACGGGCACAACGAAACGTGTCTGTGGGATAGTGACCATTCCCGCCTAGTGCTGGCAATGCACGAGCACTGCCAAAAGGCAAAGGAAGGCGCTTAGCATCCGGCTGTGCGCAAAGCTTTCAGACTACCAGAGGACTGCAGCTGTGGTAAGCCCGCTTGCTCATTTGACGTTAGATGTCGCCTGCAAGAACTCCACCCGCATCTGGTTTATGCTGCTACCTGTTGTTAGGCGACAAAAAGGGCACAAGTCGCAAATGCTTTTTCCTGCCTCATTTTGCTAGACCACGCTCTTCTGTGGCTCTTTAGTTCTTGCCAAACTCCTATGTGCGTGCTTCTGCTTCCATCTGACAAGGAGCACAGCCTTCTGACAGCAGCTTTCAACTTGTCTAAGGAAGAGCTTGGCCATTTAGATGTGATGCAAATCTGTGTGTGTGTAAGGTGCAGGTGCAAGCTCCTGACAAAGGTGTTCTCCAGTTTCAGTTTCTATCTGCCAGACACATTGGAAATGTTTTCCTCTGGCATTCGCACCAAGAGTCGCAGAATACTTTACTGAGGAGCTCTGAGAATGGAACGGCAAGAGGTGTTCAGCTTACGTCATAAACAGTGCTCCAGAGCGCTTAGCAACGGGCACAACGAAACGTGTCTGTGGGATAGTGACCATTCCCGCCTAGTGCTGGCAATGCACGAGCACTGCCAAAAGGCAAAGGAAGGCGCTTAGCATCCGGCTGTGCGCAAAGCTTTCAGACTGCCAGAGGACTGCAGCTGTGGTAAGCCCGCTTGCTCATTTGACGTTAGATGTCGCCTGCAAGAACTCCACCCGCATCTGGTTTATGCTGCTACCTGTTGTTAGGCGACAAGAAGGGCAAGAGTCGCGAATGCTTTTTCCTGCCTCATTTTGCTAGACCACGCTCTTCTGTGGCTCTTTAGTTCTTGCCAAACTCCTATGTGCGTGCTTCTGCTTCCATCTGACAAGGAGCACAGCCTTCTGACAGCAGCTTTCAACTTGTCTAAGGAAGAGCTTGGCCATTTAGATGTGATGCAAATCTGTGTGTGTGTAAGGTGCAGGTGCAAGCTCCTGACAAAGGTGTTCTCCAGTTTCAGTTTCTATCTGCCAGACACATTGGAAATGTTTTCCTCTGGCATTCGCACCAAGAGTCGCAGATTGCTTAACCCAGGAGCTCTGAGAATGGAACGGCAAGAGGTGCTCCGCTTACGTCATAAACAGTGCTCCAGAGCGCTTAGCAACAGGCACAACGAAACGTGTCTGTGGGATAGTGACCATTCCCGCCTAGTGCTGGCAATGCACGAGCACTGCCAAAAGGCAAAGGAAGGCGCTTAGCATCCGGCTTGTGTGCAAAGCTTTCAGACTGCCAGAGGACTGCAGCTGTGGTAAGCCCGCTTGCTCATTTGACGTTAGATGTCGCCTGCAAGAACTCCACCCGCATCTGGTTTATGCTGCTACCTGTTGTTAGGCGACAAAAAGGGCACAAGTCGCAAATGCTTTTTCCTGCCTCATTTTGCTAGACCACGCTCTTCTGTGGCTCTTTAGTTCTTGCCAAACTCCTATGTGCGTGCTTCTGCTTCCATCTGACAAGGAGCACAGCCTTCTGACAGCAGCTTTCAACTTGTCTAAGGAAGAGCTTGGCCATTTAGATGTGATGCAAATCTGTGTGTGTGTAAGGTGCAGGTGCAAGCTCCTGACAAAGGTGTTCTCCAGTTTCAGTTTCTATCTGCCAGACACATTGGAAATGTTTTCCTCTGGCATTCGCACCAAGAGTCGCAGATTGCTTAACCCAGGAGCTCTGAGAATGGAACGGCAAGAGGTGCTCCGCTTACGTCATAAACAGTGCTCCAGAGCGCTTAGCAACGGCCACAACGAAACAGTGTGCGGGATAGTGACCATTCCCGCCTAGTGCTGGCAATGCACGAGCACTGCCAAAAGGCAAAGGAAGGCGCTTAGCATCCGGCTTGTGCGCAAAGCTTTCAGACTGCCAGAGGACTGTAGCTGTGGTAAGCCCGCTTGCTCATTTGACGTTAGATGTCGCCTGCAAGAACTTCACCCGCATCTGGTTTATGCTGCTACCTGTTGTTAGGCGACAACAAGAGCACATGTAACAAATGCTTTTTCCTGACCCGTTTTGCTAGACCACGCTCTTTTGTGGCTCTGTAGTGCTTGCCAAACTGCTATGTGCATGTTGCTGCTTCCATCTGACAAGGAGCACAGCCGTCTGACAGCAGCTTTCAACTTGTCTAAGGAAGAGCTTGGCCATTTAGATGTGATGCAAATCTGTGTGTGTGTAAGGTGCAGGTGCAAGCTCCTGACAAAGGTGTTCTCCAGTTTCAGTTTCTATCTGCCAGACACATTGGAAATGTTTTCCTCTGGCATTTGCGCCAAGAGTTGCAGAATACTTAACTCAGGAGCTCTGAGAATGGAACGGCAAGAGGTGTTCCGCTTACGTCATAAACAGTGCTCCAGAGCGCTTAGCAACGGGCACAACGAAACGTGTCTGTGGGATAGTGACCATTCCCGCCTAGTGCTGGCAATGCACGAGCACTGCCAAAAGGCAAAGGAAGGCGCTTAGCATCCGGCTGTGCGCAAAGCTTTCAGACTGCCAGAGGACTGCAGCTGTGGTAAGCCCGCTTGCTCATTTGATGTTAGATGTCGCCTGCAAGAACTTCACCCCCATCTGGTTTATGCTGCTACTTGTTGTTAGGCGACAACAAGGGCACAAGTCGCAAATGCTTTTTCCTGCCTCATTTTGCTAGACCACGCTCTTCTGTGGCTCTTTAGTTCTTGCCAAACTGTTATGTGCGTGCTGCTGCTTCCATCTGACAAGGAGCACAGCCTTCTGACAGCAGCTTTCAACTTGTCTAAGGAAGAGCTTGGCCATTTAGATGTGATGCAAATCTGTGTGTGTGTAAGGTGCAGGTGCAAGCTCCTGACAAAGGTGTTCTCCAGTTTCAGTTTCTATCTGCCAGACACATTGGAAATGTTTTCCTCTGGCATTCGCACCAAGAGTCGCAGAATACTTTACTGAGGAGCTCTGAGAATGGAACGGCAAGAGGTGTTCAGCTTACGTCATAAACAGTGCTCCAGAGCGCTTAGCAACGGGCACAACGAAACGTGTCTGTGGGATAGTGACCATTCCCGCCTAGTGCTGGCAATGCACGAGCACTGCCAAAAGGCAAAGGAAGGCGCTTAGCATCCGGCTGTGCGCAAAGCTTTCAGACTACCAGAGGACTGCAGCTGTGGTAAGCCCGCTTGCTCATTTGACGTTAGATGTCGCCTGCAAGAACTCCACCCGCATCTGGTTTATGCTGCTACCTGTTGTTAGGCGACAAAAAGGGCACAAGTCGCAAATGCTTTTTCCTGCCTCATTTTGCTAGACCACGCTCTTCTGTGGCTCTTTAGTTCTTGCCAAACTCCTATGTGCGTGCTTCTGCTTCCATCTGACAAGGAGCACAGCCTTCTGACAGCAGCTTTCAACTTGTCTAAGGAAGAGCTTGGCCATTTAGATGTGATGCAAATCTGTGTGTGTGTAAGGTGCAGGTGCAAGCTCCTGACAAAGGTGTTCTCCAGTTTCAGTTTCTATCTGCCAGACACATTGGAAATGTTTTCCTCTGGCATTCGCACCAAGAGTCGCAGAATACTTAACCCAGGAGCTCTGAGAATGGAACGGCAAGAGGTGTTCAGCTTACGTCATAAACAGTGCTCCAGAGCGCTTAGCAACGGGCACAACGAAACGTGTCTGTGGGATAGTGACCATTCCCGCCTAGTGCTGGCAATGCACGAGCACTGCCAAAAGGCAAAGGAAGGCGCTTAGCATCCGGCTGTGCGCAAAGCTTTCAGACTGCCAGAGGACTGCAGCTGTGGTAAGCCCGCTTGCTCATTTGACGTTAGATGTCGCCTGCAAGAACTCCACCCGCATCTGGTTTATGCTGCTACCTGTTGTTAGGCGACAAGAAGGGCAAGAGTCGCGAATGCTTTTTCCTGCCTCATTTTGCTAGACCACGCTCTTCTGTGGCTCTTTAGTTCTTGCCAAACTGTTATGTGCGTGCTGCTGCTTCCATCTGACAAGGAGCACAGCCTTCTGACAGCAGCTTTCAACTTGTCTAAGGAAGAGCTTGGCCATTTAGATGTGATGCAAATCTGTGTGTGTGTAAAGTGCAGGTGCAAGCTCCTGACAAAGGTGTTCTCCAGTTTCACTTTCTATCTGCCAGACACATTGGAAATGCTTTCCTCTGGCATTCACGCCAAGAGTCGCAGATTGCTTAACCCAGGAGCTCTGAGAATGGAACGGCAAGAGGTGCTCCGCTTACGTCATAAACAGTGCTCCAGAGCGCTTAGCAACGGCCACAACGAAACAGTGTGCGGGATAGTGACCATTCCCGCCTAGTGCTGGCAATGCACGAGCACTGCCAAAAGGCAAAGGAAGGCGCTTAGCATCCGGCTTGTGCGCAAAGCTTTCAGACTGCCAGAGGACTGTAGCTGTGGTAAGCCCGCTTGCTCATTTGACGTTAGATGTCGCCTGCAAGAACTTCACCCGCATCTGGTTTATGCTGCTACCTGTTGTTAGGCGACAACAAGAGCACATGTAACAAATGCTTTTTCCTGACCCGTTTTGCTAGACCACGCTCTTTTGTGGCTCTGTAGTGCTTGCCAAACTGCTATGTGCATGTTGCTGCTTCCATCTGACAAGGAGCACAGCCGTCTGACAGCAGCTTTCAACTTGTCTAAGGAAGAGCTTGGCCATTTAGATGTGATGCAAATCTGTGTGTGTGTAAGGTGCAGGTGCAAGCTCCTGACAAAGGTGTTCTCCAGTTTCAGTTTCTATCTGCCAGACACATTGGAAATGTTTTCCTCTGGCATTTGCGCCAAGAGTTGCAGAATACTTAACTCAGGAGCTCTGAGAATGGAACGGCAAGAGGTGTTCCGCTTACGTCATAAACAGTGCTCCAGAGCGCTTAGCAACGGGCACAACGAAACGTGTCTGTGGGATAGTGACCATTCCCGCCTAGTGCTGGCAATGCACGAGCACTGCCAAAAGGCAAAGGAAGGCGCTTAGCATCCGGCTGTGCGCAAAGCTTTCAGACTGCCAGAGGACTGCAGCTGTGGTAAGCCCGCTTGCTCATTTGATGTTAGATGTCGCCTGCAAGAACTTCACCCCCATCTGGTTTATGCTGCTACTTGTTGTTAGGCGACAAGAAGGGCACAAGTCGCAAATGCTTTTTCCTGCCTCATTTTGCTAGACCACGCTCTTCTGTGGCTCTTTAGTTCTTGCCAAACTGTTATGTGCGTGCTGCTGCTTCCATCTGACAAGGAGCACAGCCTTCTGACAGCAGCTTTCAACTTGTCTAAGGAAGAGCTTGGCCATTTAGATGTGATGCAAATCTGTGTGTGTGTAAGGTGCAGGTGCAAGCTCCTGACAAAGGTGTTCTCCAGTTTCAGTTTCTATCTGCCAGACACATTGGAAATGTTTTCCTCTGGCATTCGCACCAAGAGTCGCAGAATACTTTACTGAGGAGCTCTGAGAATGGAACGGCAAGAGGTGTTCCGCTTACGTCATAAACAGTGCTCCAGAGCGCTTAGCAACGGGCACAACGAAACGTGTCTGTGGGATAGTGACCATTCCCGCCTAGTGCTGGCAATTCACGAGCACTGCCAAAAGGCAAAGGAAGGCGCTTAGCATCCGGCTGTGCGCAAAGCTTTCAGACTACCAGAGGACTGTAGCTGTGGTAAGCCCGCTTGCTCATTTGACGTTAGATGTCGCCTGCAAGGACTCCACCCGCATCTGGTTTATGCTGCTACCTGTTGTTAGGCGACAAGAAGGGCACAAGTCGCGAATGCTTTTTCCTGCCTCATTTTGCTAGACCACGCTCTTCTGTGGCTCTTTAGTTCTTGCCAAACTGTTATGTGCGTGCTGCTGCTTCCATCTGACAAGGAGCACAGCCTTCTGACAGCAGCTTTCAACTTGCCTAAGAAAGAGCTTGGCCATTTAGATGTGATGCAAATCTGTGTGTGTGTAAAGTGCAGGTGCAAGCTCCTGACAAAGGTGTTCTCCAGTTTCAGTTTCTATCTGCCAGACACATTGGAAATGTTTTCCTCTGGCATTCGCACCAAGAGTCGCAGAATACTTAACCCAGAAGCTCTGAGAATGGAACGGCAAGAGGTGTTCAGCTTACGTCATAAACAGTGCTGCAGAGCGCTTAGCAACGGGCACAACGAAACGTGTCTGTGGGATAGTGACCATTCCCGCCTAGTGCTGGCAATGCACGAGCACTGCCAAAAGGCAAAGGAAGGCGCTTAGCATCCGGCTGTGCGCAAAGCTTTCAGACTGCCAGAGGACTGCAGCTGTGGTAAGCCCGCTTGCTCATTTGACGTTAGATGTCGCCTGCAAGAACTCCACCCGCATCTGGTTTATGCTGCTACCTGTTGTTAGGCGACAAGAAGGGCAAGAGTCGCGAATGCTTTTTCCTGCCTCATTTTGCTAGACCACGCTCTTCTGTGGCTCTTTAGTTCTTGCCAAACTGTTATGTGCGTGCTGCTGCTTCCATCTGACAAGGAGCACAGCCTTCTGACAGCAGCTTTCAACTTGTCTAAGGAAGAGCTTGGCCATTTAGATGTGATGCAAATCTGTGTGTGTGTAAAGTGCAGGTGCAAGCTCCTGACAAAGGTGTTCTCCAGTTTCAGTTTCTATCGGCCAGACACATTGGAAATGCTTTCCTCTGGCATTCACGCCAAGAGTCGCAGATTGCTTAACCCAGGAGCTCTGAGAATGGAACGGCAAGAGGTGCTCCGCTTACGTCATAAACAGTGCTCCAGAGCGCTTAGCAACGGCCACAACGAAACGTGTCTGTGGGATAGTGACCATTCCCGCCTAGTGCTGGCAATGCACGAGCACTGCCAAAAGGCAAAGGAAGGCGCTTAGCATCCGGCTTGTGTGCAAAGCTTTCAGACTGCCAGAGGACTGCAGCTGTGGTAAGCCCGCTTGCTCATTTGACGTTAGATGTCGCCTGCAAGAACTCCACCCGCATCTGGTTTATGCTGCTACCTGTTGTTAGGCGACAAGAAGGGCACAAGTCGCAAATGCTTTTTCCTGCCTCATTTTGCTAGACCACGCTCTTCTGTGGCTCTTTAGTTCTTGCCAAACTCCTATGTGCGTGCTTCTGCTTCCATCTGACAAGGAGCACAGCCTTCTGACAGCAGCTTTCAACTTGTCTAAGGAAGAGCTTGGCCATTTAGATGTGATGCAAATCTGTGTGTGTGTAAGGTGCAGGTGCAAGCTCCTGACAAAGGTGTTCTCCAGTTTCAGTTTCTATCTGCCAGACACATTGGAAATGTTTTCCTCTGGCATTCGCACCAAGAGTCGCAGAATACTTAACCCAGGAGCTCTGAGAATGGAACGGCAAGAGGTGTTCAGCTTACGTCATAAACAGTGCTGCAGAGCGCTTAGCAACGGGCACAACGAAACGTGTCTGTGGGATAGTGACCATTCCCGCCTAGTGCTGGCAATGCACGAGCACTGCCAAAAGGCAAAGGAAGGCGCTTAGCATCCGGCTGTGCGCAAAGCTTTCAGACTGCCAGAGGACTGCAGCTGTGGTAAGCCCGCTTGCTCATTTGACGTTAGATGTCGCCTGCAAGAACTCCACCCGCATCTGGTTTATGCTGCTACCTGTTGTTAGGCGACAACAAGAGCACATGTAACAAATGCTTTTTCATGACCCGTTTTGCTAGACCACGCTCTTTTGTGGCTCTGTAGTGCTTGCCAAACTGCTATGTGCGTGCTGCTGCTTCCATCTGACAAGGAGCACAGCCTTCTGACAGCAGCTTTCAACTTGTCTAAGGAAGAGCTTGGCCATTTAGATGTGATGCAAATCTGTGTGTGTGTAAGGTGCAGGTGCAAGCTCCTGACAAAGGTGTTCTCCAGTTTCAGTTTCTATCTGCCAGACACATTGGAAATGTTTTCCTCTGGCATTCGCACCAAGAGTCGCAGAATACTTAACCCAGGAGCTCTGAGAATGGAACGGCAAGAGGTGTTCAGCTTACGTCATAAACAGTGCTCCAGAGCGCTTAGCAACGGGCACAACGAAACGTGTCTGTGGGATAGTGACCATTCCCGCCTAGTGCTGGCAATGCACGAGCACTGCCAAAAGGCAAAGGAAGGCGCTTAGCATCCGGCTGTGCGCAAAGCTTTCAGACTGCCAGAGGACTGCAGCTGTGGTAAGCCTGCTTGCTCATTTGATGTTAGATGTCGCCTGCAAGAACTTCACCCGCATCTGGTTTATGCTGCTACTTGTTAGGCGACAAGAAGGGCACAAGTCGCAAATGCTTTTTCCTGCCTCATTTTGCTAGACCACGCTCTTCTGTGGCTCTTTAGTTCTTGCCAAACTGTTATGTGCGTGCTGCTGCTTCCATCTGACAAGGAGCACAGCCTTCTGACAGCAGCTTTCAACTTGTCTAAGGAAGAGCTTGGCCATTTAGATGTGATGCAAATCTGTGTGTGTGTAAGGTGCAGGTGCAAGCTCCTGACAAAGGTGTTCTCCAGTTTCAGTTTCTATCTGCCAGACACATTGGAAATGTTTTCCTCTGGCATTCGCACCAAGAGTCGCAGAATACTTTACTGAGGAGCTCTGATAATGGAACGGCAAGAGGTGTTCCGCTTACGTCATAAACAGTGCTCCAGAGCGCTTAGCAACGGGCACAACGAAACGTGTGTGTGGGATAGTGACCATTCCCGCCTAGTGCTGGCAATGCACGAGCACTGCCAAAAGGCAAAGGAAGGCGCTTAGCATCCGGCTTGTGTGCAAAGCTTTCAGACTGCCAGAGGACTGCAGCTGTGGTAAGCCCGCTTGCTCATTTGACGTTAGATGTCGCCTGCAAGAACTCCACCCGCATCTGGTTTATGCTGCTACCTGTTGTTAGGCGACAAGAAGGGCACAAGTCGCAAATGCTTTTTCCTGCCTCATTTTGCTAGACCACGCTCTTCTGTGGCTCTTTAGTTCTTGCCAAACTGTTATGTGCGTGCTTCTGCTTCCATCTGACAAGGAGCACAGCCTTCTGACAGCAGCTTTCAACTTGTCTAAGGAAGAGCTTGGCCATTTAGATGTGATGCAAATCTGTGTGTGTGTAAGGTGCAGGTGCAAGCTCCTGACAAAGGTGTTCTCCAGTTTCAGTTTCTATCTGCCAGACACATTGGAAATGTTTTCCTCTGGCATTCGCACCAAGAGTCGCAGAATACTTAACCCAGGAGCTCTGAGAATGGAACGGCAAGAGGTGTTCAGCTTACGTCATAAACAGTGCTCCAGAGCGCTTAGCAACGGGCACAACGAAACGTGTCTGTGGGATAGTGACCATTCCCGCCTAGTGCTGGCAATGCACGAGCACTGCCAAAAGGCAAAGGAAGGCGCTTAGCATCCGGCTGTGCGCAAAGCTTTCAGACTGCCAGAGGACTGCAGCTGTGGTAAGCCCGCTTGCTCATTTGACGTTAGATGTCGCCTGCAAGAACTCCACCCGCATCTGGTTTATGCTGCTACCTGTTGTTAGGCGACAAGAAGGGCAAGAGTCGCGAATGCTTTTTCCTGCCTCATTTTGCTAGACCACGCTCTTCTGTGGCTCTTTAGTTCTTGCCAAACTGTTATGTGCGTGCTGCTGCTTCCATCTGACAAGGAGCACAGCCTTCTGACAGCAGCTTTCAACTTGTCTAAGGAAGAGCTTGGCCATTTAGATGTGATGCAAATCTGTGTGTGTGTAAAGTGCAGGTGCAAGCTCCTGACAAAGGTGTTCT
Source organism: Poecile atricapillus (assembly GCF_030490865.1). Lineage (NCBI taxonomy): Eukaryota > Metazoa > Chordata > Aves > Passeriformes > Paridae > Poecile > Poecile atricapillus. The sequence goes on along the minus strand of NC_081262.1, from coordinate 506,878 downwards.
CCAGTTTCAGTTTCTATCTGCCAGACACATTGGAAATGCTTTCCTCTGGCATTCACGCCAAGAGTCGCAGATTGCTTAACCCAGGAGCTCTGAGAATGGAACGGCAAGAGGTGCTCCGCTTACGTCATAAACAGTGCTCCAGAGCGCTTAGCAACGGCCACAACGAAACAGTGTGCGGGATAGTGACCATTCCCGCCTAGTGCTGGCAATGCACGAGCACTGCCAAAAGGCAAAGGAAGGCGCTTAGCATCCGGCTTGTGCGCAAAGCTTTCAGACTGCCAGAGGACCGCAGCTGTGGTAAGCCCGCTTGCTCATTTGACGTTAGATGTCGCCTGCAAGAACTTCACCCGCATCTGGTTTATGCTGCTACCTGTTGTTAGGCGACAACAAGAGCACATGTAACAAATGCTTTTTCATGACCCGTTTTGCTAGACCACGCTCTTTTGTGGCTCTGTAGTGCTTGCCAAACTGCTATGTGCGTGCTGCTGCTTCCATCTGACAAGGAGCACAGCCTTCTGACAGCAGCTTTCAACTTGTCTAAGGAAGAGCTTGGCCATTTAGATGTGATGCAAATCTGTGTGTGTGTAAGGTGCAGGTGCAAGCTCCTGACAAAGGTGTTCTCCAGTTTCAGTTTCTATCTGCCAGACACATTGGAAATGTTTTCCTCTGGCATTCGCACCAAGAGTCGCAGAATACTTAACCCAGGAGCTCTGAGAATGGAACGGCAAGAGGTGTTCAGCTTACGTCATAAACAGTGCTGCAGAGCGCTTAGCAACGGGCACAACGAAACGTGTCTGTGGGATAGTGACCATTCCCGCCTAGTGCTGGCAATGCACGAGCACTGCCAAAAGGCAAAGGAAGGCGCTTAGCATCCGGCTGTGCGCAAAGCTTTCAGACTGCCAGAGGACTGCAGCTGTGGTAAGCCTGCTTGCTCATTTGATGTTAGATGTCGCCTGCAAGAACTTCACCCGCATCTGGTTTATGCTGCTACTTGTTAGGCGACAAGAAGGGCACAAGTCGCAAATGCTTTTTCCTGCCTCATTTTGCTAGACCACGCTCTTCTGTGGCTCTTTAGTTCTTGCCAAACTGTTATGTGCGTGCTGCTGCTTCCATCTGACAAGGAGCACAGCCTTCTGACAGCAGCTTTCAACTTGTCTAAGGAAGAGCTTGGCCATTTAGATGTGATGCAAATCTGTGTGTGTGTAAGGTGCAGGTGCAAGCTCCTGACAAAGGTGTTCTCCAGTTTCAGTTTCTATCTGCCAGACACATTGGAAATGTTTTCCTCTGGCATTCGCACCAAGAGTCGCAGAATACTTAACCCAGGAGCTCTGAGAATGGAACGGCAAGAGGTGTTCAGCTTACGTCATAAACAGTGCTCCAGAGCGCTTAGCAACGGGCACAACGAAACGTGTCTGTGGGATAGTGACCATTCCCGCCTAGTGCTGGCAATGCACGAGCACTGCCAAAAGGCAAAGGAAGGCGCTTAGCATCCGGCTGTGCGCAAAGCTTTCAGACTGCCAGAGGACTGCAGCTGTGGTAAGCCCGCTTGCTCATTTGACGTTAGATGTCGCCTGCAAGAACTCCACCCGCATCTGGTTTATGCTGCTACCTGTTGTTAGGCGACAAGAAGGGCAAGAGTCGCGAATGCTTTTTCCTGCCTCATTTTGCTAGACCACGCTCTTCTGTGGCTCTTTAGTTCTTGCCAAACTGTTATGTGCGTGCTGCTGCTTCCATCTGACAAGGAGCACAGCCTTCTGACAGCAGCTTTCAACTTGTCTAAGGAAGAGCTTGGCCATTTAGATGTGATGCAAATCTGTGTGTGTGTAAAGTGCAGGTGCAAGCTCCTGACAAAGGTGTTCTCCAGTTTCAGTTTCTATCTGCCAGACACATTGGAAATGCTTTCCTCTGGCATTCACGCCAAGAGTCGCAGATTGCTTAACCCAGGAGCTCTGAGAATGGAACGGCAAGAGGTGCTCCGCTTACGTCATAAACAGTGCTCCAGAGCGCTTAGCAACGGCCACAACGAAACAGTGTGCGGGATAGTGACCATTCCCGCCTAGTGCTGGCAATGCACGAGCACTGCCAAAAGGCAAAGGAAGGCGCTTAGCATCCGGCTTGTGCGCAAAGCTTTCAGACTGCCAGAGGACTGTAGCTGTGGTAAGCCCGCTTGCTAATTTGACGTTAGATGTCGCCTGCAAGAACTTCACCCGCATCTGGTTTATGCTGCTACCTGTTGTTAGGCGACAACAAGAGCACATGTAACAAATGCTTTTTCCTGACCCGTTTTGCTAAACCACGCTCTTTTGTGGCTCTGTAGTGCTTGCCAAACTGCTATGTGCATGTTGCTGCTTCCATCTGACAAGGAGCACAGCCGTCTGACAGCAGCTTTCAACTTGTCTAAGGAAGAGCTTGGCCATTTAGATGTGATGCAAATCTGTGTGTGTGTAAGGTGCAGGTGCAAGCTCCTGACAAAGGTGTTCTCCAGTTTCAGTTTCTATCTGCCAGACACATTGGAAATGTTTTCCTCTGGCATTTGCGCCAAGAGTTGCAGAATACTTAACTCAGGAGCTCTGAGAATGGAACGGCAAGAGGTGTTCAGCTTACGTCATAAACAGTGCTCCAGAGCGCTTAGCAACGGGCACAACGAAACGTGTCTGTGGGATAGTGACCATTCCCGCCTAGTGCTGGCAATGCACGAGCACTGCCAAAAGGCAAAGGAAGGCGCTTAGCATCCGGCTGTGTGCAAAGCTTTCAGACTGCCAGAGGACTGCAGCTGTGGTAAGCCCGCTTGCTCATTTGATGTTAGATGTCGCCTGCAAGAACTTCACCCCCATCTGGTTTATGCTGCTACTTGTTGTTAGGCGACAAGAAGGGCACAAGTCGCAAATGCTTTTTCCTGCCTCATTTTGCTAGACCACGCTCTTCTGTGGCTCTTTAGTTCTTGCCAAACTCCTATGTGCGTGCTTCTGCTTCCATCTGACAAGGAGCACAGCCTTCTGACAGCAGCTTTCAACTTGTCTAAGGAAGAGCTTGGCCATTTAGATGTGATGCAAATCTGTGTGTGTGTAAGGTGCAGGTGCAAGCTCCTGACAAAGGTGTTCTCCAGTTTCAGTTTCTATCTGCCAGACACATTGGAAATGTTTTCCTCTGGCATTCGCACCAAGAGTCGCAGATTGCTTAACCCAGGAGCTCTGAGAATGGAACGGCAAGAGGTGCTCCGCTTACGTCATAAACAGTGCTCCAGAGCGCTTAGCAACAGGCACAACGAAACGTGTCTGTGGGATAGTGACCATTCCCGCCTAGTGCTGGCAATGCACGAGCACTGCCAAAAGGCAAAGGAAGGCGCTTAGCATCCGGCTTGTGTGCAAAGCTTTCAGACTGCCAGAGGACTGCAGCTGTGGTAAGCCCGCTTGCTCATTTGACGTTAGATGTCGCCTGCAAGAACTCCACCCGCATCTGGTTTATGCTGCTACCTGTTGTTAGGCGACAAAAAGGGCACAAGTCGCAAATGCTTTTTCCTGCCTCATTTTGCTAGACCACGCTCTTCTGTGGCTCTTTAGTTCTTGCCAAACTCCTATGTGCGTGCTTCTGCTTCCATCTGACAAGGAGCACAGCCTTCTGACAGCAGCTTTCAACTTGTCTAAGGAAGAGCTTGGCCATTTAGATGTGATGCAAATCTGTGTGTGTGGAAGGTGCAGGTGCAAGCTCCTGACAAAGGTGTTCTCCAGTTTCAGTTTCTATCTGCCAGACACATTGGAAATGTTTTCCTCTGGCATTCGCACCAAGAGTCGCAGATTGCTTAACCCAGGAGCTCTGAGAATGGAACGGCAAGAGGTGCTCCGCTTACGTCATAAACAGTGCTCCAGAGCGCTTAGCAACGGCCACAACGAAACAGTGTGCGGGATAGTGACCATTCCCGCCTAGTGCTGGCAATGCACGAGCACTGCCAAAAGGCAAAGGAAGGCGCTTAGCATCCGGCTTGTGCGCAAAGCTTTCAGACTGCCAGAGGACTGTAGCTGTGGTAAGCCCGCTTGCTCATTTGACGTTAGATGTCGCCTGCAAGAACTTCACCCGCATCTGGTTTATGCTGCTACCTGTTGTTAGGCGACAACAAGAGCACATGTAACAAATGCTTTTTCCTGACCCGTTTTGCTAGACCACGCTCTTTTGTGGCTCTGTAGTGCTTGCCAAACTGCTATGTGCATGTTGCTGCTTCCATCTGACAAGGAGCACAGCCGTCTGACAGCAGCTTTCAACTTGTCTAAGGAAGAGCTTGGCCATTTAGATGTGATGCAAATCTGTGTGTGTGTAAGGTGCAGGTGCAAGCTCCTGACAAAGGTGTTCTCCAGTTTCAGTTTCTATCTGCCAGACACATTGGAAATGTTTTCCTCTGGCATTCGCACCAAGAGTCGCAGAATACTTAACCCAGAAGCTCTGAGAATGGAACGGCAAGAGTTGTTCAGCTTACGTCATAAACAGTGCTGCAGAGCGCTTAGCAACGGGCACAACGAAACGTGTCTGTGGGATAGTGACCATTCCCGCCTAGTGCTGGCAATGCACGAGCACTGCCAAAAGGCAAAGGAAGGCGCTTAGCATCCGGCTGTGCGCAAAGCTTTCAGACTGCCAGAGGACTGCAGCTGTGGTAAGCCCGCTTGCTCATTTGACGTTAGATGTCGCCTGCAAGAACTCCACCCGCATCTGGTTTATGCTGCTACCTGTTGTTAGGCGACAAGAAGGGCAAGAGTCGCGAATGCTTTTTCCTGCCTCATTTTGCTAGACCACGCTCTTCTGTGGCTCTTTAGTTCTTGCCAAACTGTTATGTGCGTGCTGCTGCTTCCATCTGACAAGGAGCACAGCCTTCTGACAGCAGCTTTCAACTTGTCTAAGGAAGAGCTTGGCCATTTAGATGTGATGCAAATCTGTGTGTGTGTAAAGTGCAGGTGCAAGCTCCTGACAAAGGTGTTCTCCAGTTTCAGTTTCTATCTGCCAGACACATTGGAAATGCTTTCCTCTGGCATTCACGCCAAGAGTCGCAGATTGCTTAACCCAGGAGCTCTGAGAATGGAACGGCAAGAGGTGCTCCGCTTACGTCATAAACAGTGCTCCAGAGCGCTTAGCAACGGGCACAACGAAACGTGTCTGTGGGATAGTGACCATTCCCGCCTAGTGCTGGCAATGCACGAGCACTGCCAAAAGGCAAAGGAAGGCGCTTAGCATCCGGCTTGTGTGCAAAGCTTTCAGACTGCCAGAGGACTGCAGCTGTGGTAAGCCCGCTTGCTCATTTGACGTTAGATGTCGCCTGCAAGAACTCCACCCGCATCTGGTTTATGCTGCTACCTGTTGTTAGGCGACAAGAAGGGCACAAGTCGCAAATGCTTTTTCCTGCCTCATTTTGCTAGACCACGCTCTTCTGTGGCTCTTTAGTTCTTGCCAAACTCCTATGTGCGTGCTTCTGCTTCCATCTGACAAGGAGCACAGCCTTCTGACAGCAGCTTTCAACTTGTCTAAGGAAGAGCTTGGCCATTTAGATGTGATGCAAATCTGTGTGTGTGTAAGGTGCAGGTGCAAGCTCCTGACAAAGGTGTTCTCCAGTTTCAGTTTCTATCTGCCAGACACATTGGAAATGTTTTCCTCTGGCATTCGCACCAAGAGTCGCAGAATACTTAACCCAGGAGCTCTGAGAATGGAACGGCAAGAGGTGTTCAGCTTACGTCATAAACAGTGCTGCAGAGCGCTTAGCAACGGGCACAACGAAACGTGTCTGTGGGATAGTGACCATTCCCGCCTAGTGCTGGCAATGCACGAGCACTGCCAAAAGGCAAAGGAAGGCGCTTAGCATCCGGCTGTGCGCAAAGCTTTCAGACTGCCAGAGGACTGCAGCTGTGGTAAGCCCGCTTGCTCATTTGACGTTAGATGTCGCCTGCAAGAACTCCACCCGCATCTGGTTTATGCTGCTACCTGTTGTTAGGCGACAACAAGAGCACATGTAACAAATGCTTTTTCATGACCCGTTTTGCTAGACCACGCTCTTTTGTGGCTCTGTAGTGCTTGCCAAACTGCTATGTGCGTGCTGCTGCTTCCATCTGACAAGGAGCACAGCCTTCTGACAGCAGCTTTCAACTTGTCTAAGGAAGAGCTTGGCCATTTAGATGTGATGCAAATCTGTGTGTGTGTAAGGTGCAGGTGCAAGCTCCTGACAAAGGTGTTCTCCAGTTTCAGTTTCTATCTGCCAGACACATTGGAAATGTTTTCCTCTGGCATTCGCACCAAGAGTCGCAGAATACTTAACCCAGGAGCTCTGAGAATGGAACGGCAAGAGGTGTTCAGCTTACGTCATAAACAGTGCTGCAGAGCGCTTAGCAACGGGCACAACGAAACGTGTCTGTGGGATAGTGACCATTCCCGCCTAGTGCTGGCAATGCACGAGCACTGCCAAAAGGCAAAGGAAGGCGCTTAGCATCCGGCTGTGCGCAAAGCTTTCAGACTGCCAGAGGACTGCAGCTGTGGTAAGCCTGCTTGCTCATTTGATGTTAGATGTCGCCTGCAAGAACTTCACCCGCATCTGGTTTATGCTGCTACTTGTTAGGCGACAAGAAGGGCACAAGTCGCAAATGCTTTTTCCTGCCTCATTTTGCTAGACCACGCTCTTCTGTGGCTCTTTAGTTCTTGCCAAACTGTTATGTGCGTGCTGCTGCTTCCATCTGACAAGGAGCACAGCCTTCTGACAGCAGCTTTCAACTTGTCTAAGGAAGAGCTTGGCCATTTAGATGTGATGCAAATCTGTGTGTGTGTAAGGTGCAGGTGCAAGCTCCTGACAAAGGTGTTCTCCAGTTTCAGTTTCTATCTGCCAGACACATTGGAAATGTTTTCCTCCGGCATTCACGCCAAGAGTCGCAGATTGCTTAACCCAGGAGCTCTGAGAATGGAACGGCAAGAGGTGCTCAGCTTACGTCATAAACAGTGCTCCAGAGCGCTTAGCAACAGGCACAACGAAACGTGTCTGTGGGATAGTGACCATTCCCGCCTAGTGCTGGCAATGCACGAGCACTGCCAAAAGGCAAAGGAAGGCGCTTAGCATCCGGCTTGTGTGCAAAGCTTTCAGACTGCCAGAGGACTGCAGCTGTGGTAAGCCCGCTTGCTCATTTGACGTTAGATGTCGCCTGCAAGAACTCCACCCGCATCTGGTTTATGCTGCTACCTGTTGTTAGGCGACAAGAAGGGCACAAGTCGCAAATGCTTTTTCCTGCCTCATTTTGCTAGACCACGCTCTTCTGTGGCTCTTTAGTTCTTGCCAAACTCCTATGTGCGTGCTTCTGCTTCCATCTGACAAGGAGCACAGCCTTCTGACAGCAGCTTTCAACTTGTCTAAGGAAGAGCTTGGCCATTTAGATGTGATGCAAATCTGTGTGTGTGTAAGGTGCAAGTGCAAGCTCCTGACAAAGGTGTTCTCCAGGTTCAGTTTCTATCTGCCAGACACATTGGAAATGCTTTCCTCTGGCATTCACGCCAAGAGTCGCAGATTGCTTAACCCAGGAGCTCTGAGAATGGAACGGCAAGAGGTGCTCCGCTTACGTCATAAACAGTGCTCCAGAGCGCTTAGCAACGGCCACAACGAAACAGTGTGCGGGATAGTGACCATTCCCGCCTAGTGCTGGCAATGCACGAGCACTGCCAAAAGGCAAAGGAAGGTGCTTAGCATCCGGCTTGTGCGCAAAGCTTTCAGACTGCCAGAGGACCGCAGCTGTGGTAAGCCCGCTTGCTCATTTGACGTTAGATGTCGCCTGCAAGAACTTCACCCGCATCTGGTTTATGCTGCTACCTGTTGTTAGGCGACAACAAGAGCACATGTAACAAATGCTTTTTCCTGACCCGTTTTGCTAGACCACGCTCTTTTGTGGCTCTGTAGTGCTTGCCAAACTGCTATGTGCGTGCTGCTGCTTCCATCTGACAAGGAGCACAGCCTTCTGACAGCAGCTTTCAACTTGTCTAAGGAAGAGCTTGGCCATTTAGATGTGATGCAAATCTGTGTGTGTGTAAGGTGCAGGTGCAAGCTCCTGACAAAGGTGTTCTCCAGTTTCAGTTTCTATCTGCCAGACACATTGGAAATGTTTTCCTCTGGCATTCGCACCAAGAGTCGCAGAATACTTAACCCAGAAGCTCTGAGAATGGAACGGCAAGAGTTGTTCAGCTTACGTCATAAACAGTGCTGCAGAGCGCTTAGCAACGGGCACAACGAAACGTGTCTGTGGGATAGTGACCATTCCCGCCTAGTGCTGGCAATGCACGAGCACTGCCAAAAGGCAAAGGAAGGCGCTTAGCATCCGGCTGTGCGCAAAGCTTTCAGACTGCCAGAGGACTGCAGCTGTGGTAAGCCCGCTTGCTCATTTGACGTTAGATGTCGCCTGCAAGAACTCCACCCGCATCTGGTTTATGCTGCTACCTGTTGTTAGGCGACAAGAAGGGCAAGAGTCGCGAATGCTTTTTCCTGCCTCATTTTGCTAGACCACGCTCTTCTGTGGCTCTTTAGTTCTTGCCAAACTGTTATGTGCGTGCTGCTGCTTCCATCTGACAAGGAGCACAGCCTTCTGACAGCAGCTTTCAACTTGTCTAAGGAAGAGCTTGGCCATTTAGATGTGATGCAAATCTGTGTGTGTGTAAAGTGCAGGTGCAAGCTCCTGACAAAGGTGTTCTCCAGTTTCAGTTTCTATCTGCCAGACACATTGGAAATGCTTTCCTCTGGCATTCACGCCAAGAGTCGCAGATTGCTTAACCCAGGAGCTCTGAGAATGGAACGGCAAGAGGTGCTCCGCTTACGTCATAAACAGTGCTCCAGAGCGCTTAGCAACGGGCACAACGAAACGTGTCTGTGGGATAGTGACCATTCCCGCCTAGTGCTGGCAATGCACGAGCACTGCCAAAAGGCAAAGGAAGGCGCTTAGCATCCGGCTTGTGTGCAAAGCTTTCAGACTGCCAGAGGACTGCAGCTGTGGTAAGCCCGCTTGCTCATTTGACGTTAGATGTCGCCTGCAAGAACTCCACCCGCATCTGGTTTATGCTGCTACCTGTTGTTAGGCGACAAGAAGGGCACAAGTCGCAAATGCTTTTTCCTGCCTCATTTTGCTAGACCACGCTCTTCTGTGGCTCTTTAGTTCTTGCCAAACTCCTATGTGCGTGCTTCTGCTTCCATCTGACAAGGAGCACAGCCTTCTGACAGCAGCTTTCAACTTGTCTAAGGAAGAGCTTGGCCATTTAGATGTGATGCAAATCTGTGTGTGTGTAAGGTGCAGGTGCAAGCTCCTGACAAAGGTGTTCTCCAGTTTCAGTTTCTATCTGCCAGACACATTGGAAATGTTTTCCTCTGGCATTCGCACCAAGAGTCGCAGAATACTTAACCCAGGAGCTCTGAGAATGGAACGGCAAGAGGTGTTCAGCTTACGTCATAAACAGTGCTGCAGAGCGCTTAGCAACGGGCACAACGAAACGTGTCTGTGGGATAGTGACCATTCCCGCCTAGTGCTGGCAATGCACGAGCACTGCCAAAAGGCAAAGGAAGGCGCTTAGCATCCGGCTGTGCGCAAAGCTTTCAGACTGCCAGAGGACTGCAGCTGTGGTAAGCCCGCTTGCTCATTTGACGTTAGATGTCGCCTGCAAGAACTCCACCCGCATCTGGTTTATGCTGCTACCTGTTGTTAGGCGACAACAAGAGCACATGTAACAAATGCTTTTTCATGACCCGTTTTTCTAGACCACGCTCTTTTGTGGCTCTGTAGTGCTTGCCAAACTGCTATGTGCGTGCTGCTGCTTCCATCTGACAAGGAGCACAGCCTTCTGACAGCAGCTTTCAACTTGTCTAAGGAAGAGCTTGGCCATTTAGATGTGATGCAAATCTGTGTGTGTGTAAGGTGCAGGTGCAAGCTCCTGACAAAGGTGTTCTCCAGTTTCAGTTTCTATCTGCCAGACACATTGGAAATGTTTTCCTCTGGCATTCGCACCAAGAGTCGCAGAATACTTAACCCAGGAGCTCTGAGAATGGAACGGCAAGAGGTGTTCAGCTTACGTCATAAACAGTGCTGCAGAGCGCTTAGCAACGGGCACAACGAAACGTGTCTGTGGGATAGTGACCATTCCCGCCTAGTGCTGGCAATGCACGAGCACTGCCAAAAGGCAAAGGAAGGCGCTTAGCATCCGGCTGTGCGCAAAGCTTTCAGACTGCCAGAGGACTGCAGCTGTGGTAAGCCTGCTTGCTCATTTGATGTTAGATGTCGCCTGCAAGAACTTCACCCGCATCTGGTTTATGCTGCTACTTGTTAGGCGACAAGAAGGGCACAAGTCGCAAATGCTTTTTCCTGCCTCATTTTGCTAGACCACGCTCTTCTGTGGCTCTTTAGTTCTTGCCAAACTGTTATGTGCGTGCTGCTGCTTCCATCTGACAAGGAGCACAGCCTTCTGACAGCAGCTTTCAACTTGTCTAAGGAAGAGCTTGGCCATTTAGATGTGATGCAAATCTGTGTGTGTGTAAGGTGCAGGTGCAAGCTCCTGACAAAGGTGTTCTCCAGTTTCACTTTCTATCTGCCAGACACATTGGAAATGTTTTCCTCTGGCATTCGCACCAAGAGTCGCAGAATACTTTACTGAGGAGCTCTGAGAATGGAACGGCAAGAGGTGTTCCGCTTACGTCATAAACAGTGCTCCAGAGCGCTTAGCAACGGCCACAACGAAACGTGTGTGTGGGATAGTGACCATTCCCGCCTAGTGCTGGCAATGCACGAGCACTGCCAAAAGGCAAAGGAAGGCGCTTAGCATCCGGCTTGTGTGCAAAGCTTTCAGACTGCCAGAGGACTGCAGCTGTGGTAAGCCCGCTTGCTCATTTGACGTTAGATGTCGCCTGCAAGAACTCCACCCGCATCTGGTTTATGCTGCTACCTGTTGTTAGGCGACAAGAAGGGCACAAGTCGCAAATGCTTTTTCCTGCCTCATTTTGCTAGACCACGCTCTTCTGTGGCTCTTTAGTTCTTGCCAAACTCCTATGTGCGTGCTTCTGCTTCCATCTGACAAGGAGCACAGCCTTCTGACAGCAGCTTTCAACTTGTCTAAGGAAGAGCTTGGCCATTTAGATGTGATGCAAATCTGTGTGTGTGTAAGGTGCAGGTGCAAGCTCCTGACAAAGGTGTTCTCCAGTTTCAGTTTCTATCTGCCAGACACATTGGAAATGTTTTCCTCTGGCATTCGCACCAAGAGTCGCAGAATACTTAACCCAGGAGCTCTGAGAATGGAACGGCAAGAGGTGTTCAGCTTACGTCATAAACAGTGCTGCAGAGCGCTTAGCAACGGGCACAACGAAACGTGTCTGTGGGATAGTGACCATTCCCGCCTAGTGCTGGCAATGCACGAGCACTGCCAAAAGGCAAAGGAAGGCGCTTAGCATCCGGCTGTGCGCAAAGCTTTCAGACTGCCAGAGGACTGCAGCTGTGGTAAGCCTGCTTGCTCATTTGATGTTAGATGTCGCCTGCAAGAACTTCACCCGCATCTGGTTTATGCTGCTACTTGTTAGGCGACAAGAAGGGCACAAGTCGCAAATGCTTTTTCCTGCCTCATTTTGCTAGACCACGCTCTTCTGTGGCTCTTTAGTTCTTGCCAAACTGTTATGTGCGTGCTGCTGCTTCCATCTGACAAGGAGCACAGCCTTCTGACAGCAGCTTTCAACTTGTCTAAGGAAGAGCTTGGCCATTTAGATGTGATGCAAATCTGTGTGTGTGTAAGGTGCAGGTGCAAGCTCCTGACAAAGGTGTTCTCCAGTTTCAGTTTCTATCTGCCAGACACATTGGAAATGTTTTCCTCTGGCATTCGCACCAAGAGTCGCAGAATACTTTACTGAGGAGCTCTGAGAATGGAACGGCAAGAGGTGTTCCGCTTACGTCATAAACAGTGCTCCAGAGCGCTTAGCAACGGCCACAACGAAACGTGTGTGTGGGATAGTGACCATTCCCGCCTAGTGCTGGCAATGCACGAGCACTGCCAAAAGGCAAAGGAAGGCGCTTAGCATCCGGCTTGTGTGCAAAGCTTTCAGACTGCCAGAGGACTGCAGCTGTGGTAAGCCCGCTTGCTCATTTGACGTTAGATGTCGCCTGCAAGAACTCCACCCGCATCTGGTTTATGCTGCTACCTGTTGTTAGGCGACAAGAAGGGCACAAGTCGCAAATGCTTTTTCCTGCCTCATTTTGCTAGACCACGCTCTTCTGTGGCTCTTTAGTTCTTGCCAAACTCCTATGTGCGTGCTTCTGCTTCCATCTGACAAGGAGCACAGCCTTCTGACAGCAGCTTTCAACTTGTCTAAGGAAGAGCTTGGCCATTTAGATGTGATGCAAATCTGTGTGTGTGTAAGGTGCAGGTGCAAGCTCCTGACAAAGGTGTTCTCCAGTTTCAGTTTCTATCTGCCAGACACATTGGAAATGTTTTCCTCTGGCATTCGCACCAAGAGTCGCAGAATACTTAACCCAGGAGCTCTGAGAATGGAACGGCAAGAGGTGTTCAGCTTACGTCATAAACAGTGCTGCAGAGCGCTTAGCAACGGGCACAACGAAACGTGTCTGTGGGATAGTGACCATTCCCGCCTAGTGCTGGCAATGCACGAGCACTGCCAAAAGGCAAAGGAAGGCGCTTAGCATCCGGCTGTGCGCAAAGCTTTCAGACTGCCAGAGGACTGCAGCTGTGGTAAGCCCGCTTGCTCATTTGACGTTAGATGTCGCCTGCAAGAACTCCACCCGCATCTGGTTTATGCTGCTACCTGTTGTTAGGCGACAAGAAGGGCAAGAGTCGCGAATGCTTTTTCCTGCCTCATTTTGCTATACCACGCTCTTCTGTGGCTCTTTAGTTCTTGCCAAACTGTTATGTGCGTGCTGCTGCTTCCATCTGACAAGGAGCACAGCCTTCTGACAGCAGCTTTCAACTTGTCTAAGGAAGAGCTTGGCCATTTAGATGTGATGCAAATCTGTGTGTGTGTAAAGTGCAGGTGCAAGCTCCTGACAAAGGTGTTCTCCAGTTTCAGTTTCTATCTGCCAGACACATTGGAAATGCTTTCCTCTGGCATTCACGCCAAGAGTCGCAGATTGCTTAACCCAGGAGCTCTGAGAATGGAACGGCAAGAGGTGCTCCGCTTACGTCATAAACAGTGCTCCAGAGCGCTTAGCAACGGCCACAACGAAACAGTGTGCGGGATAGTGACCATTCCCGCCTAGTGCTGGCAATGCACGAGCACTGCCAAAAGGCAAAGGAAGGCGCTTAGCATCCGGCTTGTGCGCAAAGCTTTCAGACTGCCAGAGGACCGCAGCTGTGGTAAGCCTGCTTGCTCATTTGACGTTAGATGTCGCCTGCAAGAACTTCACCCGCATCTGGTTTATGCTGCTACCTGTTGTTAGGCGACAACAAGAGCACATGTAACAAATGCTTTTTCATGACCCGTTTTGCTAGACCACGCTCTTTTGTGGCTCTGTAGTGCTTGCCAAACTGCTATGTGCGTGCTGCTGCTTCCATCTGACAAGGAGCACAGCCTTCTGACAGCAGCTTTCAACTTGTCTAAGGAAGAGCTTGGCCATTTAGATGTGATGCAAATCTGTGTGTGTGTAAGGTGCAGGTGCAAGCTCCTGACAAAGGTGTTCTCCAGTTTCAGTTTCTATCTGCCAGACACATTGGAAATGTTTTCCTCTGGCATTCGCACCAAGAGTCGCAGAATACTTAACCCAGGAGCTCTGAGAATGGAACGGCAAGAGGTGTTCAGCTTACGTCATAAACAGTGCTCCAGAGCGCTTAGCAACGGGCACAACGAAACGTGTCTGTGGGATAGTGACCATTCCCGCCTAGTGCTGGCAATGCACGAGCACTGCCAAAAGGCAAAGGAAGGCGCTTAGCATCCGGCTGTGCGCAAAGCTTTCAGACTGCCAGAGGACTGCAGCTGTGGTAAGCCCGCTTGCTCATTTGACGTTAGATGTCGCCTGCAAGAACTCCACCCGCATCTGGTTTATGCTGCTACCTGTTGTTAGGCGACAAGAAGGGCAAGAGTCGCGAATGCTTTTTCCTGCCTCATTTTGCTAGACCACGCTCTTCTGTGGCTCTTTAGTTCTTGCCAAACTGTTATGTGCGTGCTGCTGCTTCCATCTGACAAGGAGCACAGCCTTCTGACAGCAGCTTTCAACTTGTCTAAGGAAGAGCTTGGCCATTTAGATGTGATGCAAATCTGTGTGTGTGTAAAGTGCAGGTGCAAGCTCCTGACAAAGGTGTTCTCCAGTTTCAGTTTCTATCTGCCAGACACATTGGAAATGCTTTCCTCTGGCATTCACGCCAAGAGTCGCAGATTGCTTAACCAAGGAGCTCTGAGAATGGAACGGCAAGAGGTGCTCCACTTACGTCATAAACAGTGCTCCAGAGCGCTTAGCAACGGGCACAACGAAACAGTGTGCGGGATAGTGACCATTCCCGCCTAGTGCTGGCAATGCACGAGCACTGCCAAAAGGCAAAGGAAGGCGCTTAGCATCCGGCTTGTGCGCAAAGCTTTCAGACTGCCAGAGGACCGCAGCTGTGGTAAGCCCGCTTGCTCATTTGACGTTAGATGTCGCCTGCAAGAACTTCACCCGCATCTGGTTTATGCTGCTACCTGTTGTTAGGCGACAACAAGAGCACATGTAACAAATGCTTTTTCATGACCCGTTTTGCTAGACCACGCTCTTTTGTGGCTCTGTAGTGCTTGCCAAACTGCTATGTGCGTGCTGCTGCTTCCATCTGACAAGGAGCACAGCCTTCTGACAGCAGCTTTCAACTTGTCTAAGAAAGAGCTTGGCCATTTAGATGTGATGCAAATCTGTGTGTGTGTAAGGTGCAGGTGCAAGCTCCTGACAAAGGTGTTCTCCAGTTTCAGTTTCTATCTGCCAGACACATTGGAAATGTTTTCCTCTGGCATTCGCACCAAGAGTCGCAGAATACTTAACCCAGGAGCTCTGAGAATGGAACGGCAAGAGGTGTTCAGCTTACGTCATAAACAGTGCTCCAGAGCGCTTAGCAACGGGCACAACGAAACGTGTCTGTGGGATAGTGACCATTCCCGCCTAGTGCTGGCAATGCACGAGCACTGCCAAAAGGCAAAGGAAGGCGCTTAGCATCCGGCTGTGCGCAAAGCTTTCAGACTGCCAGAGGACTGCAGCTGTGGTAAGCCTGCTTGCTCATTTGATGTTAGATGTCGCCTGCAAGAACTTCACCCGCATCTGGTTTATGCTGCTACTTGTTAGGCGACAAGAAGGGCACAAGTCGCAAATGCTTTTTCCTGCCTCATTTTGCTAGACCACGCTCTTCTGTGGCTCTTTAGTTCTTGCCAAACTGTTATGTGCGTGCTGCTGCTTCCATCTGACAAGGAGCACAGCCTTCTGACAGCAGCTTTCAACTTGTCTAAGGAAGAGCTTGGCCATTTAGATGTGATGCAAATCTGTGTGTGTGTAAGGTGCAGGTGCAAGCTCCTGACAAAGGTGTTCTCCAGTTTCAGTTTCTATCTGCCAGACACATTGGAAATGTTTTCCTCTGGCATTCGCACCAAGAGTCGCAGAATACTTTACTGAGGAGCTCTGAGAATGGAACGGCAAGAGGTGTTCCGCTTACGTCATAAACAGTGCTCCAGAGCGCTTAGCAACGGGCACAACGAAACGTGTGTGTGGGATAGTGACCATTCCCGCCTAGTGCTGGCAATGCACGAGCACTGCCAAAAGGCAAAGGAAGGCGCTTAGCATCCGGCTGTGCGCAAAGCTTTCAGACTGCCAGAGGACTGCAGCTGTGGTAAGCCCGCTTGCTCATTTGACGTTAGATGTCGCCTGCAAGAACTCCACCCGCATCTGGTTTATGCTGCTACCTGTTGTTAGGCGACAAGAAGGGCAAGAGTCGCGAATGCTTTTTCCTGCCTCATTTTGCTAGACCACGCTCTTCTGTGGCTCTTTAGTTCTTGCCAAACTGTTATGTGCGTGCTGCTGCTTCCATCTGACAAGGAGCACAGCCTTCTGACAGCAGCTTTCAACTTGTCTAAGGAAGAGCTTGGCCATTTAGATGTGATGCAAATCTGTGTGTGTGTAAAGTGCAGGTGCAAGCTCCTGACAAAGGTGTTCTCCAGTTTCAGTTTCTATCTGCCAGACACATTGGAAATGCTTTCCTCTGGCATTCACGCCAAGAGTCGCAGATTGCTTAACCCAGGAGCTCTGAGAATGGAACGGCAAGAGGTGCTCCGCTTACGTCATAAACAGTGCTCCAGAGCGCTTAGCAACGGCCACAACGAAACAGTGTGCGGGATAGTGACCATTCCCGCCTAGTGCTGGCAATGCACGAGCACTGCCAAAAGGCAAAGGAAGGCGCTTAGCATCCGGCTTGTGCGCAAAGCTTTCAGACTGCCAGAGGACTGTAGCTGTGGTAAGCCCGCTTGCTCATTTGACGTTAGATGTCGCCTGCAAGAACTTCACCCGCATCTGGTTTATGCTGCTACCTGTTGTTAGACGACAACAAGAGCACATGTAACAAATGCTTTTTCCTGACCCGTTTTGCTAGACCACGCTCTTTTGTGGCTCTGTAGTGCTTGCCAAACTGCTATGTGCATGTTGCTGCTTCCATCTGACAAGGAGCACAGCCGTCTGACAGCAGCTTTCAACTTGTCTAAGGAAGAGCTTGGCCATTTAGATGTGATGCAAATCTGTGTGTGTGTAAGGTGCAGGTGCAAGCTCCTGACAAAGGTGTTCTCCAGTTTCAGTTTCTATCTGCCAGACACATTGGAAATGTTTTCCTCTGGCATTTGCGCCAAGAGTTGCAGAATACTTAACTCAGGAGCTCTGAGAATGGAACGGCAAGAGGTGTTCAGCTTACGTCATAAACAGTGCTCCAGAGCGCTTAGCAACGGGCACAACGAAACGTGTCTGTGGGATAGTGACCATTCCCGCCTAGTGCTGGCAATTCACGAGCACTGCCAAAAGGCAAAGGAAGGCGCTTAGCATCCGGCTGTGCGCAAAGCTTTCAGACTGCCAGAGGACTGTAGCTGTGGTAAGCCCGCTTGCTCATTTGACGTTAGATGTCGCCTGCAAGGACTCCACCCGCATCTGGTTTATGCTGCTACCTGTTGTTAGGCGACAAGAAGGGCACAAGTCGCGAATGCTTTTTCCTGCCTCATTTTGCTAGACCACGCTCTTCTGTGGCTCTTTAGTTCTTGCCAAACTGTTATGTGCGTGCTGCTGCTTCCATCTGACAAGGAGCACAGCCTTCTGACAGCAGCTTTCAACTTGCCTAAGAAAGAGCTTGGCCATTTAGATGTGATGCAAATCTGTGTGTGTGTAAAGTGCAGGTGCAAGCTCCTGACAAAGGTGTTCTCCAGTTTCAGTTTCTATCTGCCAGACACATTGGAAATGTTTTCCTCCGGCATTCACGCCAAGAGTCGCAGATTGCTTAACCCAGGAGCTCTGAGAATGGAACGGCAAGAGGTGCTCCGCTTACGTCATAAACAGTGCTCCAGAGCGCTTAGCAACAGGCACAACGAAACGTGTCTGTGGGATAGTGACCATTCCCGCCTAGTGCTGGCAATGCACGAGCACTGCCAAAAGGCAAAGGAAGGCGCTTAGCATCCGGCTGTGCGCAAAGCTTTCAGACTGCCAGAGGACTGCAGCTGTGGTAAGCCCGCTTGCTCATTTGACGTTAGATGTCGCCTGCAAGAACTCCACCCGCATCTGGTTTATGCTGCTACCTGTTGTTAGGCGACAAGAAGGGCAAGAGTCGCGAATGCTTTTTCCTGCCTCATTTTGCTAGACCACGCTCTTCTGTGGCTCTTTAGTTCTTGCCAAACTGTTATGTGCGTGCTGCTGCTTCCATCTGACAAGGAGCACAGCCTTCTGACAGCAGCTTTCAACTTGTCTAAGGAAGAGCTTGGCCATTTAGATGTGATGCAAATCTGTGTGTGTGTAAAGTGCAGGTGCAAGCTCCTGACAAAGGTGTTCTCCAGTTTCAGTTTCTATCTGCCAGACACATTGGAAATGCTTTCCTCTGGCATTCACGCCAAGAGTCGCAGATTGCTTAACCCAGGAGCTCTGAGAATGGAACGGCAAGAGGTGCTCCACTTACGTCATAAACAGTGCTCCAGAGCGCTTAGCAACGGGCACAACGAAACAGTGTGCGGGATAGTGACCATTCCCGCCTAGTGCTGGCAATGCACGAGCACTGCCAAAAGGCAAAGGAAGGCGCTTAGCATCCGGCTTGTGCGCAAAGCTTTCAGACTGCCAGAGGACCGCAGCTGTGGTAAGCCCGCTTGCTCATTTGACGTTAGATGTCGCCTGCAAGAACTTCACCCGCATCTGGTTTATGCTGCTACCTGTTGTTAGGCGACAAAAAGAGCACATGTAACAAATGCTTTTTCATGACCCGTTTTGCTAGACCATGCTCTTTTGTGGCTCTGTAGTGCTTGCCAAACTGCTATGTGCGTGCTGCTGCTTCCATCTGACAAGGAGCACAGCCTTCTGACAGCAGCTTTCAACTTGTCTAAGAAAGAGCTTGGCCATTTAGATGTGATGCAAATCTGTGTGTGTGTAAGGTGCAGGTGCAAGCTCCTGACAAAGGTGTTCTCCAGTTTCACTTTCTATCTGCCAGACACATTGGAAATGTTTTCCTCTGGCATTCGCACCAAGAGTCGCAGAATACTTAACCCAGGAGCTCTGAGAATGGAACGGCAAGAGGTGTTCAGCTTACGTCATAAACAGTGCTCCAGAGCGCTTAGCAACGGGCACAACGAAACGTGTCTGTGGGATAGTGACCATTCCCGCCTAGTGCTGGCAATGCACGAGCACTGCCAAAAGGCAAAGGAAGGCGCTTAGCATCCGGCTGTGCGCAAAGCTTTCAGACTGCCAGAGGACTGCAGCTGTGGTAAGCCTGCTTGCTCATTTGATGTTAGATGTCGCCTGCAAGAACTTCACCCGCATCTGGTTTATGCTGCTACTTGTTAGGCGACAAGAAGGGCACAAGTCGCAAATGCTTTTTCCTGCCTCATTTTGCTAGACCACGCTCTTCTGTGGCTCTTTAGTTCTTGCCAAACTGTTATGTGCGTGCTGCTGCTTCCATCTGACAAGGAGCACAGCCTTCTGACAGCAGCTTTCAACTTGTCTAAGGAAGAGCTTGGCCATTTAGATGTGATGCAAATCTGTGTGTGTGTAAGGTGCAGGTGCAAGCTCCTGACAAAGGTGTTCTCCAGTTTCAGTTTCTATCTGCCAGACACATTGGAAATGTTTTCCTCTGGCATTCGCACCAAGAGTCGCAGAATACTTTACTGAGGAGCTCTGAGAATGGAACGGCAAGAGGTGTTCCGCTTACGTCATAAACAGTGCTCCAGAGCGCTTAGCAACGGGCACAACGAAACGTGTGTGTGGGATAGTGACCATTCCCGCCTAGTGCTGGCAATGCACGAGCACTGCCAAAAGGCAAAGGAAGGCGCTTAGCATCCGGCTGTGCGCAAAGCTTTCAGACTGCCAGAGGACTGCAGCTGTGGTAAGCCCGCTTGCTCATTTGACGTTAGATGTCGCCTGCAAGAACTCCACCCGCATCTGGTTTATGCTGCTACCTGTTGTTAGGCGACAAGAAGGGCAAGAGTCGCGAATGCTTTTTCCTGCCTCATTTTGCTAGACCACGCTCTTCTGTGGCTCTTTAGTTCTTGCCAAACTGTTATGTGCGTGCTGCTGCTTCCATCTGACAAGGAGCACAGCCTTCTGACAGCAGCTTTCAACTTGTCTAAGGAAGAGCTTGGCCATTTAGATGTGATGCAAATCTGTGTGTGTGTAAAGTGCAGGTGCAAGCTCCTGACAAAGGTGTTCTCCAGTTTCACTTTCTATCTGCCAGACACATTGGAAATGTTTTCCTCCGGCATTCACGCCAAGAGTCGCAGATTGCTTAACCCAGGAGCTCTGAGAATGGAACGGCAAGAGGTGCTCCGCTTACGTCATAAACAGTGCTCCAGAGCGCTTAGCAACAGGCACAACGAAACGTGTCTGTGGGATAGTGACCATTCCCGCCTAGTGCTGGCAATGCACGAGCACTGCCAAAAGGCAAAGGAAGGCGCTTAGCATCCGGCTTGTGTGCAAAGCTTTCAGACTGCCAGAGGACTGCAGCTGTGGTAAGCCCGCTTGCTCATTTGACGTTAGATGTCGCCTGCAAGAACTCCACCCGCATCTGGTTTATGCTGCTACCTGTTGTTAGGCGACAAGAAGGGCACAAGTCGCAAATGCTTTTTCCTGCCTCATTTTGCTAGACCACGCTCTTCTGTGGCTCTTTAGTTCTTGCCAAACTCCTATGTGCGTGCTTCTGCTTCCATCTGACAAGGAGCACAGCCTTCTGACAGCAGCTTTCAACTTGTCTAAGGAAGAGCTTGGCCATTTAGATGTGATGCAAATCTGTGTGTGTGTAAGGTGCAGGTGCAAGCTCCTGACAAAGGTGTTCTCCAGTTTCAGTTTCTATCTGCCAGACACATTGGAAATGTTTTCCTCTGGCATTCGCACCAAGAGTCGCAGAATACTTAACCCAGGAGCTCTGAGAATGGAACGGCAAGAGGTGTTCAGCTTACGTCATAAACAGTGCTGCAGAGCGCTTAGCAACGGGCACAACGAAACGTGTCTGTGGGATAGTGACCATTCCCGCCTAGTGCTGGCAATGCACGAGCACTGCCAAAAGGCAAAGGAAGGCGCTTAGCATCCGGCTGTGCGCAAAGCTTTCAGACTGCCAGAGGACTGCAGCTGTGGTAAGCCCGCTTGCTCATTTGACGTTAGATGTCGCCTGCAAGAACTCCACCCGCAT
Organism: Poecile atricapillus; assembly: GCF_030490865.1. NCBI lineage: Eukaryota > Metazoa > Chordata > Aves > Passeriformes > Paridae > Poecile > Poecile atricapillus. The sequence continues at coordinate 486,043 of NC_081262.1, read as the reverse complement.
CTGGTTTATGCTGCTACCTGTTGTTAGGCGACAAGAAGGGCAAGAGTCGCGAATGCTTTTTCCTGCCTCATTTTGCTAGACCACGCTCTTCTGTGGCTCTTTAGTTCTTGCCAAACTGTTATGTGCGTGCTGCTGCTTCCATCTGACAAGGAGCACAGCCTTCTGACAGCAGCTTTCAACTTGTCTAAGGAAGAGCTTGGCCATTTAGATGTGATGCAAATCTGTGTGTGTGTAAAGTGCAGGTGCAAGCTCCTGACAAAGGTGTTCTCCAGTTTCAGTTTCTATCTTCCAGACACATTGGAAATGCTTTCCTCTGGCATTCACGCCAAGAGTCGCAGATTGCTTAACCCAGGAGCTCTGAGAATGGAACGGCAAGAGGTGCTCCGCTTACGTCATAAACAGTGCTCCAGAGCGCTTAGCAACGGCCACAACGAAACAGTGTGCGGGATAGTGACCATTCCCGCCTAGTGCTGGCAATGCACGAGCACTGCCAAAAGGCAAAGGAAATCGCTTAGCATCCGGCTTGTGCGCAAAGCTTTCAGACTGCCAGAGGACCGCAGCTGTGGTAAGCCCGCTTGCTCATTTGACGTTAGATGTCGCCTGCAAGAACTTCACCCGCATCTGGTTTATGCTGCTACCTGTTGTTAGGCGACAACAAGAGCACATGTAACAAATGCTTTTTCATGACCCGTTTTGCTAGACCACGCTCTTTTGTGGCTCTGTAGTGCTTGCCAAACTGCTATGTGCGTGCTGCTGCTTCCATCTGACAAGGAGCACAGCCTTCTGACAGCAGCTTTCAACTTGTCTAAGGAAGAGCTTGGCCATTTAGATGTGATGCAAATCTGTGTGTGTGTAAGGTGCAGGTGCAAGCTCCTGACAAAGGTGTTCTCCAGTTTCAGTTTCTATCTGCCAGACACATTGGAAATGTTTTCCTCTGGCATTCGCACCAAGAGTCGCAGAATACTTAACCCAGGAGCTCTGAGAATGGAACGGCAAGAGGTGTTCAGCTTACGTCATAAACAGTGCTCCAGAGCGCTTAGCAACGGGCACAACGAAACGTGTCTGTGGGATAGTGACCATTCCCGCCTAGTGCTGGCAATGCACGAGCACTGCCAAAAGGCAAAGGAAGGCGCTTAGCATCCGGCTGTGCGCAAAGCTTTCAGACTGCCAGAGGACTGCAGCTGTGGTAAGCCCGCTTGCTCATTTGACGTTAGATGTCGCCTGCAAGAACTCCACCCGCATCTGGTTTATGCTGCTACCTGTTGTTAGGCGACAAGAAGGGCAAGAGTCGCGAATGCTTTTTCCTGCCTCATTTTGCTAGACCACGCTCTTCTGTGGCTCTTTAGTTCTTGCCAAACTGTTATGTGCGTGCTGCTGCTTCCATCTGACAAGGAGCACAGCCTTCTGACAGCAGCTTTCAACTTGTCTAAGGAAGAGCTTGGCCATTTAGATGTGATGCAAATCTGTGTGTGTGTAAAGTGCAGGTGCAAGCTCCTGACAAAGGTGTTCTCCAGTTTCAGTTTCTATCTTCCAGACACATTGGAAATGCTTTCCTCTGGCATTCACGCCAAGAGTCGCAGATTGCTTAACCCAGGAGCTCTGAGAATGGAACGGCAAGAGGTGCTCCGCTTACGTCATAAACAGTGCTCCAGAGCGCTTAGCAACGGCCACAACGAAACAGTGTGCGGGATAGTGACCATTCCCGCCTAGTGCTGGCAATGCACGAGCACTGCCAAAAGGCAAAGGAAGGCGCTTAGCATCCGGCTTGTGCGCAAAGCTTTCAGACTGCCAGAGGACCGCAGCTGTGGTAAGCCCGCTTGCTCATTTGACGTTAGATGTCGCCTGCAAGAACTTCACCCGCATCTGGTTTATGCTGCTACCTGTTGTTAGGCGACAACAAGAGCACATGTAACAAATGCTTTTTCATGACCCGTTTTGCTAGACCACGCTCTTTTGTGGCTCTGTAGTGCTTGCCAAACTGCTATGTGCGTGCTGCTTCTTCCATCTGACAAGGAGCACAGCCTTCTGACAGCAGCTTTCAACTTGTCTAAGGAAGAGCTTGGCCATTTAGATGTGATGCAAATCTGTGTGTGTGTAAGGTGCAGGTGCAAGCTCCTGACAAAGGTGTTCTCCAGTTTCAGTTTCTATCTGCCAGACACATTGGAAATGTTTTCCTCTGGCATTCGCACCAAGAGTCGCAGAATACTTTACTGAGGAGCTCTGAGAATGGAACGGCAAGAGGTGTTCAGCTTACGTCATAAACAGTGCTCCAGAGCGCTTAGCAACGGGCACAACGAAACGTGTCTGTGGGATAGTGACCATTCCCGCCTAGTGCTGGCAATGCACGAGCACTGCCAAAAGGCAAAGGAAGGCGCTTAGCATCCGGCTGTGCGCAAAGCTTTCAGACTGCCAGAGGACTGCAGCTCTGGTAAGCCTGCTTGCTCATTTGATGTTAGATGTCGCCTGCAAGAACTTCACCCCCATCTGGTTTATGCTGCTACTTGTTAGGCGACACGAAGGGCACAAGTCGCAAATGCTTTTTCCTGCCTCATTTTGCTAGACCACGCTCTTCTGTGGCTCTTTAGTTCTTGCCAAACTGTTATGTGCGTGCTGCTGCTTCCATCTGACAAGGAGCACAGCCTTCTGACAGCAGCTTTCAACTTGCCTAAGAAAGAGCTTGGCCATTTAGATGTGATGCAAATCTGTGTGTGTGTAAAGTGCAGGTGCAAGCTCCTGACAAAGGTGTTCTCCAGTTTCACTTTCTATCTGCCAGACACATTGGAAATGTTTTCCTTTGGCATTCACGCCAAGAGTCGCAGAATACTTTACTGAGGAGCTCTGAGAATGGAACGGCAAGAGGTGTTCCGCTTACGTCATAAACAGTGCTCCAGAGCGCTTAGCAACGGGCACAACGAAACGTGTGTGTGGGATAGTGACCATTCCCGCCTAGTGCTGGCAATGCACGAGCACTGCCAAAAGGCAAAGGAAGGCGCTTAGCATCCGGCTGTGCGCAAAGCTTTCAGACTGCCAGAGGACTGCAGCTGTGGTAAGCCCGCTTGCTCATTTGACGTTAGATGTCGCCTGCAAGAACTCCACCCGCATCTGGTTTATGCTGCTACCTGTTGTTAGGCGACAAGAAGGGCAAGAGTCGCGAATGCTTTTTCCTGCCTCATTTTGCTAGACCACGCTCTTCTGTGGCTCTTTAGTTCTTGCCAAACTGTTATGTGCGTGCTGCTGCTTCCATCTGACAAGGAGCACAGCCTTCTGACAGCAGCTTTCAACTTGTCTAAGGAAGAGCTTGGCCATTTAGATGTGATGCAAATCTGTGTGTGTGTAAAGTGCAGGTGCAAGCTCCTGACAAAGGTGTTCTCCAGTTTCAGTTTCTATCTGCCAGACACATTGGAAATGCTTTCCTCTGGCATTCACGCCAAGAGTCGCAGATTGCTTAACCCAGGAGCTCTGAGAATGGAACGGCAAGAGGTGCTCCGCTTACGTCATAAACAGTGCTCCAGAGCGCTTAGCAACGGCCACAACGAAACAGTGTGCGGGATAGTGACCATTCCCGCCTAGTGCTGGCAATGCACGAGCACTGCCAAAAGGCAAAGGAAGGCGCTTAGCATCCGGCTTGTGCGCAAAGCTTTCAGACTGCCAGAGGACTGTAGCTGTGGTAAGCCCGCTTGCTCATTTGACGTTAGATGTCGCCTGCAAGAACTTCACCCGCATCTGGTTTATGCTGCTACCTGTTGTTAGACGACAACAAGAGCACATGTAACAAATGCTTTTTCCTGACCCGTTTTGCTAGACCACGCTCTTTTGTGGCTCTGTAGTGCTTGCCAAACTGCTATGTGCATGTTGCTGCTTCCATCTGACAAGGAGCACAGCCGTCTGACAGCAGCTTTCAACTTGTCTAAGGAAGAGCTTGGCCATTTAGATGTGATGCAAATCTGTGTGTGTGTAAGGTGCAGGTGCAAGCTCCTGACAAAGGTGTTCTCCAGTTTCAGTTTCTATCTGCCAGACACATTGGAAATGTTTTCCTCTGGCATTTGCGCCAAGAGTTGCAGAATACTTAACTCAGGAGCTCTGAGAATGGAACGGCAAGAGGTGTTCAGCTTACGTCATAAACAGTGCTCCAGAGCGCTTAGCAACGGGCACAACGAAACGTGTCTGTGGGATAGTGACCATTCCCGCCTAGTGCTGGCAATTCACGAGCACTGCCAAAAGGCAAAGGAAGGCGCTTAGCATCCGGCTGTGCGCAAAGCTTTCAGACTGCCAGAGGACTGTAGCTGTGGTAAGCCCACTTGCTCATTTGACGTTAGATGTCGCCTGCAAGGACTCCACCCGCATCTGGTTTATGCTGCTACCTGTTGTTAGGCGACAAGAAGGGCACAAGTCGCGAATGCTTTTTCCTGCCTCATTTTGCTAGACCACGCTCTTCTGTGGCTCTTTAGTTCTTGCCAAACTGTTATGTGCGTGCTGCTGCTTCCATCTGACAAGGAGCACAGCCTTCTGACAGCAGCTTTCAACTTGCCTAAGAAAGAGCTTGGCCATTTAGATGTGATGCAAATCTGTGTGTGTGTAAAGTGCAGGTGCAAGCTCCTGACAAAGGTGTTCTCCAGTTTCACTTTCTATCTGCCAGACACATTGGAAATGTTTTCCTCCGGCATTCACGCCAAGAGTCGCAGATTGCTTAACCCAGGAGCTCTGAGAATGGAACGGCAAGAGGTGCTCCGCTTACGTCATAAACAGTGCTCCAGAGCGCTTAGCAACAGGCACAACGAAACGTGTCTGTGGGATAGTGACCATTCCCGCCTAGTGCTGGCAATGCACGAGCACTGCCAAAAGGCAAAGGAAGGCGCTTAGCATCCGGCTTGTGTGCAAAGCTTTCAGACTGCCAGAGGACTGCAGCTGTGGTAAGCCCGCTTGCTCATTTGACGTTAGATGTCGCCTGCAAGAACTCCACCCGCATCTGGTTTATGCTGCTACCTGTTGTTAGGCGACAAGAAGGGCACAAGTCGCAAATGCTTTTTCCTGCCTCATTTTGCTAGACCACGCTCTTCTGTGGCTCTTTAGTGCTTGCCAAACTCCTATGTGCGTGCTTCTGCTTCCATCTGACAAGGAGCACAGCCTTCTGACAGCAGCTTTCAACTTGTCTAAGGAAGAGCTTGGCCATTTAGATGTGATGCAAATCTGTGTGTGTGTAAGGTGCAGGTGCAAGCTCCTGACAAAGGTGTTCTCCAGTTTCAGTTTCTATCTGCCAGACACATTGGAAATGTTTTCCTCTGGCATTCGCACCAAGAGTCGCAGAATACTTAACCCAGGAGCTCTGAGAATGGAACGGCAAGAGGTGTTCAGCTTACGTCATAAACAGTGCTCCAGAGCGCTTAGCAACGGGCACAACGAAACGTGTCTGTGGGATAGTGACCATTCCCGCCTAGTGCTGGCAATGCACGAGCACTGCCAAAAGGCAAAGGAAGGCGCTTAGCATCCGGCTGTGCGCAAAGCTTTCAGACTGCCAGAGGACTGCAGCTGTGGTAAGCCTGCTTGCTCATTTGATGTTAGATGTCGCCTGCAAGAACTTCACCCGCATCTGGTTTATGCTGCTACCTGTTGTTAGGCGACAACAAGAGCACATGTAACAAATGCTTTTTCATGACCCGTTTTGCTAGACCACGCTCTTTTGTGGCTCTGTAGTGCTTGCCAAACTGCTATGTGCGTGCTGCTGCTTCCATCTGACAAGGAGCACAGCCTTCTGACAGCAGCTTTCAACTTGTCTAAGGAAGAGCTTGGCCATTTAGATGTGATGCAAATCTGTGTGTGTGTAAGGTGCAGGTGCAAGCTCCTGACAAAGGTGTTCTCCAGTTTCAGTTTCTATCTGCCAGACACATTGGAAATGTTTTCCTCTGGCATTCGCACCAAGAGTCGCAGAATACTTAACCCAGGAGCTCTGAGAATGGAACGGCAAGAGGTGTTCAGCTTACGTCATAAACAGTGCTCCAGAGCGCTTAGCAACGGGCACAACGAAACGTGTCTGTGGGATAGTGACCATTCCCGCCTAGTGCTGGCAATGCACGAGCACTGCCAAAAGGCAAAGGAAGGCGCTTAGCATCCGGCTGTGCGCAAAGCTTTCAGACTGCCAGAGGACTGCAGCTGTGGTAAGCCCGCTTGCTCATTTGACGTTAGATGTCGCCTGCAAGAACTCCACCCGCATCTGGTTTATGCTGCTACCTGTTGTTAGGCGACAAGAAGGGCAAGAGTCGCGAATGCTTTTTCCTGCCTCATTTTGCTAGACCACGCTCTTCTGTGGCTCTTTAGTTCTTGCCAAACTGTTATGTGCGTGCTGCTGCTTCCATCTGACAAGGAGCACAGCCTTCTGACAGCAGCTTTCAACTTGTCTAAGGAAGAGCTTGGCCATTTAGATGTGATGCAAATCTGTGTGTGTGTAAAGTGCAGGTGCAAGCTCCTGACAAAGGTGTTCTCCAGTTTCAGTTTCTATCTTCCAGACACATTGGAAATGCTTTCCTCTGGCATTCACGCCAAGAGTCGCAGATTGCTTAACCCAGGAGCTCTGAGAATGGAACGGCAAGAGGTGCTCCGCTTACGTCATAAACAGTGCTCCAGAGCGCTTAGCAACGGCCACAACGAAACAGTGTGCGGGATAGTGACCATTCCCGCCTAGTGCTGGCAATGCACGAGCACTGCCAAAAGGCAAAGGAAGGCGCTTAGCATCCGGCTTGTGCGCAAAGCTTTCAGACTGCCAGAGGACCGCAGCTGTGGTAAGCCCGCTTGCTCATTTGACGTTAGATGTCGCCTGCAAGAACTTCACCCGCATCTGGTTTATGCTGCTACCTGTTGTTAGGCGACAACAAGAGCACATGTAACAAATGCTTTTTCATGACCCGTTTTGCTAGACCACGCTCTTTTGTGGCTTTGTAGTGCTTGCCAAACTGCTATGTGCGTGCTGCTTCTTCCATCTGACAAGGAGCACAGCCTTCTGACAGCAGCTTTCAACTTGTCTAAGGAAGAGCTTGGCCATTTAGATGTGATGCAAATCTGTGTGTGTGTAAGGTGCAGGTGCAAGCTCCTGACAAAGGTGTTCTCCAGTTTCAGTTTCTATCTGCCAGACACATTGGAAATGTTTTCCTCTGGCATTCGCACCAAGAGTCGCAGAATACTTTACTGAGGAGCTCTGAGAATGGAACGGCAAGAGGTGTTCAGCTTACGTCATAAACAGTGCTCCAGAGCGCTTAGCAACGGGCACAACGAAACGTGTCTGTGGGATAGTGACCATTCCCGCCTAGTGCTGGCAATGCACGAGCACTGCCAAAAGGCAAAGGAAGGCGCTTAGCATCCGGCTGTGCGCAAAGCTTTCAGACTGCCAGAGGACTGCAGCTCTGGTAAGCCTGCTTGCTCATTTGATGTTAGATGTCGCCTGCAAGAACTTCACCCCCATCTGGTTTATGCTGCTACTTGTTAGGCGACACGAAGGGCACAAGTCGCAAATGCTTTTTCCTGCCTCATTTTGCTAGACCACGCTCTTCTGTGGCTCTTTAGTTCTTGCCAAACTGTTATGTGCGTGCTGCTGCTTCCATCTGACAAGGAGCACAGCCTTCTGACAGCAGCTTTCAACTTGCCTAAGAAAGAGCTTGGCCATTTAGATGTGATGCAAATCTGTGTGTGTGTAAAGTGCAGGTGCAAGCTCCTGACAAAGGTGTTCTCCAGTTTCACTTTCTATCTGCCAGACACATTGGAAATGTTTTCCTTTGGCATTCACGCCAAGAGTCGCAGAATACTTTACTGAGGAGCTCTGAGAATGGAACGGCAAGAGGTGTTCCGCTTACGTCATAAACAGTGCTCCAGAGCGCTTAGCAACGGGCACAACGAAACGTGTGTGTGGGATAGTGACCATTCCCGCCTAGTGCTGGCAATGCACGAGCACTGCCAAAAGGCAAAGGAAGGCGCTTAGCATCCGGCTGTGCGCAAAGCTTTCAGACTGCCAGAGGACTGCAGCTGTGGTAAGCCCGCTTGCTCATTTGACGTTAGATGTCGCCTGCAAGAACTCCACCCGCATCTGGTTTATGCTGCTACCTGTTGTTAGGCGACAAGAAGGGCAAGAGTCGCGAATGCTTTTTCCTGCCTCATTTTGCTAGACCACGCTCTTCTGTGGCTCTTTAGTTCTTGCCAAACTGTTATGTGCGTGCTGCTGCTTCCATCTGACAAGGAGCACAGCCTTCTGACAGCAGCTTTCAACTTGTCTAAGGAAGAGCTTGGCCATTTAGATGTGATGCAAATCTGTGTGTGTGTAAAGTGCAGGTGCAAGCTCCTGACAAAGGTGTTCTCCAGTTTCAGTTTCTATCTGCCAGACACATTGGAAATGCTTTCCTCTGGCATTCACGCCAAGAGTCGCAGATTGCTTAACCCAGGAGCTCTGAGAATGGAACGGCAAGAGGTGCTCCGCTTACGTCATAAACAGTGCTCCAGAGCGCTTAGCAACGGCCACAACGAAACAGTGTGCGGGATAGTGACCATTCCCGCCTAGTGCTGGCAATGCACGAGCACTGCCAAAAGGCAAAGGAAGGCGCTTAGCATCCGGCTTGTGCGCAAAGCTTTCAGACTGCCAGAGGACTGTAGCTGTGGTAAGCCCGCTTGCTCATTTGACGTTAGATGTCGCCTGCAAGAACTTCACCCGCATCTGGTTTATGCTGCTACCTGTTGTTAGACGACAACAAGAGCACATGTAACAAATGCTTTTTCCTGACCCGTTTTGCTAGACCACGCTCTTTTGTGGCTCTGTAGTGCTTGCCAAACTGCTATGTGCATGTTGCTGCTTCCATCTGACAAGGAGCACAGCCGTCTGACAGCAGCTTTCAACTTGTCTAAGGAAGAGCTTGGCCATTTAGATGTGATGCAAATCTGTGTGTGTGTAAGGTGCAGGTGCAAGCTCCTGACAAAGGTGTTCTCCAGTTTCAGTTTCTATCTGCCAGACACATTGGAAATGTTTTCCTCTGGCATTTGCGCCAAGAGTTGCAGAATACTTAACTCAGGAGCTCTGAGAATGGAACGGCAAGAGGTGTTCAGCTTACGTCATAAACAGTGCTCCAGAGCGCTTAGCAACGGGCACAACGAAACGTGTCTGTGGGATAGTGACCATTCCCGCCTAGTGCTGGCAATTCACGAGCACTGCCAAAAGGCAAAGGAAGGCGCTTAGCATCCGGCTGTGCGCAAAGCTTTCAGACTGCCAGAGGACTGTAGCTGTGGTAAGCCCACTTGCTCATTTGACGTTAGATGTCGCCTGCAAGGACTCCACCCGCATCTGGTTTATGCTGCTACCTGTTGTTAGGCGACAAGAAGGGCACAAGTCGCGAATGCTTTTTCCTGCCTCATTTTGCTAGACCACGCTCTTCTGTGGCTCTTTAGTTCTTGCCAAACTGTTATGTGCGTGCTGCTGCTTCCATCTGACAAGGAGCACAGCCTTCTGACAGCAGCTTTCAACTTGCCTAAGAAAGAGCTTGGCCATTTAGATGTGATGCAAATCTGTGTGTGTGTAAAGTGCAGGTGCAAGCTCCTGACAAAGGTGTTCTCCAGTTTCACTTTCTATCTGCCAGACACATTGGAAATGTTTTCCTCCGGCATTCACGCCAAGAGTCGCAGATTGCTTAACCCAGGAGCTCTGAGAATGGAACGGCAAGAGGTGCTCCGCTTACGTCATAAACAGTGCTCCAGAGCGCTTAGCAACAGGCACAACGAAACGTGTCTGTGGGATAGTGACCATTCCCGCCTAGTGCTGGCAATGCACGAGCACTGCCAAAAGGCAAAGGAAGGCGCTTAGCATCCGGCTTGTGTGCAAAGCTTTCAGACTGCCAGAGGACTGCAGCTGTGGTAAGCCCGCTTGCTCATTTGACGTTAGATGTCGCCTGCAAGAACTCCACCCGCATCTGGTTTATGCTGCTACCTGTTGTTAGGCGACAAGAAGGGCACAAGTCGCAAATGCTTTTTCCTGCCTCATTTTGCTAGACCACGCTCTTCTGTGGCTCTTTAGTGCTTGCCAAACTCCTATGTGCGTGCTTCTGCTTCCATCTGACAAGGAGCACAGCCTTCTGACAGCAGCTTTCAACTTGTCTAAGGAAGAGCTTGGCCATTTAGATGTGATGCAAATCTGTGTGTGTGTAAGGTGCAGGTGCAAGCTCCTGACAAAGGTGTTCTCCAGTTTCAGTTTCTATCTGCCAGACACATTGGAAATGTTTTCCTCTGGCATTCGCACCAAGAGTCGCAGAATACTTAACCCAGGAGCTCTGAGAATGGAACGGCAAGAGGTGTTCAGCTTACGTCATAAACAGTGCTCCAGAGCGCTTAGCAACGGGCACAACGAAACGTGTCTGTGGGATAGTGACCATTCCCGCCTAGTGCTGGCAATGCACGAGCACTGCCAAAAGGCAAAGGAAGGCGCTTAGCATCCGGCTGTGCGCAAAGCTTTCAGACTGCCAGAGGACTGCAGCTGTGGTAAGCCCGCTTGCTCATTTGACGTTAGATGTCGCCTGCAAGAACTCCACCCGCATCTGGTTTATGCTGCTACCTGTTGTTAGGCGACAAGAAGGGCAAGAGTCGCGAATGCTTTTTCCTGCCTCATTTTGCTAGACCACGCTCTTCTGTGGCTCTTTAGTTCTTGCCAAACTGTTATGTGCGTGCTGCTGCTTCCATCTGACAAGGAGCACAGCCTTCTGACAGCAGCTTTCAACTTGTCTAAGGAAGAGCTTGGCCATTTAGATGTGATGCAAATCTGTGTGTGTGTAAAGTGCAGGTGCAAGCTCCTGACAAAGGTGTTCTCCAGTTTCAGTTTCTATCTGCCAGACACATTGGAAATGCTTTCCTCTGGCATTCACGCCAAGAGTCGCAGATTGCTTAACCAAGGAGCTCTGAGAATGGAACGGCAAGAGGTGCTCCACTTACGTCATAAACAGTGCTCCAGAGCGCTTAGCAACGGGCACAACGAAACAGTGTGCGGGATAGTGACCATTCCCGCCTAGTGCTGGCAATGCACGAGCACTGCCAAAAGGCAAAGGAAGGCGCTTAGCATCCGGCTTGTGCGCAAAGCTTTCAGACTGCCAGAGGACCGCAGCTGTGGTAAGCCCGCTTGCTCATTTGACGTTAGATGTCGCCTGCAAGAACTTCACCCGCATCTGGTTTATGCTGCTACCTGTTGTTAGGCGACAACAAGAGCACATGTAACAAATGCTTTTTCATGACCCGTTTTGCTAGACCACGCTCTTTTGTGGCTCTGTAGTGCTTGCCAAACTGCTATGTGCGTGCTGCTGCTTCCATCTGACAAGGAGCACAGCCTTCTGACAGCAGCTTTCAACTTGTCTAAGAAAGAGCTTGGCCATTTAGATGTGATGCAAATCTGTGTGTGTGTAAGGTGCAGGTGCAAGCTCCTGACAAAGGTGTTCTCCAGTTTCAGTTTCTATCTGCCAGACACATTGGAAATGTTTTCCTCTGGCATTTGCGCCAAGAGTTGCAGAATACTTAACTCAGGAGCTCTGAGAATGGAACGGCAAGAGGTGTTCAGCTTACGTCATAAACAGTGCTCCAGAGCGCTTAGCAACGGGCACAACGAAACGTGTCTGTGGGATAGTGACCATTCCCGCCTAGTGCTGGCAATGCACGAGCACTGCCAAAAGGCAAAGGAAGGCGCTTAGCATCCGGCTGTGCGCAAAGCTTTCAGACTGCCAGAGGACTGCAGCTGTGGTAAGCCCGCTTGCTCATTTGACGTTAGATGTCGCCTGCAAGAACTCCACCCGCATCTGGTTTATGCTGCTACCTGTTGTTAGGCGACAAGAAGGGCAAGAGTCGCGAATGCTTTTTCCTGCCTCATTTTGCTAGACCACGCTCTTCTGTGGCTCTTTAGTTCTTGCCAAACTGTTATGTGCGTGCTGCTGCTTCCATCTGACAAGGAGCACAGCCTTCTGACAGCAGCTTTCAACTTGTCTAAGGAAGAGCTTGGCCATTTAGATGTGATGCAAATCTGTGTGTGTGTAAAGTGCAGGTGCAAGCTCCTGACAAAGGTGTTCTCCAGTTTCAGTTTCTATCTTCCAGACACATTGGAAATGCTTTCCTCTGGCATTCACGCCAAGAGTCGCAGATTGCTTAACCCAGGAGCTCTGAGAATGGAACGGCAAGAGGTGCTCCGCTTACGTCATAAACAGTGCTCCAGAGCGCTTAGCAACGGCCACAACGAAACAGTGTGCGGGATAGTGACCATTCCCGCCTAGTGCTGGCAATGCACGAGCACTGCCAAAAGGCAAAGGAAGGCGCTTAGCATCCGGCTTGTGCGCAAAGCTTTCAGACTGCCAGAGGACCGCAGCTGTGGTAAGCCCGCTTGCTCATTTGACGTTAGATGTCGCCTGCAAGAACTTCACCCGCATCTGGTTTATGCTGCTACCTGTTGTTAGGCGACAACAAGAGCACATGTAACAAATGCTTTTTCATGACCCGTTTTGCTAGACCACGCTCTTTTGTGGCTCTGTAGTGCTTGCCAAACTGCTATGTGCGTGCTGCTGCTTCCATCTGACAAGGAGCACAGCCTTCTGACAGCAGCTTTCAACTTGTCTAAGGAAGAGCTTGGCCATTTAGATGTGATGCAAATCTGTGTGTGTGTAAGGTGCAGGTGCAAGCTCCTGACAAAGGTGTTCTCCAGTTTCAGTTTCTATCTGCCAGACACATTGGAAATGTTTTCCTCTGGCATTCGCACCAAGAGTCGCAGAATACTTTACTGAGGAGCTCTGAGAATGGAACGGCAAGAGGTGTTCAGCTTACGTCATAAACAGTGCTCCAGAGCGCTTAGCAACGGGCACAACGAAACGTGTCTGTGGGATAGTGACCATTCCCGCCTAGTGCTGGCAATGCACGAGCACTGCCAAAAGGCAAAGGAAGGCGCTTAGCATCCGGCTGTGCGCAAAGCTTTCAGACTGCCAGAGGACTGCAGCTCTGGTAAGCCTGCTTGCTCATTTGACGTTAGATGTCGCCTGCAAGAACTCCACCCGCATCTGGTTTATGCTGCTACCTGTTGTTAGGCGACAAGAAGGGCAAGAGTCGCAAATGCTTTTTCCTGCCTCATTTTGCTAGACCACGCTCTTCTGTGGCTCTTTAGTTCTTGCCAAACTGTTATGTGCGTGCTGCTGCTTCCATCTGACAAGGAGCACAGCCGTCTGACAGCAGCTTTCAACTTGTCTAAGGAAGAGCTTGGCCATTTAGATGTGATGCAAATCTGTGTGTGTGTAAGGTGCAGGTGCAAGCTCCTGACAAAGGTGTTCTCCAGTTTCAGTTTCTATCTGCCAGACACATTGGAAATGTTTTCCTCTGGCATTTGCGCCAAGAGTTGCAGAATACTTAACTCAGGAGCTCTGAGAATGGAACGGCAAGAGGTGTTCAGCTTACGTCATAAACAGTGCTCCAGAGCGCTTAGCAACGGGCACAACGAAACGTGTCTGTGGGATAGTGACCATTCCCGCCTAGTGCTGGCAATGCACGAGCACTGCCAAAAGGCAAAGGAAGGCGCTTAGCATCCGGCTGTGCGCAAAGCTTTCAGACTGCCAGAGGACTGCAGCTGTGGTAAGCCCGCTTGCTCATTTGATGTTAGATGTCGCCTGCAAGAACTTCACCCCCATCTGGTTTATGCTGCTACTTGTTGTTAGGCGACAAGAAGGGCACAAGTCGCGAATGCTTTTTCCTGCCTCATTTTGCTAGACCACGCTCTTCTGTGGCTCTTTAGTTCTTGCCAAACTGTTATGTGCGTGCTGCTGCTTCCATCTGACAAGGAGCACAGCCTTCTGACAGCAGCTTTCAACTTGCCTAAGAAAGAGCTTGGCCATTTAGATGTGATGCAAATCTGTGTGTGTGTAAAGTGCAGGTGCAAGCTCCTGACAAAGGTGTTCTCCAGTTTCACTTTCTATCTGCCAGACACATTGGAAATGTTTTCCTCCGGCATTCACGCCAAGAGTCGCAGATTGCTTAACCCAGGAGCTCTAAGAATGGAACGGCAAGAGGTGCTCCGCTTACGTCATAAACAGTGCTCCAGAGCGCTTAGCAACAGGCACAACGAAACGTGTCTGTGGGATAGTGACCATTCCCGCCTAGTGCTGGCAATGCACGAGCACTGCCAAAAGGCAAAGGAAGGCGCTTAGCATCCGGCTTGTGTGCAAAGCTTTCAGACTGCCAGAGGACTGCAGCTGTGGTAAGCCCGCTTGCTCATTTGACGTTAGATGTCGCCTGCAAGAACTCCACCCGCATCTGGTTTATGCTGCTACCTGTTGTTAGGCGACAAGAAGGGCACAAGTCGCAAATGCTTTTTCCTGCCTCATTTTGCTAGACCACGCTCTTCTGTGGCTCTTTAGTTCTTGCCAAACTCCTATGTGCGTGCTTCTGCTTCCATCTGACAAGGAGCACAGCCTTCTGACAGCAGCTTTCAACTTGTCTAAGGAAGAGCTTGGCCATTTAGATGTGATGCAAATCTGTGTGTGTGTAAGGTGCAGGTGCAAGCTCCTGACAAAGGTGTTCTCCAGTTTCAGTTTCTATCTGCCAGACACATTGGAAATGTTTTCCTCTGGCATTCGCACCAAGAGTCGCAGAATACTTAACCCAGGAGCTCTGAGAATGGAACGGCAAGAGGTGTTCAGCTTACGTCATAAACAGTGCTGCAGAGCGCTTAGCAACGGGCACAACGAAACGTGTCTGTGGGATAGTGACCATTCCCGCCTAGTGCTGGCAATGCACGAGCACTGCCAAAAGGCAAAGGAAGGCGCTTAGCATCCGGCTGTGCGCAAAGCTTTCAGACTGCCAGAGGACTGCAGCTGTGGTAAGCCCGCTTGCTCATTTGACGTTAGATGTCGCCTGCAAGAACTCCACCCGCATCTGGTTTATGCTGCTACCTGTTGTTAGGCGACAAGAAGGGCAAGAGTCGCGAATGCTTTTTCCTGCCTCATTTTGCTAGACCACGCTCTTCTGTGGCTCTTTAGATCTTGCCAAACTGTTATGTGCGTGCTGCTGCTTCCATCTGACAAGGAGCACAGCCTTCTGACAGCAGCTTTCAACTTGTCTAAGGAAGAGCTTGGCCATTTAGATGTGATGCAAATCTGTGTGTGTGTAAAGTGCAGGTGCAAGCTCCTGACAAAGGTGTTCTCCAGTTTCAGTTTCTATCTGCCAGACACATTGGAAATGCTTTCCTCTGGCATTCACGCCAAGAGTCGCAGATTGCTTAACCCAGGAGCTCTGAGAATGGAACGGCAAGAGGTGTTCAGCTTACGTCATAAACAGTGCTCCAGAGCGCTTAGCAACAGGCACAACGAAACGTGTCTGTGGGATAGTGACCATTCCCGCCTAGTGCTGGCAATGCACGAGCACTGCCAAAAGGCAAAGGAAGGCGCTTAGCATCCGGCTGTGCGCAAAGCTTTCAGACTGCCAGAGGACTGCAGCTGTGGTAAGCCTGCTTGCTCATTTGATGTTAGATGTCGCCTGCAAGAACTTCACCCCCATCTGGTTTATGCTGCTACTTGTTAGGCGACACGAAGGGCACAAGTCGCAAATGCTTTTTCCTGCCTCATTTTGCTAGACCACGCTCTTCTGTGGCTCTTTAGTTCTTGCCAAACTGTTATGTGCGTGCTGCTGCTTCCATCTGACAAGGAGCACAGCCTTCTGACAGCAGCTTTCAACTTGTCTAAGAAAGAGCTTGGCCATTTAGATGTGATGCAAATCTGTGTGTGTGTAAAGTGCAGGTGCAAGCTCCTGACAAAGGTGTTCTCCAGTTTCACTTTCTATCTGCCAGACACATTGGAAATGTTTTCCTCCGGCATTCACGCCAAGAGTCGCAGAATACTTTACTGAGGAGCTCTGAGAATGGAACGGCAAGAGGTGTTCCGCTTACGTCATAAACAGTGCTCCAGAGCGCTTAGCAACGGGCACAACGAAACGTGTGTGTGGGATAGTGACCATTCCCGCCTAGTGCTGGCAATGCACGAGCACTGCCAAAAGGCAAAGGAAGGCGCTTAGCATCCGGCTGTGCGCAAAGCTTTCAGACTGCCAGAGGACTGCAGCTGTGGTAAGCCCGCTTGCTCATTTGACGTTAGATGTCGCCTGCAAGAACTCCACCCGCATCTGGTTTATGCTGCTACCTGTTGTTAGGCGACAAGAAGGGCAAGAGTCGCGAATGCTTTTTCCTGCCTCATTTTGCTAGACCACGCTCTTCTGTGGCTCTTTAGTTCTTGCCAAACTGTTATGTGCGTGCTGCTGCTTCCATCTGACAAGGAGCACAGCCTTCTGACAGCAGCTTTCAACTTGTCTAAGGAAGAGCTTGGCCATTTAGATGTGATGCAAATCTGTGTGTGTGTAAAGTGCAGGTGCAAGCTCCTGACAAAGGTGTTCTCCAGTTTCAGTTTCTATCTGCCAGACACATTGGAAATGCTTTCCTCTGGCATTCACGCCAAGAGTCGCAGATTGCTTAACCCAGGAGCTCTGAGAATGGAACGGCAAGAGGTGTTCAGCTTACGTCATAAACAGTGCTCCAGAGCGCTTAGCAACAGGCACAACGAAACGTGTCTGTGGGATAGTGACCATTCCCGCCTAGTGCTGGCAATGCACGAGCACTGCCAAAAGGCAAAGGAAGGCGCTTAGCATCCGGCTGTGCGCAAAGCTTTCAGACTGCCAGAGGACTGCAGCTGTGGTAAGCCTGCTTGCTCATTTGATGTTAGATGTCGCCTGCAAGAACTTCACCCCCATTTGGTTTATGCTGCTACTTGTTAGGCGACACGAAGGGCACAAGTCGCAAATGCTTTTTCCTGCCTCATTTTGCTAGACCACGCTCTTCTGTGGCTCTTTAGTTCTTGCCAAACTGTTATGTGCGTGCTGCTGCTTCCATCTGACAAGGAGCACAGCCTTCTGACAGCAGCTTTCAACTTGCCTAAGAAAGAGCTTGGCCATTTAGATGTGATGCAAATCTGTGTGTGTGTAAAGTGCAGGTGCAAGCTCCTGACAAAGGTGTTCTCCAGTTTCACTTTCTATCTGCCAGACACATTGGAAATGTTTTCCTCCGGCATTCACGCCAAGAGTCGCAGAATACTTTACTGAGGAGCTCTGAGAATGGAACGGCAAGAGGTGTTCCGCTTACGTCATAAACAGTGCTCCAGAGCGCTTAGCAACGGGCACAACGAAACGTGTGTGTGGGATAGTGACCATTCCCGCCTAGTGCTGGCAATGCACGAGCACTGCCAAAAGGCAAAGGAAGGCGCTTAGCATCCGGCTGTGCGCAAAGCTTTCAGACTGCCAGAGGACTGCAGCTGTGGTAAGCCCGCTTGCTCATTTGACGTTAGATGTCGCCTGCAAGAACTCCACCCGCATCTGGTTTATGCTGCTACCTGTTGTTAGGCGACAAGAAGGGCAAGAGTCGCGAATGCTTTTTCCTGCCTCATTTTGCTAGACCACGCTCTTCTGTGGCTCTTTAGTTCTTGCCAAACTGTTATGTGCGTGCTGCTGCTTCCATCTGACAAGGAGCACAGCCTTCTGACAGCAGCTTTCAACTTGTCTAAGGAAGAGCTTGGCCATTTAGATGTGATGCAAATCTGTGTGTGTGTAAAGTGCAGGTGCAAGCTCCTGACAAAGGTGTTCTCCAGTTTCAGTTTCTATCTGCCAGACACATTGGAAATGCTTTCCTCTGGCATTCACGCCAAGAGTCGCAGATTGCTTAACCCAGGAGCTCTGAGAATGGAACGGCAAGAGGTGCTCCGCTTACGTCATAAACAGTGCTCCAGAGCGCTTAGCAATGGCCACAACGAAACAGTGTGCGGGATAGTGACCATTCCCGCCTAGTGCTGGCAATGCACGAGCACTGCCAAAAGGCAAAGGAAGGCGCTTAGCATCCGGCTTGTGCGCAAAGCTTTCAGACTGCCAGAGGACTGTAGCTGTGGTAAGCCCGCTTGCTCATTTGACGTTAGATGTCGCCTGCAAGAACTTCACCCGCATCTGGTTTATGCTGCTACCTGTTGTTAGGCGACAACAAGAGCACATGTAACAAATGCTTTTTCCTGACCCGTTTTGCTAGACCACGCTCTTTTGTGGCTCTGTAGTGCTTGCCAAACTCCTATGTGCGTGCTTCTGCTTCCATCTGACAAGGAGCACAGCCGTCTGACAGCAGCTTTCAACTTGTCTAAGGAAGAGCTTGGCCATTTAGATGTGATGCAAATCTGTGTGTGTGTAAGGTGCAGGTGCAAGCTCCTGACCAAGGTGTTCTCCAGTTTCAGTTTCTATCTGCCAGACACATTGGAAATGTTTTCCTCTGGCATTTGCGCCAAGAGTTGCAGAATACTTAACTCAGGAGCTCTGAGAATGGAACGGCAAGAGGTGTTCAGCTTACGTCATAAACAGTGCTCCAGAGCGCTTAGCAACGGGCACAACGAAACGTGTCTGTGGGATAGTGACCATTCCCGCCTAGTGCTGGCAATGCACGAGCACTGCCAAAAGGCAAAGGAAGGCGCTTAGCATCCGGCTGTGCGCAAAGCTTTCAGACTGCCAGAGGACTGCAGCTGTGGTAAGCCCGCTTGCTCATTTGATGTTAGATGTCGCCTGCAAGAACTTCACCCCCATCTGGTTTATGCTGCTACTTGTTGTTAGGCGACAAGAAGGGCACAAGTCGCAAATGCTTTTTCCTGCCTCATTTTGCTAGACCACGCTCTTCTGTGGCTCTTTAGTTCTTGCCAAACTGTTATGTGCGTGCTGCTGCTTCCATCTGACAAGGAGCACAGCCTTCTGACAGCAGCTTTCAACTTGTCTAAGGAAGAGCTTGGCCATTTAGATGTGATGCAAATCTGTGTGTGTGTAAGGTGCAGGTGCAAGCTCCTGACAAAGGTGTTCTCCAGTTTCAGTTTCTATCTGCCAGACACATTGGAAATGTTTTCCTCTGGCATTCGCACCAAGAGTCGCAGAATACTTTACTGAGGAGCTCTGAGAATGGAACGGCAAGAGGTGTTCAGCTTACGTCATAAACAGTGCTCCAGAGCGCTTAGCAACGGGCACAACGAAACGTGTCTGTGGGATAGTGACCATTCCCGCCTAGTGCTGGCAATTCACGAGCACTGCCAAAAGGCAAAGGAAGGCGCTTAGCATCCGGCTGTGCGCAAAGCTTTCAGACTGCCAGAGGACTGTAGCTGTGGTAAGCCCGCTTGCTCATTTGACGTTAGATGTCGCCTGCAAGGACTCCACCCGCATCTGGTTTATGCTGCTACCTGTTGTTAGGCGACAAGAAGGGCAAGAGTCGCGAATGCTTTTTCCTGCCTCATTTTGCTAGACCACGCTCTTCTGTGGCTCTTTAGTTCTTGCCAAACTGTTATGTGCGTGCTGCTGCTTCCATCTGACAAGGAGCACAGCCTTCTGACAGCAGCTTTCAACTTGCCTAAGAAAGAGCTTGGCCATTTAGATGTGATGCAAATCTGTGTGTGTGTAAAGTGCAGGTGCAAGCTCCTGACAAAGGTGTTCTCCAGTTTCAGTTTCTATCTGCCAGACACATTGGAAATGTTTTCCTCCGGCATTCACGCCAAGAGTCGCAGATTGCTTAACCCAGGAGCTCTGAGAATGGAACGGCAAGAGGTGCTCCGCTTACGTCATAAACAGTGCTCCAGAGCGCTTAGCAACAGGCACAACGAAATGTGTCTGTGGGATAGTGACCATTCCCGCCTAGTGCTGGCAATGCACGAGCACTGCCAAAAGGCAAAGGAAGGCGCTTAGCATCCGGCTTGTGTGCAAAGCTTTCAGACTGCCAGAGGACTGCAGCTGTGGTAAGCCCGCTTGCTCATTTGACGTTAGATGTCGCCTGCAAGAACTCCACCCGCATCTGGTTTATGCTGCTACCTGTTGTTAGGCGACAAGAAGGGCACAAGTCGCAAATGCTTTTTCCTGCCTCATTTTGCTAGACCATGCTCTTCTGTGGCTCTTTAGTTCTTGCCAAACTCCTATGTGCGTGCTTCTGCTTCCATCTGACAAGGAGCACAGCCTTCTGACAGCAGCTTTCAACTTGTCTAAGGAAGAGCTTGGCCATTTAGATGTGATGCAAATCTGTGTGTGTGTAAGGTGCAGGTGCAAGCTCCTGACAAAGGTGTTCTCCAGTTTCAGTTTCTATCTGCCAGACACATTGGAAATGTTTTCCTCTGGCATTCGCACCAAGAGTTGCAGAATACTTAACCCAGGAGCTCTGAGAATGGAACGGCAAGAGGTGTTCAGCTTACGTCATAAACAGTGCTGCAGAGCGCTTAGCAACGGGCACAACGAAACGTGTCTGTGGGATAGTGACCATTCCCGCCTAGTGCTGGCAATGCACGAGCACTGCCAAAAGGCAAAGGAAGGCGCTTAGCATCCGGCTTGTGCGCAAAGCTTTCAGACTGCCAGAGGACCGCAGCTGTGGTAAGCCCGCTTGCTCATTTGACGTTAGATGTCGCCTGCAAGAACTTCACCCGCATCTGGTTTATGCTGCTACCTGTTGTTAGGCGACAACAAGAGCACATGTAACAAATGCTTTTTCATGACCCGTTTTGCTAGACCACGCTCTTTTGTGGCTCTGTAGTGCTTGCCAAACTGCTATGTGCGTGCTGCTGCTTCCATCTGACAAGGAGCACAGCCTTCTGACAGCAGCTTTCAACTTGTCTAAGGAAGAGCTTGGCCATTTAGATGTGATGCAAATCTGTGTGTGTGTAAGGTGCAGGTGCAAGCTCCTGACAAAGGTGTTCTCCAGTTTCAGTTTCTATCTGCCAGACACATTGGAAATGTTTTCCTCTGGCATTCGCACCAAGAGTCGCAGAATACTTTACTGAGGAGCTCTGAGAATGGAACGGCAAGAGGTGTTCAGCTTACGTCATAAACAGTGCTCCAGAGCGCTTAGCAACGGGCACAACGAAACGTGTCTGTGGGATAGTGACCATTCCCGCCTAGTGCTGGCAATGCACGAGCACTGCCAAAAGGCAAAGGAAGGCGCTTAGCATCCGGCTGTGCGCAAAGCTTTCAGACTGCCAGAGGACTGCAGCTGTGGTAAGCCTGCTTGCTCATTTGATGTTAGATGTCGCCTGCAAGAACTCCACCCCCATCTGGTTTATGCTGCTACTTGTTAGGCGACAAGAAGGGCACAAGTCGCAAATGCTTTTTCCTGCCTCATTTTGCTAGACCACGCTCTTCTGTGGCTCTTTAGTTCTTGCCTAACTGTTATGTGCGTGCTGCTGCTTCCATCTGACAAGGAGCACAGCCTTCTGACAGCAGCTTTCAACTTGCCTAAGAAAGAGCTTGGCCATTTAGATGTGATGCAAATCTGTGTGTGTGTAAAGTGCAGGTGCAAGCTCCTGACAAAGGTGTTCTCCAGTTTCACTTTCTATCTGCCAGACACATTGGAAATGTTTTCCTCTGGCATTCACGCCAAGAGTCGCAGATTGCTTAACCCAGGAGCTCTGAGAATGGAACGGCAAGAGGTGCTCCGCTTACGTCATAAACAGTGCTCCAGAGCGCTTAGCAACGGCCACAACGAAACAGTGTGCGGGATAGTGACCATTCCCGCCTAGTGCTGGCAATGCACGAGCACTGCCAAAAGGCAAAGGAAGGCGCTTAGCATCCGGCTTGTGCGCAAAGCTTTCAGACTGCCAGAGGACCGCAGCTGTGGTAAGCCCGCTTGCTCATTTGACGTTAGATGTCGCCTGCAAGAACTTCACCCGCATCTGGTTTATGCTGCTACCTGTTGTTAGGCGACAACAAGAGCACATGTAACAAATGCTTTTTCATGACCCGTTTTGCTAGACCACGCTCTTTTGTGGCTCTGTAGTGCTTGCCAAACTGCTATGTGCGTGCTGCTGCTTCCATCTGACAAGGAGCACAGCCTTCTGACAGCAGCTTTCAACTTGTCTAAGGAAGAGCTTGGCCATTTAGATGTGATGCAAATCTGTGTGTGTGTAAGGTGCAGGTGCAAGCTCCTGACAAAGGTGTTCTCCAGTTTCAGTTTCTATCTGCCAGACACACTGGAAATGTTTTCCTCTGGCATTCGCACCAAGAGTCGCAGAATACTTAACCCAGGAGCTCTGAGAATGGAACGGCAAGAGGTGTTCAGCTTACGTCATAAACAGTGCTCCAGAGCGCTTAGCAACGGGCACAACGAAACGTGTCTGTGGGATAGTGACCATTCCCGCCTAGTGCTGGCAATTCACGAGCACTGCCAAAAGGCAAAGGAAGGCGCTTAGCATCCGGCTGTGCGCAAAGCTTTCAGACTGCCAGAGGACTGTAGCTGTGGTAAGCCCGCTTGCTCATTTGACGTTAGATGTCGCCTGCAAGAACTCCACCCGCATCTGGTTTATGCTGCTACCTGTTGTTAGGCGACAAGAAGGGCACAAGTCGCGAATGCTTTTTCCTGCCTCATTTTGCTAGACCACGCTCTTCTGTGGCTCTTTAGTTCTTGCCAAACTGTTATGTGCGTGCTGCTGCTTCCATCTGACAAGGAGCACAGCCTTCTGACAGCAGCTTTCAACTTGCCTAAGAAAGAGCTTGGCCATTTAGATGTGATGCAAATCTGTGTGTGTGTAAAGTGCAGGTGCAAGCTCCTGACAAAGGTGTTCTCCAGTTTCACTTTCTATCTGCCAGACACATTGGAAATGTTTTCCTCCGGCATTCACGCCAAGAGTCGCAGAATACTTTACTGAGGAGCTCTGAGAATGGAACGGCAAGAGGTGTTCCGCTTACGTCATAAACAGTGCTCCAGAGCGCTTAGCAACGGGCACAACGAAACGTGTGTGTGGGATAGTGACCATTCCCGCCTAGTGCTGGCAATGCACGAGCACTGCCAAAAGGCAAAGGAAGGCGCTTAGCATCCGGCTGTGCGCAAAGCTTTCAGACTGCCAGAGGACTGCAGCTGTGGTAAGCCCGCTTGCTCATTTGACGTTAGATGTCGCCTGCAAGAACTCCACCCGCATCTGGTTTATGCTGCTACCTGTTGTTAGGCGACAAGAAGGGCAAGAGTCGCGAATGCTTTTTCCTGCCTCATTTTGCTAGACCACGCTCTTCTGTGGCTCTTTAGTTCTTGCCAAACTCCTATGTGCGTGCTTCTGCTTCCATCTGACAAGGAGCACAGCCTTCTGACAGCAGCTTTCAACTTGTCTAAGGAAGAGCTTGGCCATTTAGATGTGATGCAAATCTGTGTGTGTGTAAGGTGCAGGTGCAAGCTCCTGACAAAGGTGTTCTCCAGTTTCAGTTTCTATCTGCCAGACACATTGGAAATGTTTTCCTCTGGCATTCGCACCAAGAGTCGCAGAATACTTAACCCAGGAGCTCTGAGAATGGAACGGCAAGAGGTGTTCAGCTTACGTCATAAACAGTGCTGCAGAGCGCTTAGCAACGGGCACAACGAAACGTGTCTGTGGGATAGTGACCATTCCCGCCTAGTGCTGGCAATGCACGAGCACTGCCAAAAGGCAAAGGAAGGCGCTTAGCATCCGGCTGTGCGCAAAGCTTTCAGACTGCCAGAGGACTGCAGCTGTGGTAAGCCCGCTTGCTCATTTGACGTTAGATGTCGCCTGCAAGAACTCCACCCGCATCTGGTTTATGCTGCTACCTGTTGTTAGGCGACAAGAAGGGCAAGAGTCGCGAATGCTTTTTCCTGCCTCATTTTGCTAGACCACGCTCTTCTGTGGCTCTTTAGTTCTTGCCAAACTGTTATGTGCGTGCTGCTGCTTCCATCTGACAAGGAGCACAGCCTTCTGACAGCAGCTTTCAACTTGTCTAAGGAAGAGCTTGGCCATTTAGATGTGATGCAAATCTGTGTGTGTGTAAGGTGCAGGTGCAAGCTCCTGACAAAGGTGTTCTCCAGTTTCAGTTTCTATCTTCCAGACACATTGGAAATGCTTTCCTCTGGCATTCACGCCAAGAGTCGCAGATTGCTTAACCCAGGAGCTCTGAGAATGGAACGGCAAGAGGTGCTCCGCTTACGTCATAAACAGTGCTCCAGAGCGCTTAGCAACGGCCACAACGAAACAGTGTGCGGGATAGTGACCATTCCCGCCTAGTGCTGGCAATGCACGAGCACTGCCAAAAGGCAAAGGAAGGCGCTTAGCATCCGGCTTGTGCGCAAAGCTTTCAGACTGCCAGAGGACCGCAGCTGTGGTAAGCCCGCTTGCTCATTTGACGTTAGATGTCGCCTGCAAGAACTTCACCCGCATCTGGTTTATGCTGCTACCTGTTGTTAGGCGACAACAAGAGCACATGTAACAAATGCTTTTTCATGACCCGTTTTGCTAGACCACGCTCTTTTGTGGCTCTGTAGTGCTTGCCAAACTGCTATGTGCGTGCTGCTGCTTCCATCTGACAAGGAGCACAGCCTTCTGACAGCAGCTTTCAACTTGTCTAAGGAAGAGCTTGGCCATTTAGATGTGATGCAAATCTGTGTGTGTGTAAGGTGCAGGTGCAAGCTCCTGACAAAGGTGTTCTCCAGTTTCACTTTCTATCTGCCAGACACATTGGAAATGTTTTCCTCCGGCATTCACGCCAAGAGTCGCAGATTGCTTAACCCAGGAGCTCTGAGAATGGAACGGCAAGAGGTGCTCCGCTTACGTCATAAACAGTGCTCCAGAGCGCTTAGCAACAGGCACAACGAAACGTGTCTGTGGGATAGTGACCATTCCCGCCTAGTGCTGGCAATGCACGAGCACTGCCAAAAGGCAAAGGAAGGCGCTTAGCATCCGGCTTGTGTGCAAAGCTTTCAGACTGCCAGAGGACTGCAGCTGTGGTAAGCCCGCTTGCTCATTTGACGTTAGATGTCGCCTGCAAGAACTCCACCCGCATCTGGTTTATGCTGCTACCTGTTGTTAGGCGACAAAAAGGGCACAAGTCGCAAATGCTTTTTCATGACCCGTTTTGCTAGACCACGCTCTTTTGTGGCTCTGTAGTGCTTGCCAAACTCCTATGTGCGTGCTTCTGCTTCCATCTGACAAGGAGCACAGCCTTCTGACAGCAGCTTTCAACTTGTCTAAGGAAGAGCTTGGCCATTTAGATGTGATGCAAATCTGTGTGTGTGTAAGGTGCAGGTGCAAGCTCCTGACAAAGGTGTTCTCCAGTTTCAGTTTCTATCTGCCAGACACATTGGAAATGTTTTCCTCTGGCATTCGCACCAAGAGTCGCAGAATACTTAACCCAGGAGCTCTGAGAATGGAACGGCAAGAGGTGTTCAGCTTACGTCATAAACAGTGCTCCAGAGCGCTTAGCAACGGGCACAACGAAACGTGTCTGTGGGATAGTGACCATTCCCGCCTAGTGCTGGCAATGCACGAGCACTGCCAAAAGGCAAAGGAAGGCGCTTAGCATCCGGCTGTGCGCAAAGCTTTCAGACTGCCAGAGGACTGCAGCTGTGGTAAGCCCGCTTGCTCATTTGACGTTAGATGTCGCCTGCAAGAACTCCACCCGCATCTGGTTTATGCTGCTACCTGTTGTTAGGCGACAAGAAGGGCAAGAGTCGCGAATGCTTTTTCCTGCCTCATTTTGCTAGACCACGCTCTTCTGTGGCTCTTTAGTTCTTGCCAAACTGTTATGTGCGTGCTGCTGCTTCCATCTGACAAGGAGCACAGCCTTCTGACAGCAGCTTTCAACTTGTCTAAGGAAGAGCTTGGCCATTTAGATGTGATGCAAATCTGTGTGTGTGTAAAGTGCAGGTGCAAGCTCCTGACAAAGGTGTTCTCCAGTTTCAGTTTCTATCTGCCAGACACATTGGAAATGCTTTCCTCTGGCATTCGCACCAAGAGTCGCAGATTGCTTAACCCAGGAGCTCTGAGAATGGAACGGCAAGAGGTGCTCCGCTTACGTCATAAACAGTGCTCCAGAGCGCTTAGCAACAGGCACAACGAAACGTGTCTGTGGGATAGTGACCATTCCCGCCTAGTGCTGGCAATGCACGAGCACTGCCAAAAGGCAAAGGAAGGTGCTTAGCATCCGGCTTGTGCGCAAAGCTTTCAGACTGCCAGAGGACCGCAGCTGTGGTAAGCCCGCTTGCTCATTTGACGTTAGATGTCGCCTGCAAGAACTTCACCCGCATCTGGTTTATGCTGCTACCTGTTGTTAGGCGACAACAAGAGCACATGTAACAAATGCTTTTTCATGACCCGTTTTGCTAGACCACGCTCTTTTGTGGCTCTGTAGTGCTTGCCAAACTGCTATGTGCGTGCTGCTGCTTCCATCTGACAAGGAGCACAGCCTTCTGACAGCAGCTTTCAACTTGTCTAAGAAAGAGCTTGGCCATTTAGATGTGATGCAAATCTGTGTGTGTGTAAGGTGCAGGTGCAAGCTCCTGACAAAGGTGTTCTCCAGTTTCAGTTTCTATCTGCCAGACACATTGGAAATGTTTTCCTCTGGCATTCGCACCAAGAGTCGCAGAATACTTAACCCAGGAGCTCTGAGAATGGAACGGCAAGAGGTGTTCAGCTTACGTCATAAACAGTGCTCCAGAGCGCTTAGCAACGGGCACAACGAAACGTGTCTGTGGGATAGTGACCATTCCCGCCTAGTGCTGGCAATGCACGAGCACTGCCAAAAGGCAAAGGAAGGCGCTTAGCATCCGGCTGTGCGCAAAGCTTTCAGACTGCCAGAGGACTGCAGCTGTGGTAAGCCTGCTTGCTCATTTGATGTTAGATGTCGCCTGCAAGAACTTCACCCGCATCTGGTTTATGCTGCTACTTGTTAGGCGACAAGAAGGGCACAAGTCGCAAATGCTTTTTCCTGCCTCATTTTGCTAGACCACGCTCTTCTGTGGCTCTTTAGTTCTTGCCAAACTGTTATGTGCGTGCTGCTGCTTCCATCTGACAAGGAGCACAGCCTTCTGACAGCAGCTTTCAACTTGTCTAAGGAAGAGCTTGGCCATTTAGATGTGATGCAAATCTGTGTGTGTGTAAGGTGCAGGTGCAAGCTCCTGACAAAGGTGTTCTCCAGTTTCACTTTCTATCTGCCAGACACATTGGAAATGTTTTCCTCCGGCATTCACGCCAAGAGTCGCAGAATACTTTACTGAGGAGCTCTGAGAATGGAACGGCAAGAGGTGTTCCGCTTACGTCATAAACAGTGCTCCAGAGCGCTTAGCAACGGGCACAACGAAACGTGTCTGTGGGATAGTGACCATTCCCGCCTAGTGCTGGCAATGCACGAGCACTGCCAAAAGGCAAAGGAAGGCGCTTAGCATCCGGCTGTGCGCAAAGCTTTCAGACTGCCAGAGGACTGCAGCTGTGGTAAGCCCGCTTGCTCATTTGACGTTAGATGTCGCCTGCAAGAACTCCACCCGCATCTGGTTTATGCTGCTACCTGTTGTTAGGCGACAAGAAGGGCAAGAGTCGCGAATGCTTTTTCCTGCCTCATTTTGCTAGACCACGCTCTTCTGTGGCTCTTTAGTTCTTGCCAAACTGTTATGTGCGTGCTGCTGCTTCCATCTGACAAGGAGCACAGCCTTCTGACAGCAGCTTTCAACTTGTCTAAGGAAGAGCTTGGCCATTTAGATGTGATGCAAATCTGTGTGTGTGTAAAGTGCAGGTGCAAGCTCCTGACAAAGGTGTTCTCCAGTTTCAGTTTCTATCTGCCAGACACATTGGAAATGCTTTCCTCTGGCATTCACGCCAAGAGTCGCAGATTGCTTAACCCAGGAGCTCTGAGAATGGAACGGCAAGAGGTGCTCCGCTTACGTCATAAACAGTGCTCCAGAGCGCTTAGCAACAGGCACAACGAAACGTGTCTGTGGGATAGTGACCATTCCCGCCTAGTGCTGGCAATGCACGAGCACTGCCAAAAGGCAAAGGAAGGCGCTTAGCATCCGGCTTGTGCGCAAAGCTTTCAGACTGCCAGAGGACTGTAGCTGTGGTAAGCCCGCTTGCTCATTTGACGTTAGATGTCGCCTGCAAGAACTTCACCCGCATCTGGTTTATGCTGCTACCTGTTGTTAGGCGACAACAAGAGCACATGTAACAAATGCTTTTTCCTGACCCGTTTTGCTAGACCACGCTCTTTTGTGGCTCTGTAGTGCTTGCCAAACTGCTATGTGCATGTTGCTGCTTCCATCTGACAAGGAGCACAGCCGTCTGACAGCAGCTTTCAACTTGTCTAAGGAAGAGCTTGGCCATTTAGATGTGATGCAAATCTGTGTGTGTGTAAGGTGCAGGTGCAAGCTCCTGACAAAGGTGTTCTCCAGTTTCAGTTTCTATCTGCCAGACACATTGGAAATGTTTTCCTCTGGCATTTGCGCCAAGAGTTGCAGAATACTTAACTCAGGAGCCCTGAGAATGGAACGGCAAGAGGTGTTCAGCTTACGTCATAAACAGTGCTCCAGAGCGCTTAGCAACGGGCACAACGAAACGTGTCTGTGGGATAGTGACCATTCCCGCCTAGTGCTGGCAATGCACGAGCACTGCCAAAAGGCAAAGGAAGGCGCTTAGCATCCGGCTGTGCGCAAAGCTTTCAGACTGCCAGAGGACTGCAGCTGTGGTAAGCCTGCTTGCTCATTTGATGTTAGATGTCGCCTGCAAGAACTTCACCCGCATCTGGTTTATGCTGCTACTTGTTAGGCGACAAGAAGGGCACAAGTCGCAAATGCTTTTTCCTGCCTCATTTTGCTAGACCACGCTCTTCTGTGGCTCTTTAGTTCTTGCCAAACTGTTATGTGCATGCTGCTGCTTCCATCTGACACGGAGCACAGCCTTCTGACAGCAGCTTTCAACTTGTCTAAGGAAGAGCTTGGCCATTTAGATGTGATGCAAATCTGTGTGTGTGTAAGGTGCAGGTGCAAGCTCCTGACAAAGGTGTTCTCCAGTTTCAGTTTCTATCTGCCAGACACATTGGAAATGTTTTCCTCTGGCATTCGCACCAAGAGTCGCAGAATACTTTACTGAGGAGCTCTGAGAATGGAACGGCAAGAGGTGTTCCGCTTACGTCATAAACAGTGCTCCAGAGCGCTTAGCAACGGGCACAACGAAACGTGTGTGTGGGATAGTGACCATTCCCGCCTAGTGCTGGCAATGCACGAGCACTGCCAAAAGGCAAAGGAAGGCGCTTAGCATCCGGCTGTGCGCAAAGCTTTCAGACTGCCAGAGGACTGCAGCTGTGGTAAGCCCGCTTGCTCATTTGACGTTAGATGTCGCCTGCAAGAACTCCACCCGCATCTGGTTTATGCTGCTACCTGTTGTTAGGCGACAAGAAGGGCAAGAGTCGCGAATGCTTTTTCCTGCCTCATTTTGCTAGACCACGCTCTTCTGTGGCTCTTTAGTTCTTGCCAAACTGTTATGTGCGTGCTGCTGCTTCCATCTGACAAGGAGCACAGCCTTCTGACAGCAGCTTTCAACTTGTCTAAGGAAGAGCTTGGCCATTTAGATGTGATGCAAATCTGTGTGTGTGTAAAGTGCAGGTGCAAGCTCCTGACAAAGGTGTTCTCCAGTTTCACTTTCTATCTGCCAGACACATTGGAAATGTTTTCCTCCGGCATTCACGCCAAGAGTCGCAGATTGCTTAACCCAGGAGCTCTGAGAATGGAACGGCAAGAGGTGCTCCGCTTACGTCATAAACAGTGCTCCAGAGCGCTTAGCAACAGGCACAACGAAACGTGTCTGTGGGATAGTGACCATTCCCGCCTAGTGCTGGCAATGCACGAGCACTGCCAAAAGGCAAAGGAAGGCGCTTAGCATCCGGCTTGTGTGCAAAGCTTTCAGACTGCCAGAGGACTGCAGCTGTGGTAAGCCCGCTTGCTCATTTGACGTTAGATGTCGCCTGCAAGAACTCCACCCGCATCTGGTTTATGCTGCTACCTGTTGTTAGGCGACAAGAAGGGCACAAGTCGCGAATGCTTTTTCCTGCCTCATTTTGCTAGACCACGCTCTTCTGTGGCTCTTTAGTTCTTGCCAAACTGTTATGTGCGTGCTGCTGCTTCCATCTGACAAGGAGCACAGCCTTCTGACAGCAGCTTTCAACTTGTCTAAGGAAGAGCTTGGCCATTTAGATGTGATGCAAATCTGTGTGTGTGTAAAGTGCAGGTGCAAGCTCCTGACAAAGGTGTTCTCCAGTTTCAGTTTCTATCTGCCAGACACATTGGAAATGCTTTCCTCTGGCATTCACGCCAAGAGTCGCAGATTGCTTAACCCAGGAGCTCTGAGAATGGAACGGCAAGAGGTGCTCCGCTTACGTCATAAACAGTGCTCCAGAGCGCTTAGCAACGGCCACAACGAAACAGTGTGCGGGATAGTGACCATTCCCGCCTAGTGCTGGCAATGCACGAGCACTGCCAAAAGGCAAAGGAAGGCGCTTAGCATCCGGCTTGTGCGCAAAGCTTTCAGACTGCCAGAGGACCGCAGCTGTGGTAAGC
This sequence comes from Poecile atricapillus, assembly GCF_030490865.1. NCBI lineage: Eukaryota > Metazoa > Chordata > Aves > Passeriformes > Paridae > Poecile > Poecile atricapillus. Next base: position 455,676 of record NC_081262.1, on the reverse strand, counting down.
CCGCTTGCTCATTTGACGTTAGATGTCGCCTGCAAGAACTTCACCCGCATCTGGTTTATGCTGCTACCTGTTGTTAGGCGACAACAAGAGCACATGTAACAAATGCTTTTTCCTGACCCGTTTTGCTAGACCACGCTCTTTTGTGGCTCTGTAGTGCTTGCCAAACTGCTATGTGCGTGCTGCTGCTTCCATCTGACAAGGAGCACAGCCTTCTGACAGCAGCTTTCAACTTGTCTAAGGAAGAGCTTGGCCATTTAGATGTGATGCAAATCTGTGTGTGTGTAAGGTGCAGGTGCAAGCTCCTGACAAAGGTGTTCTCCAGTTTCAGTTTCTATCTGCCAGACACATTGGAAATGTTTTCCTCTGGCATTCGCACCAAGAGTCGCAGAATACTTTACTGAGGAGCTCTGAGAATGGAACGGCAAGAGGTGTTCAGCTTACGTCATAAACAGTGCTCCAGAGCGCTTAGCAACGGGCACAACGAAACGTGTCTGTGGGATAGTGACCATTCCCGCCTAGTGCTGGCAATGCACGAGCACTGCCAAAAGGCAAAGGAAGGCGCTTAGCATCCGGCTGTGCGCAAAGCTTTCAGACTGCCAGAGGACTGCAGCTGTGGTAAGCCCGCTTGCTCATTTGACGTTAGATGTCGCCTGCAAGAACTTCACCCGCATCTGGTTTATGCTGCTACCTGTTGTTAGGCGACAACAAGAGCACATGTAACAAATGCTTTTTCCTGACCCGTTTTGCTAGACCACGCTCTTTTGTGGCTCTTTAATGCTTGCCAAACTGCTATGTGCATGCTGCTGCTTCCATCTGACAAGGAGCACAGCCTTCTGACAGCAGCTTTCAACTTGTCTAAGGAAGAGCTTGGCCATTTAGATGAGATGCAAATCTGTGTGTGTGTAAAGTGCAGGTGCAAGCTCCTGACAAAGGTTTTCTCCAGGTTCAGTTTCTCCCTGTCAGACACATTGGAAATGTTTTCCTCTGGCATTCACGCCAAGAGTTGCAGATTGCTTAACCCAGGAGCTCTGAGAATGGAACGGCAAGAGGTGCTCCGCTTACGTCATAAACAGTGCTCCAGAGCGCTTAGCAACGGGCACAACGAAACGTGTCTGTGGGATAGTGACCATTCCCGCCTAGTGCTGGCAATGCACGAGCACTGCCAAAAGGCAAAGGAAGGCGCTTAGCATCCGGCTGTGCGCAAAGCTTTCAGACTGCCAGAGGACTGCAGCTGTGGTAAGCCTGCTTGCTCATTTGATGTTAGATGTCGCTTGCAAGAACTTCACCCGCATCTGGTTTATGCTGCTACCTGTTGTTAGGCGACAACAAGAGCACATGTAGCAAATGCTTTTTCCTGACCCGTTTTGCTAGACGACGCTCTTTTGTGGCTCTTTAGTTCTTGCCAAACTGTTATGTGCGTGCTGCTGCTTCCATCTGACAAGGAGCACAGCCTTCTGACAGCAGCTTTCAACTTGTCTAAGGAAGAGCTTGGCCATTTAGATGTGATGCAAATCTGTGTGTGTGTAAGGTGCAGGTGCAAGCTCCTGACAAAGGTGTTCTCCAGTTTCAGTTTCTATCTGCCAGACACATTGGAAATGTTTTCCTCTGGCATTCGCACCAAGAGTCGCAGAATACTTTACTGAGGAGCTCTGAGAATGGAACGGCAAGAGGTGTTCAGCTTACGTCATAAACAGTGCTCCAGAGCGCTTAGCAACGGCCACAACGAAACGTGTCTGTGGGATAGTGACCATTCCCGCCTAGTGCTGGCAATGCACGAGCACTGCCAAAAGGCAAAGGAAGGCGCTTAGCATCCGGCTTGTGTGCAAAGCTTTCAGACTGCCAGAGGACTGCAGCTGTGGTAAGCCCGCTTGCTCATTTGACGTTAGATGTCGCCTGCAAGAACTCCACCCGCATCTGGTTTATGCTGCTACCTGTTGTTAGGCGACAAAAAGGGCACAAGTCGCAAATGCTTTTTCCTGCCTCATTTTGCTAGACCACGCTCTTCTGTGGCTCTTTAGTTCTTGCCAAACTCCTATGTGCGTGCTTCTGCTTCCATCTGACAAGGAGCACAGCCTTCTGACAGCAGCTTTCAACTTGTCTAAGGAAGAGCTTGGCCATTTAGATGTGATGCAAATCTGTGTGTGTGTAAGGTGCAGGTGCAAGCTCCTGACAAAGGTGTTCTCCAGTTTCAGTTTCTATCTGCCAGACACATTGGAAATGTTTTCCTCTGGCATTCGCACCAAGAGTCGCAGAATACTTAACCCAGGAGCTCTGAGAATGGAACGGCAAGAGGTGTTCAGCTTACGTCATAAACAGTGCTCCAGAGCGCTTAGCAACGGGCACAACGAAACGTGTCTGTGGGATAGTGACCATTCCCGCCTAGTGCTGGCAATGCACGAGCACTGCCAAAAGGCAAAGGAAGGCGCTTAGCATCCGGCTGTGCGCAAAGCTTTCAGACTGCCAGAGGACTGCAGCTGTGGTAAGCCCGCTTGCTCATTTGACGTTAGATGTCGCCTGCAAGAACTCCACCCGCATCTGGTTTATGCTGCTACCTGTTGTTAGGCGACAAGAAGGGCAAGAGTCGCGAATGCTTTTTCCTGCCTCATTTTGCTAGACCACGCTCTTCTGTGGCTCTTTAGTTCTTGCCAAACTGTTATGTGCGTGCTGCTGCTTCCATCTGACAAGGAGCACAGCCTTCTGACAGCAGCTTTCAACTTGTCTAAGGAAGAGCTTGGCCATTTAGATGTGATGCAAATCTGTGTGTGTGTAAAGTGCAGGTGCAAGCTCCTGACAAAGGTGTTCTCCAGTTTCAGTTTCTATCTGCCAGACACATTGGAAATGCTTTCCTCTGGCATTCACGCCAAGAGTCGCAGATTGCTTAACCCAGGAGCTCTGAGAATGGAACGGCAAGAGGTGCTCCGCTTACGTCATAAACAGTGCTCCAGAGCGCTTAGCAACGGCCACAACGAAACAGTGTGCGGGATAGTGACCATTCCCGCCTAGTGCTGGCAATGCACGAGCACTGCCAAAAGGCAAAGGAAGGTGCTTAGCATCCGGCTTGTGCGCAAAGCTTTCAGACTGCCAGAGGACCGCGGCTGTGGTAAGCCCGCTTGCTCATTTGACGTTAGATGTCGCCTGCAAGAACTTCACCCGCATCTGGTTTATGCTGCTACCTGTTGTTAGGCGACAACAAGAGCACATGTAACAAATGCTTTTTCATGACCCGTTTTGCTAGACCACGCTCTTTTGTGGCTCTGTAGTGCTTGCCAAACTGCTATGTGCGTGCTGCTGCTTCCATCTGACAAGGAGCACAGCCTTCTGACAGCAGCTTTCAACTTGTCTAAGAAAGAGCTTGGCCATTTAGATGTGATGCAAATCTGTGTGTGTGTAAGGTGCAGGTGCAAGCTCCTGAAGAAGGTGTTCTCCAGTTTCAGTTTCTATCTGCCAGACACATTGGAAATGTTTTCCTCTGGCATTCGCACCAAGAGTCGCAGAATACTTAACCCAGGAGCTCTGAGAATGGAACGGCAAGAGGTGTTCAGCTTACGTCATAAACAGTGCTCCAGAGCGCTTAGCAACGGGCACAACGAAACGTGTCTGTGGGATAGTGACCATTCCCGCCTAGTGCTGGCAATGCACGAGCACTGCCAAAAGGCAAAGGAAGGCGCTTAGCATCCGGCTTGTGTGCAAAGCTTTCAGACTGCCAGAGGACTGCAGCTGTGGTAAGCCCGCTTGCTCATTTGACGTTAGATGTCGCCTGCAAGAACTCCACCCGCATCTGGTTTATGCTGCTACCTGTTGTTAGGCGACAAAAAGGGCACAAGTCGCAAATGCTTTTTCCTGCCTCATTTTGCTAGACCACGCTCTTCTGTGGCTCTTTAGTTCTTGCCAAACTCCTATGTGCGTGCTTCTGCTTCCATCTGACAAGGAGCACAGCCTTCTGACAGCAGCTTTCAACTTGTCTAAGGAAGAGCTTGGCCATTTAGATGTGATGCAAATCTGTGTGTGTGTAAGGTGCAGGTGCAAGCTCCTGACAAAGGTGTTCTCCAGTTTCAGTTTCTATCTGCCAGACACATTGGAAATGTTTTCCTCTGGCATTCGCACCAAGAGTCGCAGAATACTTAACCCAGGAGCTCTGAGAATGGAACGGCAAGAGGTGTTCAGCTTACGTCATAAACAGTGCTCCAGAGCGCTTAGCAACGGGCACAACGAAACGTGTGTGTGGGATAGTGACCATTCCCGCCTAGTGCTGGCAATGCACGAGCACTGCCAAAAGGCAAAGGAAGGCGCTTAGCATCCGGCTGTGCGCAAAGCTTTCAGACTGCCAGAGGACTGCAGCTGTGGTAAGCCCGCTTGCTCATTTGACGTTAGATGTCGCCTGCAAGAACTCCACCCGCATCTGGTTTATGCTGCTACCTGTTGTTAGGCGACAAGAAGGGCAAGAGTCGCGAATGCTTTTTCCTGCCTCATTTTGCTAGACCACGCTCTTCTGTGGCTCTTTAGTTCTTGCCAAACTGTTATGTGCGTGCTGCTGCTTCCATCTGACAAGGAGCACAGCCTTCTGACAGCAGCTTTCAACTTGTCTAAGGAAGAGCTTGGCCATTTAGATGTGATGCAAATCTGTGTGTGTGTAAGGTGCAGGTGCAAGCTCCTGACAAAGGTGTTCTCCAGTTTCAGTTTCTATCTGCCAGACACATTGGAAATGTTTTCCTCTGGCATTCGCACCAAGAGTCGCAGAATACTTTACTGAGGAGCTCTGAGAATGGAACGGCAAGAGGTGTTCAGCTTACGTCATAAACAGTGCTCCAGAGCGCTTAGCAACGGCCACAACGAAACGTGTCTGTGGGATAGTGACCATTCCCGCCTAGTGCTGGCAATGCACGAGCACTGCCAAAAGGCAAAGGAAGGCGCTTAGCATCCGGCTGTGCGCAAAGCTTTCAGACTGCCAGAGGACTGCAGCTGTGGTAAGCCCGCTTGCTCATTTGACGTTAGATGTCGCCTGCAAGAACTCCACCCGCATCTGGTTTATGCTGCTACCTGTTGTTAGGCGACAAGAAGGGCAAGAGTCGCGAATGCTTTTTCCTGCCTCATTTTGCTAGACCACGCTCTTCTGTGGCTCTTTAGTTCTTGCCAAACTGTTATGTGCGTGCTGCTGCTTCCATCTGACAAGGAGCACAGCCTTCTGACAGCAGCTTTCAACTTGTCTAAGGAAGAGCTTGGCCATTTAGATGTGATGCAAATCTGTGTGTGTGTAAAGTGCAGGTGCAAGCTCCTGACAAAGGTGTTCTCCAGTTTCAGTTTCTATCTGCCAGACACATTGGAAATGCTTTCCTCTGGCATTCACGCCAAGAGTCGCAGATTGCTTAACCCAGGAGCTCTGAGAATGGAACGGCAAGAGGTGCTCCGCTTACGTCATAAACAGTGCTCCAGAGCGCTTAGCAACGGCCACAACGAAACAGTGTGCGGGATAGTGACCATTCCCGCCTAGTGCTGGCAATGCACGAGCACTGCCAAAAGGCAAAGGAAGGTGCTTAGCATCCGGCTTGTGCGCAAAGCTTTCAGACTGCCAGAGGACCGCAGCTGTGGTAAGCCCGCTTGCTCATTTGACGTTAGATGTCGCCTGCAAGAACTTCACCCGCATCTGGTTTATGCTGCTACCTGTTGTTAGGCGACAACAAGAGCACATGTAACAAATGCTTTTTCCTGACCCGTTTTGCTAGACCACGCTCTTTTGTGGCTCTGTAGTGCTTGCCAAACTGCTATGTGCGTGCTGCTGCTTCCATCTGACAAGGAGCACAGCCTTCTGACAGCAGCTTTCAACTTGTCTAAGGAAGAGCTTGGCCATTTAGATGTGATGCAAATCTGTGTGTGTGTAAGGTGCAGGTGCAAGCTCCTGACAAAGGTGTTCTCCAGTTTCAGTTTCTATCTGCCAGACACATTGGAAATGTTTTCCTCTGGCATTCGCACCAAGAGTCGCAGAATACTTAACCCAGGAGCTCTGAGAATGGAACGGCAAGAGGTGTTCAGCTTACGTCATAAACAGTGCTCCAGAGCGCTTAGCAACGGGCACAACGAAACGTGTCTGTGGGATAGTGACCATTCCCGCCTAGTGCTGGCAATGCACGAGCACTGCCAAAAGGCAAAGGAAGGCGCTTAGCATCCGGCTGTGCGCAAAGCTTTCAGACTGCCAGAGGACTGCAGCTGTGGTAAGCCTGCTTGCTCATTTGATGTTAGATGTCGCCTGCAAGAACTTCACCCGCATCTGGTTTATGCTGCTACCTGTTGTTAGGCGACAAGAAGGGCACAAGTCGCAAATGCTTTTTCCTGCCTCATTTTGCTAGACCACGCTCTTCTGTGGCTCTTTAGTTCTTGCCAAACTGTTATGTGCGTGCTGCTGCTTCCATCTGACACGGAGCACAGCCTTCTGACAGCAGCTTTCAACTTGTCTAAGGAAGAGCTTGGCCATTTAGATGTGATGCAAATCTGTGTGTGTGTAAGGTGCAGGTGCAAGCTCCTGACAAAGGTGTTCTCCAGTTTCAGTTTCTATCTGCCAGACACATTGGAAATGTTTTCCTCTGGCATTCGCACCAAGAGTCGCAGAATACTTTACTGAGGAGCTCTGAGAATGGAACGGCAAGAGGTGTTCCGCTTACGTCATAAACAGTGCTCCAGAGCGCTTAGCAACGGGCACAACGAAACGTGTGTGTGGGATAGTGACCATTCCCGCCTAGTGCTGGCAATGCACGAGCACTGCCAAAAGGCAAAGGAAGGCGCTTAGCATCCGGCTGTGCGCAAAGCTTTCAGACTGCCAGAGGACTGCAGCTGTGGTAAGCCCGCTTGCTCATTTGACGTTAGATGTCGCCTGCAAGAACTCCACCCGCATCTGGTTTATGCTGCTACCTGTTGTTAGGCGACAAGAAGGGCAAGAGTCGCGAATGCTTTTTCCTGCCTCATTTTGCTAGACCACGCTCTTCTGTGGCTCTTTAGTTCTTGCCAAACTGTTATGTGCGTGCTGCTGCTTCCATCTGACAAGGAGCACAGCCTTCTGACAGCAGCTTTCAACTTGTCTAAGGAAGAGCTTGGCCATTTAGATGTGATGCAAATCTGTGTGTGTGTAAGGTGCAGGTGCAAGCTCCTGACAAAGGTGTTCTCCAGTTTCAGTTTCTATCTGCCAGACACATTGGAAATGTTTTCCTCTGGCATTCGCACCAAGAGTCGCAGAATACTTTACTGAGGAGCTCTGAGAATGGAACGGCAAGAGGTGTTCAGCTTACGTCATAAACAGTGCTCCAGAGCGCTTAGCAACGGGCACAACGAAACGTGTGTGTGGGATAGTGACCATTCCCGCCTAGTGCTGGCAATGCACGAGCACTGCCAAAAGGCAAAGGAAGGCGCTTAGCATCCGGCTGTGCGCAAAGCTTTCAGACTGCCAGAGGACTGCAGCTGTGGTAAGCCCGCTTGCTCATTTGACGTTAGATGTCGCCTGCAAGAACTCCACCCCCATCTGGTTTATGCTGCTACCTGTTGTTAGGCGACAAGAAGGGCAAGAGTCGCGAATGCTTTTTCCTGCCTCATTTTGCTAGACCACGCTCTTCTGTGGCTCTTTAGTTCTTGCCAAACTGTTATGTGCGTGCTGCTGCTTCCATCTGACAAGGAGCACAGCCTTCTGACAGCAGCTTTCAACTTGCCTAAGGAAGAGCTTGGCCATTTAGATGTGATGCAAATCTGTGTGTGTGTAAAGTGCAGGTGCAAGCTCCTGACAAAGGTGTTCTCCAGTTTCAGTTTCTATCTGCCAGACACATTGGAAATGTTTTCCTCCGGCATTCACGCCAAGAGTCGCAGATTGCTTAACCCAGGAGCTCTGAGAATGGAACGGCAAGAGGTGCTCCGCTTACGTCATAAACAGTGCTCCAGAGCGCTTAGCAACAGGCACAACGAAACGTGTCTGTGGGATAGTGACCATTCCCGCCTAGTGCTGGCAATGCACGAGCACTGCCAAAAGGCAAAGGAAGGCGCTAAGCATCCGGCTTGTGTGCAAAGCTTTCAGACTGCCAGAGGACTGCAGCTGTGGTAAGCCCGCTTGCTCATTTGACATTAGATGTCGCCTGCAAGAACTCCACCCGCATCTGGTTTATGCTGCTACCTGTTGTTAGGCGACAAGAAGGGCACAAGTCGCAAATGCTTTTTCCTGCCTCATTTTGCTAGACCACGCTCTTCTGTGGCTCTTTAGTTCTTGCCAAACTCCTATGTGCGTGCTTCTGCTTCCATCTGACAAGGAGCACAGCCTTCTGACAGCAGCTTTCAACTTGTCTAAGGAAGAGCTTGGCCATTTAGATGTGATGCAAATCTGTGTGTGTGTAAGGTGCAGGTGCAAGCTCCTGACAAAGGTGTTCTCCAGTTTCAGTTTCTATCTGCCAGACACATTGGAAATGTTTTCCTCTGGCATTCGCACCAAGAGTCGCAGAATACTTAACCCAGGAGCTCTGAGAATGGAACGGCAAGAGGTGTTCAGCTTACGTCATAAACAGTGCTGCAGAGCGCTTAGCAACGGGCACAACGAAACGTGTCTGTGGGATAGTGACCATTCCCGCCTAGTGCTGGCAATGCACGAGCACTGCCAAAAGGCAAAGGAAGGCGCTTAGCATCCGGCTGTGCGCAAAGCTTTCAGACTGCCAGAGGACTGCAGCTGTGGTAAGCCCGCTTGCTCATTTGACGTTAGATGTCGCCTGCAAGAACTCCACCCGCATCTGGTTTATGCTGCTACCTGTTGTTAGGCGACAAGAAGGGCAAGAGTCGCGAATGCTTTTTCCTGCCTCATTTTGCTAGACCACGCTCTTCTGTGGCTCTTTAGTTCTTGCCAAACTGTTATGTGCGTGCTGCTGCTTCCATCTGACAAGGAGCACAGCCTTCTGACAGCAGCTTTCAACTTGTCTAAGGAAGAGCTTGGCCATTTAGATGTGATGCAAATCTGTGTGTGTGTAAGGTGCAGGTGCAAGCTCCTGACAAAGGTGTTCTCCAGTTTCAGTTTCTATCTGCCAGACACATTGGAAATGTTTTCCTCTGGCATTCGCACCAAGAGTCGCAGAATACTTAACCCAGGAGCTCTGAGAATGGAACGGCAAGAGGTGTTCAGCTTACGTCATAAACAGTGCTCCAGAGCGCTTAGCAACGGGCACAACGAAACGTGTCTGTGGGATAGTGACCATTCCCGCCTAGTGCTGGCAATGCACGAGCACTGCCAAAAGGCAAAGGAAGGCGCTTAGCATCCGGCTGTGCGCAAAGCTTTCAGACTGCCAGAGGACTGTAGCTGTGGTAAGCCTGCTTGCTCATTTGATGTTAGATGTCGCCTGCAAGAACTTCACCCCCATCTGGTTTATGCTGCTACTTGTTAGGCGACAAGAAGGGCACAAGTCGCAAATGCTTTTTCCTGCCTCATTTTGCTAGACCACGCTCTTCTGTGGCTCTTTAGTTCTTGCCAAACTGTTATGTGCGTGCTGCTGCTTCCATCTGACAAGGAGCACAGCCTTCTGACAGCAGCTTTCAACTTGCCTAAGAAAGAGCTTGGCCAATTAGATGTGATGCAAATCTGTGTGTGTGTAAAGTGCAGGTGCAAGCTCCTGACAAAGGTGTTCTCCAGTTTCACTTTCTATCTGCCAGACACATTGGAAATGTTTTCCTCTGGCATTCACGCCAAGAGTTGCAGATTGCTTAACCCAGGAGCTCTGAGAATGGAACGGCAAGAGGTGCTCCGCTTACGTCATAAACAGTGCTCCAGAGCGCTTAGCAACGGGCACAACGAAACGTGTCTGTGGGATAGTGACCATTCCCGCCTAGTGCTGGCAATGCACGAGCACTGCCAAAAGGCAAAGGAAGGCGCTTAGCATCCGGCTGTGCGCAAAGCTTTCAGACTGCCAGAGGACTGCAGCTGTGGTAAGCCTGCTTGCTCATTTGATGTTAGATGTCGCTTGCAAGAACTTCACCCGCATCTGGTTTATGCTGCTACCTGTTGTTAGGCGACAACAAGAGCACATGTAGCAAATGCTTTTTCCTGAACCGTTTTGCTAGACCACGCTCTTTTGTGGCTCTTTAGTTCTTGCCAAACTGTTATGTGCGTGCTGCTGCTTCCATCTGACAAGGAGCACAGCCTTCTGACAGCAGCTTTCAACTTGTCTAAGGAAGAGCTTGGCCATTTAGATGTGATGCAAATCTGTGTGTGTGTAAGGTGCAGGTGCAAGCTCCTGACAAAGGTGTTCTCCAGTTTCAGTTTCTATCTGCCAGACACATTGGAAATGTTTTCCTCTGGCATTCGCACCAAGAGTCGCAGAATACTTAACCCAGGAGCTCTGAGAATGGAACGGCAAGAGGTGTTCAGCTTACGTCATAAACAGTGCTCCAGAGCGCTTAGCAACGGGCACAACGAAACGTGTCTGTGGGATAGTGACCATTCCCGCCTAGTGCTGGCAATGCACGAGCACTGCCAAAAGGCAAAGGAAGGCGCTTAGCATCCGGCTGTGCGCAAAGCTTTCAGACTGCCAGAGGACTGTAGCTGTGGTAAGCCTGCTTGCTCATTTGATGTTAGATGTCGCCTGCAAGAACTTCACCCCCATCTGGTTTATGCTGCTACTTGTTAGGCGACAAGAAGGGCACAAGTCGCAAATGCTTTTTCCTGCCTCATTTTGCTAGACCACGCTCTTCTGTGGCTCTTTAGTTCTTGCCAAACTGTTATGTGCGTGCTGCTGCTTCCATCTGACAAGGAGCACAGCCTTCTGACAGCAGCTTTCAACTTGCCTAAGAAAGAGCTTGGCCATTTAGATGTGATGCAAATCTGTGTGTGTGTAAAGTGCAGGTGCAAGCTCCTGACAAAGGTGTTCTCCAGTTTCACTTTCTATCTGCCAGACACATTGGAAATGTTTTCCTCTGGCATTCACGCCAAGAGTTGCAGATTGCTTAACCCAGGAGCTCTGAGAATGGAACGGCAAGAGGTGCTCCGCTTACGTCATAAACAGTGCTCCAGAGCGCTTAGCAACGGGCACAACGAAACGTGTCTGTGGGATAGTGACCATTCCCGCCTAGTGCTGGCAATGCACGAGCACTGCCAAAAGGCAAAGGAAGGCGCTTAGCATCCGGCTTGTGTGCAAAGCTTTCAGACTGCCAGAGGACTGCAGCTGTGGTAAGCCCGCTTGCTCATTTGACGTTAGATGTCGCCTGCAAGAACTCCACCCGCATCTGGTTTATGCTGCTACCTGTTGTTAGGCGACAAAAAGGGCACAAGTCGCAAATGCTTTTTCCTGCCTCATTTTGCTAGACCACGCTCTTCTGTGGCTCTTTAGTTCTTGCCAAACTCCTATGTGCGTGCTTCTGCTTCCATCTGACAAGGAGCACAGCCTTCTGACAGCAGCTTTCAACTTGTCTAAGGAAGAGCTTGGCCATTTAGATGTGATGCAAATCTGTGTGTGTGTAAGGTGCAGGTGCAAGCTCCTGACAAAGGTGTTCTCCAGTTTCAGTTTCTATCTGCCAGACACATTGGAAATGCTTTCCTCTGGCATTCACGCCAAGAGTCGCAGATTGCTTAACCCAGGAGCTCTGAGAATGGAACGGCAAGAGGTGCTCCGCTTACGTCATAAACAGTGCTCCAGAGCGCTTAGCAACGGCCACAACGAAACAGTGTGCGGGATAGTGACCATTCCCGCCTAGTGCTGGCAATGCACGAGCACTGCCAAAAGGCAAAGGAAGGCGCTTAGCATCCGGCTTGTGCGCAAAGCTTTCAGACTGCCAGAGGACCGCAGCTGTGGTAAGCCCGCTTGCTCATTTGACGTTAGATGTCGCCTGCAAGAACTTCACCCGCATCTGGTTTATGCTGCTACCTGTTGTTAGGCGACAACAAGAGCACATGTAACAAATGCTTTTTCATGACCCGTTTTGCTAGACCACGCTCTTTTGTGGCTCTGTAGTGCTTGCCAAACTGCTATGTGCGTGCTGCTGCTTCCATCTGACAAGGAGCACAGCCTTCTGACAGCAGCTTTCAACTTGTCTAAGGAAGAGCTTGGCCATTTAGATGTGATGCAAATCTGTGTGTGTGTAAGGTGCAGGTGCAAGCTCCTGACAAAGGTGTTCTCCAGTTTCAGTTTCTATCTGCCAGACACATTGGAAATGTTTTCCTCTGGCATTCGCACCAAGAGTCGCAGAATACTTAACCCAGGAGCTCTGAGAATGGAACGGCAAGAGGTGTTCAGCTTACGTCATAAACAGTGCTCCAGAGCGCTTAGCAACGGGCACAACGAAACGTGTGTGTGGGATAGTGACCATTCCCGCCTAGTGCTGGCAATGCACGAGCACTGCCAAAAGGCAAAGGAAGGCGCTTAGCATCCGGCTGTGCGCAAAGCTTTCAGACTGCCAGAGGACTGCAGCTGTGGTAAGCCTGCTTGCTCATTTGATGTTAGATGTCGCCTGCAAGAACTTCACCCGCATCTGGTTTATGCTGCTACTTGTTGTTAGGCGACAAGAAGGGCACATGTAACAAATGCTTTTTCCTGACCCGTTTTGCTAGACCACGCTCTTTTGTGGCTCTTTAGTTCTTGCCAAACTGTTATGTGCGTGCTGCTGCTTCCATCTGACAAGGAGCACAGCCTTCTGACAGCAGCTTTCAACTTGTCTAAGGAAGAGCTTGGCCATTTAGATGTGATGCAAATCTGTGTGTGTGTAAAGTGCAGGTGCAAGCTCCTGACAAAGGTGTTCTCCAGTTTCAGTTTCTCCCTGCCAGACACATTGGAAATGTTTTCCTCTGGCATTCGCACCAAGAGTCGCAGAATACTTAACCCAGGAGCTCTGAGAATGAAACGGTAAGAGGTGTTCCGCTTACGTCATAAACAGTGCTCCAGAGCGCTTAGCAACGGCCACAACGAAACGTGTCTGTGGGATAGTGACCATTCCCGCCTAGTGCTGGCAATGCACGAGCACTGCCAAAAGGCAAAGGAAGGCGCTTAGCATCCGGCTTGTGCGCAAAGCTTTCAGACTGCCAGAGGACCGCAGCTGTGGTAAGCCCGCTTGCTCATTTGACGTTAGATGTCGCCTGCAAGAACTTCACCCCCATCTGGTTTATGCTGCTACTTGTTGTTAGGCGACAAGAAGGGCACAAGTCGCGAATGCTTTTTCCTGCCTCATTTTGCTAGACCACGCTCTTCTGTGGCTCTTTAGTTCTTGCCAAACTGTTATGTGCGTGCTGCTGCTTCCATCTGATAAGGAGCACAGCCTTCTGACAGCAGCTTTCAACTTGTCTAAGGAAGAGCTTGGCCATTTAGATGTGATGCAAATCTGTGTGTGTGTAAGGTGCAGGTGCAAGCTCCTGACAAAGGTGTTCTCCAGTTTCAGTTTCTATCTGCCAGACACATTGGAAATGTTTTCCTCTGGCATTCGCACCAAGAGTCGCAGAATACTTTACTGAGGAGCTCTGAGAATGGAACGGCAAGAGGTGTTCAGCTTACGTCATAAACAGTGCTCCAGAGCGCTTAGCAACGGGCACAACGAAACGTGTCTGTGGGATAGTGACCATTCCCGCCTAGTGCTGGCAATGCACGAGCACTGCCAAAAGGCAAAGGAAGGCGCTTAGCATCCGGCTGTGCGCAAAGCTTTCAGACTGCCAGAGGACTGCAGCTGTGGTAAGCCCGCTTGCTCATTTGACGTTAGATGTCGCCTGCAAGAACTTCACCCGCATCTGGTTTATGCTGCTACCTGTTGTTAGGCGACAAGAAGAGCACATGTAACAAATGCTTTTTCCTGACCCGTTTTGCTAGACCACGCTCTTCTGTGGCTCTTTAATGCTTGCCAAACTGCTATGTGCATGCTGCTGCTTCCATCTGACAAGGACCACAGCCTTCTGACAGCAGCTTTCAACTTGACTAAGGAAGAGCTTGGCCATTTAGATGAGATGCAAATCTGTGTGTGTGTAAAGTGCAGGTGCAAGCTCCTGACAAAGGTTTTCTCCAGGTTCAGTTTCTCCCTGTCAGACACATTGGAAATGTTTTCCTCTGGCATTCACGCCAAGAGTTGCAGATTGCTTAACCCAGGAGCTCTGAGAATGGAACGGCAAGAGGTGCTCCGCTTACGTCATAAACAGTGCTCCAGAGCGCTTAGCAACGGGCACAACGAAACGTGTCTGTGGGATAGTGACCATTCCCGCCTAGTGCTGGCAATTCACGAGCACTGCCAAAAGGCAAAGGAAGGCGCTTAGCATCCGGCTGTGCGCAAAGCTTTCAGACTGCCAGAGGACTGTAGCTGTGGTAAGCCCGCTTGCTCATTTGACGTTAGATGTCGCCTGCAAGGACTCCACCCGCATCTGGTTTATGCTGCTACCTGTTGTTAGGCGACAAGAAGGGCACAAGTCGCAAATGCTTTTTCCTGCCTCATTTTGCTAGACCACGCTCTTCTGTGGCTCTTTAGTTCTTGCCAAACTGTTATGTGCGTGCTTCTGCTTCCATCTGACAAGGAGCACAGCCTTCTGACAGCAGCTTTCAACTTGTCTAAGGAAGAGCTTGGCCATTTAGATGTGATGCAAATCTGTGTGTGTGTAAGGTGCAGGTGCAAGCTCCTGACAAAGGTGTTCTCCAGTTTCAGTTTCTATCTGCCAGACACATTGGAAATGCTTTCCTCTGGCATTCACGCCAAGAGTCGCAGATTGCTTAACCCAGGAGCTCTGAGAATGGAACGGCAAGAGGTGCTCCGCTTACGTCATAAACAGTGCTCCAGAGCGCTTAGCAACGGCCACAACGAAACAGTGTGCGGGATAGTGACCATTCCCGCCTAGTGCTGGCAATGCACGAGCACTGCCAAAAGGCAAAGGAAGGCGCTTAGCATCCGGCTTGTGCGCAAAGCTTTCAGACTGCCAGAGGACCGCAGCTGTGGTAAGCCCGCTTGCTCATTTGACGTTAGATGTCGCCTGCAAGAACTTCACCCGCATCTGGTTTATGCTGCTACCTGTTGTTAGGCGACAACAAGAGCACATGTAACAAATGCTTTTTCATGACCCGTTTTGCTAGACCACGCTCTTTTGTGGCTCTGTAGTGCTTGCCAAACTGCTATGTGCGTGCTGCTGCTTCCATCTGACAAGGAGCACAGCCTTCTGACAGCAGCTTTCAACTTGTCTAAGGAAGAGCTTGGCCATTTAGATGTGATGCAAATCTGTGTGTGTGTAAGGTGCAGGTGCAAGCTCCTGACAAAGGTGTTCTCCAGTTTCAGTTTCTATCTGCCAGACACATTGGAAATGTTTTCCTCTGGCATTCGCACCAAGAGTCGCAGAATACTTTACTGAGGAGCTCTGAGAATGGAACGGCAAGAGGTGTTCAGCTTACGTCATAAACAGTGCTCCAGAGCGCTTAGCAACGGGCACAACGAAACGTGTCTGTGGGATAGTGACCATTCCCGCCTAGTGCTGGCAATTCACGAGCACTGCCAAAAGGCAAAGGAAGGCGCTTAGCATCCGGCTGTGCGCAAAGCTTTCAGACTGCCAGAGGACTGTAGCTGTGGTAAGCCCGCTTGCTCATTTGACCTTAGATGTCGCCTGCAAGGACTCCACCCGCATCTGGTTTATGCTGCTACCTGTTGTTAGGCGACAAGAAGGGCACAAGTCGCGAATGCTTTTTCCTGCCTCATTTTGCTAGACCACGCTCTTCTGTGGCTCTTTAGTTCTTGCCAAACTGTTATGTGCGTGCTGCTGCTTCCATCTGACAAGGAGCACAGCCTTCTGACAGCAGCTTTCAACTTGCCTAAGAAAGAGCTTGGCCATTTAGATGTGATGCAAATCTGTGTGTGTGTAAAGTGCAGGTGCAAGCTCCTGACAAAGGTGTTCTCCAGTTTCACTTTCTATCTGCCAGACACATTGGAAATGTTTTCCTCTGGCATTCGCACCAAGAGTCGCAGAATACTTAACCCAGGAGCTCTGAGAATGGAACGGCAAGAGGTGTTCCGCTTACGTCATAAACAGTGCTCCAGAGCGCTTAGCAACGGGCACAACGAAACGTGTCTGTGGGATAGTGACCATTCCCGCCTAGTGCTGGCAATGCACGAGCACTGCCAAAAGGCAAAGGAAGGCGCTTAGCATCCGGCTGTGCGCAAAGCTTTCAGACTGCCAGAGGACTGCAGCTGTGGTAAGCCCGCTTGCTCATTTGACGTTAGATGTCGCCTGCAAGAACTTCACCCGCATCTGGTTTATGCTGCTACTTGTTGTTAGGCGACAAGAAGGGCACAAGTCGCAAATGCTTTTTCCTGCCTCATTTTGCTAGACCACGCTCTTCTGTGGCTCTTTAGTTCTTGCCAAACTGTTATGTGCGTGCTGCTGCTTCCATCTGACAAGGAGCACAGCCTTCTGACAGCAGCTTTCAACTTGTCTAAGGAAGAGCTTGGCCATTTAGATGTGATGCAAATCTGTGTGTGTGTAAGGTGCAGGTGCAAGCTCCTGACAAAGGTGTTCTCCAGTTTCAGTTTCTATCTGCCAGACACATTGGAAATGTTTTCCTCTGGCATTCGCACCAAGAGTCGCAGAATACTTAACCCAGGAGCTCTGAGAATGGAACGGCAAGAGGTGTTCAGCTTACGTCATAAACAGTGCTCCAGAGCGCTTAGCAACGGGCACAACGAAACGTGTCTGTGGGATAGTGACCATTCCCGCCTAGTGCTGGCAATGCACGAGCACTGCCAAAAGGCAAAGGAAGGCGCTTAGCATCCGGCTGTGCGCAAAGCTTTCAGACTGCCAGAGGACTGCAGCTGTGGTAAGCCCGCTTGCTCATTTGACGTTAGATGTCGCCTGCAAGAACTTCACCCGCATCTGGTTTATGCTGCTACCTGTTGTTAGGCGACAAGAAGAGCACATGTAACAAATGCTTTTTCCTGAACCGTTTTGCTAGACCACGCTCTTTTGTGGCTCTTTAATGCTTGCCAAACTGCTATGTGCATGCTGCTGCTTCCATCTGACAAGGACCACAGCCTTCTGACAGCAGCTTTCAACTTGACTAAGGAAGAGCTTGGCCATTTAGATGAGATGCAAATCTGTGTGTGTGTAAAGTTCAGGTGCAAGCTCCTGACAAAGGTGTTCTCCAGGTTCAGTTTCTCCCTGTCAGACACATTGGAAATGTTTTCCTCTGGCATTCACGCCAAGAGTTGCAGATTGCTTAACCCAGGAGCTCTGAGAATGGAACGGCAAGAGGTGCTCCGCTTACGTCATAAACAGTGCTCCAGAGCGCTTAGCAACGGGCACAACGAAACGTGTCTGTGGGATAGTGACCATTCCCGCCTAGTGCTGGCAATTCACGAGCACTGCCAAAAGGCAAAGGAAGGCGCTTAGCATCCGGCTGTGCGCAAAGCTTTCAGACTGCCAGAGGACTGTAGCTGTGGTAAGCCCGCTTGCTCATTTGACGTTAGATGTCGCCTGCAAGGACTCCACCCGCATCTGGTTTATGCTGCTACCTGTTGTTAGGCGACAAGAAGGGCACAAGTCGCGAATGCTTTTTCCTGCCTCATTTTGCTAGACCACGCTCTTCTGTGGCTCTTTAGTTCTTGCCAAACTGTTATGTGCGTGCTGCTGCTTCCATCTGACAAGGAGCACAGCCTTCTGACAGCAGCTTTCAACTTGCCTAAGAAAGAGCTTGGCCATTTAGATGTGATGCAAATCTGTGTGTGTGTAAAGTGCAGGTGCAAGCTCCTGACAAAGGTGTTCTCCAGTTTCACTTTCTATCTGCCAGACACATTGGAAATGTTTTCCTCCGGCATTCACGCCAAGAGTCGCAGATTGCTTAACCCAGGAGCTCTGAGAATGGAACGGCAAGAGGTGCTCCGCTTACGTCATAAACAGTGCTCCAGAGCGCTTAGCAACAGGCACAACGAAACGTGTCTGTGGGATAGTGACCATTCCCGCCTAGTGCTGGCAATGCACGAGCACTGCCAAAAGGCAAAGGAAGGCGCTTAGCATCCGGCTTGTGTGCAAAGCTTTCAGACTGCCAGAGGACTGCAGCTGTGGTAAGCCCGCTTGCTCATTTGACGTTAGATGTCGCCTGCAAGAACTCCACCCGCATCTGGTTTATGCTGCTACCTGTTGTTAGGCGACAAGAAGGGCACAAGTCGCAAATGCTTTTTCCTGCCTCATTTTGCTAGACCACGCTCTTCTGTGGCTCTTTAGTTCTTGCCAAACTCCTATGTGCGTGCTTCTGCTTCCATCTGACAAGGAGCACAGCCTTCTGACAGCAGCTTTAAACTTGTCTAAGGAAGAGCTTGGCCATTTAGATGAGATGCAAATCTGTGTGTGTGTAAAGTGCAGGTGCAAGCTCCTGACAAAGGTTTTCTCCAGGTTCAGTTTCTATCTGCCAGACACATTGGAAATGTTTTCCTCTGGCATTCACGCCAAGAGTTGCAGATTGCTTAACCCAGGAGCTCTGAGAATGGAACGGCAAGAGGTGCTCCGCTTACGTCATAAACAGTGCTGCAGAGCGCTTAGCAACGGGCACAACGAAACGTGTCTGTGGGATAGTGACCATTCCCGCCTAGTGCTGGCAATGCACGAGCACTGCCAAAAGGCAAAGGAAGGCGCTTAGCATCCGGCTGTGCGCAAAGCTTTCAGACTGCCAGAGGACTGCAGCTGTGGTAAGCCCGCTTGCTCATTTGATGTTAGATGTCGCCTGCAAGAACTTCACCCCCATCTGGTTTATGCTGCTACTTGTTGTTAGTCGACAAGAAGGGCACAAGTCGCAAATGCTTTTTCCTGCCTCATTTTGCTAGACCACGCTCTTCTGTGGCTCTTTAGTTCTTGCCAAACTGTTATGTGCGTGCTGCTGCTTCCATCTGACAAGGAGCACAGCCTTCTGACAGCAGCTTTCAACTTGTCTAAGGAAGAGCTTGGCCATTTAGATGTGATGCAAATCTGTGTGTGTGTAAGGTGCAGGTGCAAGCTCCTGACAAAGGTGTTCTCCAGTTTCAGTTTCTCCCTGCCAGACACATTGGAAATGTTTTCCTCTGGCATTCGCACCAAGAGTCGCAGAATACTTAACCCAGGAGCTCTGAGAATGAAACGGTAAGAGGTGTTCCGCTTACGTCATAAACAGTGCTCCAGAGCGCTTAGCAACGGCCACAACGAAACGTGTCTGTGGGATAGTGACCATTCCCGCCTAGTGCTGGCAATGCACGAGCACTGCCAAAAGGCAAAGGAAGGCGCTTAGCATCCGGCTTGTGCGCAAAGCTTTCAGACTGCCAGAGGACCGCAGCTGTGGTAAGCCCGCTTGCTCATTTGACGTTAGATGTCGCCTGCAAGAACTTCACCCGCATCTGGTTTATGCTGCTACCTGTTGTTAGGCGACAACAAGAGCACATGTAACAAATGCTTTTTCATGACCCGTTTTGCTAGACCACGCTCTTTTGTGGCTCTTTAATGCTTGCCAAACTGCTATGTGCATGCTGCTGCTTCCATCTGACAAGGAGCACAGCCTTCTGACAGCAGCTTTAAACTTGTCTAAGGAAGAGCTTGGCCATTTAGATGAGATGCAAATCTGTGTGTGTGTAAAGTGCAGGTGCAAGCTCCTGACAAAGGTTTTCTCCAGGTTCAGTTTCTATCTGCCAGACACATTGGAAATGTTTTCCTCTGGCATTCACGCCAAGAGTTGCAGATTGCTTAACCCAGGAGCTCTGAGAATGGAACGGCAAGAGGTGCTCCGCTTACGTCATAAACAGTGCTCCAGAGCGCTTAGCAACGGGCACAACGAAACATGTCTGTGGGATAGTGACCATTCCCGCCTAGTGCTGGCAATGCACGAGCACTGCCAAAAGGCAAAGGAAGGCGCTTAGCATCCGGCTGTGCGCAAAGCTTTCAGACTGCCAGAGGACTGCAGCTGTGGTAAGCCCGCTTGCTCATTTGATGTTAGATGTCGCCTGCAAGAACTTCACCCCCATCTGGTTTATGCTGCTACTTGTTGTTAGGCGACAAGAAGGGCACAAGTCGCAAATGCTTTTTCCTGCCTCATTTTGCTAGACCACGCTCTTCTGTGGCTCTTTAGTTCTTGCCAAACTGTTATGTGCGTGCTGCTGCTTCCATCTGACAAGGAGCACAGCCTTCTGACAGCAGCTTTCAACTTGTCTAAGGAAGAGCTTGGCCATTTAGATGTGATGCAAATCTGTGTGTGTGTAAGGTGCAGGTGCAAGCTCCTGACAAAGGTGTTCTCCAGTTTCAGTTTCTATCTGCCAGACACATTGGAAATGTTTTCCTCTGGCATTCGCACCAAGAGTCGCAGAATACTTTACTGAGGAGCTCTGAGAATGGAACGGCAAGAGGTGTTCAGCTTACGTCATAAACAGTGCTCCAGAGCGCTTAGCAACGGGCACAACGAAACGTGTCTGTGGGATAGTGACCATTCCCGCCTAGTGCTGGCAATTCACGAGCACTGCCAAAAGGCAAAGGAAGGCGCTTAGCATCTGGCTGTGCGCAAAGCTTTCAGACTGCCAGAGGACTGTAGCTGTGGTAAGCCCGCTTGCTCATTTGACCTTAGATGTCGCCTGCAAGGACTCCACCCGCATCTGGTTTATGCTGCTACCTGTTGTTAGGCGACAAGAAGGGCACAAGTCGCGAATGCTTTTTCCTGCCTCATTTTGCTAGACCACGCTCTTCTGTGGCTCTTTAGTTCTTGCCAAACTGTTATGTGCGTGCTGCTGCTTCCATCTGACAAGGAGCACAGCCTTCTGACAGCAGCTTTCAACTTGCCTAAGAAAGAGCTTGGCCATTTAGATGTGATGCAAATCTGTGTGTGTGTAAAGTGCAGGTGCAAGCTCCTGACAAAGGTGTTCTCCAGTTTCACTTTCTATCTGCCAGACACATTGGAAATGTTTTCCTCTGGCATTCGCACCAAGAGTCGCAGAATACTTAACCCAGGAGCTCTGAGAATGGAACGGCAAGAGGTGTTCCGCTTACGTCATAAACAGTGCTCCAGAGCGCTTAGCAACGGGCACAACGAAACGTGTCTGTGGGATAGTGACCATTCCCGCCTAGTGCTGGCAATGCACGAGCACTGCCAAAAGGCAAAGGAAGGCGCTTAGCATCCGGCTGTGCGCAAAGCTTTCAGACTGCCAGAGGACTGCAGCTGTGGTAAGCCCGCTTGCTCATTTGACGTTAGATGTCGCCTGCAAGAACTTCACCCGCATCTGGTTTATGCTGCTACTTGTTGTTAGGCGACAAGAAGGGCACAAGTCGCAAATGCTTTTTCCTGCCTCATTTTGCTAGACCACGCTCTTCTGTGGCTCTTTAGTTCTTGCCAAACTGTTATGTGCGTGCTGCTGCTTCCATCTGACAAGGAGCACAGCCTTCTGACAGCAGCTTTCAACTTGTCTAAGGAAGAGCTTGGCCATTTAGATGTGATGCAAATCTGTGTGTGTGTAAGGTGCAGGTGCAAGCTCCTGACAAAGGTGTTCTCCAGTTTCAGTTTCTATCTGCCAGACACATTGGAAATGTTTTCCTCTGGCATTCGCACCAAGAGTCGCAGAATACTTAACCCAGGAGCTCTGAGAATGGAACGGCAAGAGGTGTTCAGCTTACGTCATAAACAGTGCTCCAGAGCGCTTAGCAACGGGCACAACGAAACGTGTCTGTGGGATAGTGACCATTCCCGCCTAGTGCTGGCAATGCACGAGCACTGCCAAAAGGCAAAGGAAGGCGCTTAGCATCCGGCTGTGCGCAAAGCTTTCAGACTGCCAGAGGACTGCAGCTGTGGTAAGCCCGCTTGCTCATTTGACGTTAGATGTCGCCTGCAAGAACTTCACCCGCATCTGGTTTATGCTGCTACCTGTTGTTAGGCGACAAGAAGAGCACATGTAACAAATGCTTTTTCCTGAACCGTTTTGCTAGACCACGCTCTTTTGTGGCTCTTTAATGCTTGCCAAACTGCTATGTGCATGCTGCTGCTTCCATCTGACAAGGACCACAGCCTTCTGACAGCAGCTTTCAACTTGACTAAGGAAGAGCTTGGCCATTTAGATGAGATGCAAATCTGTGTGTGTGTAAAGTTCAGGTGCAAGCTCCTGACAAAGGTGTTCTCCAGGTTCAGTTTCTCCCTGTCAGACACATTGGAAATGTTTTCCTCTGGCATTCACGCCAAGAGTTGCAGATTGCTTAACCCAGGAGCTCTGAGAATGGAACGGCAAGAGGTGCTCCGCTTACGTCATAAACAGTGCTCCAGAGCGCTTAGCAACGGGCACAACGAAACGTGTCTGTGGGATAGTGACCATTCCCGCCTAGTGCTGGCAATTCACGAGCACTGCCAAAAGGCAAAGGAAGGCGCTTAGCATCCGGCTGTGCGCAAAGCTTTCAGACTGCCAGAGGACTGTAGCTGTGGTAAGCCCGCTTGCTCATTTGACGTTAGATGTCGCCTGCAAGGACTCCACCCGCATCTGGTTTATGCTGCTACCTGTTGTTAGGCGACAAGAAGGGCACAAGTCGCGAATGCTTTTTCCTGCCTCATTTTGCTAGACCACGCTCTTCTGTGGCTCTTTAGTTCTTGCCAAACTGTTATGTGCGTGCTGCTGCTTCCATCTGACAAGGAGCACAGCCTTCTGACAGCAGCTTTCAACTTGCCTAAGAAAGAGCTTGGCCATTTAGATGTGATGCAAATCTGTGTGTGTGTAAAGTGCAGGTGCAAGCTCCTGACAAAGGTGTTCTCCAGTTTCACTTTCTATCTGCCAGACACATTGGAAATGTTTTCCTCCGGCATTCACGCCAAGAGTCGCAGATTGCTTAACCCAGGAGCTCTGAGAATGGAACGGCAAGAGGTGCTCCGCTTACGTCATAAACAGTGCTCCAGAGCGCTTAGCAACAGGCACAACGAAACGTGTCTGTGGGATAGTGACCATTCCCGCCTAGTGCTGGCAATGCACGAGCACTGCCAAAAGGCAAAGGAAGGCGCTTAGCATCCGGCTTGTGTGCAAAGCTTTCAGACTGCCAGAGGACTGCAGCTGTGGTAAGCCCGCTTGCTCATTTGACGTTAGATGTCGCCTGCAAGAACTCCACCCGCATCTGGTTTATGCTGCTACCTGTTGTTAGGCGACAAGAAGGGCACAAGTCGCAAATGCTTTTTCCTGCCTCATTTTGCTAGACCACGCTCTTCTGTGGCTCTTTAGTTCTTGCCAAACTCCTATGTGCGTGCTTCTGCTTCCATCTGACAAGGAGCACAGCCTTCTGACAGCAGCTTTCAACTTGTCTAAGGAAGAGCTTGGCCATTTAGATGAGATGCAAATCTGTGTGTGTGTAAAGTGCAGGTGCAAGCTCCTGACAAAGGTTTTCTCCAGGTTCAGTTTCTATCTGCCAGACACATTGGAAATGTTTTCCTCTGGCATTCACGCCAAGAGTTGCAGATTGCTTAACCCAGGAGCTCTGAGAATGGAACGGCAAGAGGTGCTCCGCTTACGTCATAAACAGTGCTCCAGAGCGCTTAGCAACGGGCACAACGAAACGTGTCTGTGGGATAGTGACCATTCCCGCCTAGTGCTGGCAATGCACGAGCACTGCCAAAAGGCAAAGGAAGGCGCTTAGCATCCGGCTGTGCGCAAAGCTTTCAGACTGCCAGAGGACTGCAGCTGTGGTAAGCCCGCTTGCTCATTTGATGTTAGATGTCGCCTGCAAGAACTTCACCCCCATCTGGTTTATGCTGCTACTTGTTGTTAGTCGACAAGAAGGGCACAAGTCGCAAATGCTTTTTCCTGCCTCATTTTGCTAGACCACGCTCTTCTGTGGCTCTTTAGTTCTTGCCAAACTGTTATGTGCGTGCTGCTGCTTCCATCTGACAAGGAGCACAGCCTTCTGACAGCAGCTTTCAACTTGTCTAAGGAAGAGCTTGGCCATTTAGATGTGATGCAAATCTGTGTGTGTGTAAGGTGCAGGTGCAAGCTCCTGACAAAGGTGTTCTCCAGTTTCAGTTTCTCCCTGCCAGACACATTGGAAATGTTTTCCTCTGGCATTCGCACCAAGAGTCGCAGAATACTTAACCCAGGAGCTCTGAGAATGAAACGGTAAGAGGTGTTCCGCTTACGTCATAAACAGTGCTCCAGAGCGCTTAGCAACGGCCACAACGAAACGTGTCTGTGGGATAGTGACCATTCCCGCCTAGTGCTGGCAATGCACGAGCACTGCCAAAAGGCAAAGGAAGGCGCTTAGCATCCGGCTTGTGCGCAAAGCTTTCAGACTGCCAGAGGACCGCAGCTGTGGTAAGCCCGCTTGCTCATTTGACGTTAGATGTCGCCTGCAAGAACTTCACCCGCATCTGGTTTATGCTGCTACCTGTTGTTAGGCGACAACAAGAGCACATGTAACAAATGCTTTTTCATGACCCGTTTTGCTAGACCACGCTCTTTTGTGGCTCTGTAGTGCTTGCCAAACTGCTATGTGCGTGCTGCTGCTTCCATCTGACAAGGAGCACAGTCGTCTGACAGCAGCTTTCAACTTGTCTAAGGAAGAGCTTGGCCATTTAGATGTGATGCAAATCTGTGTGTGTGTAAGGTGCAGGTGCGAGCTCCTGACAAAGGTGTTCTCCAGTTTCAGTTTCTATCTGCCAGACACATTGGAAATGTTTTCCTCTGGCATTCGCACCAAGAGTCGCAGAATACTTAACCCAGGAGCTCTGAGAATGGAACGGCAAGAGGTGTTCAGCTTACGTCATAAACAGTGCTGCAGAGCGCTTAGCAACGGGCACAACGAAACGTGTCTGTGGGATAGTGACCATTCCCGCCTAGTGCTGGCAATGCACGAGCACTGCCAAAAGGCAAAGGAAGGCGCTTAGCATCCGGCTGTGCGCAAAGCTTTCAGACTGCCAGAGGACTGCAGCTGTGGTAAGCCCGCTTGCTCATTTGACGTTAGATGTCGCCTGCAAGAACTTCACCCCCATCTGGTTTATGCTGCTACTTGTTGTTAGGCGACAAGAAGGGCACAAGTCGCAAATGCTTTTTCCTGCCTCATTTTGCTAGACCACGCTCTTCTGTGGCTCTTTAGTTCTTGCCAAACTGTTATGTGCGTGCTGCTGCTTCCATCTGACAAGGAGCACAGCCTTCTGACAGCAGCTTTCAACTTGTCTAAGGAAGAGCTTGGCCATTTAGATGTGATGCAAATCTGTGTGTGTGTAAGGTGCAGGTGCAAGCTCCTGACAAAGGTGTTCTCCAGTTTCAGTTTCTATCTGCCAGACACATTGGAAATGTTTTCCTCTGGCATTCGCACCAAGAGTCGCAGAATACTTAACCCAGGAGCTCTGAGAATGGAACGGCAAGAGGTGTTCAGCTTACGTCATAAACAGTGCTCCAGAGCGCTTAGCAACGGGCACAACGAAACGTGTCTGTGGGATAGTGACCATTCCCGCCTAGTGCTGGCAATGCACGAGCACTGCCAAAAGGCAAAGGAAGGCGCTTAGCATCCGGCTGTGCGCAAAGCTTTCAGACTGCCAGAGGACTGCAGCTGTGGTAAGCCCGCTTGCTCATTTGACGTTAGATGTCGCCTGCAAGAACTTCACCCGCATCTGGTTTATGCTGCTACCTGTTGTTAGGCGACAACAAGAGCACATGTAACAAATGCTTTTTCCTGACCCGTTTTGCTAGACCACGCTCTTTTGTGGCTCTTTAATGCTTGCCAAACTGCTATGTGCATGCTGCTGCTTCCATCTGACAAGGAGCACAGCCTTCTGACAGCAGCTTTAAACTTGTCTAAGGAAGAGCTTGGCCATTTAGATGAGATGCAAATCTGTGTGTGTGTAAAGTGCAGGTGCAAGCTCCTGACAAAGGTTTTCTCCAGGTTCAGTTTCTATCTGCCAGACACATTGGAAATGTTTTCCTCTGGCATTCACGCCAAGAGTTGCAGATTGCTTAACCCAGGAGCTCTGAGAATGGAACGGCAAGAGGTGCTCCGCTTACGTCATAAACAGTGCTCCAGAGCGCTTAGCAACGGGCACAACGAAACATGTCTGTGGGATAGTGACCATTCCCGCCTAGTGCTGGCAATGCACGAGCACTGCCAAAAGGCAAAGGAAGGCGCTTAGCATCCGGCTGTGCGCAAAGCTTTCAGACTGCCAGAGGACTGTAGCTGTGGTAAGCCCGCTTGCTCATTTGACGTTAGATGTCGCCTGCAAGGACTCCACCCGCATCTGGTTTATGCTGCTACCTGTTGTTAGGCGACAAGAAGGGCACAAGTCGCGAATGCTTTTTCCTGCCTCATTTTGCTAGACCACGCTCTTCTGTGGCTCTTTAGTTCTTGCCAAACTGTTATGTGCGTGCTGCTGCTTCCATCTGACAAGGAGCACAGCCTTCTGACAGCAGCTTTCAACTTGCCTAAGAAAGAGCTTGGCCATTTAGATGTGATGCAAATCTGTGTGTGTGTAAAGTGCAGGTGCAAGCTCCTGACAAAGGTGTTCTCCAGTTTCACTTTCTATCTGCCAGACACATTGGAAATGTTTTCCTCCGGCATTCACGCCAAGAGTCGCAGATTGCTTAACCCAGGAGCTCTGAGAATGGAACGGCAAGAGGTGCTCCGCTTACGTCATAAACAGTGCTCCAGAGCGCTTAGCAACGGGCACAACGAAACGTGTCTGTGGGATAGTGACCATTCCCGCCTAGTGCTGGCAATGCACGAGCACTGCCAAAAGGCAAAGGAAGGCGCTTAGCATCCGGCTTGTGTGCAAAGCTTTCAGACTGCCAGAGGACTGCAGCTGTGGTAAGCCTGCTTGCTCATTTGATGTTAGATGTCGCCTGCAAGAACTTCACCCGCATCTGGTTTATGCTGCTACTTGTTAGGCGACAAGAAGGGCACAAGTCGCAAATGCTTTTTCCTGACCCGTTTTGCTAGACCACGCTCTTTTGTGGCTCTTTAATGCTTGCCAAACTGCTATGTGCATGCTGCTGCTTCCATCTGACAAGGAGCACAGCCTTCTGACAGCAGCTTTAAACTTGTCTAAGGAAGAGCTTGGCCATTTAGATGAGATGCAAATCTGTGTGTGTGTAAAGTGCAGGTGCAAGCTCCTGCCAAAGGTTTTCTCCAGGTTCAGTTTCTATCTGCCAGACACATTGGAAATGTTTTCCTCTGGCATTCACGCCAAGAGTTGCAGATTGCTTAACCCAGGAGCTCTGAGAATGGAACGGCAAGAGGTGCTCCGCTTACGTCATAAACAGTGCTCCAGAGCGCTTAGCAACGGGCACAACGAAACGTGTCTGTGGGATAGTGACCATTCCCGCCTAGTGCTGGCAATGCACGAGCACTGCCAAAAGGCAAAGGAAGGCGCTTAGCATCCGGCTGTGCGCAAAGCTTTCAGACTGCCAGAGGACTGCAGCTGTGGTAAGCCCGCTTGCTCATTTGATGTTAGATGTCGCCTGCAAGAACTTCACCCCCATCTGGTTTATGCTGCTACTTGTTGTTAGGCGACAAGAAGGGCACAAGTCGCAAATGCTTTTTCCTGCCTCATTTTGCTAGACCACGCTCTTCTGTGGCTCTTTAGTTCTTGCCAAACTGTTATGTGCGTGCTGCTGCTTCCATCTGACAAGGAGCACAGCCTTCTGACAGCAGCTTTCAACTTGTCTAAGGAAGAGCTTGGCCATTTAGATGTGATGCAAATCTGTGTGTGTGTAAGGTGCAGGTGCAAGCTCCTGACAAAGGTGTTCTCCAGTTTCAGTTTCTATCTGCCAGACACATTGGAAATGTTTTCCTCTGGCATTCGCACCAAGAGTCGCAGAATACTTTACTGAGGAGCTCTGAGAATGGAACGGCAAGAGGTGTTCAGCTTACGTCATAAACAGTGCTCCAGAGCGCTTAGCAACGGGCACAACGAAACGTGTCTGTGGGATAGTGACCATTCCCGCCTAGTGCTGGCAATTCACGAGCACTGCCAAAAGGCAAAGGAAGGCGCTTAGCATCTGGCTGTGCGCAAAGCTTTCAGACTGCCAGAGGACTGTAGCTGTGGTAAGCCCGCTTGCTCATTTGACGTTAGATGTCGCCTGCAAGGACTCCACCCGCATCTGGTTTATGCTGCTACCTGTTGTTAGGCGACAAGAAGGGCACAAGTCGCGAATGCTTTTTCCTGCCTCATTTTGCTAGACCACGCTCTTCTGTGGCTCTTTAGTTCTTGCCAAACTGTTATGTGCGTGCTGCTGCTTCCATCTGACAAGGAGCACAGCCTTCTGACAGCAGCTTTCAACTTGCCTAAGAAAGAGCTTGGCCATTTAGATGTGATGCAAATCTGTGTGTGTGTAAAGTGCAGGTGCAAGCTCCTGACAAAGGTGTTCTCCAGTTTCACTTTCTATCTGCCAGACACATTGGAAATGTTTTCCTCCGGCATTCACGCCAAGAGTCGCAGATTGCTTAACCCAGGAGCTCTGAGAATGGAACGGCAAGAGGTGCTCCGCTTACGTCATAAACAGTGCTCCAGAGCGCTTAGCAACAGGCACAACGAAACGTGTCTGTGGGATAGTGACCATTCCCGCCTAGTGCTGGCAATGCACGAGCACTGCCAAAAGGCAAAGGAAGGCGCTTAGCATCCGGCTTGTGTGCAAAGCTTTCAGACTGCCAGAGGACTGCAGCTGTGGTAAGCCCGCTTGCTCATTTGACGTTAGATGTCGCCTGCAAGAACTCCACCCGCATCTGGTTTATGCTGCTACCTGTTGTTAGGCGACAAGAAGGGCACAAGTCGCGAATGCTTTTTCCTGCCTCATTTTGCTAGACCACGCTCTTCTGTGGCTCTTTAGTTCTTGCCAAACTGTTATGTGCGTGCTGCTGCTTCCATCTGACAAGGAGCACAGCCTTCTGACAGCAGCTTTCAACTTGTCTAAGGAAGAGCTTGGCCATTTAGATGTGATGCAAATCTGTGTGTGTGTAAAGTGCAGGTGCAAGCTCCTGACAAAGGTGTTCTCCAGTTTCAGTTTCTATCTGCCAGACACATTGGAAATGCTTTCCTCTGGCATTCACGCCAAGAGTCGCAGATTGCTTAACCCAGGAGCTCTGAGAATGGAACGGCAAGAGGTGCTCCGCTTACGTCATAAACAGTGCTCCAGAGCGCTTAGCAACGGCCACAACGAAACAGTGTGCGGGATAGTGACCATTCCCGCCTAGTGCTGGCAATGCACGAGCACTGCCAAAAGGCAAAGGAAGGCGCTTAGCATCCGGCTTGTGCGCAAAGCTTTCAGACTGCCAGAGGACCGCAGCTGTGGTAAGCCCGCTTGCTCATTTGACGTTAGATGTCGCCTGCAAGAACTTCACCCGCATCTGGTTTATGCTGCTACCTGTTGTTAGGCGACAACAAGAGCACAAGTCGCAAATGCTTTTTCCTGCCTCATTTTGCTAGACCAGGCTCTTCTGTGGCTCTTTAGTTCTTGCCAAACTGTTATGTGCGTGCTGCTGCTTCCATCTGACAAGGAGCACAGCCTTCTGACAGCAGCTTTCAACTTGTCTAAGGAAGAGCTTGGCCATTTAGATGTGATGCAAATCTGTGTGTGTGTAAGGTGCAGGTGCAAGCTCCTGACAAAGGTGTTCTCCAGTTTCAGTTTCTATCTGCCAGACACATTGGAAATGTTTTCCTCTGGCATTCGCACCAAGAGTCGCAGAATACTTAACCCAGGAGCTCTGAGAATGGAACGGCAAGAGGTGTTCAGCTTACGTCATAAACAGTGCTCCAGAGCGCTTAGCAACGGGCACAACGAAACGTGTCTGTGGGATAGTGACCATTCCCGCCTAGTGCTGGCAATGCACGAGCACTGCCAAAAGGCAAAGGAAGGCGCTTAGCATCCGGCTGTGCGCAAAGCTTTCAGACTGCCAGAGGACTGCAGCTGTGGTAAGCCCGCTTGCTCATTTGACGTTAGATGTCGCCTGCAAGAACTTCACCCGCATCTGGTTTATGCTGCTACCTGTTGTTAGGCGACAACAAGAGCACATGTAACAAATGCTTTTTCCTGACCCGTTTTGCTAGACCACGCTCTTTTGTGGCTCTTTAATGCTTGCCAAACTGCTATGTGCATGCTGCTGCTTCCATCTGACAAGGACCACAGCCTTCTGACAGCAGCTTTCAACTTGTCTAAGGAAGAGCTTGGCCATTTAGATGTGATGCAAATCTGTGTGTGTGTAAGGTGCAGGTGCAAGCTCCTGACAAAGGTGTTCTCCAGTTTCAGTTTCTCCCTGCCAGACACATTGGAAATGTTTTCCTCTGGCATTCGCACCAAGAGTCGCAGAATACTTAACCCAGGAGCTCTGAGAATGAAACGGTAAGAGGTGTTCCGCTTACGTCATAAACAGTGCTCCAGAGCGCTTAGCAACGGCCACAACGAAACGTGTCTGTGGGATAGTGACCATTCCCGCCTAGTGCTGGCAATGCACGAGCACTGCCAAAAGGCAAAGGAAGGCGCTTAGCATCCGGCTTGTGCGCAAAGCTTTCAGACTGCCAGAGGACCGCAGCTGTGGTAAGCCCGCTTGCTCATTTGACGTTAGATGTCGCCTGCAAGAACTTCACCCTCATCTGGTTTATGCTGCTACCTGTTGTTAGGCGACAACAAGAGCACATGTAACAAATGCTTTTTCATGACCCGTTTTGCTAGACCACGCTCTTTTGTGGCTCTGTAGTGCTTGCCAAACTGCTATGTGCGTGCTGCTGCTTCCATCTGACAAGGAGCACAGTCGTCTGACAGCAGCTTTCAACTTGTCTAAGGAAGAGCTTGGCCATTTAGATGTGATGCAAATCTGTGTGTGTGTAAGGTGCAGGTGCAAGCTCCTGACAAAGGTGTTCTCCAGTTTCAGTTTCTATCTGCCAGACACATTGGAAATGTTTTCCTCTGGCATTCGCACCAAGAGTCGCAGAATACTTAACCCAGGAGCTCTGAGAATGGAACGGCAAGAGGTGTTCCGCTTACGTCATAAACAGTGCTCCAGAGCGCTTAGCAACGGGCACAACGAAACGTGTCTGTGGGATAGTGACCATTCCCGCCTAGTGCTGGCAATGCACGAGCACTGCCAAAAGGCAAAGGAAGGCGCTTAGCATCCGGCTGTGCGCAAAGCTTTCAGACTGCCAGAGGACTGTAGCTGTGGTAAGCCCGCTTGCTCATTTGACGTTAGATGTCGCCTGCAAGAACTTCACCCCCATCTGGTTTATGCTGCTACTTGTTGTTAGGCGACAAGAAGGGCACAAGTCGCAAATGCTTTTTCCTGCCTCATTTTGCTAGACCAGGCTCTTCTGTGGCTCTTTAGTTCTTGCCAAACTGTTATGTGCGTGCTGCTGCTTCCATCTGACAAGGAGCACAGCCTTCTGACAGCAGCTTTCAACTTGTCTAAGGAAGAGCTTGGCCATTTAGATGTGATGCAAATCTGTGTGTGTGTAAGGTGCAGGTGCAAGCTCCTGACAAAGGTGTTCTCCAGTTTCAGTTTCTATCTGCCAGACACATTGGAAATGTTTTCCTCTGGCATTCGCACCAAGAGTCGCAGAATACTTAACCCAGGAGCTCTGAGAATGGAACGGCAAGAGGTGTTCAGCTTACGTCATAAACAGTGCTCCAGAGCGCTTAGCAACGGGCACAACGAAACGTGTCTGTGGGATAGTGACCATTCCCGCCTAGTGCTGGCAATGCACGAGCACTGCCAAAAGGCAAAGGAAGGCGCTTAGCATCCGGCTGTGCGCAAAGCTTTCAGACTGCCAGAGGACTGCAGCTGTGGTAAGCCCGCTTGCTCATTTGACGTTAGATGTCGCCTGCAAGAACTCCACCCGCATCTGGTTTATGCTGCTACCTGTTGTTAGGCGACAAGAAGGGCAAGAGTCGCGAATGCTTTTTCCTGCCTCATTTTGCTAGACCACGCTCTTCTGTGGCTCTTTAGTTCTTGCCAAACTGTTATGTGCGTGCTGCTGCTTCCATCTGACAAGGAGCACAGCCTTCTGACAGCAGCTTTCAACTTGTCTAAGGAAGAGCTTGGCCATTTAGATGTGATGCAAATCTGTGTGTGTGTAAAGTGCAGGTGCAAGCTCCTGACAAAGGTGTTCTCCAGTTTCAGTTTCTATCTGCCAGACACATTGGAAATGCTTTCCTCTGGCATTCACGCCAAGAGTCGCAGATTGCTTAACCCAGGAGCTCTGAGAATGGAACGGCAAGAGGTGCTCCGCTTACGTCATAAACAGTGCTCCAGAGCGCTTAGCAACGGCCACAACGAAACAGTGTGCGGGATAGTGACCATTCCCGCCTAGTGCTGGCAATGCACGAGCACTGCCAAAAGGCAAAGGAAGGCGCTTAGCATCCGGCTTGTGTGCAAAGCTTTCAGACTGCCAGAGGACTGCAGCTGTGGTAAGCCCGCTTGCTCATTTGACGTTAGATGTCGCCTGCAAGAACTTCACCCGCATCTGGTTTATGCTGCTACCTGTTGTTAGGCGACAACAAGAGCACATGTAACAAATGCTTTTTCATGACCCGTTTTGCTAGACCACGCTCTTTTGTGGCTCTGTAGTGCTTGCCAAACTGCTATGTGCGTGCTGCTGCTTCCATCTGACAAGGAGCACAGCCTTCTGACAGCAGCTTTCAACTTGTCTAAGGAAGAGCTTGGCCATTTAGATGTGATGCAAATCTGTGTGTGTGTAAGGTGCAGGTGCAAGCTCCTGACAAAGGTGTTCTCCAGTTTCAGTTTCTATCTGCCAGACACACTGGAAATGTTTTCCTCTGGCATTCGCACCAAGAGTCGCAGAATACTTAACCCAGGAGCTCTGAGAATGGAATGGCAAGAGGTGCTCCGCTTACGTCATAAACAGTGCTCCAGAGCGCTTAGCAACGGGCACAACGAAACGTGTCTGTGGGATAGTGACCATTCCCGCCTAGTGCTGGCAATGCACGAGCACTGCCAAAAGGCAAAGGAAGGCGCTTAGCATCCGGCTGTGCGCAAAGCTTTCAGACTGCCAGAGGACTGCAGCTGTGGTAAGCCTGCTTGCTCATTTGATGTTAGATGTCGCCTGCAAGAACTTCACCCGCATCTGGTTTATGCTGCTACTTGTTAGGCGACAAGAAGGGCACAAGTCGCAAATGCTTTTTCCTGACCCGTTTTGCTAGACCACGCTCTTTTGTGGCTCTTTAATGCTTGCCAAACTGCTATGTGCATGCTGCTGCTTCCATCTGACAAGGACCACAGCCTTCTGACAGCAGCTTTCAACTTGTCTAAGGAAGAGCTTGGCCATTTAGATGAGATGCAAATCTGTGTGTGTGTAAAGTGCAGGTGCAAGCTCCTGCCAAAGGTTTTCTCCAGGTTCAGTTTCTATCTGCCAGACACATTGGAAATGTTTTCCTCTGGCATTCACGCCAAGAGTTGCAGATTGCTTAACCCAGGAGCTCTGAGAATGGAACGGCAAGAGGTGCTCCGCTTACGTCATAAACAGTGCTCCAGAGCGCTTAGCAACGGGCACAACGAAACGTGTCTGTGGGATAGTGACCATTCCCGCCTAGTGCTGGCAATGCACGAGCACTGCCAAAAGGCAAAGGAAGGCGCTTAGCATCCGGCTGTGCGCAAAGCTTTCAGACTGCCAGAGGACTGCAGCTGTGGTAAGCCCGCTTGCTCATTTGATGTTAGATGTCGCCTGCAAGAACTTCACCCCCATCTGGTTTATGCTGCTACTTGTTGTTAGGCGACAAGAAGGGCACAAGTCGCAAATGCTTTTTCCTGCCTCATTTTGCTAGACCAGGCTCTTCTGTGGCTCTTTAGTTCTTGCCAAACTGTTATGTGCGTGCTGCTGCTTCCATCTGACAAGGAGCACAGCCTTCTGACAGCAGCTTTCAACTTGTCTAAGGAAGAGCTTGGCCATTTAGATGTGATGCAAATCTGTGTGTGTGTAAGGTGCAGGTGCAAGCTCCTGACAAAGGTGTTCTCCAGTTTCAGTTTCTATCTGCCAGACACATTGGAAATGTTTTCCTCTGGCATTCGCACCAAGAGTCGCAGAATACTTTACTGAGGAGCTCTGAGAATGGAACGGCAAGAGGTGTTCAGCTTACGTCATAAACAGTGCTCCAGAGCGCTTAGCAACGGGCACAACGAAACGTGTCTGTGGGATAGTGACCATTCCCGCCTAGTGCTGGCAATTCACGAGCACTGCCAAAAGGCAAAGGAAGGCGCTTAGCATCTGGCTGTGCGCAAAGCTTTCAGACTGCCAGAGGACTGTAGCTGTGGTAAGCCCGCTTGCTCATTTGACGTTAGATGTCGCCTGCAAGGACTCCACCCGCATCTGGTTTATGCTGCTACCTGTTGTTAGGCGACAAGAAGGGCACAAGTCGCAAATGCTTTTTCCTGCCTCATTTTGCTAGACCACGCTCTTCTGTGGCTCTTTAGTTCTTGCCAAACTGTTATGTTCATGCTGGTGCTTCCATCTGACAAGGAGCACAGCCTTCTGACAGCAGCTTTCAACTTGCCTAAGAAAGAGCTTGGCCATTTAGATGTGATGCAAATCTGTGTGTGTGTAAAGTGCAGGTGCAAGCTCCTGACAAAGGTGTTCTCCAGTTTCACTTTCTATCTGCCAGACACATTGGAAATGTTTTCCTCCGGCATTCACGCCAAGAGTCGCAGATTGCTTAACCCAGGAGCTCTGAGAATGGAACGGCAAGAGGTGCTCCGCTTACGTCATAAACAGTGCTCCAGAGCGCTTAGCAACAGGCACAACGAAACGTGTCTGTGGGATAGTGACCATTCCCGCCTAGTGCTGGCAATGCACGAGCACTGCCAAAAGGCAAAGGAAGGCGCTTAGCATCCGGCTTGTGTGCAAAGCTTTCAGACTGCCAGAGGACTGCAGCTGTGGTAAGCCCGCTTGCTCATTTGACGTTAGATGTCGCCTGCAAGAACTCCACCCGCATCTGGTTTATGCTGCTACCTGTTGTTAGGCGACAAGAAGGGCACAAGTCGCGAATGCTTTTTCCTGCCTCATTTTGCTAGACCACGCTCTTCTGTGGCTCTTTAGTTCTTGCCAAACTGTTATGTGCGTGCTGCTGCTTCCATCTGACAAGGAGCACAGCCTTCTGACAGCAGCTTTCAACTTGTCTAAGGAAGAGCTTGGCCATTTAGATGTGATGCAAATCTGTGTGTGTGTAAAGTGCAGGTGCAAGCTCCTGACAAAGGTGTTCTCCAGTTTCAGTTTCTATCTGCCAGACACATTGGAAATGCTTTCCTCTGGCATTCACGCCAAGAGTCGCAGATTGCTTAACCCAGGAGCTCTGAGAATGGAACGGCAAGAGGTGCTCCGCTTACGTCATAAACAGTGCTCCAGAGCGCTTAGCAACGGCCACAACGAAACAGTGTGCGGGATAGTGACCATTCCCGCCTAGTGCTGGCAATGCACGAGCACTGCCAAAAGGCAAAGGAAGGCGCTTAGCATCCGGCTTGTGCGCAAAGCTTTCAGACTGCCAGAGGACCGCAGCTGTGGTAAGCCCGCTTGCTCATTTGACGTTAGATGTCGCCTGCAAGAACTTCACCCGCATCTGGTTTATGCTGCTACCTGTTGTTAGGCGACAACAAGAGCACATGTAACAAATGCTTTTTCATGACCCGTTTTGCTAGACCACGCTCTTTTGTGGCTCTGTAGTGCTTGCCAAACTGCTATGTGCGTGCTGCTGCTTCCATCTGACAAGGAGCACAGCCTTCTGACAGCAGCTTTCAACTTGTCTAAGGAAGAGCTTGGCCATTTAGATGTGATGCAAATCTGTGTGTGTGTAAGGTGCAGGTGCAAGCTCCTGACAAAGGTGTTCTCCAGTTTCAGTTTCTATCTGCCAGACACATTGGAAATGTTTTCCTCTGGCATTCGCACCAAGAGTCGCAGAATACTTAACCCAGGAGCTCTGAGAATGGAACGGCAAGAGGTGCTCCGCTTACGTCATAAACAGTGCTCCAGAGCGCTTAGCAACGGGCACAACGAAACGTGTCTGTGGGATAGTGACCATTCCCGCCTAGTGCTGGCAATGCACGAGCACTGCCAAAAGGCAAAGGAAGGCGCTTAGCATCCGGCTGTGCGCAAAGCTTTCAGACTGCCAGAGGACTGCAGCTGTGGTAAGCCTGCTTGCTCATTTGATGTTAGATGTCGCCTGCAAGAACTTCACCCGCATCTGGTTTATGCTGCTACTTGTTAGGCGACAAGAAGGGCACAAGTCGCAAATGCTTTTTCCTGACCCGTTTTGCTAGACCACGCTCTTTTGTGGCTCTTTAATGCTTGCCAAACTGCTATGTGCATGCTGCTGCTTCCATCTGACAAGGACCACAGCCTTCTGACAGCAGCTTTAAACTTGTCTAAGGAAGAGCTTGGCCATTTAGATGAGATGCAAATCTGTGTGTGTGTAAAGTGCAGGTGCAAGCTCCTGACAAAGGTTTTCTCCAGGTTCAGTTTCTATCTGCCAGACACATTGGAAATGTTTTCCTCTGGCATTCACGCCAAGAGTCGCAGATTGCTTAACCCAGGAGCTCTGAGAATGGAACGGCAAGAGGTGCTCCGCTTACGTCATAAACAGTGCTCCAGAGCGCTTAGCAACGGGCACAACGAAACGTGTCTGTGGGATAGTGACCATTCCCGCCTAGTGCTGGCAATGCACGAGCACTGCCAAAAGGCAAAGGAAGGCGCTTAGCATCCGGCTGTGCGCAAAGCTTTCAGACTGCCAGAGGACTGCAGCTGTGGTAAGCCCGCTTGCTCATTTGATGTTAGATGTCGCCTGCAAGAACTTCACCCCCATCTGGTTTATGCTGCTACTTGTTGTTAGGCGACAAGAAGGGCACAAGTCGCAAATGCTTTTTCCTGCCTCATTTTGCTAGACCACGCTCTTCTGTGGCTCTTTAGTTCTTGCCAAACTGTTATGTGCGTGCTGCTGCTTCCATCTGACAAGGAGCACAGCCTTCTGACAGCAGCTTTCAACTTGTCTAAGGAAGAGCTTGGCCATTTAGATGTGATGCAAATCTGTGTGTGTGTAAGGTGCAGGTGCAAGCTCCTGACAAAGGTGTTCTCCAGTTTCAGTTTCTATCTGCCAGACACATTGGAAATGTTTTCCTCTGGCATTCGCACCAAGAGTCGCAGAATACTTTACTGAGGAGCTCTGAGAATGGAACGGCAAGAGGTGTTCAGCTTACGTCATAAACAGTGCTCCAGAGCGCTTAGCAACGGGCACAACGAAACGTGTCTGTGGGATAGTGACCATTCCCGCCTAGTGCTGGCAATTCACGAGCACTGCCAAAAGGCAAAGGAAGGCGCTTAGCATCTGGCTGTGCGCAAAGCTTTCAGACTGCCAGAGGACTGTAGCTGTGGTAAGCCCGCTTGCTCATTTGACGTTAGATGTCGCCTGCAAGGACTCCACCCGCATCTGGTTTATGCTGCTACCTGTTGTTAGGCGACAAGAAGGGCACAAGTCGCGAATGCGTTTTCCTGCCTCATTTTGCTAGACCACGCTCTTCTGTGGCTCTTTAGTTCTTGCCAAACTGTTATGTGCATGCTGCTGCTTCCATCTGACAAGGAGCACAGCCTTCTGACAGCAGCTTTCAACTTGCCTAAGAAAGAGCTATGCCATTTAGATGTGATGCAAATCTGTGTGTGTGTAAAGTGCAGGTGCAAGCTCCTGACAAAGGTGTTCTCCAGTTTCAGTTTCTATCTGCCAGACACATTGGAAATGTTTTCCTCCGGCATTCACGCCAAGAGTCGCAGATTGCTTAACCCAGGAGCTCTGAGAATGGAACGGCAAGAGGTGTTCCGCTTACGTCATAAACAGTGCTCCAGAGCGCTTAGCAACGGGCACAACGAAACGTGTCTGTGGGATAGTGACCATTCCCGCCTAGTGCTGGCAATGCACGAGCACTGCCAAAAGGCAAAGGAAGGCGCTTAGCATCCGGCTGTGCGCAAAGCTTTCAGACTGCCAGAGGACTGCAGCTGTGGTAAGCCCGCTTGCTCATTTGATGTTAGATGTCGCCTGCAAGAACTTCACCCCCATCTGGTTTATGCTGCTACTTGTTGTTAGGCGACAAGAAGGGCACAAGTCGCAAATGCTTTTTCCTGCCTCATTTTGCTAGACCACGCTCTTCTGTGGCTCTTTAGTTCTTGCCAAACTGTTATGTGCGTGCTGCTGCTTCCATCTGACAAGGAGCACAGCCTTCTGACAGCAGCTTTCAACTTGTCTAAGGAAGAGCTTGGCCATTTAGATGTGATGCAAATCTGTGTGTGTGTAAGGTGCAGGTGCAAGCTCCTGACAAAGGTGTTCTCCAGTTTCAGTTTCTATCTGCCAGACACATTGGAAATGTTTTCCTCTGGCATTCGCACCAAGAGTCGCAGAATACTTTACTGAGGAGCTCTGAGAATGGAACGGCAAGAGGTGTTCAGCTTACGTCATAAACAGTGCTCCAGAGCGCTTAGCAACGGGCACAACGAAACGTGTCTGTGGGATAGTGACCATTCCCGCCTAGTGCTGGCAATTCACGAGCACTGCCAAAAGGCAAAGGAAGGCGCTTAGCATCTGGCTGTGCGCAAAGCTTTCAGACTGCCAGAGGACTGTAGCTGTGGTAAGCCCGCTTGCTCATTTGACGTTAGATGTCGCCTGCAAGGACTCCACCCGCATCTGGTTTATGCTGCTACCTGTTGTTAGGCGACAAGAAGGGCACAAGTCGCGAATGCTTTTTCCTGCCTCATTTTGCTAGACCACGCTCTTCTGTGGCTCTTTAGTTCTTGCCAAACTGTTATGTGCATGCTGCTGCTTCCATCTGACAAGGAGCACAGCCTTCTGACAGCAGCTTTCAACTTGCCTAAGAAAGAGCTATGCCATTTAGATGTGATGCAAATCTGTGTGTGTGTAAAGTGCAGGTGCAAGCTCCTGACAAAGGTGTTCTCCAGTTTCAGTTTCTATCTGCCAGACACATTGGAAATGTTTTCCTCCGGCATTCACGCCAAGAGTCGCAGATTGCTTAACCCAGGAGCTCTGAGAATGGAACGGCAAGAGGTGCTCCGCTTACGTCATAAACAGTGCTCCAGAGCGCTTAGCAACAGGCACAACGAAACGTGTCTGTGGGATAGTGACCATTCCCGCCTAGTGCTGGCAATGCACGAGCACTGCCAAAAGGCAAAGGAAGGCGCTTAGCATCCGGCTTGTGTGCAAAGCTTTCAGACTGCCAGAGGACTGCAGCTGTGGTAAGCCCGCTTGCTCATTTGACGTTAGATGTCGCCTGCAAGAACTCCACCCGCATCTGGTTTATGCTGCTACCTGTTGTTAGGCGACAAGAAGGGCACAAGTCGCGAATGCTTTTTCCTGCCTCATTTTGCTAGACCACGCTCTTCTGTGGCTCTTTAGTTCTTGCCAAACTGTTATGTGCGTGCTGCTGCTTCCATCTGACAAGGAGCACAGCCTTCTGACAGCAGCTTTCAACTTGTCTAAGGAAGAGCTTGGCCATTTAGATGTGATGCAAATCTGTGTGTGTGTAAAGTGCAGGTGCAAGCTCCTGACAAAGGTGTTCTCCAGTTTCAGTTTCTATCTGCCAGACACATTGGAAATGCTTTCCTCTGGCATTCACGCCAAGAGTCGCAGATTGCTTAACCCAGGAGCTCTGAGAATGGAACGGCAAGAGGTGCTCCGCTTACGTCATAAACAGTGCTCCAGAGCGCTTAGCAACGGCCACAACGAAACAGTGTGCGGGATAGTGACCATTCCCGCCTAGTGCTGGCAATGCACGAGCACTGCCAAAAGGCAAAGGAAGGCGCTTAGCATCCGGCTTGTGCGCAAAGCTTTCAGACTGCCAGAGGACCGCAGCTGTGGTAAGCCCGCTTGCTCATTTGACGTTAGATGTCGCCTGCAAGAACTTCACCCGCATCTGGTTTATGCTGCTACCTGTTGTTAGGCGACAACAAGAGCACAAGTCGCAAATGCTTTTTCCTGCCTCATTTTGCTAGACCACGCTCTTCTGTGGCTCTTTAGTTCTTGCCAAACTGTTATGTGCGTGCTGCTGCTTCCATCTGACAAGGAGCACAGCCTTCTGACAGCAGCTTTCAACTTGTCTAAGGAAGAGCTTGGCCATTTAGATGTGATGCAAATCTGTGTGTGTGTAAGGTGCAGGTGCAAGCTCCTGACAAAGGTGTTCTCCAGTTTCAGTTTCTATCTGCCAGACACATTGGAAATGTTTTCCTCTGGCATTCGCACCAAGAGTCGCAGAATACTTAACCCAGGAGCTCTGAGAATGGAACGGCAAGAGGTGTTCAGCTTACGTCATAAACAGTGCTCCAGAGCGCTTAGCAACGGGCACAACGAAACGTGTCTGTGGGATAGTGACCATTCCCGCCTAGTGCTGGCAATGCACGAGCACTGCCAAAAGGCAAAGGAAGGCGCTTAGCATCCGGCTGTGCGCAAAGCTTTCAGACTGCCAGAGGACTGCAGCTGTGGTAAGCCCGCTTGCTCATTTGACGTTAGATGTCGCCTGCAAGAACTTCACCCGCATCTGGTTTATGCTGCTACCTGTTGTTAGGCGACAACAAGAGCACATGTAACAAATGCTTTTTCCTGACCCGTTTTGCTAGACCACGCTCTTTTGTGGCTCTTTAATGCTTGCCAAACTGCTATGTGCATGCTGCTGCTTCCATCTGACAAGGAGCACAGCCTTCTGACAGCAGCTTTCAACTTGTCTAAGGAAGAGCTTGGCCATTTAGATGTGATGCAAATCTGTGTGTGTGTAAGGTGCAGGTGCAAGCTCCTGACAAAGGTGTTCTCCAGTTTCAGTTTCTCCCTGCCAGACACATTGGAAATGTTTTCCTCTGGCATTCGCACCAAGAGTCGCAGAATACTTAACCCAGGAGCTCTGAGAATGAAACGGTAAGAGGTGTTCCGCTTACGTCATAAACAGTGCTCCAGAGCGCTTAGCAACGGCCACAACGAAACGTGTCTGTGGGATAGTGACCATTCCCGCCTAGTGCTGGCAATGCACGAGCACTGCCAAAAGGCAAAGGAAGGCGC
Source organism: Poecile atricapillus (assembly GCF_030490865.1). Lineage (NCBI taxonomy): Eukaryota > Metazoa > Chordata > Aves > Passeriformes > Paridae > Poecile > Poecile atricapillus. The sequence goes on along the minus strand of NC_081262.1, from coordinate 414,750 downwards.
TTAGCATCCGGCTTGTGCGCAAAGCTTTCAGACTGCCAGAGGACCGCAGCTGTGGTAAGCCCGCTTGCTCATTTGACGTTAGATGTCGCCTGCAAGAACTTCACCCGCATCTGGTTTATGCTGCTACCTGTTGTTAGGCGACAACAAGAGCACATGTAACAAATGCTTTTTCATGACCCATTTTGCTAGACCACGCTCTTCTGTGGCTCTTTAGTTCTTGCCAAACTCCTATGTGCGTGCTTCTGCTTCCATCTGACAAGGAGCACAGCCTTCTGACAGCAGCTTTCAACTTGTCTAAGGAAGAGCTTGGCCATTTAGATGTGATGCAAATCTGTGTGTGTGTAAGGTGCAGGTGCAAGCTCCTGACAAAGGTGTTCTCCAGTTTCAGTTTCTATCTGCCAGACACATTGGAAATGCTTTCCTCTGGCATTCACGCCAAGAGTCGCAGATTGCTTAACCCAGGAGCTCTGAGAATGGAACGGCAAGAGGTGCTCCGCTTACGTCATAAACAGTGCTCCAGAGCGCTTAGCAACGGCCACAACGAAACAGTGTGCGGGATAGTGACCATTCCCGCCTAGTGCTGGCAATGCACGAGCACTGCCAAAAGGCAAAGGAAGGCGCTTAGCATCCGGCTTGTGCGCAAAGCTTTCAGACTGCCAGAGGACCGCAGCTGTGGTAAGCCCGCTTGCTCATTTGACGTTAGATGTCGCCTGCAAGAACTTCACCCGCATCTGGTTTATGCTGCTACCTGTTGTTAGGCGACAACAAGAGCACATGTAACAAATGCTTTTTCATGACCCGTTTTGCTAGACCACGCTCTTTTGTGGCTCTGTAGTGCTTGCCAAACTGCTATGTGCGTGCTGCTGCTTCCATCTGACAAGGAGCACAGCCTTCTGACAGCAGCTTTCAACTTGTCTAAGGAAGAGCTTGGCCATTTAGATGTGATGCAAATCTGTGTGTGTGTAAGGTGCAGGTGCAAGCTCCTGACAAAGGTGTTCTCCAGTTTCAGTTTCTATCTGCCAGACACATTGGAAATGTTTTCCTCTGGCATTCGCACCAAGAGTCGCAGAATACTTAACCCAGGAGCTCTGAGAATGGAACGGCAAGAGGTGTTCAGCTTACGTCATAAACAGTGCTCCAGAGCGCTTAGCAACGGGCACAACGAAACGTGTCTGTGGGATAGTGACCATTCCCGCCTAGTGCTGGCAATGCACGAGCACTGCCAAAAGGCAAAGGAAGGCGCTTAGCATCCGGCTGTGCGCAAAGCTTTCAGACTGCCAGAGGACTGCAGCTGTGGTAAGCCTGCTTGCTCATTTGATGTTAGATGTCGCCTGCAAGAACTTCACCCGCATCTGGTTTATGCTGCTACTTGTTAGGCGACAAGAAGGGCACAAGTCGCAAATGCTTTTTCCTGACCCGTTTTGCTAGACCACGCTCTTTTGTGGCTCTTTAATGCTTGCCAAACTGCTATGTGCATGCTGCTGCTTCCATCTGACAAGGAGCACAGCCTTCTGACAGCAGCTTTCAACTTGTCTAAGGAAGAGCTTGGCCATTTAGATGAGATGCAAATCTGTGTGTGTGTAAAGTGCAGGTGCAAGCTCCTGACAAAGGTTTTCTCCAGGTTCAGTTTCTATCTGCCAGACACATTGGACATGTTTTCCTCTGGCATTCACGCCAAGAGTCGCAGATTGCTTAACCCAGGAGCTCTGAGAATGGAACGGCAAGAGGTGCTCCGCTTACGTCATAAACAGTGCTCCAGAGCGCTTAGCAACGGGCACAACGAAACGTGTCTGTGGGATAGTGACCATTCCCGCCTAGTGCTGGCAATGCACGAGCACTGCCAAAAGGCAAAGGAAGGCGCTTAGCATCCGGCTGTGCGCAAAGCTTTCAGACTGCCAGAGGACTGCAGCTGTGGTAAGCCCGCTTGCTCATTTGATGTTAGATGTCGCCTGCAAGAACTTCACCCCCATCTGGTTTATGCTGCTACTTGTTGTTAGGCGACAAGAAGGGCACAAGTCGCAAATGCTTTTTCCTGCCTCATTTTGCTAGACCACGCTCTTCTGTGGCTCTTTAGTTCTTGCCAAACTGTTATGTGCGTGCTGCTGCTTCCATCTGACAAGGAGCACAGCCTTCTGACAGCAGCTTTCAACTTGTCTAAGGAAGAGCTTGGCCATTTAGATGTGATGCAAATCTGTGTGTGTGTAAGGTGCAGGTGCAAGCTCCTGACAAAGGTGTTCTCCAGTTTCAGTTTCTATCTGCCAGACACATTGGAAATGTTTTCCTCTGGCATTCGCACCAAGAGTCGCAGAATACTTTACTGAGGAGCTCTGAGAATGGAACGGCAAGAGGTGTTCAGCTTACGTCATAAACAGTGCTCCAGAGCGCTTAGCAACGGGCACAACGAAACGTGTCTGTGGGATAGTGACCATTCCCGCCTAGTGCTGGCAATTCACGAGCACTGCCAAAAGGCAAAGGAAGGCGCTTAGCATCTGGCTGTGCGCAAAGCTTTCAGACTGCCAGAGGACTGTAGCTGTGGTAAGCCCGCTTGCTCATTTGACGTTAGATGTCGCCTGCAAGGACTCCACCCGCATCTGGTTTATGCTGCTACCTGTTGTTAGGCGACAAGAAGGGCACAAGTCGCGAATGCTTTTTCCTGCCTCATTTTGCTAGACCACGCTCTTCTGTGGCTCTTTAGTTCTTGCCAAACTGTTATGTGCGTGCTGCTGCTTCCATCTGACAAGGAGCACAGCCTTCTGACAGCAGCTTTCAACTTGCCTAAGAAAGAGCTATGCCATTTAGATGTGATGCAAATCTGTGTGTGTGTAAAGTGCAGGTGCAAGCTCCTGACAAAGGTGTTCTCCAGTTTCAGTTTCTATCTGCCAGACACATTGGAAATGTTTTCCTCCGGCATTCACGCCAAGAGTCGCAGATTGCTTAACCCAGAAGCTCTGAGAATGGAACGGCAAGAGGTGTTCCGCTTACGTCATAAACAGTGCTCCAGAGCGCTTAGCAACGGGCACAACGAAACGTGTCTGTGGGATAGTGACCATTCCCGCCTAGTGCTGGCAATGCACGAGCACTGCCAAAAGGCAAAGGAAGGCGCTTAGCATCCGGCTGTGCGCAAAGCTTTCAGACTGCCAGAGGACTGCAGCTGTGGTAAGCCCGCTTGCTCATTTGATGTTAGATGTCGCCTGCAAGAACTTCACCCCCATCTGGTTTATGCTGCTACTTGTTGTTAGGCGACAAGAAGGGCACAAGTCGCAAATGCTTTTTCCTGCCTCATTTTGCTAGACCACGCTCTTCTGTGGCTCTTTAGTTCTTGCCAAACTGTTATGTGCGTGCTGCTGCTTCCATCTGACAAGGAGCACAGCCTTCTGACAGCAGCTTTCAACTTGTCTAAGGAAGAGCTTGGCCATTTAGATGTGATGCAAATCTGTGTGTGTGTAAGGTGCAGGTGCAAGCTCCTGACAAAGGTGTTCTCCAGTTTCAGTTTCTATCTGCCAGACACATTGGAAATGTTTTCCTCTGGCATTCGCACCAAGAGTCGCAGAATACTTTACTGAGGAGCTCTGAGAATGGAACGGCAAGAGGTGTTCAGCTTACGTCATAAACAGTGCTCCAGAGCGCTTAGCAACGGGCACAACGAAACGTGTCTGTGGGATAGTGACCATTCCCGCCTAGTGCTGGCAATTCACGAGCACTGCCAAAAGGCAAAGGAAGGCGCTTAGCATCTGGCTGTGCGCAAAGCTTTCAGACTGCCAGAGGACTGTAGCTGTGGTAAGCCCGCTTGCTCATTTGACGTTAGATGTCGCCTGCAAGGACTCCACCCGCATCTGGTTTATGCTGCTACCTGTTGTTAGGCGACAAGAAGGGCACAAGTCGCGAATGCTTTTTCCTGCCTCATTTTGCTAGACCACGCTCTTCTGTGGCTCTTTAGTTCTTGCCAAACTGTTATGTGCATGCTGCTGCTTCCATCTGACAAGGAGCACAGCCTTCTGACAGCAGCTTTCAACTTGCCTAAGGAAGAGCTTGGCCATTTAGATGTGATGCAAATCTGTGTGTGTGTAAAGTGCAGGTGCAAGCTCCTGACAAAGGTGTTCTCCAGTTTCAGTTTCTATCTGCCAGACACATTGGAAATGTTTTCCTCCGGCATTCACGCCAAGAGTCGCAGATTGCTTAACCCAGGAGCTCTGAGAATGGAACGGCAAGAGGTGCTCCGCTTACGTCATAAACAGTGCTCCAGAGCGCTTAGCAACAGGCACAACGAAACGTGTCTGTGGGATAGTGACCATTCCCGCCTAGTGCTGGCAATGCACGAGCACTGCCAAAAGGCAAAGGAAGGCGCTTAGCATCCGGCTTGTGTGCAAAGCTTTCAGACTGCCAGAGGACTGCAGCTGTGGTAAGCCCGCTTGCTCATTTGACGTTAGATGTCGCCTGCAAGAACTCCACCCGCATCTGGTTTATGCTGCTACCTGTTGTTAGGCGACAAGAAGGGCACAAGTCGCGAATGCTTTTTCCTGCCTCATTTTGCTAGACCACGCTCTTCTGTGGCTCTTTAGTTCTTGCCAAACTGCTATGTGCATGCTGCTGCTTCCATCTGACAAGGAGCACAGCCTTCTGACAGCAGCTTTCAACTTGTCTAAGGAAGAGCTTGGCCATTTAGATGTGATGCAAATCTGTGTGTGTGTAAGGTGCAGGTGCAAGCTCCTGACAAAGGTGTTCTCCAGTTTCAGTTTCTCCCTGCCAGACACATTGGAAATGTTTTCCTCTGGCATTCGCACCAAGAGTCGCAGAATACTTAACCCAGGAGCTCTGAGAATGAAACGGTAAGAGGTGTTCCGCTTACGTCATAAACAGTGCTCCAGAGCGCTTAGCAACGGCCACAACGAAACGTGTCTGTGGGATAGTGACCATTCCCGCCTAGTGCTGGCAATGCACGAGCACTGCCAAAAGGCAAAGGAAGGCGCTTAGCATCCGGCTTGTGCGCAAAGCTTTCAGACTGCCAGAGGACCGCAGCTGTGGTAAGCCCGCTTGCTCATTTGACGTTAGATGTCGCCTGCAAGAACTTCACCCGCATCTGGTTTATGCTGCTACCTGTTGTTAGGCGACAACAAGAGCACATGTAACAAATGCTTTTTCATGACCCGTTTTGCTAGACCACGCTCTTTTGTGGCTCTGTAGTGCTTGCCAAACTGCTATGTGCGTGCTGCTGCTTCCATCTGACAAGGAGCACAGTCGTCTGACAGCAGCTTTCAACTTGTCTAAGGAAGAGCTTGGCCATTTAGATGTGATGCAAATCTGTGTGTGTGTAAGGTGCAGGTGCGAGCTCCTGACAAAGGTGTTCTCCAGTTTCACTTTCTATCTGCCAGACACATTGGAAATGTTTTCCTCTGGCATTCGCACCAAGAGTCGCAGAATACTTAACCCAGGAGCTCTGAGAATGGAACGGCAAGAGGTGTTCCGCTTACGTCATAAACAGTGCTCCAGAGCGCTTAGCAACGGGCACAACGAAACGTGTCTGTGGGATAGTGACCATTCCCGCCTAGTGCTGGCAATGCACGAGCACTGCCAAAAGGCAAAGGAAGGCGCTTAGCATCCGGCTGTGCGCAAAGCTTTCAGACTGCCAGAGGACTGCAGCTGTGGTAAGCCCGCTTGCTCATTTGACGTTAGATGTCGCCTGCAAGAACTTCACCCCCATCTGGTTTATGCTGCTACTTGTTGTTAGGCGACAAGAAGGGCACAAGTCGCAAATGCTTTTTCCTGCCTCATTTTGCTAGACCACGCTCTTCTGTGGCTCTTTAGTTCTTGCCAAACTGTTATGTGCGTGCTGCTGCTTCCATCTGACAAGGAGCACAGCCTTCTGACAGCAGCTTTCAACTTGTCTAAGGAAGAGCTTGGCCATTTAGATGTGATGCAAATCTGTGTGTGTGTAAGGTGCAGGTGCAAGCTCCTGACAAAGGTGTTCTCCAGTTTCAGTTTCTATCTGCCACACACATTGGAAATGTTTTCCTCTGGCATTCGCACCAAGAGTCGCAGAATACTTTACTGAGGAGCTCTGAGAATGGAACGGCAAGAGGTGTTCCGCTTACGTCATAAACAGTGCTCCAGAGCGCTTAGCAACGGGCACAACGAAACGTGTCTGTGGGATAGTGACCATTCCCGCCTAGTGCTGGCAATGCACGAGCACTGCCAAAAGGCAAAGGAAGGCGCTTAGCATCCGGCTGTGCGCAAAGCTTTCAGACTGCCAGAGGACTGCAGCTGTGGTAAGCCCGCTTGCTCATTTGACGTTAGATGTCGCCTGCAAGAACTTCACCCGCATCTGGTTTATGCTGCTACCTGTTGTTAGGCGACAAGAAGAGCACATGTAACAAATGCTTTTTCCTGACCCGTTTTGCTAGACCACGCTCTTTTGTGGCTCTTTAATGCTTGCCAAACTGCTATGTGCATGCTGCTGCTTCCATCTGACAAGGACCACAGCCTTCTGACAGCAGCTTTCAACTTGACTAAGGAAGAGCTTGGCCATTTAGATGAGATGCAAATCTGTGTGTGTGTAAAGTTCAGGTGCAAGCTCCTGACAAAGGTTTTCTCCAGGTTCAGTTTCTCCCTGTCAGACACATTGGAAATGTTTTCCTCTGGCATTCACGCCAAGAGTTGCAGATTGCTTAACCCAGGAGCTCTGAGAATGGAACGGCAAGAGGTGCTCCGCTTACGTCATAAACAGTGCTCCAGAGCGCTTAGCAACGGGCACAACGAAACGTGTCTGTGGGATAGTGACCATTCCCGCCTAGTGCTGGCAATTCACGAGCACTGCCAAAAGGCAAAGGAAGGCGCTTAGCATCCGGCTGTGCGCAAAGCTTTCAGACTGCCAGAGGACTGTAGCTGTGGTAAGCCCGCTTGCTCATTTGACGTTAGATGTCGCCTGCAAGGACTCCACCCGCATCTGGTTTATGCTGCTACCTGTTGTTAGGCGACAAGAAGGGCACAAGTCGCGAATGCTTTTTCCTGCCTCATTTTGCTAGACCACGCTCTTCTGTGGCTCTTTAGTTCTTGCCAAACTGTTATGTGCGTGCTGCTGCTTCCATCTGACAAGGAGCACAGCCTTCTGACAGCAGCTTTCAACTTGCCTAAGAAAGAGCTTGGCCATTTAGATGTGATGCAAATCTGTGTGTGTGTAAAGTGCAGGTGCAAGCTCCTGACAAAGGTGTTCTCCAGTTTCACTTTCTATCTGCCAGACACATTGGAAATGTTTTCCTCCGGCATTCACGCCAAGAGTCGCAGATTGCTTAACCCAGGAGCTCTGAGAATGGAACGGCAAGAGGTGCTCCGCTTACGTCATAAACAGTGCTCCAGAGCGCTTAGCAACGGCCACAACGAAACAGTGTGCGGGATAGTGACCATTCCCGCCTAGTGCTGGCAATGCACGAGCACTGCCAAAAGGCAAAGGAAGGCGCTTAGCATCCGGCTTGTGTGCAAAGCTTTCAGACTGCCAGAGGACTGCAGCTGTGGTAAGCCCGCTTGCTCATTTGACGTTAGATGTCGCCTGCAAGAACTCCACCCGCATCTGGTTTATGCTGCTACCTGTTGTTAGGCGACAAGAAGGGCACAAGTCGCAAATGCTTTTTCCTGCCTCATTTTGCTAGACCACGCTCTTCTGTGGCTCTTTAGTTCTTGCCAAACTCCTATGTGCGTGCTTCTGCTTCCATCTGACAAGGAGCACAGCCTTCTGACAGCAGCTTTCAACTTGTCTAAGGAAGAGCTTGGCCATTTAGATGTGATGCAAATCTGTGTGTGTGTAAGGTGCAGGTGCAAGCTCCTGACAAAGGTGTTCTCCAGTTTCAGTTTCTATCTGCCAGACACATTGGAAATGTTTTCCTCTGGCATTCGCACCAAGAGTCGCAGAATACTTAACCCAGGAGCTCTGAGAATGGAACGGCAAGAGGTGTTCCGCTTACGTCATAAACAGTGCTCCAGAGCGCTTAGCAACGGGCACAACGAAACGTGTCTGTGGGATAGTGACCATTCCCGCCTAGTGCTGGCAATGCACGAGCACTGCCAAAAGGCAAAGGAAGGCGCTTAGCATCCGGCTGTGCGCAAAGCTTTCAGACTGCCAGAGGACTGCAGCTGTGGTAAGCCCGCTTGCTCATTTGACGTTAGATGTCGCCTGCAAGAACTCCACCCGCATCTGGTTTATGCTGCTACCTGTTGTTAGGCGACAAGAAGGGCAAGAGTCGCGAATCCTTTTTCCTGCCTCATTTTGCTAGACCACGCTCTTCTGTGGCTCTTTAGTTCTTGCCAAACTGTTATGTGCGTGCTGCTGCTTCCATCTGACAAGGAGCACAGCCTTCTGACAGCAGCTTTAAACTTGTCTAAGGAAGAGCTTGGCCATTTAGATGTGATGCAAATCTGTGTGTGTGTAAAGTGCAGGTGCAAGCTCCTGACAAAGGTGTTCTCCAGTTTCAGTTTCTATCTGCCAGACACATTGGAAATGCTTTCCTCTGGCATTCACGCCAAGAGTCGCAGATTGCTTAACCCAGGAGCTCTGAGAATGGAACGGCAAGAGGTGCTCCGCTTACGTCATAAACAGTGCTCCAGAGCGCTTAGCAACGGCCACAACGAAACAGTGTGCGGGATAGTGACCATTCCCGCCTAGTGCTGGCAATGCACGAGCACTGCCAAAAGGCAAAGGAAGGCGCTTAGCATCCGGCTTGTGCGCAAAGCTTTCAGACTGCCAGAGGACTGCAGCTGTGGTAAGCCCGCTTGCTCATTTGACGTTAGATGTCGCCTGCAAGAACTTCACCCGCATCTGGTTTATGCTGCTACCTGTTGTTAGGCGACAACAAGAGCACATGTAACAAATGCTTTTTCATGACCCGTTTTGCTAGACCACGCTCTTTTGTGGCTCTTTAATGCTTGCCAAACTGCTATGTGCATGCTGCTGCTTCCATCTGACAAGGAGCACAGCCTTCTGACAGCAGCTTTCAACTTGTCTAAGGAAGAGCTTGGCCATTTAGATGTGATGCAAATCTGTGTGTGTGTAAGGTGCAGGTGCAAGCTCCTGACAAAGGTGTTCTCCAGTTTCAGTTTCTATCTGCCAGACACATTGGAAATGTTTTCCTCTGGCATTCGCACCAAGAGTCGCAGAATACTTAACCCAGGAGCTCTGAGAATGGAACGGCAAGAGGTGTCCAGCTTACGTCATAAACAGTGCTCCAGAGCGCTTAGCAACGGGCACAACGAAACGTGTCTGTGGGATAGTGACCATTCCCGCCTAGTGCTGGCAATGCACGAGCACTGCCAAAAGGCAAAGGAAGGCGCTTAGCATCCGGCTTGTGTGCAAAGCTTTCAGACTGCCAGAGGACTGCAGCTGTGGTAAGCCCGCTTGCTCATTTGACGTTAGATGTCGCCTGCAAGAACTCCACCCGCATCTGGTTTATGCTGCTACCTGTTGTTAGGCGACAAAAAGGGCACAAGTCGCAAATGCTTTTTCCTGCCTCATTTTGCTAGACCACGCTCTTCTGTGGCTCTTTAGTTCTTGCCAAACTCCTATGTGCGTGCTTCTGCTTCCATCTGACAAGGAGCACAGCCTTCTGACAGCAGCTTTCAACTTGTCTAAGGAAGAGCTTGGCCATTTAGATGTGATGCAAATCTGTGTGTGTGTAAGGTGCAGGTGCAAGCTCCTGACAAAGGTGTTCTCCAGTTTCAGTTTCTATCTGCCAGACACATTGGAAATGCTTTCCTCTGGCATTCACGCCAAGAGTCGCAGATTGCTTAACCCAGGAGCTCTGAGAATGGAACGGCAAGAGGTGCTCCGCTTACGTCATAAACAGTGCTCCAGAGCGCTTAGCAACGGCCACAACGAAACAGTGTGCGGGATAGTGACCATTCCCGCCTAGTGCTGGCAATGCACGAGCACTGCCAAAAGGCAAAGGAAGGCGCTTAGCATCCGGCTTGTGCGCAAAGCTTTCAGACTGCCAGAGGACCGCAGCTGTGGTAAGCCCGCTTGCTCATTTGACGTTAGATGTCGCCTGCAAGAACTTCACCCGCATCTGGTTTATGCTGCTACCTGTTGTTAGGCGACAACAAGAGCACATGTAACAAATGCTTTTTCATGACCCGTTTTGCTAGACCACGCTCTTTTGTGGCTCTGTAGTGCTTGCCAAACTGCTATGTGCGTGCTGCTGCTTCCATCTGACAAGGAGCACAGCCTTCTGACAGCAGCTTTCAACTTGTCTAAGGAAGAGCTTGGCCATTTAGATGTGATGCAAATCTGTGTGTGTGTAAGGTGCAGGTGCAAGCTCCTGACAAAGGTGTTCTCCAGTTTCAGTTTCTATCTGCCAGACACATTGGAAATGTTTTCCTCTGGCATTCGCACCAAGAGTCGCAGAATACTTAACCCAGGAGCTCTGAGAATGGAACGGCAAGAGGTGTTCAGCTTACGTCATAAACAGTGCTCCAGAGCGCTTAGCAACGGGCACAACGAAACGTGTCTGTGGGATAGTGACCATTCCCGCCTAGTGCTGGCAATGCACGAGCACTGCCAAAAGGCAAAGGAAGGCGCTTAGCATCCGGCTGTGCGCAAAGCTTTCAGACTGCCAGAGGACTGCAGCTGTGGTAAGCCTGCTTGCTCATTTGATGTTAGATGTCGCCTGCAAGAACTTCACCCGCATCTGGTTTATGCTGCTACTTGTTAGGCGACAAGAAGGGCACAAGTCGCAAATGCTTTTTCCTGACCCGTTTTGCTAGACCACGCTCTTTTGTGGCTCTTTAATGCTTGCCAAACTGCTATGTGCATGCTGCTGCTTCCATCTGACAAGGAGCACAGCCTTCTGACAGCAGCTTTCAACTTGTCTAAGGAAGAGCTTGGCCATTTAGATGAGATGCAAATCTGTGTGTGTGTAAAGTGCAGGTGCAAGCTCCTGACAAAGGTTTTCTCCAGGTTCAGTTTCTATCTGCCAGACACATTGGAAATGTTTTCCTCTGGCATTCACGCCAAGAGTTGCAGATTGCTTAACCCAGGAGCTCTGAGAATGGAACGGCAAGAGGTGCTCCGCTTACGTCATAAACAGTGCTCCAGAGCGCTTAGCAACGGGCACAACGAAACGTGTCTGTGGGATAGTGACCATTCCCGCCTAGTGCTGGCAATGCACGAGCACTGCCAAAAGGCAAAGGAAGGCGCTTAGCATCCGGCTGTGCGCAAAGCTTTCAGACTGCCAGAGGACTGCAGCTGTGGTAAGCCTGCTTGCTCATTTGATGTTAGATGTCGCTTGCAAGAACTTCACCCGCATCTGGTTTATGCTGCTACTTGTTGTTAGGCGACAACAAGAGCACATGTAGCAAATGCTTTTTCCTGACCCGTTTTGCTAGACCACGCTCTTTTGTGGCTCTTAAGTGCTTGCCAATCTGCTATGTGCGTGATGCTGCTTCCATCTGACAAGGAGCACAGCCTTCTGACACCAGCTTTCAACTTGCCTAAGAAAGAGCTTGGCCATTTAGATGTGATGCAAATCTGTGTGTGTGTAAGGTGCAGGTGCAAGCTCCTGACAAAGGTGTTCTCCAGTTTCAGTTTCTATCTGCCAGACACATTGGAAATGTTTTCCTCTGGCATTCGCACCAAGAGTCGCAGAATACTTTACTGAGGAGCTCTGAGAATGGAACGGCAAGAGGTGTTCAGCTTACGTCATAAACAGTGCTCCAGAGCGCTTAGCAACGGGCACAACGAAACGTGTCTGTGGGATAGTGACCATTCCCGCCTAGTGCTGGCAATTCACGAGCACTGCCAAAAGGCAAAGGAAGGCGCTTAGCATCCGGCTGTGCGCAAAGCTTTCAGACTGCCAGAGGACTGTAGCTGTGGTAAGCCCGCTTGCTCATTTGACGTTAGATGTCGCCTGCAAGGACTCCACCCGCATCTGGTTTATGCTGCTACCTGTTGTTAGGCGACAACAAGAGCACATGTAACAAATGCTTTTTCCTGACCCGTTTTGCTAGACCACGCTCTACTGTGGCTCTTTAGTTCTTGCCAAACTGTTATGTGCGTGCTGCTGCTTCCATCTGACAAGGAGCACAGCCTTCTGACAGCAGCTTTCAACTTGTCTAAGGAAGAGCTTGGCCATTTAGATGTGATGCAAATCTGTGTGTGTGTAAGGTGCAGGTGCAAGCTCCTGACAAAGGTGTTCTCCAGTTTCAGTTTCTCCCTGCCAGACACATTGGAAATGTTTTCCTCTGGCATTCGCACCAAGAGTCGCAGAATACTTAACCCAGGAGCTCTGAGAATGGAACGGCAAGAGGTGTTCAGCTTACGTCATAAACAGTGCTCCAGAGCGCTTAGCAACGGGCACAACGAAACGTGTCTGTGGGATAGTGACCATTCCCGCCTAGTGCTGGCAATGCACGAGCACTGCCAAAAGGCAAAGGAAGGCGCTTAGCATCCGGCTTGTGCGCAAAGCTTTCAGACTGCCAGAGGACTGCAGCTGTGGTAAGCCTGCTTGCTCATTTGACGTTAGATGTCGCCTGCAAGAACTCCACCCGCATCTGGTTTATGCTGCTACCTGTTGTTAGGCGACAACAAGAGCACATGTAGCAAATGCTTTTTCCTGTCCCGTTTTGCTAGACCACGCTCTTTTGTGGCTCTTTAATGCTTGCCAAACTGCTATGTGCGTGCTGCTGCTTCCATCTGACAAGGAGCACAGCCTTCTGACAGCAGCTTTCAACTTGTCTAAGGAAGAGCTTGGCCATTTAGATGTGATGCAAATCTGTGTGTGTGTAAGGTGCAGGTGCAAGCTCCTGACAAAGGTGTTCTCCAGTTTCAGTTTCTATCTGCCAGACACATTGGAAATGTTTTCCTCTGGCATTCGCACCAAGAGTCGCAGAATACTTAACCCAGGAACTCTGAGAATGGAACGGCAAGAGGTGTTCAGCTTACGTCATAAACAGTGCTCCAGAGCGCTTAGCAACGGGCACAACGAAACGTGTCTGTGGGATAGTGACCATTCCCGCCTAGTGCTGGCAATTCACGAGCACTGCCAAAAGGCAAAGGAAGGCGCTTAGCATCCGGCTGTGCGCAAAGCTTTCAGACTGCCAGAGGACTGCAGCTGTGGTAAGCCTGCTTGCTCATTTGATGTTAGATGTCGCTTGCAAGAACTTCACCCCCATCTGGTTTATGCTGCTACGTGTTGTTAGGCGACAACAAGAGCACATGTAACAAATGCTTTTTCCTGACCCGTTTTGCTAGACCACGCTCTTCTGTGGCTCTTTAGTTCTTGCCAAACTGTTATGTGCGTGCTGCTGCTTCCATCTGACAAGGAGCACAGCCTTCTGACAGCAGCTTTCAACTTGCCTAAGAAAGAGCTTGGCCATTTAGATGTGATGCAAATCTGTGTGTGTGTAAGGTGCAGGTGCAAGCTCCTGACAAAGGTGTTCTCCAGTTTCAGTTTCTCCCTGCCAGACACATTGGAAATGTTTTCCTCTGGCATTCGCACCAAGAGTCGCAGAATACTTAACCCAGGAGCTCTGAGAATGAAACAGTAAGAGGTGTTCCGCTTACGTCATAAACAGTGCTCCAGAGCGCTTAGCAACGGCCACAACGAAACGTGTCTGTGGGATAGTGACCATTCCCGCCTAGTGCTGGCAATGCACGAGCACTGCCAAAAGGCAAAGGAAGGCGCTTAGCATCCGGCTTGTGCGCAAAGCTTTCAGACTGCCAGAGGACCGCAGCTGTGGTAAGCCCGCTTGCTCATTTGACGTTAGATGTCGCCTGCAAGAACTTCACCCGCATCTGGTTTATGCTGCTACCTGTTGTTAGGCGACAACAAGAGCACATGTAACAAATGCTTTTTCATGACCCGTTTTGCTAGACCACGCTCTTTTGTGGCTCTGTAGTGCTTGCCAAACTGCTATGTGCGTGCTGCTGCTTCCATCTGACAAGGAGCACAGTCGTCTGACAGCAGCTTTCAACTTGTCTAAGGAAGAGCTTGGCCATTTAGATGTGATGCAAATCTGTGTGTGTGTAAGGTGCAGGTGCAAGCTCCTGACAAAGGTGTTCTCCAGTTTCAGTTTCTATCTGCCAGACACATTGGAAATGTTTTCCTCTGGCATTCGCACCAAGAGTCGCAGAATACTTAACCCAGGAGCTCTGAGAATGGAACGGCAAGAGGTGTTCAGCTTACGTCATAAACAGTGCTCCAGAGCGCTTAGCAACGGGCACAACGAAACGTGTCTGTGGGATAGTGACCATTCCCGCCTAGTGCTGGCAATGCACGAGCACTGCCAAAAGGCAAAGGAAGGCGCTTAGCATCCGGCTGTGCGCAAAGCTTTCAGACTGCCAGAGGACTGCAGCTGTGGTAAGCCTGCTTGCTCATTTGATGTTAGATGTCGCCTGCAAGAACTTCACCCCCATCTGGTTTATGCTGCTACTTGTTAGGCGACAAGAAGGGCACAAGTCGCAAATGCTTTTTCCTGCCTCATTTTGCTAGACCACGCTCTTCTGTGGCTCTTTAGTTCTTGCCAAACTGTTATGTGCGTGCTGCTGCTTCCATCTGACAAGGAGCACAGCCTTCTGACAGCAGCTTTCAGCTTGTCTAAGGAAGAGCTTGGCCATTTAGATGTGATGCAAATCTGTGTGTGTGTAAGGTGCAGGTGCAAGCTCCTGACAAAGGTGTTCTCCAGTTTCAGTTTCTATCTGCCAGACACATTGGAAATGTTTTCCTCTGGCATTCGCACCAAGAGTCGCAGAATACTTTACTGAGGAGCTCTGAGAATGGAACGGCAAGAGGTGTTCAGCTTACGTCATAAACAGTGCTCCAGAGCGCTTAGCAACGGGCACAACGAAACGTGTCTGTGGGATAGTGACCATTCCCGCCTAGTGCTGGCAATTCACGAGCACTGCCAAAAGGCAAAGGAAGGCGCTTAGCATCCGGCTGTGCGCAAAGCTTTCAGACTGCCAGAGGACTGCAGCTGTGGTAAGCCCGCTTGCTCATTTGACGTTAGATGTCGCCTGCAAGAACTCCACCCGCATCTGGTTTATGCTGCTACTTGTTGTTAGGCGACAAGAAGGGCAAGAGTCGCGAATGCTTTTTCCTGCCTCATTTTGCTAGACCACGCTCTTCTGTGGCTCTTTAGTTCTTGCCAAACTGTTATGTGCGTGCTGCTGCTTCCATCTGACAAGGAGCACAGCCTTCTGACAGCAGCTTTCAACTTGTCTAAGGAAGAGCTTGGCCATTTAGATGTGATGCAAATCTGTGTGTGTGTAAAGTGCAGGTGCAAGCTCCTGACAAAGGTGTTCTCCAGTTTCAGTTTCTATCTGCCAGACACATTGGAAATGCTTTCCTCTGGCATTCACGCCAAGAGTCGCAGATTGCTTAACCCAGGAGCTCTGAGAATGGAACGGCAAGAGGTGCTCCGCTTACGTCATAAACAGTGCTCCAGAGCGCTTAGCAACGGGCACAACGAAACAGTGTGCGGGATAGTGACCATTCCCGCCTAGTGCTGGCAATGCACGAGCACTGCCAAAAGGCAAAGGAAGGCGCTTAGCATCCGGCTTGTGCGCAAAGCTTTCAGACTGCCAGAGGACTGTAGCTGTGGTAAGCCCGCTTGCTCATTTGACGTTAGATGTCGCCTGCAAGAACTTCACCCGCATCTGGTTTATGCTGCTACCTGTTGTTAGGCGACAACAAGAGCACATGTAACAAATGCTTTTTCCTGACCCGTTTTGCTAGACCACGCTCTTCTGTGGCTCTTTAGTTCTTGCCAAACTGTTATGTGCGTGCTGCTGCTTCCATCTGACAAGGAGCACAGCCTTCTGACAGCAGCTTTCAACTTGTCTAAGGAAGAGCTTGGCCATTTAGATGTGATGCAAATCTGTGTGTGTGTAAGGTGCAGGTGCAAGCTCCTGACAAAGGTGTTCTCCAGTTTCAGTTTCTATCTGCCAGACACATTGGAAATGTTTTCCTCTGGCATTCGCACCAAGAGTCGCAGAATACTTTACTGAGGAGCTCTGAGAATGGAACGGCAAGAGGTGTTCAGCTTACGTCATAAACAGTGCTCCAGAGCGCTTAGCAACGGGCACAACGAAACGTGTCTGTGGGATAGTGACCATTCCCGCCTAGTGCTGGCAATTCACGAGCACTGCCAAAAGGCAAAGGAAGGCGCTTAGCATCCGGCTGTGCGCAAAGCTTTCAGACTGCCAGAGGACTGCAGCTGTGGTAAGCCTGCTTGCTCATTTGATGTTAGATGTCGCTTGCAAGAACTTCACCCCCATCTGGTTTATGCTGCTACCTGTTGTTAGGCGACAACAAGAGCACATGTAGCAAATGCTTTTTCCTGTCCCGTTTTGCTAGACCACGCTCTTTTGTGGCTCTTTAATGCTTGCCAAACTGCTATGTGCATGCTGCTGCTTCCATCTGACAAGGAGCACAGCCTTCTGACAGCAGCTTTCAACTTGTCTAAGGAAGAGCTTGGCCATTTAGATGAGATGCAAATCTGTGTGTGTGTAAAGTGCAGGTGCAAGCTCCTGACAAAGGTTTTCTCCAGGTTCAGTTTCTCCCTGTCAGACACATTGGAAATGTTTTCCTCTGGCATTCACGCCAAGAGTTGCAGATTGCTTAACCCAGGAGCTCTGAGAATGGAACGGCAAGAGGTGCTCCGCTTACGTCATAAACAGTGCTCCACAGCGCTTAGCAACGGGCACAACGAAACGTGTCTGTGGGATAGTGACCATTCCCGCCTAGTGCTGGCAATGCACGAGCACTGCCAAAAGGCAAAGGAAGGCGCTTAGCATCCGGCTGTGCGCAAAGCTTTCATACTGCCAGAGGACTGCAGCTGTGGTAAGCCTGCTTGCTCATTTGATGTTAGATGTCGCTTGCAAGAACTTCACCCCCATCTGGTTTATGCTGCTACGTGTTGTTAGGCGACAACAAGAGCACATGTAGCAAATGCTTTTTCCTGACCCGTTTTGCTAGACCACGCTCTTTTGTGGCTCTTAAGTGCTTGCCAATCTGCTATGTGCGTGCTGCTGCTTCCATCTGACAAGGAGCACAGCCTTCTGACACCAGCTTTCAACTTGCCTAAGAAAGAGCTTGGCCAATTAGATGTGATGCAAATCTGTGTGTGTGTAAAGTGCAGGTGCAAGCTCCTGACAAAGGTGTTCTCCAGTTTCAGTTTCTCCCTGCCAGACACATTGGAAATGTTTTCCTCTGGCATTCACGCCAAGAGTCGCAGATTGCTTAACCCAGGAGCTCTGAGAATGTAACGGCAAGAGGTGTTCAGCTTACGTCATAAACAGTGCTCCAGAGCGCTTAGCAACGGGCACAACGAAACGTGTCTGTGGGATAGTGACCATTCCCGCCTAGTGCTGGCAATGCACGAGCACTGCCAAAAGGCAAAGGAAGGCGCTTAGCATCCGGCTGTGCGCAAAGCTTTCAGACTGCCAGAGGACTGCAGCTGTGGTAAGCCTGCTTGCTCATTTGATGTTAGATGTCGCCTGCAAGAACTTCACCCCCATCTGGTTTATGCTGCTACGTGTTGTTAGGCGACAACAAGAGCACATGTAGCAAATGCTTTTTCCTGACCCGTTTTGCTAGACCACGCTCTTTTGTGGCTCTTAAGTGCTTGCCAATCTGCTATGTGCGTGCTGCTGCTTCCATCTGACAAGGAGCACAGCCTTCTGACACCAGCTTTCAACTTGCCTAAGAAAGAGCTTGGCCATTTAGATGTGATGCAAATCTGTGTGTGTGTAAGGTGCAGGTGCAAGCTCCTGACAAAGGTGTTCTCCAGTTTCAGTTTCTATCTGCCAGACACATTGGAAATGTTTTCCTCTGGCATTCGCACCAAGAGTCGCAGAATACTTTACTGAGGAGCTCTGAGAATGGAACGGCAAGAGGTGTTCAGCTTACGTCATAAACAGTGCTCCAGAGCGCTTAGCAACGGGCACAACGAAACGTGTCTGTGGGATAGTGACCATTCCCGCCTAGTGCTGGCAATGCACGAGCACTGCCAAAAGGCAAAGGAAGGCGCTTAGCATCCGGCTGTGCGCAAAGCTTTCAGACTGCCAGAGGACTGTAGCTGTGGTAAGCCCGCTTGCTCATTTGACGTTAGATGTCGCCTGCAAGGACTCCACCCGCATCTGGTTTATGCTGCTACCTGTTGTTAGGCGACAACAAGAGCACATGTAACAAATGCTTTTTCCTGACCCGTTTTGCTAGACCACGCTCTACTGTGGCTCTTTAGTTCTTGCCAAACTGTTATGTGCGTGCTGCTGCTTCCATCTGACAAGGAGCACAGCCTTCTGACAGCAGCTTTCAACTTGTCTAAGGAAGAGCTTGGCCATTTAGATGTGATGCAAATCTGTGTGTGTGTAAGGTGCAGGTGCAAGCTCCTGACAAAGGTGTTCTCCAGTTTCAGTTTCTCCCTGCCAGACACATTGGAAATGTTTTCCTCTGGCATTCGCACCAAGAGTCGCAGAATACTTAACCCAGGAGCTCTGAGAATGGAACGGCAAGAGGTGTTCAGCTTACGTCATAAACAGTGCTCCAGAGCGCTTAGCAACGGGCACAACGAAACGTGTCTGTGGGATAGTGACCATTCCCGCCTAGTGCTGGCAATGCACGAGCACTGCCAAAAGGCAAAGGAAGGCGCTTAGCATCCGGCTTGTGCGCAAAGCTTTCAGACTGCCAGAGGACTGCAGCTGTGGTAAGCCTGCTTGCTCATTTGACGTTAGATGTCGCCTGCAAGAACTCCACCCGCATCTGGTTTATGCTGCTACCTGTTGTTAGGCGACAACAAGAGCACATGTAGCAAATGCTTTTTCCTGACCCGTTTTGCTAGACCACGCTCTTTTGTGGCTCTTTAATGCTTGCCAAACTGCTATGTGCGTGCTGCTGCTTCCATCTGACAAGGAGCACAGCCTTCTGACAGCAGCTTTCAACTTGTCTAAGGAAGAGCTTGGCCATTTAGATGTGATGCAAATCTGTGTGTGTGTAAGGTGCAGGTGCAAGCTCCTGACAAAGGTGTTCTCCAGTTTCAGTTTCTATCTGCCAGACACATTGGAAATGTTTTCCTCTGGCATTCGCACCAAGAGTCGCAGAATACTTAACCCAGGAACTCTGAGAATGGAACGGCAAGAGGTGTTCAGCTTACGTCATAAACAGTGCTCCAGAGCGCTTAGCAACGGGCACAACGAAACGTGTCTGTGGGATAGTGACCATTCCCGCCTAGTGCTGGCAATTCACGAGCACTGCCAAAAGGCAAAGGAAGGCGCTTAGCATCCGGCTGTGCGCAAAGCTTTCAGACTGCCAGAGGACTGCAGCTGTGGTAAGCCTGCTTGCTCATTTGATGTTAGATGTCGCTTGCAAGAACTTCACCCCCATCTGGTTTATGCTGCTACGTGTTGTTAGGCGACAACAAGAGCACATGTAACAAATGCTTTTTCCTGACCCGTTTTGCTAGACCACGCTCTTCTGTGGCTCTTTAGTTCTTGCCAAACTGTTATGTGCGTGCTGCTGCTTCCATCTGACAAGGAGCACAGCCTTCTGACAGCAGCTTTCAACTTGCCTAAGAAAGAGCTTGGCCATTTAGATGTGATGCAAATCTGTGTGTGTGTAAGGTGCAGGTGCAAGCTCCTGACAAAGGTGTTCTCCAGTTTCAGTTTCTCCCTGCCAGACACATTGGAAATGTTTTCCTCTGGCATTCGCACCAAGAGTCGCAGAATACTTAACCCAGGAGCTCTGAGAATGAAACAGTAAGAGGTGTTCCGCTTACGTCATAAACAGTGCTCCAGAGCGCTTAGCAACGGCCACAACGAAACGTGTCTGTGGGATAGTGACCATTCCCGCCTAGTGCTGGCAATGCACGAGCACTGCCAAAAGGCAAAGGAAGGCGCTTAGCATCCGGCTTGTGCGCAAAGCTTTCAGACTGCCAGAGGACCGCAGCTGTGGTAAGCCCGCTTGCTCATTTGACGTTAGATGTCGCCTGCAAGAACTTCACCCGCATCTGGTTTATGCTGCTACCTGTTGTTAGGCGACAACAAGAGCACATGTAACAAATGCTTTTTCATGACCCGTTTTGCTAGACCACGCTCTTTTGTGGCTCTGTAGTGCTTGCCAAACTGCTATGTGCGTGCTGCTGCTTCCATCTGACAAGGAGCACAGTCGTCTGACAGCAGCTTTCAACTTGTCTAAGGAAGAGCTTGGCCATTTAGATGTGATGCAAATCTGTGTGTGTGTAAGGTGCAGGTGCAAGCTCCTGACAAAGGTGTTCTCCAGTTTCAGTTTCTATCTGCCAGACACATTGGAAATGTTTTCCTCTGGCATTCGCACCAAGAGTCGCAGAATACTTAACCCAGGAGCTCTGAGAATGGAACGGCAAGAGGTGTTCAGCTTACGTCATAAACAGTGCTCCAGAGCGCTTAGCAACGGGCACAACGAAACGTGTCTGTGGGATAGTGACCATTCCCGCCTAGTGCTGGCAATGCACGAGCACTGCCAAAAGGCAAAGGAAGGCGCTTAGCATCCGGCTGTGCGCAAAGCTTTCAGACTGCCAGAGGACTGCAGCTGTGGTAAGCCTGCTTGCTCATTTGATGTTAGATGTCGCCTGCAAGAACTTCACCCCCATCTGGTTTATGCTGCTACTTGTTAGGCGACAAGAAGGGCACAAGTCGCAAATGCTTTTTCCTGCCTCATTTTGCTAGACCAGGCTCTTCTGTGGCTCTTTAGTTCTTGCCAAACTGTTATGTGCGTGCTGCTGCTTCCATCTGACAAGGAGCACAGCCTTCTGACAGCAGCTTTCAGCTTGTCTAAGGAAGAGCTTGGCCATTTAGATGTGATGCAAATCTGTGTGTGTGTAAGGTGCAGGTGCAAGCTCCTGACAAAGGTGTTCTCCAGTTTCAGTTTCTATCTGCCAGACACATTGGAAATGTTTTCCTCTGGCATTCGCACCAAGAGTCGCAGAATACTTTACTGAGGAGCTCTGAGAATGGAACGGCAAGAGGTGTTCAGCTTACGTCATAAACAGTGCTCCAGAGCGCTTAGCAACGGGCACAACGAAACGTGTCTGTGGGATAGTGACCATTCCCGCCTAGTGCTGGCAATGCACGAGCACTGCCAAAAGGCAAAGGAAGGCGCTTAGCATCCGGCTGTGCGCAAAGCTTTCAGACTGCCAGAGGACTGCAGCTGTGGTAAGCCCGCTTGCTCATTTGACGTTAGATGTCGCCTGCAAGAACTCCACCCGCATCTGGTTTATGCTGCTACTTGTTGTTAGGCGACAAGAAGGGCAAGAGTCGCGAATGCTTTTTCCTGCCTCATTTTGCTAGACCACGCTCTTCTGTGGCTCTTTAGTTCTTGCCAAACTGTTATGTGCGTGCTGCTGCTTCCATCTGACAAGGAGCACAGCCTTCTGACAGCAGCTTTCAACTTGTCTAAGGAAGAGCTTGGCCATTTAGATGTGATGCAAATCTGTGTGTGTGTAAAGTGCAGGTGCAAGCTCCTGACAAAGGTGTTCTCCAGTTTCAGTTTCTATCTGCCAGACACATTGGAAATGCTTTCCTCTGGCATTCACGCCAAGAGTCGCAGATTGCTTAACCCAGGAGCTCTGAGAATGGAACGGCAAGAGGTGCTCCGCTTACGTCATAAACAGTGCTCCAGAGCGCTTAGCAACGGGCACAACGAAACAGTGTGCGGGATAGTGACCATTCCCGCCTAGTGCTGGCAATGCACGAGCACTGCCAAAAGGCAAAGGAAGGCGCTTAGCATCCGGCTTGTGCGCAAAGCTTTCAGACTGCCAGAGGACTGTAGCTGTGGTAAGCCCGCTTGCTCATTTGACGTTAGATGTCGCCTGCAAGAACTTCACCCGCATCTGGTTTATGCTGCTACCTGTTGTTAGGCGACAACAAGAGCACATGTAACAAATGCTTTTTCCTGACCCGTTTTGCTAGACCACGCTCTTCTGTGGCTCTTTAGTTCTTGCCAAACTGTTATGTGCGTGCTGCTGCTTCCATCTGACAAGGAGCACAGCCTTCTGACAGCAGCTTTCAACTTGTCTAAGGAAGAGCTTGGCCATTTAGATGTGATGCAAATCTGTGTGTGTGTAAGGTGCAGGTGCAAGCTCCTGACAAAGGTGTTCTCCAGTTTCAGTTTCTATCTGCCAGACACATTGGAAATGTTTTCCTCTGGCATTCGCACCAAGAGTCGCAGAATACTTTACTGAGGAGCTCTGAGAATGGAACGGCAAGAGGTGTTCAGCTTACGTCATAAACAGTGCTCCAGAGCGCTTAGCAACGGGCACAACGAAACGTGTCTGTGGGATAGTGACCATTCCCGCCTAGTGCTGGCAATTCACGAGCACTGCCAAAAGGCAAAGGAAGGCGCTTAGCATCCGGCTGTGCGCAAAGCTTTCAGACTGCCAGAGGACTGCAGCTGTGGTAAGCCTGCTTGCTCATTTGATGTTAGATGTCGCTTGCAAGAACTTCACCCCCATCTGGTTTATGCTGCTACCTGTTGTTAGGCGACAACAAGAGCACATGTAGCAAATGCTTTTTCCTGTCCCGTTTTGCTAGACCACGCTCTTTTGTGGCTCTTTAATGCTTGCCAAACTGCTATGTGCATGCTGCTGCTTCCATCTGACAAGGAGCACAGCCTTCTGACAGCAGCTTTCAACTTGTCTAAGGAAGAGCTTGGCCATTTAGATGAGATGCAAATCTGTGTGTGTGTAAAGTGCAGGTGCAAGCTCCTGACAAAGGTTTTCTCCAGGTTCAGTTTCTCCCTGTCAGACACATTGGAAATGTTTTCCTCTGGCATTCACGCCAAGAGTTGCAGATTGCTTAACCCAGGAGCTCTGAGAATGGAACGGCAAGAGGTGCTCCGCTTACGTCATAAACAGTGCTCCAGAGCGCTTAGCAACGGGCACAACGAAACGTGTCTGTGGGATAGTGACCATTCCCGCCTAGTGCTGGCAATGCACGAGCACTGCCAAAAGGCAAAGGAAGGCGCTTAGCATCCGGCTGTGCGCAAAGCTTTCATACTGCCAGAGGACAGCAGCTGTGGTAAGCCTGCTTGCTCATTTGATGTTAGATGTCGCTTGCAAGAACTTCACCCCCATCTGGTTTATGCTGCTACGTGTTGTTAGGCGACAACAAGAGCACATGTAGCAAATGCTTTTTCCTGACCCGTTTTGCTAGACCACGCTCTTTTGTGGCTCTTAAGTGCTTGCCAATCTGCTATGTGCGTGCTGCTGCTTCCATCTGACAAGGAGCACAGCCTTCTGACACCAGCTTTCAACTTGCCTAAGAAAGAGCTTGGCCAATTAGATGTGATGCAAATCTGTGTGTGTGTAAGGTGCAGGTGCAAGCTCCTGACAAAGGTGTTCTCCAGTTTCAGTTTCTATCTGCCAGACACATTGGAAATGTTTTCCTCTGGCATTCGCACCAAGAGTCGCAGAATACTTTACTGAGGAGCTCTGAGAATGGAACGGCAAGAGGTGTTCAGCTTACGTCATAAACAGTGCTCCAGAGCGCTTAGCAACGGGCACAACGAAACGTGTCTGTGGGATAGTGACCATTCCCGCCTAGTGCTGGCAATGCACGAGCACTGCCAAAAGGCAAAGGAAGGCGCTTAGCATCCGGCTGTGCGCAAAGCTTTCAGACTGCCAGAGGACTGTAGCTGTGGTAAGCCCGCTTGCTCATTTGACGTTAGATGTCGCCTGCAAGGACTCCACCCGCATCTGGTTTATGCTGCTACCTGTTGTTAGGCGACAACAAGAGCACATGTAACAAATGCTTTTTCCTGACCCGTTTTGCTAGACCACGCTCTACTGTGGCTCTTTAGTTCTTGCCAAACTGTTATGTGCGTGCTGCTGCTTCCATCTGACAAGGAGCACAGCCTTCTGACAGCAGCTTTCAACTTGTCTAAGGAAGAGCTTGGCCATTTAGATGTGATGCAAATCTGTGTGTGTGTAAGGTGCAGGTGCAAGCTCCTGACAAAGGTGTTCTCCAGTTTCAGTTTCTCCCTGCCAGACACATTGGAAATGTTTTCCTCTGGCATTCGCACCAAGAGTCGCAGAATACTTAACCCAGGAGCTCTGAGAATGGAACGGCAAGAGGTGTTCAGCTTACGTCATAAACAGTGCTCCAGAGCGCTTAGCAACGGGCACAACGAAACGTGTCTGTGGGATAGTGACCATTCCCGCCTAGTGCTGGCAATGCACGAGCACTGCCAAAAGGCAAAGGAAGGCGCTTAGCATCCGGCTTGTGCGCAAAGCTTTCAGACTGCCAGAGGACTGCAGCTGTGGTAAGCCTGCTTGCTCATTTGACGTTAGATGTCGCCTGCAAGAACTCCACCCGCATCTGGTTTATGCTGCTACCTGTTGTTAGGCGACAACAAGAGCACATGTAGCAAATGCTTTTTCCTGACCCGTTTTGCTAGACCACGCTCTTTTGTGGCTCTTTAATGCTTGCCAAACTGCTATGTGCGTGCTGCTGCTTCCATCTGACAAGGAGCACAGCCTTCTGACAGCAGCTTTCAACTTGTCTAAGGAAGAGCTTGGCCATTTAGATGTGATGCAAATCTGTGTGTGTGTAAGGTGCAGGTGCAAGCTCCTGACAAAGGTGTTCTCCAGTTTCAGTTTCTATCTGCCAGACACATTGGAAATGTTTTCCTCTGGCATTCGCACCAAGAGTCGCAGAATACTTAACCCAGGAACTCTGAGAATGGAACGGCAAGAGGTGTTCAGCTTACGTCATAAACAGTGCTCCAGAGCGCTTAGCAACGGGCACAACGAAACGTGTCTGTGGGATAGTGACCATTCCCGCCTAGTGCTGGCAATTCACGAGCACTGCCAAAAGGCAAAGGAAGGCGCTTAGCATCCGGCTGTGCGCAAAGCTTTCAGACTGCCAGAGGACTGCAGCTGTGGTAAGCCTGCTTGCTCATTTGATGTTAGATGTCGCTTGCAAGAACTTCACCCCCATCTGGTTTATGCTGCTACGTGTTGTTAGGCGACAACAAGAGCACATGTAACAAATGCTTTTTCCTGACCCGTTTTGCTAGACCACGCTCTTCTGTGGCTCTTTAGTTCTTGCCAAACTGTTATGTGCGTGCTGCTGCTTCCATCTGACAAGGAGCACAGCCTTCTGACAGCAGCTTTCAACTTGCCTAAGAAAGAGCTTGGCCATTTAGATGTGATGCAAATCTGTGTGTGTGTAAGGTGCAGGTGCAAGCTCCTGACAAAGGTGTTCTCCAGTTTCAGTTTCTCCCTGCCAGACACATTGGAAATGTTTTCCTCTGGCATTCGCACCAAGAGTCGCAGAATACTTAACCCAGGAGCTCTGAGAATGAAACAGTAAGAGGTGTTCCGCTTACGTCATAAACAGTGCTCCAGAGCGCTTAGCAACGGCCACAACGAAACGTGTCTGTGGGATAGTGACCATTCCCGCCTAGTGCTGGCAATGCACGAGCACTGCCAAAAGGCAAAGGAAGGCGCTTAGCATCCGGCTTGTGCGCAAAGCTTTCAGACTGCCAGAGGACCGCAGCTGTGGTAAGCCCGCTTGCTCATTTGACGTTAGATGTCGCCTGCAAGAACTTCACCCGCATCTGGTTTATGCTGCTACCTGTTGTTAGGCGACAACAAGAGCACATGTAACAAATGCTTTTTCATGACCCGTTTTGCTAGACCACGCTCTTTTGTGGCTCTGTAGTGCTTGCCAAACTGCTATGTGCGTGCTGCTGCTTCCATCTGACAAGGAGCACAGTCGTCTGACAGCAGCTTTCAACTTGTCTAAGGAAGAGCTTGGCCATTTAGATGTGATGCAAATCTGTGTGTGTGTAAGGTGCAGGTGCAAGCTCCTGACAAAGGTGTTCTCCAGTTTCAGTTTCTATCTGCCAGACACATTGGAAATGTTTTCCTCTGGCATTCGCACCAAGAGTCGCAGAATACTTAACCCAGGAGCTCTGAGAATGGAACGGCAAGAGGTGTTCAGCTTACGTCATAAACAGTGCTCCAGAGCGCTTAGCAACGGGCACAACGAAACGTGTCTGTGGGATAGTGACCATTCCCGCCTAGTGCTGGCAATGCACGAGCACTGCCAAAAGGCAAAGGAAGGCGCTTAGCATCCGGCTGTGCGCAAAGCTTTCAGACTGCCAGAGGACTGCAGCTGTGGTAAGCCCGCTTGCTCATTTGACGTTAGATGTCGCCTGCAAGAACTCCACCCGCATCTGGTTTATGCTGCTACTTGTTGTTAGGCGACAAGAAGGGCAAGAGTCGCGAATGCTTTTTCCTGCCTCATTTTGCTAGACCACGCTCTTCTGTGGCTCTTTAGTTCTTGCCAAACTGTTATGTGCGTGCTGCTGCTTCCATCTGACAAGGAGCACAGCCTTCTGACAGCAGCTTTCAACTTGTCTAAGGAAGAGCTTGGCCATTTAGATGTGATGCAAATCTGTGTGTGTGTAAAGTGCAGGTGCAAGCTCCTGACAAAGGTGTTCTCCAGTTTCAGTTTCTATCTGCCAGACACATTGGAAATGCTTTCCTCTGGCATTCACGCCAAGAGTCGCAGATTGCTTAACCCAGGAGCTCTGAGAATGGAACGGCAAGAGGTGCTCCGCTTACGTCATAAACAGTGCTCCAGAGCGCTTAGCAACGGGCACAACGAAACAGTGTGCGGGATAGTGACCATTCCCGCCTAGTGCTGGCAATGCACGAGCACTGCCAAAAGGCAAAGGAAGGCGCTTAGCATACGGCTTGTGCGCAAAGCTTTCAGACTGCCAGAGGACTGTAGCTGTGGTAAGCCCGCTTGCTCATTTGACGTTAGATGTCGCCTGCAAGAACTTCACCCGCATCTGGTTTATGCTGCTACCTGTTGTTAGGCGACAACAAGAGCACATGTAACAAATGCTTTTTCCTGACCCGTTTTGCTAGACCACGCTCTTCTGTGGCTCTTTAGTTCTTGCCAAACTGTTATGTGCGTGCTGCTGCTTCCATCTGACAAGGAGCACAGCCTTCTGACAGCAGCTTTCAACTTGTCTAAGGAAGAGCTTGGCCATTTAGATGTGATGCAAATCTGTGTGTGTGTAAGGTGCAGGTGCAAGCTCCTGACAAAGGTGTTCTCCAGTTTCAGTTTCTATCTGCCAGACACATTGGAAATGTTTTCCTCTGGCATTCGCACCAAGAGTCGCAGAATACTTTACTGAGGAGCTCTGAGAATGGAACGGCAAGAGGTGTTCAGCTTACGTCATAAACAGTGCTCCAGAGCGCTTAGCAACGGGCACAACGAAACGTGTCTGTGGGATAGTGACCATTCCCGCCTAGTGCTGGCAATTCACGAGCACTGCCAAAAGGCAAAGGAAGGCGCTTAGCATCCGGCTGTGCGCAAAGCTTTCAGACTGCCAGAGGACTGCAGCTGTGGTAAGCCTGCTTGCTCATTTGATGTTAGATGTCGCTTGCAAGAACTTCACCCCCATCTGGTTTATGCTGCTACGTGTTGTTAGGCGACAACAAGAGCACATGTAACAAATGCTTTTTCCTGACCCGTTTTGCTAGACCACGCTCTTCTGTGGCTCTTTAGTTCTTGCCAAACTGTTATGTGCGTGCTGCTGCTTCCATCTGACAAGGAGCACAGCCTTCTGACACCAGCTTTCAACTTGCCTAAGAAAGAGCTTGGCCATTTAGATGTGATGCAAATCTGTGTGTGTGTAAGGTGCAGGTGCAAGCTCCTGACAAAGGTGTTCTCCAGTTTCAGTTTCTCCCTGCCAGACACATTGGAAATGTTTTCCTCTGGCATTCGCACCAAGAGTCGCAGAATACTTAACCCAGGAGCTCTGAGAATGAAACAGTAAGAGGTGTTCCGCTTACGTCATAAACAGTGCTCCAGAGCGCTTAGCAACGGCCTCAACGAAACGTGTCTGTGGGATAGTGACCATTCCCGCCTAGTGCTGGCAATGCACGAGCACTGCCAAAAGGCAAAGGAAGGCGCTTAGCATCCGGCTTGTGCGCAAAGCTTTCAGACTGCCAGAGGACTGCAGCTGTGGTAAGCCTGCTTGCTCATTTGACGTTAGATGTCGCCTGCAAGAACTCCACCCGCATCTGGTTTATGCTGCTACCTGTTGTTAGGCGACAACAAGAGCACATGTAGCAAATGCTTTTTCCTGTCCCGTTTTGCTAGACCACGCTCTTTTGTGGCTCTTTAATGCTTGCCAAACTGCTATGTGCATGCTGCTGCTTCCATCTGACAAGGAGCACAGCCTTCTGACAGCAGCTTTCAACTTGTCTAAGGAAGAGCTTGGCCATTTAGATGAGATGCAAATCTGTGTGTGTGTAAAGTGCAGGTGCAAGCTCCTGACAAAGGTTTTCTCCAGGTTCAGTTTCTCCCTGTCAGACACATTGGAAATGTTTTCCTCTGGCATTCACGCCAAGAGTTGCAGATTGCTTAACCCAGGAGCTCTGAGAATGGAACGGCAAGAGGTGCTCCGCTTACGTCATAAACAGTGCTCCAGAGCGCTTAGCAACGGGCACAACGAAACGTGTCTGTGGGATAGTGACCATTCCCGCCTAGTGCTGGCAATGCACGAGCACTGCCAAAAGGCAAAGGAAGGCGCTTAGCATCCGGCTGTGCGCAAAGCTTTCAGACTGCCAGAGGACTGCAGCTGTGGTAAGCCTGCTTGCTCATTTGATGTTAGATGTCGCTTGCAAGAACTTCACCCCCATCTGGTTTATGCTGCTACGTGTTGTTAGGCGACAACAAGAGCACATGTAGCAAATGCTTTTTCCTGACCCGTTTTGCTAGACCACGCTCTTTTGTGGCTCTTAAGTGCTTGCCAATCTGCTATGTGCGTGCTGCTGCTTCCATCTGACAAGGAGCACAGCCTTCTGACACCAGCTTTCAACTTGCCTAAGAAAGAGCTTGGCCAATTAGATGTGATGCAAATCTGTGTGTGTGTAAAGTGCAGGTGCAAGCTCCTGACAAAGGTGTTCTCCAGTTTCAGTTTCTCCCTGCCAGACACATTGGAAATGTTTTCCTCTGGCATTCACGCCAAGAGTCGCAGATTGCTTAACCCAGGAGCTCTGAGAATGTAACGGCAAGAGGTGTTCAGCTTACGTCATAAACAGTGCTCCAGAGCGCTTAGCAACGGGCACAACGAAACGTGTCTGTGGGATAGTGACCATTCCCGCCTAGTGCTGGCAATGCACGAGCACTGCCAAAAGGCAAAGGAAGGCGCTTAGCATCCGGCTGTGCGCAAAGCTTTCAGACTGCCAGAGGACTGCAGCTGTGGTAAGCCTGCTTGCTCATTTGATGTTAGATGTCGCTTGCAAGAACTTCACCCCCATCTGGTTTATGCTGCTACGTGTTGTTAGGCGACAACAAGAGCACATGTAGCAAATGCTTTTTCCTGACCCGTTTTGCTAGACCACGCTCTTTTGTGGCTCTTAAGTGCTTGCCAATCTGCTATGTGCGTGCTGCTGCTTCCATCTGACAAGGAGCACAGCCTTCTGACACCAGCTTTCAACTTGCCTAAGAAAGAGCTTGGCCATTTAGATGTGATGCAAATCTGTGTGTGTGTAAGGTGCAGGTGCAAGCTCCTGACAAAGGTGTTCTCCAGTTTCAGTTTCTCCCTGCCAGACACATTGGAAATGTTTTCCTCTGGCATTCGCACCAAGAGTCGCAGAATACTTAACCCAGGAGCTCTGAAAATGAAACAGTAAGAGGTGTTCCGCTTACGTCATAAACAGTGCTCCAGAGCGCTTAGCAACGGCCACAACGAAACGTGTCTGTGGGATAGTGACCATTCCCGCCTAGTGCTGGCAATGCACGAGCACTGCCAAAAGGCAAAGGAAGGCGCTTAGCATCCGGCTGTGCGCAAAGCTTTCAGACTGCCAGAGGACTGCAGCTGTGGTAAGCCCGCTTGCTCATTTGACGTTAGATGTCGCCTGCAAGAACTTCACCCGCATCTGGTTTATGCTGCTACCTGTTGTTAGGCGACAAGAAGGGCACAAGTCGCGAATGCTTTTTCCTGCCTCATTTTGCTAGACCACGCTCTTCTGTGGCTCTTTAGTTCTTGCCAAACTGTTATGTGCGTGCTGCTGCTTCCATCTGACAAGGAGCACAGCCTTCTGACAGCAGCTTTCAACTTGTCTAAGGAAGAGCTTGGCCATTTAGATGTGATGCAAATCTGTGTGTGTGTAAAATGCAGGTGCAAGCTCCTGACAAAGGTGTTCTCCAGTTTCAGTTTCTATCTGCCAGACACATTGGAAATGCTTTCCTCTGGCATTCGCACCAAGTTTGGCAGAATACTTAACCCAGGAGCTCTGAGAATGAAACGGTAAGAGGTGTTCCGCTTATGTCATAAACAGTGCTCCAGAGCGCTTAGCAACGGCCACAACGAAACAGTGTGCGGGATAGTGACCATTCCCGCCTAGTGCTGGCAATTCACGAGCACTGCCAAAAGGCAAAGGAAGGCGCTCAGCATCCGGCTTGTGCGCAAAGCTTTCAGACTGCCAGAGGACTGCAGCTGTGGTAAGCCCGCTTGCTCATTTGATGTTAGATGTCGCCTGCAAGAACTTCACCTGCATCTGGTTTATGCTGCTACCTGTTGTTAGGCGACAACAAGAGCACATGTAGCAAATGCTTTTTCCTGACCCGTTTTGCTAGACCACGCTCTTTTGTGGCTCTTTAATGCTTGCCAAACTGCTATGTGCATGCTGCTGCTTCCATCTGACAAGGACCACAGCCTTCTGACAGCAGCTTTCAACTTGTCTAAGGAAGAGCTTGGCCATTTAGATGTGATGCAAATCTGTGTGTGTGTAAAGTGCAGGTGCAAGCTCCTGACAAAGGTTTTCTCCAGGTTCAGTTTCTCCCTGTCAGACACATTGGAAATGTTTTCCTCTGGCATTCACGCCAAGAGTTGCAGATTGCTTAACCCAGGAGCTCTGAGAATGGAACGGCAAGAGGTGCTCCGCTTACGTCATAAACAGTGCTCCAGAGCGCTTAGCAACGGCCACAACGAAACGTGTCTGTGGGATAGTGACCATTCCCGCCTAGTGTTGGCAATTCACGAGCACTGCCAAAAGGCAAAGGAAGGCGCTTAGCATCCGGCTGTGCGCAAAGCTTTCAGACTGCCAGAGGACTGTAGCTGTGGTAAGCCCGCTTGCTCATTTGACGTTAGATGTCGCCTGCAAGGACTCCACCCGCATCTGGTTTATGCTGCTACCTGTTGTTAGGCGACAAGAAGGGCACAAGTCGCGAATGCTTTTTCCTGCCTCATTTTGCTAGACCACGCTCTTCTGTGGCTCTTTAGTTCTTGCCAAACTGTTATGTGCGTGCTGCTGCTTCCATCTGACAAGGAGCACAGCCTTCTGACAGCAGCTTTCAACTTGTCTAAGGAAGAGCTTGGCCATTTAGATGTGATGCAAATCTGTGTGTGTGTAAGGTGCAGGTGCAAGCTCCTGACAAAGGTGTTCTCCAGTTTCAGTTTCTATCTGCCAGACACATTGGAAATGTTTTCCTCTGGCATTCGCACCAAGAGTCGCAGAATACTTAACCCAGGAGCTCTGAGAATGGAACGGCAAGAGGTGTTCAGCTTACGTCATAAACAGTGCTCCAGAGCGCTTAGCAACGGGCACAACGAAACGTGTCTGTGGGATAGTGACCATTCCCGCCTAGTGCTGGCAATGCACGAGCACTGCCAAAAGGCAAAGGAAGGCGCTTAGCATCCGGCTGTGCGCAAAGCTTTCAGACTGCCAGAGGACTGCAGCTGTGGTAAGCCTGCTTGCTCATTTGACGTTAGATGTCGCCTGCAAGAACTTCACCCGCATCTGGTTTATGCTGCTACCTGTTGTTAGGCGACAAGAAGGGCAAGAGTCGCGAATGCTTTTTCCTGCCTCATTTTGCTAGACCACGCTCTTCTGTGGCTCTTTAGTTCTTGCCAAACTGTTATGTGCGTGCTGCTGCTTCCATCTGACAAGGAGCACAGCCTTCTGACAGCAGCTTTCAACTTGTCTAAGGAAGAGCTTGGCCATTTAGATGTGATGCAAATCTGTGTGTGTGTGAAGTGCAGGTGCAAGCTCCTGACAAAGGTGTTCTCCAGTTTCAGTTTCTATCTGCCAGACACATTGGAAATGCTTTCCTCTGGCATTCACGCCAAGAGTCGCAGATTGCTTAACCCAGGAGCTCTGAGAATGGAACGGCAAGAGGTGCTCCGCTTACGTCATAAACAGTGCTCCAGAGCGCTTAGCAACGGGCACAACGAAACAGTGTGCGGGATAGTGACCATTCCCGCCTAGTGCTGGCAATGCACGAGCACTGCCAAAAGGCAAAGGAAGGCGCTTAGCATCCGGCTTGTGCGCAAAGCTTTCAGACTGCCAGAGGACCGCAGCTGTGGTAAGCCCGCTTGCTCATTTGACGTTAGATGTCGCCTGCAAGAACTTCACCCGCATCTGGTTTATGCTGCCACCTGTTGTTAGGCGACAAAAAGAGCACATGTAACAAATGCTTTTTCCTGACCCGTTTTGCTAGACCACGCTCTTTTGTGGCTCTGTAGTGCTTGCCAAACTGCTATGTGCATGTTGCTGCTTCCATCTGACAAGGAGCACAGCCGTCTGACAGCAGCTTTCAACTTGTCTAAGGAAGAGCTTGGCCATTTAGATGTGATGCAAATCTGTGTGTGTGTAAGGTGCAGGTGCAAGCTCCTGACAAAGGTGTTCTCCAGTTTCAGTTTCTATCTGCCAGACACATTGGAAATGTTTTCCTCTGGCATTTGCGCCAAGAGTTGCAGATTGCTTAACTCAGGAGCTCTGAGAATGGAACGGCAAGAGGTGCTCCGCTTACGTCATAAACAGTGCTCCAGAGCGCTTAGCAACAGGCACAACGAAACGTGTCTGTGGGATAGTGACCATTCCCGCCTAGTCCTGGCAATGCACGAGCACTGCCAAAAGGCAAAGGAAGGCGCTTAGCATCCGGCTGTGCGCAAAGCTTTCAGACTGCCAGAGGACTGCAGCTGTGGTAAGCCTGCTTGCTCATTTGATGTTAGATGTCGCCTGCAAGAACTCCACCCGCATCTGGTTTATGCTGCTACCTGTTGTTAGGCGACAAGAAGGGCACAAGTCGCAAATGCTTTTTCCTGCCTCATTTTGCTAGACCACGCTCTTCTGTGGCTCTTTAGTTCTTGCCAAACTCCTATGTGCGTGCTGCTGCTTCCATCTGACAAGGAGCACAGCCTTCTGACAGCAGCTTTCAACTTGTCTAAGGAAGAGCTTGGCCATTTAGATGTGATGCAAATCTGTGTGTGTGTAAGGTGCAGGTGCAAGCTCCTGACAAAGGTGTTCTCCAGTTTCAGTTTCTATCTGCCAGACACATTGGAAATGTTTTCCTCTGGCATTCGCACCAAGAGTCGCAGAATACTTAACCCAGGAGCTCTGAGAATGGAACGGCAAGAGGTGTTCAGCTTACGTCATAAACAGTGCTCCAGTGCGCTTAGCAACGGGCACAACGAAACGTGTCTGTGGGATAGTGACCATTCCCGCCTAGTGCTGGCAATGCACGAGCACTGCCAAAAGGCAAAGGAAGGCGCTTAGCATCCGGCTGTGCGCAAAGCTTTCAGACTGCCAGAGGACTGCAGCTGTGGTAAGCCCGCTTGCTCATTTGACGTTAGATGTCGCCTGCAAGAACTTCACCCGCATCTGGTTTATGCTGCTACCTGTTGTTAGGCGACAAGAAGGGCAAGAGTCGCGAATGCTTTTTCCTGCCTCATTTTGCTAGACCACGCTCTTCTGTGGCTCTTTAGTTCTTGCCAAACTGTTATGTGCGTGCTGCTGCTTCCATCTGACAAGGAGCACAGCCTTCTGACAGCAGCTTTCAACTTGCCTAAGAAAGAGCTTGGCCATTTAGATGTGATGCAAATCTGTGTGTGTGTAAAGTGCAGGTGCAAGCTCCTGACAAAGGTGTTCTCCAGTTTCAGTTTCTATCTGCCAGACACATTGGAAATGCTTTCCTCTGGCATTCACGCCAAGAGTCGCAGAATACTTAACCCAGGAGCTCTGAGAATGGAACGGCAAGAGGTGTTCAGCTTACATCATAAACAGTGCTCCAGAGCGCTTAGCAACGGGCACAACGAAACGTGTCTGTGGGATAGTGACCATTCCCGCCTAGTGCTGGCAATGCACGAGCACTGCCAAAAGGCAAAGGAAGGCGCTTAGCATCCGGCTGTGCGCAAAGCTTTCAGACTGCCAGAGGACTGCAGCTGTGGTAAGCCTGCTTGCTCATTTGATGTTAGATGTCGCCTGCAAGAACTTCACCCCCATCTGGTTTATGCTGCTACTTGTTAGGCGACAAGAAGGGCACAAGTCGCAAATGCTTTTTCCTGCCTCATTTTGCTAGACCACGCTCTTCTGTGGCTCTTTAGTTCTTGCCAAACTGTTATGTGCGTGCTGCTGCTTCCATCTGACAAGGAGCACAGCCTTCTGACAGCAGCTTTCAACTTGTCTAAGGAAGAGCTTGGCCATTTAGATGTGATGCAAATCTGTGTGTGTGTAAGGTGCAGGTGCAAGCTCCTGACAAAGGTGTTCTCCAGTTTCAGTTTCTATCTGCCAGACACATTGGAAATGCTTTCCTCTGGCATTCGCACCAAGAGTCGCAGAATACTGTACTGAGGAGCTCAGAGAATGGAACGGCAAGAGGTGTTCAGCTTACGTCATAAACAGTGCTCCCGAGCGCTTAGCAACGGGCACAACGAAACGTGTCTGTGGGATAGTGACCATTCCCGCCTAGTGCTGGCAATGCACGAGCACTGCCAAAAGGCAAAGGAAGGCGCTTAGCATCCGGCTGTGCGCAAAGCTTTCAGACTGCCAGAGGACTGCAGCTGTGGTAAGCCTGCTTGCTCATTTGATGTTAGATGTCGCTTGCAAGAACTTCACCCCCATCTGGTTTATGCTGCTACGTGTTGTTAGGCGACAACAAGAGCACATGTAACAAATGCTTTTTCCTGACCCGTTTTGCTAGACCACGCTCTTCTGTGGCTCTTAAGTGCTTGCCAAACTGCTATGTGCATGCTGCTGCTTCCATCTGACAAGGACCACAGCCTTCTGACAGCAGCTTTCAACTTGTCTAAGGAAGAGCTTGGCCATTTAGATGAGATGCAAATCTGTGTGTGTGTAAAGTGCAGGTGCAAGCTCCTGACAAAGGTTTTCTCCAGGTTCAGTTTCTCCCTGTCTGACACATTGGAAATGTTTTCCTCTGGCATTCACGCCAAGAGTTGCAGATTGCTTAACCCAGGAGCTCTGAGAATGGAACGGCAAGAGGTGCTCCGCTTACGTCATAAACAGTGCTCCAGAGCGCTTAGCAACGGGCACAACGAAACGTGTCTGTGGGATAGTGACCATTCCCGCCTAGTGCTGGCAATGCACGAGCACTGCCAAAAGGCAAAGGAAGGCGCTTAGCATCCGGCTGTGCGCAAAGCTTTCAGACTGCCAGAGGACTGCAGCTGTGGTAAGCCTGCTTGCTCATTTGATGTTAGATGTCGCTTGCAAGAACTTCACCCCCATCTGGTTTATGCTGCTACGTGTTGTTAGGCGACAACAAGAGCACATGTAGCAAAAGCTTTTTCCTGACCCGGTTTGCTAGACCACGCTCTTTTGTGGCTCTTAAGTGCTTGCCAATCTGCTATGTGCGTGCTGCTGCTTCCATCTGACAAGGAGCACAGCCTTCTGACACCAGCTTTCAACTTGCCTAAGAAAGAGCTTGGCCATTTAGATGTGATGCAAATCTGTGTGTGTGTAAGGTGCAGGTGCAAGCTCCTGACAAAGGTGTTCTCCAGTTTCAGTTTCTATCTGCCAGACACATTGGAAATGTTTTCCTCTGGCATTCGCACCAAGAGTCGCAGAATACTTAACCCAGGAGCTCTGAGAATGAAACAGTAAGAGGTGTTCCGCTTACTTCATAAACAGTGCTCCAGAGCGCTTAGCAACGGCCACAACGAAACGTGTCTGTGGGATAGTGACCATTCCCGCCTAGTGTTGGCAATTCACGAGCACTGCCAAAAGGCAAAGGAAGGCGCTTAGCATCCGGCTGTGCGCAAAGCTTTCAGACTGCCAGAGGACTGTAGCTGTGGTAAGCCCGCTTGCTCATTTGACGTTAGATGTCGCCTGCAAGGACTCCACCCGCATCTGGTTTATGCTGCTACCTGTTGTTAGGCGACAAGAAGGGCACAAGTCGCGAATGCTTTTTCCTGCCTCATTTTGCTAGACCACGCTCTTCTGTGGCTCTTTAGTTCTTGCCAAACTGTTATGTGCGTGCTGCTGCTTCCATCTGACAAGGAGCACAGCCTTCTGACAGCAGCTTTCAACTTGTCTAAGGAAGAGCTTGGCCATTTAGATGTGATGCAAATCTGTGTGTGTGTAAGGTGCAGGTGCAAGCTCCTGACAAAGGTGTTCTCCAGTTTCAGTTTCTATCTGCCAGACACATTGGAAATGTTTTCCTCTGGCATTCGCACCAAGAGTCGCAGAATACTTAACCCAGGAGTTCTGAGAATGGAACGGCAAGAGGTGTTCAGCTTACGTCATAAACAGTGCTCCAGAGCGCTTAGCAACGGGCACAACGAAACGTGTCTGTGGGATAGTGACCATTCCCGCCTAGTGCTGGCAATGCACGAGCACTGCCAAAAGGCAAAGGAAGGCGCTTAGCATCCGGCTGTGCGCAAAGCTTTCAGACTGCCAGAGGACTGCAGCTGTGGTAAGCCCGCTTGCTCATTTGACGTTAGATGTCGCCTGCAAGAACTTCACCCGCATCTGGTTTATGCTGCTACCTGTTGTTAGGCGACAAGAAGGGCAAGAGTAGCGAATGCTTTTTCCTGCCTCATTTTGCTAGACCACGCTCTTCTGTGGCTCTTTAGTTCTTGCCAAACTGTTATGTGCGTGCTGCTGCTTCCATCTGACAAGGAGCACAGCCTTCTGACAGCAGCTTTCAACTTGTCTAAGGAAGAGCTTGGCCATTTAGATGTGATGCAAATCTGTGTGTGTGTAAGGTGCAGGTGCAAGCTCCTGACAAAGGTGTTCTCCAGTTTCAGTTTCTATCTGCCAGACACATTGGAAATGCTTTCCTCTGGCATTCACGCCAAGAGTCGCAGATTGCTTAACCCAGGAGCTCTGAGAATGGAACGGCAAGAGGTGCTCCGCTTACGTCATAAACAGTGCTCCAGAGCGCTTAGCAACGGCCACAACGAAACAGTGTGCGGGATAGTGACCATTCCCGCCTAGTGCTGGCAATGCACGAGCACTGCCAAAAGGCAAAGGAAGGCGCTTAGCATCCGGCTTGTGCGCAAAGCTTTCAGACTGCCAGAGGACCGCAGCTGTGGTAAGCCCGCTTGCTCATTTGACGTTAGATGTCGCCTGCAAGAACTTCACCCGCATCTGGTTTATGCTGCTACCTGTTGTTAGGCGACAACAAGAGCACATGTAACAAATGCTTTTTCATGACCCGTTTTGCTAGACCACGCTCTTTTGTGGCTCTGTAGTGCTTGCCAAACTGCTATGTGCGTGCTGCTGCTTCCATCTGACAAGGAGCACAGCCTTCTGACAGCAGCTTTCAACTTGTCTAAGGAAGAGCTTGGCCATTTAGATGTGATGCAAATCTGTGTGTGTGTAAGGTGCAGGTGCAAGCTCCTGACAAAGGTGTTCTCCAGTTTCAGTTTCTATCTGCCAGACACATTGGAAATGTTTTCCTCTGGCATTCGCATCAAGAGTCGCAGAATACTTTACTGAGGAGCTCTGAGAATGGAACGGCAAGAGGTGTTCAGCTTACGTCATAAACAGTGCTCCAGAGCGCTTAGCAACGGGCACAACGAAACGTGTCTGTGGGATAGTGACCATTCCCGCCTAGTGCTGGCAATGCACGAGCACTGCCAAAAGGCAAAGGAAGGCGCTTAGCATCCGGCTGTGCGCAAAGCTTTCAGACTGCCAGAGGACTGCAGCTGTGGTAAGCCTGCTTGCTCATTTGATGTTAGATGTCGCTTGCAAGAACTTCACCCGCATCTGGTTTATGCTGCTACTTGTTGTTAGGCGACAACAAGAGCACATGTAGCAAATGCTTTTTCCTGACCCGTTTTGCTAGACCACGCTCTTTTGTGGCTCTTAAGTGCTTGCCAATCTGCTATGTGCGTGATGCTGCTTCCATCTGACAAGGAGCACAGCCTTCTGACACCAGCTTTCAACTTGCCTAAGAAAGAGCTTGGCCATTTAGATGTGATGCAAATCTGTGTGTGTGTAAGGTGCAGGTGCAAGCTCCTGACAAAGGTGTTCTCCAGTTTCAGTTTCTATCTGCCAGACACATTGGAAATGTTTTCCTCTGGCATTCGCACCAAGAGTCGCAGAATACTTTACTGAGGAGCTCTGAGAATGGAACGGCAAGAGGTGTTCAGCTTACGTCATAAACAGTGCTCCAGAGCGCTTAGCAACGGGCACAACGAAACGTGT
Source organism: Poecile atricapillus (assembly GCF_030490865.1). NCBI lineage: Eukaryota > Metazoa > Chordata > Aves > Passeriformes > Paridae > Poecile > Poecile atricapillus. Next base: position 376,323 of record NC_081262.1, on the reverse strand, counting down.
CTGTGGGATAGTGACCATTCCCGCCTAGTGCTGGCAATTCACGAGCACTGCCAAAAGGCAAAGGAAGGCGCTTAGCATCCGGCTGTGCGCAAAGCTTTCAGACTGCCAGAGGACTGTAGCTGTGGTAAGCCCGCTTGCTCATTTGACGTTAGATGTCGCCTGCAAGGACTCCACCCGCATCTGGTTTATGCTGCTACCTGTTGTTAGGCGACAAGAAGGGCACAAGTCGCGAATGCTTTTTCCTGCCTCAGTTTGCTAGACCACGCTCTTCTGTGGCTCTTTAGTTCTTGCCAAACTGTTATGTGCGTGCTGCTGCTTCCATCTGACAAGGAGCACAGCCTTCTGACAGCAGCTTTCAACTTGTCTAAGGAAGAGCTTGGCCATTTAGATGTGATGCAAATCTGTGTGTGTGTAAGGTGCAGGTGCAAGCTCCTGACAAAGGTGTTCTCCAGTTTCAGTTTCTATCTGCCAGACACATTGGAAATGTTTTCCTCTGGCATTCGCACCAAGAGTCGCAGAATACTGTACTGAGGAGCTCTGAGAATGGAACGGCAAGAGGTGTTCAGCTTACGTCATAAACAGTGCTCCCGAGCGCTTAGCAACGGGCACAACGAAACGTGTCTGTGGGATAGTGACCATTCCCGCCTAGTGCTGGCAATGCACGAGCACTGCCAAAAGGCAAAGGAAGGCGCTTAGCATCCGGCTGTGCGCAAAGCTTTCAGACTGCCAGAGGACTGCAGCTGTGGTAAGCCTGCTTGCTCATTTGATGTTAGATGTCGCTTGCAAGAACTTCACCCCCATCTGGTTTATGCTGCTACGTGTTGTTAGGCGACAACAAGAGCACATGTAACAAATGCTTTTTCCTGACCCGTTTTGCTAGACCACGCTCTACTGTGGCTCTTTAGTTCTTGCCAAACTGTTATGTGCGTGCTGCTGCTTCCATCTGACAAGGAGCACAGCCTTCTGACAGCAGCTTTCAACTGGTCTAAGGAAGAGCTTGGCCATTTAGATGTGATGCAAATCTGTGTGTGTGTAAGGTGCAGGTGCAAGCTCCTGACAAAGGTGTTCTCCAGTTTCAGTTTCTCCCTGCCAGACACATTGGAAATGTTTTCCTCTGGCATTCGCACCAAGAGTCGCAGAATACTTAACCCAGGAGCTCTGAGAATGGAACGGCAAGAGGTGTTCAGCTTACGTCATAAACAGTGCTCCAGAGCGCTTAGCAACGGGCACAACGAAACGTGTCTGTGGGATAGTGACCATTCCCGCCTAGTGCTGGCAATGCACGAGCACTGCCAAAAGGCAAAGGAAGGCGCTTAGCATCCGGCTTGTGCGCAAAGCTTTCAGACTGCCAGAGGACTGCAGCTGTGGTAAGCCTGCTTGCTCATTTGACGTTAGATGTCGCCTGCAAGAACTCCACCCGCATCTGGTTTATGCTGCTACCTGTTGTTAGGCGACAACAAGAGCACATGTAGCAAATGCTTTTTCCTGTCCCGTTTTGCTAGACCACGCTCTTTTGTGGCTCTTTAATGCTTGCCAAACTGCTATGTGCGTGCTGCTGCTTCCATCTGACAAGGAGCACAGCCTTCTGACACCAGCTTTCAACTTGCCTAAGAAAGAGCTTGGCCATTTAGATGTGATGCAAATCTGTGTGTGTGTAAGGTGCAGGTGCAAGCTCCTGACAAAGGTGTTCTCCAGTTTCAGTTTCTATCTGCCAGACACATTGGAAATGTTTTCCTCTGGCATTCGCACCAAGAGTCGCAGAATACTTTACTGAGGAGCTCTGAGAATGGAACGGCAAGAGGTGTTCAGCTTACGTCATAAACAGTGCTCCAGAGCGCTTAGCAACGGGCACAACGAAACGTGTCTGTGGGATAGTGACCATTCCCGCCTAGTGCTGGCAATGCACGAGCACTGCCAAAAGGCAAAGGAAGGCGCTTAGCATCCGGCTGTGCGCAAAGCTTTCAGACTGCCAGAGGACTGCAGCTGTGGTAAGCCCGCTTGCTCATTTGACGTTAGATGTCGCCTGCAAGAACTTCACCCGCATCTGGTTTATGCTGCTACCTGTTGTTAGGCGACAAGAAGGGCAAGAGTCGCGAATGCTTTTTCCTGCCTCATTTTGCTAGACCACGCTCTTCTGTGGCTCTTTAGTTCTTGCCAAACTGTTATGTGCGTGCTGCTGCTTCCATCTGACAAGGAGCACAGCCTTCTGACAGCAGCTTTCAACTTGTCTAAGGAAGAGCTTGGCCATTTAGATGTGATGCAAATCTGTGTGTGTGTAAAGTGCAGGTGCAAGCTCCTGACAAAGGTGTTCTCCAGTTTCAGTTTCTATCTGCCAGACACATTGGAAATGCTTTCCTCTGGCATTCACGCCAAGAGTCGCAGATTGCTTAACCCAGGAGCTCTGAGAATGGAACGGCAAGAGGTGCTCCGCTTACGTCATAAACAGTGCTCCAGAGCGCTTAGCAACGGCCACAACGAAACAGTGTGCGGGATAGTGACCATTCCCGCCTAGTGCTGGCAATGCACGAGCACTGCCAAAAGGCAAAGGAAGGCGCTTAGCATCCGGCTTGTGCGCAAAGCTTTCAGACTGCCAGAGGACCGCAGCTGTGGTAAGCCCGCTTGCTCATTTGACGTTAGATGTCGCCTGCAAGAACTTCACCCGCATCTGGTTTATGCTGCTACCTGTTGTTAGGCGACAACAAGAGCACATGTAACAAATGCTTTTTCATGACCCGTTTTGCTAGACCACGCTCTTTTGTGGCTCTGTAGTGCTTGCCAAACTGCTATGTGCGTGCTGCTGCTTCCATCTGACAAGGAGCACAGCCTTCTGACAGCAGCTTTCAACTTGTCTAAGGAAGAGCTTGGCCATTTAGATGTGATGCAAATCTGTGTGTGTGTAAGGTGCAGGTGCAAGCTCCTGACAAAGGTGTTCTCCAGTTTCAGTTTCTATCTGCCAGACACATTGGAAATGTTTTCCTCTGGCATTTGCGCCAAGAGTCGCAGAATACTTTACTGAGGAGCTCTGAGAATGGAACGGCAAGAGGTGTTCAGCTTACGTCATAAACAGTGCTCCAGAGCGCTTAGCAACGGGCACAACGAAACGTGTCTGTGGGATAGTGACCATTCCCGCCTAGTGCTGGCAATGCACGAGCACTGCCAAAAGGCAAAGGAAGGCGCTTAGCATCCGGCTGTGCGCAAAGCTTTCAGACTGCCAGAGGACTGCAGCTGTGGTAAGCCTGCTTGCTCATTTGATGTTAGATGTCGCTTGCAAGAACTTCACCCGCATCTGGTTTATGCTGCTACTTGTTGTTAGGCGACAACAAGAGCACATGTAGCAAATGCTTTTTCCTGACCCGTTTTGCTAGACCACGCTCTTTTGTGGCTCTTAAGTGCTTGCCAATCTGCTATGTGCGTGATGCTGCTTCCATCTGACAAGGAGCACAGCCTTCTGACACCAGCTTTCAACTTGCCTAAGAAAGAGCTTGGCCATTTAGATGTGATGCAAATCTGTGTGTGTGTAAGGTGCAGGTGCAAGCTCCTGACAAAGGTGTTCTCCAGTTTCAGTTTCTATCTGCCAGACACATTGGAAATGTTTTCCTCTGGCATTCGCACCAAGAGTCGCAGAATACTTTACTGAGGAGCTCTGAGAATGGAACGGCAAGAGGTGTTCAGCTTACGTCATAAACAGTGCTCCAGAGCGCTTAGCAACGGGCACAACGAAACGTGTCTGTGGGATAGTGACCATTCCCGCCTAGTGCTGGCAATTCACGAGCACTGCCAAAAGGCAAAGGAAGGCGCTTAGCATCCGGCTGTGCGCAAAGCTTTCAGACTGCCAGAGGACTGTAGCTGTGGTAAGCCCGCTTGCTCATTTGACGTTAGATGTCGCCTGCAAGGACTCCACCCGCATCTGGTTTATGCTGCTACCTGTTGTTAGGCGACAAGAAGGGCACAAGTCGCGAATGCTTTTTCCTGCCTCAGTTTGCTAGACCACGCTCTTCTGTGGCTCTTTAGTTCTTGCCAAACTGTTATGTGCGTGCTGCTGCTTCCATCTGACAAGGAGCACAGCCTTCTGACAGCAGCTTTCAACTTGTCTAAGGAAGAGCTTGGCCATTTAGATGTGATGCAAATCTGTGTGTGTGTAAGGTGCAGGTGCAAGCTCCTGACAAAGGTGTTCTCCAGTTTCAGTTTCTATCTGCCAGACACATTGGAAATGTTTTCCTCTGGCATTCGCACCAAGAGTCGCAGAATACTGTACTGAGGAGCTCTGAGAATGGAACGGCAAGAGGTGTTCAGCTTACGTCATAAACAGTGCTCCCGAGCGCTTAGCAACGGGCACAACGAAACGTGTCTGTGGGATAGTGACCATTCCCGCCTAGTGCTGGCAATGCACGAGCACTGCCAAAAGGCAAAGGAAGGCGCTTAGCATCCGGCTGTGCGCAAAGCTTTCAGACTGCCAGAGGACTGCAGCTGTGGTAAGCCTGCTTGCTCATTTGATGTTAGATGTCGCTTGCAAGAACTTCACCCCCATCTGGTTTATGCTGCTACGTGTTGTTAGGCGACAACAAGAGCACATGTAACAAATGCTTTTTCCTGACCCGTTTTGCTAGACCACGCTCTACTGTGGCTCTTTAGTTCTTGCCAAACTGTTATGTGCGTGCTGCTGCTTCCATCTGACAAGGAGCACAGCCTTCTGACAGCAGCTTTCAACTGGTCTAAGGAAGAGCTTGGCCATTTAGATGTGATGCAAATCTGTGTGTGTGTAAGGTGCAGGTGCAAGCTCCTGACAAAGGTGTTCTCCAGTTTCAGTTTCTCCCTGCCAGACACATTGGAAATGTTTTCCTCTGGCATTCGCACCAAGAGTCGCAGAATACTTAACCCAGGAGCTCTGAGAATGGAACGGCAAGAGGTGTTCAGCTTACGTCATAAACAGTGCTCCAGAGCGCTTAGCAACGGGCACAACGAAACGTGTCTGTGGGATAGTGACCATTCCCGCCTAGTGCTGGCAATGCACGAGCACTGCCAAAAGGCAAAGGAAGGCGCTTAGCATCCGGCTTGTGCGCAAAGCTTTCAGACTGCCAGAGGACTGCAGCTGTGGTAAGCCTGCTTGCTCATTTGACGTTAGATGTCGCCTGCAAGAACTCCACCCGCATCTGGTTTATGCTGCTACCTGTTGTTAGGCGACAACAAGAGCACATGTAGCAAATGCTTTTTCCTGTCCCGTTTTGCTAGACCACGCTCTTTTGTGGCTCTTTAATGCTTGCCAAACTGCTATGTGCGTGCTGCTGCTTCCATCTGACAAGGAGCACAGCCTTCTGACACCAGCTTTCAACTTGCCTAAGAAAGAGCTTGGCCATTTAGATGTGATGCAAATCTGTGTGTGTGTAAGGTGCAGGTGCAAGCTCCTGACAAAGGTGTTCTCCAGTTTCAGTTTCTATCTGCCAGACACATTGGAAATGTTTTCCTCTGGCATTCGCACCAAGAGTCGCAGAATACTTTACTGAGGAGCTCTGAGAATGGAACGGCAAGAGGTGTTCAGCTTACGTCATAAACAGTGCTCCAGAGCGCTTAGCAACGGGCACAACGAAACGTGTCTGTGGGATAGTGACCATTCCCGCCTAGTGCTGGCAATGCACGAGCACTGCCAAAAGGCAAAGGAAGGCGCTTAGCATCCGGCTGTGCGCAAAGCTTTCAGACTGCCAGAGGACTGCAGCTGTGGTAAGCCCGCTTGCTCATTTGACGTTAGATGTCGCCTGCAAGAACTCCACCCGCATCTGGTTTATGCTGCTACCTGTTGTTAGGCGACAAGAAGGGCAAGAGTCGCGAATGCTTTTTCCTGCCTCATTTTGCTAGACCACGCTCTTCTGTGGCTCTTTAGTTCTTGCCAAACTGTTATGTGCGTGCTGCTGCTTCCATCTGACAAGGAGCACAGCCTTCTGACAGCAGCTTTCAACTTGTCTAAGGAAGAGCTTGGCCATTTAGATGTGATGCAAATCTGTGTGTGTGTAAGGTGCAGGTGCAAGCTCCTGACAAAGGTGTTCTCCAGTTTCAGTTTCTATCTGCCAGACACATTGGAAATGCTTTCCTCTGGCATTCACGCCAAGAGTCGCAGATTGCTTAACCCAGGAGCTCTGAGAATGGAACGGCAAGAGGTGCTCCGCTTACGTCATAAACAGTGCTCCAGAGCGCTTAGCAACGGCCACAACGAAACAGTGTGCGGGATAGTGACCATTCCCGCCTAGTGCTGGCAATGCACGAGCACTGCCAAAAGGCAAAGGAAGGCGCTTAGCATCCGGCTTGTGCGCAAAGCTTTCAGACTGCCAGAGGACTGTAGCTGTGGTAAGCCCGCTTGCTCATTTGACGTTAGATGTCGCCTGCAAGAACTTCACCCGCATCTGGTTTATGCTGCTACCTGTTGTTAGGCGACAACAAGAGCACATGTAACAAATGCTTTTTCCTGACCCGTTTTGCTAGACCACGCTCTTTTGTGGCTCTGTAGTGCTTGCCAAACTGCTATGTGCATGTTGCTGCTTCCATCTGACAAGGAGCACAGCCGTCTGACAGCAGCTTTCAACTTGTCTAAGGAAGAGCTTGGCCATTTAGATGTGATGCAAATCTGTGTGTGTGTAAGGTGCAGGTGCAAGCTCCTGACAAAGGTGTTCTCCAGTTTCAGTTTCTATCTGCCAGACACATTGGAAATGTTTTCCTCTGGCATTCGCACCAAGAGTCGCAGAATACTTAACCCAGGAGCTCTGAGAATGGAACGGCAAGAGGTGTTCAGCTTACGTCATAAACAGTGCTCCAGAGCGCTTAGCAACGGGCACAACGAAACGTGTCTGTGGGATAGTGACCATTCCCGCCTAGTGCTGGCAATGCACGAGCACTGCCAAAAGGCAAAGGAAGGCGCTTAGCATCCGGCTGTGCGCAAAGCTTTCAGACTGCCAGAGGACTGCAGCTGTGGTAAGCCCGCTTGCTCATTTGATGTTAGATGTCGCCTGCAAGAATTTCACCTCCATCTGGTTTATGCTGCTACTTGTTGTTAGGCGACAAGAAGGGCACAAGTCGCAAATGCTTTTTCCTGCCTCATTTTGCTAGACCACGCTCTTCTGTGGCTCTTTAGTTCTTGCCAAACTGTTATGTGCGTGCTGCTGCTTCCATCTGACAAGGAGCACAGCCTTCTGACAGCAGCTTTCAACTTGTCTAAGGAAGAGCTTGGCCATTTAGATGTGATGCAAATCTGTGTGTGTGTAAGGTGCAGGTGCAAGCTCCTGACAAAGGTGTTCTCCAGTTTCAGTTTCTATCTGCCAGACACATTGGAAATGTTTTCCTCTGGCATTCGCACCAAGAGTCGCAGAATACTTTACTGAGGAGCTCTGAGAATGGAACGGCAAGAGGTGTTCAGCTTACGTCATAAACAGTGCTCCAGAGCGCTTAGCAACGGGCACAACGAAACGTGTCTATGGGATAGTGACCATTCCCGCCTAGTGCTGGCAATTCACGAGCACTGCCAAAAGGCAAAGGAAGGCGCTTAGCATCCGGCTGTGCGCAAAACTTTCAGACTGCCAGAGGACTGTAGCTGTGGTAAGCCCGCTTGCTCATTTGACGTTAGATGTCGCCTGCAAGGACTCCACCCGCATCTGGTTTATGCTGCTACCTGTTGTTAGGCGACAAGAAGGGCACAAGTCGCGAATGCTTTTTCCTGCCTCATTTTGCTAGACCACGCTCTTCTGTGGCTCTTTAGTTCTTGCCAAACTGTTATGTGCGTGCTGCTGCTTCCATCTGACAAGGAGCACAGCCTTCTGACAGCAGCTTTCAACTTGCCTAAGAAAGAGCTTGGCCATTTAGATGTGATGCAAATCTGTGTGTGTGTAAAGTGCAGGTGCAAGCTCCTGACAAAGGTGTTCTCCAGTTTCAGTTTCTATCTGCCAGACACATTGGAAATGCTTTCCTCTGGCATTCACGCCAAGAGTCGCAGAATACTTAACCCAGGAGCTCTGAGAATGGAACGGCAAGAGGTGTTCAGCTTACGTCATAAACAGTGCTCCAGAGCGCTTAGCAACGGGCACAACGAAACGTGTCTGTGGGATAGTGACCATTCCCGCCTAGTGCTGGCAATGCACGAGCACTGCCAAAAGGCAAAGGAAGGCGCTTAGCATCCGGCTGTGCGCAAAGCTTTCAGACTGCCAGAGGACTGCAGCTGTGGTAAGCCCGCTTGCTCATTTGATGTTAGATGTCGCCTGCAAGAACTTCACCCCCATCTGGTTTATGCTGCTACTTGTTAGGCGACAAGAAGGGCACAAGTCGCAAATGCTTTTTCCTGCCTCATTTTGCTAGACCACGCTCTTCTGTGGCTCTTTAGTTCTTGCCAAACTGTTATGTGCGTGCTGCTGCTTCCATCTGACAAGGAGCACAGCCTTCTGACAGCAGCTTTCAACTTGTCTAAGGAAGAGCTTGGCCATTTAGATGTGATGCAAATCTGTGTGTGTGTAAGGTGCAGGTGCAAGCTCCTGACAAAGGTGTTCTCCAGTTTCAGTTTCTATCTGCCAGACACATTGGAAATGCTTTCCTCTGGCATTCGCACCAAGAGTCGCAGAATACTGTACTGAGGAGCTCTGAGAATGGAACGGCAAGAGGTGTTCAGCTTACGTCATAAACAGTGCTCCCGAGCGCTTAGCAACGGGCACAACGAAACGTGTCTGTGGGATAGTGACCATTCCCGCCTAGTGCTGGCAATGCACGAGCACTGCCAAAAGGCAAAGGAAGGCGCTTAGCATCCGGCTGTGCGCAAAGCTTTCAGACTGCCAGAGGACTGCAGCTGTGGTAAGCCTGCTTGCTCATTTGATGTTAGATGTCGCTTGCAAGAACTTCACCCCCATCTGGTTTATGCTGCTACGTGTTGTTAGGCGACAACAAGAGCACATGTAACAAATGCTTTTTCCTGACTCGTTTTGCTAGACCACGCTCTTCTGTGGCTCTTAAGTGCTTGCCAAACTGCTATGTGCATGCTGCTGCTTCCATCTGACAAGGACCACAGCCTTCTGACAGCAGCTTTCAACTTGTCTAAGGAAGAGCTTGGCCATTTAGATGAGATGCAAATCTGTGTGTGTGTAAAGTGCAGGTGCAAGCTCCTGACAAAGGTTTTCTCCAGGTTCAGTTTCTCCCTGTCTGACACATTGGAAATGTTTTCCTCTGGCATTCACGCCAAGAGTTGCAGATTGCTTAACCCAGGAGCTCTGAGAATGGAACGGCAAGAGGTGCTCCGCTTACGTCATAAACAGTGCTCCAGAGCGCTTAGCAACGGGCACAACGAAACGTGTCTGTGGGATAGTGACCATTCCCGCCTAGTGCTGGCAATGCACGAGCACTGCCAAAAGGCAAAGGAAGGCGCTTAGCATCCGGCTGTGCGCAAAGCTTTCAGACTGCCAGAGGACTGCAGCTGTGGTAAGCCTGCTTGCTCATTTGATGTTAGATGTCGCTTGCAAGAACTTCACCCCCATCTGGTTTATGCTGCTACGTGTTGTTAGGCGACAACAAGAGCACATGTAGCAAATGCTTTTTCCTGACCCGGTTTGCTAGACCACGCTCTTTTGTGGCTCTTAAGTGCTTGCCAATCTGCTATGTGCGTGCTGCTGCTTCCATCTGACAAGGAGCACAGCCTTCTGACACCAGCTTTCAACTTGCCTAAGAAAGAGCTTGGCCATTTAGATGTGATGCAAATCTGTGTGTGTGTAAGGTGCAGGTGCAAGCTCCTGACAAAGGTGTTCTCCAGTTTCAGTTTCTATCTGCCAGACACATTGGAAATGTTTTCCTCTGGCATTCGCACCAAGAGTCGCAGAATACTTAACCCAGGAGCTCTGAGAATGAAACAGTAAGAGGTGTTCAGCTTACGTCATAAACAGTGCTCCAGAGCGCTTAGCAACGGCCACAACGAAACGTGTCTGTGGGATAGTGACCATTCCCGCCTAGTGTTGGCAATTCACGAGCACTGCCAAAAGGCAAAGGAAGGCGCTTAGCATCCGGCTGTGCGCAAAGCTTTCAGACTGCCAGAGGACTGTAGCTGTGGTAAGCCCGCTTGCTCATTTGACGTTAGATGTCGCCTGCAAGGACTCCACCCGCATCTGGTTTATGCTGCTACCTGTTGTTAGGCGACAAGAAGGGCACAAGTCGCGAATGCTTTTTCCTGCCTCATTTTGCTAGACCACGCTCTTCTGTGGCTCTTTAGTTCTTGCCAAACTGTTATGTGCGTGCTGCTGCTTCCATCTGACAAGGAGCACAGCCTTCTGACAGCAGCTTTCAACTTGTCTAAGGAAGAGCTTGGCCATTTAGATGTGATGCAAATCTGTGTGTGTGTAAGGTGCAGGTGCAAGCTCCTGACAAAGGTGTTCTCCAGTTTCAGTTTCTATCTGCCAGACACATTGGAAATGTTTTCCTCTGGCATTCGCACCAAGAGTCGCAGAATACTTAACCCAGGAGTTCTGAGAATGGAACGGCAAGAGGTGTTCAGCTTACGTCATAAACAGTGCTCCAGAGCGCTTAGCAACGGGCACAACGAAACGTGTCTGTGGGATAGTGACCATTCCCGCCTAGTGCTGGCAATGCACGAGCACTGCCAAAAGGCAAAGGAAGGCGCTTAGCATCCGGCTGTGCGCAAAGCTTTCAGACTGCCAGAGGACTGCAGCTGTGGTAAGCCTGCTTGCTCATTTGATGTTAGATGTCGCTTGCAAGAACTTCACCCCCATCTGGTTTATGCTGCTACGTGTTGTTAGGCGACAACAAGAGCACATGTAACAAATGCTTTTTCCTGACTCGTTTTGCTAGACCACGCTCTTCTGTGGCTCTTAAGTGCTTGCCAAACTGCTATGTGCATGCTGCTGCTTCCATCTGACAAGGACCACAGCCTTCTGACAGCAGCTTTCAACTTGTCTAAGGAAGAGCTTGGCCATTTAGATGAGATGCAAATCTGTGTGTGTGTAAAGTGCAGGTGCAAGCTCCTGACAAAGGTTTTCTCCAGGTTCAGTTTCTCCCTGTCTGACACATTGGAAATGTTTTCCTCTGGCATTCACGCCAAGAGTTGCAGATTGCTTAACCCAGGAGCTCTGAGAATGGAACGGCAAGAGGTGCTCCGCTTACGTCATAAACAGTGCTCCAGAGCGCTTAGCAACGGGCACAACGAAACGTGTCTGTGGGATAGTGACCATTCCCGCCTAGTGCTGGCAATGCACGAGCACTGCCAAAAGGCAAAGGAAGGCGCTTAGCATCCGGCTGTGCGCAAAGCTTTCAGACTGCCAGAGGACTGCAGCTGTGGTAAGCCTGCTTGCTCATTTGATGTTAGATGTCGCTTGCAAGAACTTCACCCCCATCTGGTTTATGCTGCTACGTGTTGTTAGGCGACAACAAGAGCACATGTAGCAAATGCTTTTTCCTGACCCGGTTTGCTAGACCACGCTCTTTTGTGGCTCTTAAGTGCTTGCCAATCTGCTATGTGCGTGCTGCTGCTTCCATCTGACAAGGAGCACAGCCTTCTGACACCAGCTTTCAACTTGCCTAAGAAAGAGCTTGGCCATTTAGATGTGATGCAAATCTGTGTGTGTGTAAGGTGCAGGTGCAAGCTCCTGACAAAGGTGTTCTCCAGTTTCAGTTTCTATCTGCCAGACACATTGGAAATGTTTTCCTCTGGCATTCGCACCAAGAGTCGCAGAATACTTAACCCAGGAGCTCTGAGAATGAAACAGTAAGAGGTGTTCAGCTTACGTCATAAACAGTGCTCCAGAGCGCTTAGCAACGGCCACAACGAAACGTGTCTGTGGGATAGTGACCATTCCCGCCTAGTGTTGGCAATTCACGAGCACTGCCAAAAGGCAAAGGAAGGCGCTTAGCATCCGGCTGTGCGCAAAGCTTTCAGACTGCCAGAGGACTGTAGCTGTGGTAAGCCCGCTTGCTCATTTGACGTTAGATGTCGCCTGCAAGGACTCCACCCGCATCTGGTTTATGCTGCTACCTGTTGTTAGGCGACAAGAAGGGCACAAGTCGCGAATGCTTTTTCCTGCCTCATTTTGCTAGACCACGCTCTTCTGTGGCTCTTTAGTTCTTGCCAAACTGTTATGTGCGTGCTGCTGCTTCCATCTGACAAGGAGCACAGCCTTCTGACAGCAGCTTTCAACTTGTCTAAGGAAGAGCTTGGCCATTTAGATGTGATGCAAATCTGTGTGTGTGTAAGGTGCAGGTGCAAGCTCCTGACAAAGGTGTTCTCCAGTTTCAGTTTCTATCTGCCAGACACATTGGAAATGTTTTCCTCTGGCATTCGCACCAAGAGTCGCAGAATACTTAACCCAGGAGTTCTGAGAATGGAACGGCAAGAGGTGTTCAGCTTACGTCATAAACAGTGCTCCAGAGCGCTTAGCAACGGGCACAACGAAACGTGTCTGTGGGATAGTGACCATTCCCGCCTAGTGCTGGCAATGCACGAGCACTGCCAAAAGGCAAAGGAAGGCGCTTAGCATCCGGCTGTGCGCAAAGCTTTCAGACTGCCAGAGGACTGCAGCTGTGGTAAGCCCGCTTGCTCATTTGACGTTAGATGTCGCCTGCAAGAACTTCACCCGCATCTGGTTTATGCTGCTACCTGTTGTTAGGCGACAAGAAGGGCAAGAGTCGCGAATGCTTTTTCCTGCCTCATTTTGCTAGACCACGCTCTTCTGTGGCTCTTTAGTTCTTGCCAAACTGTTATGTGCGTGCTGCTGCTTCCATCTGACAAGGAGCACAGCCTTCTGACAGCAGCTTTCAACTTGTCTAAGGAAGAGCTTGGCCATTTAGATGTGATGCAAATCTGTGTGTGTGTAAAGTGCAGGTGCAAGCTCCTGACAAAGGTGTTCTCCAGTTTCAGTTTCTATCTGCCAGACACATTGGAAATGCTTTCCTCTGGCATTCACGCCAAGAGTCGCAGATTGCTTAACCCAGGAGCTCTGAGAATGGAACGGCAAGAGGTGCTCCGCTTACGTCATAAACAGTGCTCCAGAGCGCTTAGCAACGGGCACAACGAAACAGTGTGCGGGATAGTGACCATTCCCGCCTAGTGCTGGCAATGCACGAGCACTGCCAAAAGGCAAAGGAAGGCGCTTAGCATCCGGCTTGTGCGCAAAGCTTTCAGACTGCCAGAGGACCGCAGCTGTGGTAAGCCCGCTTGCTCATTTGACGTTAGATGTCGCCTGCAAGAACTTCACCCGCATCTGGTTTATGCTGCTACCTGTTGTTAGGCGACAACAAGAGCACATGTAACAAATGCTTTTTCCTGACCCGTTTTGCTAGACCACGCTCTTTTGTGGCTCTGTAGTGCTTGCCAAACTGCTATGTGCGTGCTGCTGCTTCCATCTGACAAGGAGCACAGCCTTCTGACAGCAGCTTTCAACTTGTCTAAGGAAGAGCTTGGCCATTTAGATGTGATGCAAATCTGTGTGTGTGTAAGGTGCAGGTGCAAGCTCCTGACAAAGGTGTTCTCCAGTTTCAGTTTCTATCTGCCAGACACATTGGAAATGTTTTCCTCTGGCATTCGCACCAAGAGTCGCAGAATACTGTACTGAGGAGCTCTGAGAATGGAACGGCAAGAGGTGTTCAGCTTACGTCATAAACAGTGCTCCCGAGCGCTTAGCAACGGGCACAACGAAACGTGTCTGTGGGATAGTGACCATTCCCGCCTAGTGCTGGCAATGCACGAGCACTGCCAATAGGCAAAGGAAGGCGCTTAGCATCCGGCTGTGCGCAAAGCTTTCAGACTGCCAGAGGACTGCAGCTGTGGTAAGCCTGCTTGCTCATTTGATGTTAGATGTCGCTTGCAAGAACTTCACCCCCATCTGGTTTATGCTGCTACGTGTTGTTAGGCGACAACAAGAGCACATGTAACAAATGCTTTTTCCTGACCCGTTTTGCTAGACCACGCTCTACTGTGGCTCTTTAGTTCTTGCCAAACTGTTATGTGCGTGCTGCTGCTTCCATCTGACAAGGAGCACAGCCTTCTGACAGCAGCTTTCAACTTGTCTAAGGAAGAGCTTGGCCATTTAGATGTGATGCAAATCTGTGTGTGTGTAAGGTGCAGGTGCAAGCTCCTGACAAAGGTGTTCTCCAGTTTCAGTTTCTCCCTGCCAGACACATTGGAAATGTTTTCCTCTGGCATTCGCACCAAGAGTCGCAGAATACTTAACCCAGGAGCTCTGAGAATGGAACGGCAAGAGGTGTTCAGCTTACGTCATAAACAGTGCTCCAGAGCGCTTAGCAACGGGCACAACGAAACGTGTCTGTGGGATAGTGACCATTCCCGCCTAGTGCTGGCAATGCACGAGCACTGCCAAAAGGCAAAGGAAGGCGCTTAGCATCCGGCTTGTGCGCAAAGCTTTCAGACTGCCAGAGGACTGCAGCTGTGGTAAGCCTGCTTGCTCATTTGACGTTAGATGTCGCCTGCAAGAACTCCACCCGCATCTGGTTTATGCTGCTACCTGTTGTTAGGCGACAACAAGAGCACATGTAGCAAATGCTTTTTCCTGTCCCGTTTTGCTAGACCACGCTCTTTTGTGGCTCTTTAATGCTTGCCAAACTGCTATGTGCGTGCTGCTGCTTCCATCTGACAAGGAGCACAGCCTTCTGACACCAGCTTTCAACTTGCCTAAGAAAGAGCTTGGCCATTTAGATGTGATGCAAATCTGTGTGTGTGTAAGGTGCAGGTGCAAGCTCCTGACAAAGGTGTTCTCCAGTTTCAGTTTCTATCTGCCAGACACATTGGAAATGTTTTCCTCTGGCATTCGCACCAAGAGTCGCAGAATACTTTACTGAGGAGCTCTGAGAATGGAACGGCAAGAGGTGTTCAGCTTACGTCATAAACAGTGCTCCAGAGCGCTTAGCAACGGGCACAACGAAACGTGTCTGTGGGATAGTGACCATTCCCGCCTAGTGCTGGCAATGCACGAGCACTGCCAAAAGGCAAAGGAAGGCGCTTAGCATCCGGCTGTGCGCAAAGCTTTCAGACTGCCAGAGGACTGCAGCTGTGGTAAGCCCGCTTGCTCATTTGACGTTACATGTCGCCTGCAAGAACTCCACCCGCATCTGGTTTATGCTGCTACCTGTTGTTAGGCGACAAGAAGGGCAAGAGTCGCGAATGCTTTTTCCTGCCTCATTTTGCTAGACCACGCTCTTCTGTGGCTCTTTAGTTCTTGCCAAACTGTTATGTGCGTGCTGCTGCTTCCATCTGACAAGGAGCACAGCCTTCTGACAGCAGCTTTCAACTTGTCTAAGGAAGAGCTTGGCCATTTAGATGTGATGCAAATCTGTGTGTGTGTAAGGTGCAGGTGCAAGCTCCTGACAAAGGTGTTCTCCAGTTTCAGTTTCTATCTGCCAGACACATTGGAAATGCTTTCCTCTGGCATTCACGCCAAGAGTCGCAGATTGCTTAACCCAGGAGCTCTGAGAATGGAACGGCAAGAGGTGCTCCGCTTACGTCATAAACAGTGCTCCAGAGCGCTTAGCAACGGCCACAACGAAACAGTGTGCGGGATAGTGACCATTCCCGCCTAGTGCTGGCAATGCACGAGCACTGCCAAAAGGCAAAGGAAGGCGCTTAGCATCCGGCTTGTGCGCAAAGCTTTCAGACTGCCAGAGGACTGTAGCTGTGGTAAGCCCGCTTGCTCATTTGACGTTAGATGTCGCCTGCAAGAACTTCACCCGCATCTGGTTTATGCTGCTACCTGTTGTTAGGCGACAACAAGAGCACATGTAACAAATGCTTTTTCCTGACCCGTTTTGCTAGACCACGCTCTACTGTGGCTCTTTAGTTCTTGCCAAACTGTTATGTGCGTGCTGCTGCTTCCATCTGACAAGGAGCACAGCCTTCTGACAGCAGCTTTCAACTTGTCTAAGGAAGAGCTTGGCCATTTAGATGTGATGCAAATCTGTGTGTGTGTAAGGTGCAGGTGCAAGCTCCTGACAAAGGTGTTCTCCAGTTTCAGTTTCTCCCTGCCAGACACATTGGAAATGTTTTCCTCTGGCATTCGCACCAAGAGTCGCAGAATACTTAACCCAGGAGCTCTGAGAATGGAACGGCAAGAGGTGTTCAGCTTACGTCATAAACAGTGCTCCAGAGCGCTTAGCAACGGGCACAACGAAACGTGTCTGTGGGATAGTGACCATTCCCGCCTAGTGCTGGCAATGCACGAGCACTGCCAAAAGGCAAAGGAAGGCGCTTAGCATCCGGCTTGTGCGCAAAGCTTTCAGACTGCCAGAGGACTGCAGCTGTGGTAAGCCTGCTTGCTCATTTGACGTTAGATGTCGCCTGCAAGAACTCCACCCGCATCTGGTTTATGCTGCTACCTGTTGTTAGGCGACAACAAGAGCACATGTAGCAAATGCTTTTTCCTGTCCCGTTTTGCTAGACCACGCTCTTTTGTGGCTCTTTAATGCTTGCCAAACTGCTATGTGCGTGCTGCTGCTTCCATCTGACAAGGAGCACAGCCTTCTGACACCAGCTTTCAACTTGCCTAAGAAAGAGCTTGGCCATTTAGATGTGATGCAAATCTGTGTGTGTGTAAGGTGCAGGTGCAAGCTCCTGACAAAGGTGTTCTCCAGTTTCAGTTTCTATCTGCCAGACACATTGGAAATGTTTTCCTCTGGCATTCGCACCAAGAGTCGCAGAATACTTTACTGAGGAGCTCTGAGAATGGAACGGCAAGAGGTGTTCAGCTTACGTCATAAACAGTGCTCCAGAGCGCTTAGCAACGGGCACAACGAAACGTGTCTGTGGGATAGTGACCATTCCCGCCTAGTGCTGGCAATGCACGAGCACTGCCAAAAGGCAAAGGAAGGCGCTTAGCATCCGGCTGTGCGCAAAGCTTTCAGACTGCCAGAGGACTGCAGCTGTGGTAAGCCCGCTTGCTCATTTGACGTTACATGTCGCCTGCAAGAACTCCACCCGCATCTGGTTTATGCTGCTACCTGTTGTTAGGCGACAAGAAGGGCAAGAGTCGCGAATGCTTTTTCCTGCCTCATTTTGCTAGACCACGCTCTTCTGTGGCTCTTTAGTTCTTGCCAAACTGTTATGTGCGTGCTGCTGCTTCCATCTGACAAGGAGCACAGCCTTCTGACAGCAGCTTTCAACTTGTCTAAGGAAGAGCTTGGCCATTTAGATGTGATGCAAATCTGTGTGTGTGTAAGGTGCAGGTGCAAGCTCCTGACAAAGGTGTTCTCCAGTTTCAGTTTCTATCTGCCAGACACATTGGAAATGCTTTCCTCTGGCATTCACGCCAAGAGTCGCAGATTGCTTAACCCAGGAGCTCTGAGAATGGAACGGCAAGAGGTGCTCCGCTTACGTCATAAACAGTGCTCCAGAGCGCTTAGCAACGGCCACAACGAAACAGTGTGCGGGATAGTGACCATTCCCGCCTAGTGCTGGCAATGCACGAGCACTGCCAAAAGGCAAAGGAAGGCGCTTAGCATCCGGCTTGTGCGCAAAGCTTTCAGACTGCCAGAGGACTGTAGCTGTGGTAAGCCCGCTTGCTCATTTGACGTTAGATGTCGCCTGCAAGAACTTCACCCGCATCTGGTTTATGCTGCTACCTGTTGTTAGGCGACAACAAGAGCACATGTAACAAATGCTTTTTCCTGACCCGTTTTGCTAGACCACGCTCTTTTGTGGCTCTGTAGTGCTTGCCAAACTGCTATGTGCATGTTGCTGCTTCCATCTGACAAGGAGCACAGCCGTCTGACAGCAGCTTTCAACTTGTCTAAGGAAGAGCTTGGCCATTTAGATGTGATGCAAATCTGTGTGTGTGTAAGGTGCAGGTGCAAGCTCCTGACAAAGGTGTTCTCCAGTTTCAGTTTCTATCTGCCAGACACATTGGAAATGTTTTCCTCTGGCATTTGCGCCAAGAGTTGCAGAATACTTAACTCAGGAGCTCTGAGAATGGAACGGCAAGAGGTGTTCAGCTTACGTCATAAACAGTGCTCCAGAGCGCTTAGCAACGGGCACAACGAAACGTGTCTGTGGGATAGTGACCATTCCCGCCTAGTGCTGGCAATGCACGAGCACTGCCAAAAGGCAAAGGAAGGCGCTTAGCATCCGGCTGTGCGCAAAGCTTTCAGACTGCCAGAGGACTGCAGCTGTGGTAAGCCCGCTTGCTCATTTGATGTTAGATGTCGCCTGCAAGAATTTCACCTCCATCTGGTTTATGCTGCTACTTGTTGTTAGGCGACAAGAAGGGCACAAGTCGCAAATGCTTTTTCCTGCCTCATTTTGCTAGACCACGCTCTTCTGTGGCTCTTTAGTTCTTGCCAAACTGTTATGTGCGTGCTGCTGCTTCCATCTGACAAGGAGCACAGCCTTCTGACAGCAGCTTTCAACTTGTCTAAGGAAGAGCTTGGCCATTTAGATGTGATGCAAATCTGTGTGTGTGTAAGGTGCAGGTGCAAGCTCCTGACAAAGGTGTTCTCCAGTTTCAGTTTCTATCTGCCAGACACATTGGAAATGTTTTCCTCTGGCATTCGCACCAAGAGTCGCAGAATACTTTACTGAGGAGCTCTGAGAATGGAACGGCAAGAGGTGTTCAGCTTACGTCATAAACAGTGCTCCAGAGCGCTTAGCAACGGGCACAACGAAACGTGTCTATGGGATAGTGACCATTCCCGCCTAGTGCTGGCAATTCACGAGCACTGCCAAAAGGCAAAGGAAGGCGCTTAGCATCCGGCTGTGCGCAAAACTTTCAGACTGCCAGAGGACTGTAGCTGTGGTAAGCCCGCTTGCTCATTTGACGTTAGATGTCGCCTGCAAGGACTCCACCCGCATCTGGTTTATGCTGCTACCTGTTGTTAGGCGACAAGAAGGGCACAAGTCGCGAATGCTTTTTCCTGCCTCATTTTGCTAGACCACGCTCTTCTGTGGCTCTTTAGTTCTTGCCAAACTGTTATGTGCGTGCTGCTGCTTCCATCTGACAAGGAGCACAGCCTTCTGACAGCAGCTTTCAACTTGCCTAAGAAAGAGCTTGGCCATTTAGATGTGATGCAAATCTGTGTGTGTGTAAAGTGCAGGTGCAAGCTCCTGACAAAGGTGTTCTCCAGTTTCAGTTTCTATCTGCCAGACACATTGGAAATGCTTTCCTCTGGCATTCACGCCAAGAGTCGCAGAATACTTAACCCAGGAGCTCTGAGAATGGAACGGCAAGAGGTGTTCAGCTTACGTCATAAACAGTGCTCCAGAGCGCTTAGCAACGGGCACAACGAAACGTGTCTGTGGGATAGTGACCATTCCCGCCTAGTGCTGGCAATGCACGAGCACTGCCAAAAGGCAAAGGAAGGCGCTTAGCATCCGGCTGTGCGCAAAGCTTTCAGACTGCCAGAGGACTGCAGCTGTGGTAAGCCTGCTTGCTCATTTGATGTTAGATGTCGCCTGCAAGAACTTCACCCCCATCTGGTTTATGCTGCTACTTGTTAGGCGACAAGAAGGGCACAAGTCGCAAATGCTTTTTCCTGCCTCATTTTGCTAGACCACGCTCTTCTGTGGCTCTTTAGTTCTTGCCAAACTGTTATGTGCGTGCTGCTGCTTCCATCTGACAAGGAGCACAGCCTTCTGACAGCAGCTTTCAACTTGTCTAAGGAAGAGCTTGGCCATTTAGATGTGATGCAAATCTGTGTGTGTGTAAGGTGCAGGTGCAAGCTCCTGACAAAGGTGTTCTCCAGTTTCAGTTTCTATCTGCCAGACACATTGGAAATGCTTTCCTCTGGCATTCGCACCAAGAGTCGCAGAATACTGTACTGAGGAGCTCTGAGAATGGAACGGCAAGAGGTGTTCAGCTTACGTCATAAACAGTGCTCCCGAGCGCTTAGCAACGGGCACAACGAAACGTGTCTGTGGGATAGTGACCATTCCCGCCTAGTGCTGGCAATGCACGAGCACTGCCAAAAGGCAAAGGAAGGCGCTTAGCATCCGGCTGTGCGCAAAGCTTTCAGACTGCCAGAGGACTGCAGCTGTGGTAAGCCTGCTTGCTCATTTGATGTTAGATGTCGCTTGCAAGAACTTCACCCCCATCTGGTTTATGCTGCTACGTGTTGTTAGGCGACAACAAGAGCACATGTAACAAATGCTTTTTCCTGACTCGTTTTGCTAGACCACGCTCTTCTGTGGCTCTTAAGTGCTTGCCAAACTGCTATGTGCATGCTGCTGCTTCCATCTGACAAGGACCACAGCCTTCTGACAGCAGCTTTCAACTTGTCTAAGGAAGAGCTTGGCCATTTAGATGAGATGCAAATCTGTGTGTGTGTAAAGTGCAGGTGCAAGCTCCTGACAAAGGTTTTCTCCAGGTTCAGTTTCTCCCTGTCTGACACATTGGAAATGTTTTCCTCTGGCATTCACGCCAAGAGTTGCAGATTGCTTAACCCAGGAGCTCTGAGAATGGAACGGCAAGAGGTGCTCCGCTTACGTCATAAACAGTGCTCCAGAGCGCTTAGCAACGGGCACAACGAAACGTGTCTGTGGGATAGTGACCATTCCCGCCTAGTGCTGGCAATGCACGAGCACTGCCAAAAGGCAAAGGAAGGCGCTTAGCATCCGGCTGTGCGCAAAGCTTTCAGACTGCCAGAGGACTGCAGCTGTGGTAAGCCTGCTTGCTCATTTGATGTTAGATGTCGCTTGCAAGAACTTCACCCCCATCTGGTTTATGCTGCTACGTGTTGTTAGGCGACAACAAGAGCACATGTAGCAAATGCTTTTTCCTGACCCGGTTTGCTAGACCACGCTCTTTTGTGGCTCTTAAGTGCTTGCCAATCTGCTATGTGCGTGCTGCTGCTTCCATCTGACAAGGAGCACAGCCTTCTGACACCAGCTTTCAACTTGCCTAAGAAAGAGCTTGGCCATTTAGATGTGATGCAAATCTGTGTGTGTGTAAGGTGCAGGTGCAAGCTCCTGACAAAGGTGTTCTCCAGTTTCAGTTTCTATCTGCCAGACACATTGGAAATGTTTTCCTCTGGCATTCGCACCAAGAGTCGCAGAATACTTAACCCAGGAGCTCTGAGAATGAAACAGTAAGAGGTGTTCCGCTTACTTCATAAACAGTGCTCCAGAGCGCTTAGCAACGGCCACAACGAAACGTGTCTGTGGGATAGTGACCATTCCCGCCTAGTGTTGGCAATTCACGAGCACTGCCAAAAGGCAAAGGAAGGCGCTTAGCATCCGGCTGTGCGCAAAGCTTTCAGACTGCCAGAGGACTGTAGCTGTGGTAAGCCCGCTTGCTCATTTGACGTTAGATGTCGCCTGCAAGGACTCCACCCGCATCTGGTTTATGCTGCTACCTGTTGTTAGGCGACAAGAAGGGCACAAGTCGCGAATGCTTTTTCCTGCCTCATTTTGCTAGACCACGCTCTTCTGTGGCTCTTTAGTTCTTGCCAAACTGTTATGTGCGTGCTGCTGCTTCCATCTGACAAGGAGCACAGCCTTCTGACAGCAGCTTTCAACTTGTCTAAGGAAGAGCTTGGCCATTTAGATGTGATGCAAATCTGTGTGTGTGTAAGGTGCAGGTGCAAGCTCCTGACAAAGGTGTTCTCCAGTTTCAGTTTCTATCTGCCAGACACATTGGAAATGTTTTCCTCTGGCATTCGCACCAAGAGTCGCAGAATACTTAACCCAGGAGTTCTGAGAATGGAACGGCAAGAGGTGTTCAGCTTACGTCATAAACAGTGCTCCAGAGCGCTTAGCAACGGGCACAACGAAACGTGTCTGTGGGATAGTGACCATTCCCGCCTAGTGCTGGCAATGCACGAGCACTGCCAAAAGGCAAAGGAAGGCGCTTAGCATCCGGCTGTGCGCAAAGCTTTCAGACTGCCAGAGGACTGCAGCTGTGGTAAGCCCGCTTGCTCATTTGACGTTAGATGTCGCCTGCAAGAACTTCACCCGCATCTGGTTTATGCTGCTACCTGTTGTTAGGCGACAAGAAGGGCAAGAGTCGCGAATGCTTTTTCCTGCCTCATTTTGCTAGACCACGCTCTTCTGTGGCTCTTTAGTTCTTGCCAAACTGTTATGTGCGTGCTGCTGCTTCCATCTGACAAGGAGCACAGCCTTCTGACAGCAGCTTTCAACTTGTCTAAGGAAGAGCTTGGCCATTTAGATGTGATGCAAATCTGTGTGTGTGTAAAGTGCAGGTGCAAGCTCCTGACAAAGGTGTTCTCCAGTTTCAGTTTCTATCTGCCAGACACATTGGAAATGCTTTCCTCTGGCATTCACGCCAAGAGTCGCAGATTGCTTAACCCAGGAGCTCTGAGAATGGAACGGCAAGAGGTGTTCAGCTTACGTCATAAACAGTGCTCCAGAGCGCTTAGCAACGGGCACAACGAAACGTGTCTGTGGGATAGTGACCATTCCCGCCTAGTGCTGGCAATGCACGAGCACTGCCAAAAGGCAAAGGAAGGCGCTTAGCATCCGGCTTGTGCGCAAAGCTTTCAGACTGCCAGAGGACTGCAGCTGTGGTAAGCCTGCTTGCTCATTTGACGTTAGATGTCGCCTGCAAGAACTCCACCCGCATCTGGTTTATGCTGCTACCTGTTGTTAGGCGACAACAAGAGCACATGTAGCAAATGCTTTTTCCTGTCCCGTTTTGCTAGACCACGCTCTTTTGTGGCTCTTTAATGCTTGCCAAACTGCTATGTGCGTGCTGCTGCTTCCATCTGACAAGGAGCACAGCCTTCTGACAGCAGCTTTCAACTTGTCTAAGGAAGAGCTTGGCCATTTAGATGTGATGCAAATCTGTGTGTGTGTAAGGTGCAGGTGCAAGCTCCTGACAAAGGTGTTCTCCAGTTTCAGTTTCTATCTGCCAGACACATTGGAAATGTTTTCCTCTGGCATTCGCACCAAGAGTCGCAGAATACTTAACCCAGGAGCTCTGAGAATGGAACGGCAAGAGGTGTTCAGCTTACGTCATAAACAGTGCTCCCGAGCGCTTAGCAACGGCCACAACGAAACGTGTCTGTGGGATAGTGACCATTCCCGCCTAGTGCTGGCAATTCACGAGCACTGCCAAAAGGCAAAGGAAGGCGCTTAGCATCCGGCTGTGCGCAAAGCTTTCAGACTGCCAGAGGACTGCAGCTGTGGTAAGCCTGCTTGCTCATTTGATGTTAGATGTCGCTTGCAAGAACTTCACCCCCATCTGGTTTATGCTGCTACGTGTTGTTAGGCGACAACAAGAGCACATGTAACAAATGCTTTTTCCTGACCCGTTTTGCTAGACCACGCTCTTCTGTGGCTCTTTAGTTCTTGCCAAACTGTTATGTGCGTGCTGCTGCTTCCATCTGACAAGGAGCACAGCCTTCTGACAGCAGCTTTCAACTTGCCTAAGAAAGAGCTTGGCCATTTAGATGTGATGCAAATCTGTGTGTGTGTAAGGTGCAGGTGCAAGCTCCTGACAAAGGTGTTCTCCAGTTTCAGTTTCTCCCTGCCAGACACATTGGAAATGTTTTCCTCTGGCATTCGCACCAAGAGTCGCAGAATACTTAACCCAGGAGCTCTGAGAATGAAACAGTAAGAGGTGTTCCGCTTACGTCATAAACAGTGCTCCAGAGCGCTTAGCAACGGGCACAACGAAACGTGTCTGTGGGATAGTGACCATTCCCGCCTAGTGCTGGCAATGCACGAGCACTGCCAAAAGGCAAAGGAAGGCGCTTAGCATCCGGCTTGTGCGCAAAGCTTTCAGACTGCCAGAGGACCGCAGCTGTGGTAAGCCCGCTTGCTCATTTGACGTTAGATGTCGCCTGCAAGAACTTCACCCGCATCTGGTTTATGCTGCTACCTGTTGTTAGGCGACAACAAGAGCACATGTAACAAATGCTTTTTCATGACCCGTTTTGCTAGACCACGCTCTTTTGTGGCTCTGTAGTGCTTGCCAAACTGCTATGTGCGTGCTGCTGCTTCCATCTGACAAGGAGCACAGTCGTCTGACAGCAGCTTTCAACTTGTCTAAGGAAGAGCTTGGCCATTTAGATGTGATGCAAATCTGTGTGTGTGTAAGGTGCAGGTGCAAGCTCCTGACAAAGGTGTTCTCCAGTTTCAGTTTCTATCTGCCAGACACATTGGAAATGTTTTCCTCTGGCATTCGCACCAAGAGTCGCAGAATACTTAACCCAGGAGCTCTGAGAATGGAACGGCAAGAGGTGTTCAGCTTACGTCATAAACAGTGCTCCCGAGCGCTTAGCAACGGGCACAACGAAACGTGTCTGTGGGATAGTGACCATTCCCGCCTAGTGCTGGCAATGCACGAGCACTGCCAAAAGGCAAAGGAAGGCGCTTAGCATCCGGCTGTGCGCAAAGCTTTCAGACTGCCAGAGGACTGCAGCTGTGGTAAGCCTGCTTGCTCATTTGATGTTAGATGTCGCCTGCAAGAACTTCACCCCCATCTGGTTTATGCTGCTACTTGTTAGGCGACAAGAAGGGCACAAGTCGCAAATGCTTTTTCCTGCCTCATTTTGCTAGACCACGCTCTTCTGTGGCTCTTTAGTTCTTGCCAAACTGTTATGTGCGTGCTGCTGCTTCCATCTGACAAGGAGCACAGCCTTCTGACAGCAGCTTTCAGCTTGTCTAAGGAAGAGCTTGGCCATTTAGATGTGATGCAAATCTGTGTGTGTGTAAGGTGCAGGTGCAAGCTCCTGACAAAGGTGTTCTCCAGTTTCAGTTTCTATCTGCCAGACACATTGGAAATGTTTTCCTCTGGCATTCGCACCAAGAGTCGCAGAATACTTTACTGAGGAGCTCTGAGAATGGAACGGCAAGAGGTGTTCAGCTTACGTCATAAACAGTGCTCCAGAGCGCTTAGCAACGGGCACAACGAAACGTGTCTGTGGGATAGTGACCATTCCCGCCTAGTGCTGGCAATGCACGAGCACTGCCAAAAGGCAAAGGAAGGCGCTTAGCATCCGGCTGTGCGCAAAGCTTTCAGACTGCCAGAGGACTGCAGCTGTGGTAAGCCCGCTTGCTCATTTGACGTTAGATGTCGCCTGCAAGAACTCCACCCGCATCTGGTTTATGCTGCTACTTGTTGTTAGGCGACAAGAAGGGCAAGAGTCGCGAATGCTTTTTCCTGCCTCATTTTGCTAGACCACGCTCTTCTGTGGCTCTTTAGTTCTTGCCAAACTGTTATGTGCGTGCTGCTGCTTCCATCTGACAAGGAGCACAGCCTTCTGACAGCAGCTTTCAACTTGTCTAAGGAAGAGCTTGGCCATTTAGATGTGATGCAAATCTGTGTGTGTGTAAAGTGCAGGTGCAAGCTCCTGACAAAGGTGTTCTCCAGTTTCAGTTTCTATCTGCCAGACACATTGGAAATGCTTTCCTCTGGCATTCACGCCAAGAGTCGCAGATTGCTTAACCCAGGAGCTCTGAGAATGGAACGGCAAGAGGTGCTCCGCTTACGTCATAAACAGTGCTCCAGAGCGCTTAGCAACGGGCACAACGAAACAGTGTGCGGGATAGTGACCATTCCCGCCTAGTGCTGGCAATGCACGAGCACTGCCAAAAGGCAAAGGAAGGCGCTTAGCATCCGGCTTGTGCGCAAAGCTTTCAGACTGCGAGAGGACTGTAGCTGTGGTAAGCCCGCTTGCTCATTTGACGTTAGATGTCGCCTGCAAGAACTTCACCCGCATCTGGTTTATGCTGCTACCTGTTGTTAGGCGACAACAAGAGCACATGTAACAAATGCTTTTTCCTGACCCGTTTTGCTAGACCACGCTCTTCTGTGGCTCTTTAGTTCTTGCCAAACTGTTATGTGCGTGCTGCTGCTTCCATCTGACAAGGAGCACAGCCTTCTGACAGCAGCTTTCAACTTGTCTAAGGAAGAGCTTGGCCATTTAGATGTGATGCAAATCTGTGTGTGTGTAAGGTGCAGGTGCAAGCTCCTGACAAAGGTGTTCTCCAGTTTCAGTTTCTATCTGCCAGACACATTGGAAATGTTTTCCTCTGGCATTCGCACCAAGAGTCGCAGAATACTTTACTGAGGAGCTCTGAGAATGGAACGGCAAGAGGTGTTCAGCTTACGTCATAAACAGTGCTCCAGAGCGCTTAGCAACGGGCACAACGAAACGTGTCTGTGGGATAGTGACCATTCCCGCCTAGTGCTGGCAATTCACGAGCACTGCCAAAAGGCAAAGGAAGGCGCTTAGCATCCGGCTGTGCGCAAAGCTTTCAGACTGCCAGAGGACTGCAGCTGTGGTAAGCCTGCTTGCTCATTTGATGTTAGATGTCGCTTGCAAGAACTTCACCCCCATCTGGTTTATGCTGCTACGTGTTGTTAGGCGACAACAAGAGCACATGTAACAAATGCTTTTTCCTGACCCGTTTTGCTAGACCACGCTCTTCTGTGGCTCTTTAGTTCTTGCCAAACTGTTATGTGCGTGCTGCTGCTTCCATCTGACAAGGAGCACAGCCTTCTGACACCAGCTTTCAACTTGCCTAAGAAAGAGCTTGGCCATTTAGATGTGATGCAAATCTGTGTGTGTGTAAGGTGCAGGTGCAAGCTCCTGACAAAGGTGTTCTCCAGTTTCAGTTTCTCCCTGCCAGACACATTGGAAATGTTTTCCTCTGGCATTCGCACCAAGAGTCGCAGAATACTTAACCCAGGAGCTCTGAGAATGAAACAGTAAGAGGTGTTCCGCTTACGTCATAAACAGTGCTCCAGAGCGCTTAGCAACGGCCTCAACGAAACGTGTCTGTGGGATAGTGACCATTCCCGCCTAGTGCTGGCAATGCACGAGCACTGCCAAAAGGCAAAGGAAGGCGCTTAGCATCCGGCTTGTGCGCAAAGCTTTCAGACTGCCAGAGGACTGCAGCTGTGGTAAGCCTGCTTGCTCATTTGACGTTAGATGTCGCCTGCAAGAACTCCACCCGCATCTGGTTTATGCTGCTACCTGTTGTTAGGCGACAACAAGAGCACATGTAGCAAATGCTTTTTCCTGTCCCGTTTTGCTAGACCACGCTCTTTTGTGGCTCTTTAATGCTTGCCAAACTGCTATGTGCATGCTGCTGCTTCCATCTGACAAGGAGCACAGCCTTCTGACAGCAGCTTTCAACTTGTCTAAGGAAGAGCTTGGCCATTTAGATGAGATGCAAATCTGTGTGTGTGTAAAGTGCAGGTGCAAGCTCCTGACAAAGGTTTTCTCCAGGTTCAGTTTCTCCCTGTCAGACACATTGGAAATGTTTTCCTCTGGCATTCACGCCAAGAGTTGCAGATTGCTTAACCCAGGAGCTCTGAGAATGGAACGGCAAGAGGTGCTCCGCTTACGTCATAAACAGTGCTCCAGAGCGCTTAGCAACGGGCACAACGAAACGTGTCTGTGGGATAGTGACCATTCCCGCCTAGTGCTGGCAATGCACGAGCACTGCCAAAAGGCAAAGGAAGGCGCTTAGCATCCGGCTGTGCGCAAAGCTTTCATACTGCCAGAGGACTGCAGCTGTGGTAAGCCTGCTTGCTCATTTGATGTTAGATGTCGCTTGCAAGAACTTCACCCCCATCTGGTTTATGCTGCTACCTGTTGTTAGGCGACAACAAGAGCACATGTAGCAAATGCTTTTTCCTGTCCCGTTTTGCTAGACCACGCTCTTTTGTGGCTCTTTAATGCTTGCCAAACTGCTATGTGCATGCTGCTGCTTCCATCTGACAAGGAGCACAGCCTTCTGACAGCAGCTTTCAACTTGTCTAAGGAAGAGCTTGGCCATTTAGATGAGATGCAAATCTGTGTGTGTGTAAAGTGCAGGTGCAAGCTCCTGACAAAGGTTTTCTCCAGGTTCAGTTTCTCCCTGTCAGACACATTGGAAATGTTTTCCTCTGGCATTCACGCCAAGAGTTGCAGATTGCTTAACCCAGGAGCTCTGAGAATGGAACGGCAAGAGGTGCTCCGCTTACGTCATAAACAGTGCTCCAGAGCGCTTAGCAACGGGCACAACGAAACGTGTCTGTGGGATAGTGACCATTCCCGCCTAGTGCTGGCAATGCACGAGCACTGCCAAAAGGCAAAGGAAGGCGCTTAGCATCCGGCTGTGCGCAAAGCTTTCATACTGCCAGAGGACTGCAGCTGTGGTAAGCCTGCTTGCTCATTTGATGTTAGATGTCGCTTGCAAGAACTTCACCCCCATCTGGTTTATGCTGCTACGTGTTGTTAGGCGACAACAAGAGCACATGTAGCAAATGCTTTTTCCTGACCCGTTTTGCTAGACCACGCTCTTTTGTGGCTCTTAAGTGCTTGCCAATCTGCTATGTGCGTGCTGCTGCTTCCATCTGACAAGGAGCACAGCCTTCTGACACCAGCTTTCAACTTGCCTAAGAAAGAGCTTGGCCATTTAGATGTGATGCAAATCTGTGTGTGTGTAAGGTGCAGGTGCAAGCTCCTGACAAAGGTGTTCTCCAGTTTCAGTTTCTCCCTGCCAGACACATTGGAAATGTTTTCCTCTGGCATTCGCACCAAGAGTCGCAGAATACTTAACCCAGGAGCTCTGAAAATGAAACAGTAAGAGGTGTTCCGCTTACGTCATAAACAGTGCTCCCGAGCGCTTAGCAACGGCCACAACGAAACGTGTCTGTGGGATAGTGACCATTCCCGCCTAGTGCTGGCAATGCACGAGCACTGCCAAAAGGCAAAGGAAGGCGCTTAGCATCCGGCTTGTGCGCAAAGCTTTCAGACTGCCAGAGGACTGCAGCTGTGGTAAGCCTGCTTGCTCATTTGACGTTAGATGTCGCCTGCAAGAACTTCACCCGCATCTGGTTTATGCTGCTACCTGTTGTTAGGCGACAACAAGAGCACATGTAGCAAATGCTTTTTCCTGACCCGTTTTGCTAGACCACGCTCTTTTGTGGCTCTTTAATGCTTGCCAAACTGCTATGTGCATGCTGCTGCTTCCATCTGACAAGGAGCACAGCCTTCTGACAGCAGCTTTCAACTTGTCTAAGGAAGAGCTTGGCCATTTAGATGAGATGCAAATCTGTGTGTGTGTAAAGTGCAGGTGCAAGCTCCTGACAAAGGTTTTCTCCAGGTTCAGTTTCTCCCTGTCAGACACATTGGAAATGTTTTCCTCTGGCATTCACGCCAAGAGTCGCAGATTGCTTAACCCAGGAGCTCTGAGAATGGAACGGCAAGAGGTGCTCCGCTTACGTCATAAACAGTGCTCCAGAGCGCTTAGCAACGGGCACAACGAAACGTGTCTGTGGGATAGTGACCATTCCCGCCTAGTGCTGGCAATGCACGAGCACTGCCAAAAGGCAAAGGAAGGCGCTTAGCATCCGGCTGTGCGCAAAGCTTTCAGACTGCCAGAGGACTGCAGCTGTGGTAAGCCTGCTTGCTCATTTGATGTTAGATGTCGCTTGCAAGAACTTCACCCCCATCTGGTTTATGCTGCTACCTGTTGTTAGGCGACAACAAGAGCACATGTAGCAAATGCTTTTTCCTGACCCGTTTTGCTAGACCACGCTCTTTTGTGGCTCTTTAATGCTTGCCAAACTGCTATGTGCATGCTGCTGCTTCCATCTGACAAGGAGCACAGCCTTCTGACAGCAGCTTTCAACTTGTCTAAGGAAGAGCTTGGCCATTTAGATGAGATGCAAATCTGTGTGTGTGTAAAGTGCAGGTGCAAGCTCCTGACAAAGGTTTTCTCCAGGTTCAGTTTCTCCCTGTCAGACACATTGGAAATGTTTTCCTCTGGCATTCACGCCAAGAGTTGCAGATTGCTTAACCCAGGAGCTCTGAGAATGGAACGGCAAGAGGTGCTCCGCTTACGTCATAAACAGTGCTCCAGAGCGCTTAGCAACGGGCACAACGAAACGTGTCTGTGGGATAGTGACCATTCCCGCCTAGTGCTGGCAATGCACGAGCACTGCCAAAAGGCAAAGGAAGGCGCTTAGCATCCGGCTGTGCGCAAAGCTTTCATACTGCCAGAGGACTGCAGCTGTGGTAAGCCTGCTTGCTCATTTGATGTTAGATGTCGCTTGCAAGAACTTCACCCCCATCTGGTTTATGCTGCTACGTGTTGTTAGGCGACAACAAGAGCACATGTAGCAAATGCTTTTTCCTGACCCGTTTTGCTAGACCACGCTCTTTTGTGGCTCTTAAGTGCTTGCCAATCTGCTATGTGCGTGCTGCTGCTTCCATCTGACAAGGAGCACAGCCTTCTGACACCAGCTTTCAACTTGCCTAAGAAAGAGCTTGGCCATTTAGATGTGATGCAAATCTGTGTGTGTGTAAGGTGCAGGTGCAAGCTCCTGACAAAGGTGTTCTCCAGTTTCAGTTTCTCCCTGCCAGACACATTGGAAATGTTTTCCTCTGGCATTCGCACCAAGAGTCGCAGAATACTTAACCCAGGAGCTCTGAAAATGAAACAGTAAGAGGTGTTCCGCTTACGTCATAAACAGTGCTCCCGAGCGCTTAGCAACGGCCACAACGAAACGTGTCTGTGGGATAGTGACCATTCCCGCCTAGTGCTGGCAATGCACGAGCACTGCCAAAAGGCAAAGGAAGGCGCTTAGCATCCGGCTTGTGCGCAAAGCTTTCAGACTGCCAGAGGACTGCAGCTGTGGTAAGCCTGCTTGCTCATTTGATGTTAGATGTCGCCTGCAAGAACTTCACCCGCATCTGGTTTATGCTGCTACCTGTTGTTAGGCGACAACAAGAGCACATGTAGCAAATGCTTTTTCCTGACCCGTTTTGCTAGACCACGCTCTTTTGTGGCTCTTTAATGCTTGCCAAACTGCTATGTGCATGCTGCTGCTTCCATCTGACAAGGACCACAGCCTTCTGACAGCAGCTTTCAACTTGTCTAAGGAAGAGCTTGGCCATTTAGATGAGATGCAAATCTGTGTGTGTGTAAAGTGCAGGTGCAAGCTCCTGACAAAGGTTTTCTCCAGGTTCAGTTTCTCCCTGTCAGACACATTGGAAATGTTTTCCTCTGGCATTCACGCCAAGAGTTGCAGATTGCTTAACCCAGGAGCTCTGAGAATGGAACGGCAAGAGGTGCTCCGCTTACGTCATAAACAGTGCTCCAGAGCGCTTAGCAACGGGCACAACGAAACGTGTCTGTGGGATAGTGACCATTCCCGCCTAGTGCTGGCAATGCACGAGCACTGCCAAAAGGCAAAGGAAGGCGCTTAGCATCCGGCTGTGCGCAAAGCTTTCAGACTGCCAGAGGACTGCAGCTGTGGTAAGCCCGCTTGCTCATTTGACGTTAGATGTCGCCTGCAAGAACTTCACCCGCATCTGGTTTATGCTGCTACCTGTTGTTAGGCGACAAGAAGGGCACAAGTCGCGAATGCTTTTTCCTGCCTCATTTTGCTAGACCACGCTCTTCTGTGGCTCTTTAGTTCTTGCCAAACTGTTATGTGCGTGCTGCTGCTTCCATCTGACAAGGAGCACAGCCTTCTGACAGCAGCTTTCAACTTGTCTAAGGAAGAGCTTGGCCATTTAGATGTGATGCAAATCTGTGTGTGTGTAAAATGCAGGTGCAAGCTCCTGACAAAGGTGTTCTCCAGTTTCAGTTTCTATCTGCCAGACACATTGGAAATGCTTTCCTCTGGCATTCGCACCAAGTTTGGCAGAATACTTAACCCAGGAGCTCTGAGAATGAAACGGTAAGAGGTGTTCCGCTTATGTCATAAACAGTGCTCCAGAGCGCTTAGCAACGGGCACAACGAAACAGTGTGCGGGATAGTGACCATTCCCGCCTAGTGCTGGCAATTCACGAGCACTGCCAAAAGGCAAAGGAAGGCGCTCAGCATCCGGCTTGTGCGCAAAGCTTTCAGACTGCCAGAGGACTGCAGCTGTGGTAAGCCCGCTTGCTCATTTGATGTTAGATGTCGCCTGCAAGAACTTCACCTGCATCTGGTTTATGCTGCTACCTGTTGTTAGGCGACAACAAGAGCACATGTAGCAAATGCTTTTTCCTGACCCGTTTTGCTAGACCACGCTCTTTTGTGGCTCTTTAATGCTTGCCAAACTGCTATGTGCATGCTGCTGCTTCCATCTGACAAGGACCACAGCCTTCTGACAGCAGCTTTCAACTTGTCTAAGGAAGAGCTTGGCCATTTAGATGTGATGCAAATCTGTGTGTGTGTAAAGTGCAGGTGCAAGCTCCTGACAAAGGTTTTCTCCAGGTTCAGTTTCTCCCTGTCAGACACATTGGAAATGTTTTCCTCTGGCATTCACGCCAAGAGTTGCAGATTGCTTAACCCAGGAGCTCTGAGAATGGAACGGCAAGAGGTGCTCCGCTTACGTCATAAACAGTGCTCCAGAGCGCTTAGCAACGGCCACAACGAAACGTGTCTGTGGGATAGTGACCATTCCCGCCTAGTGTTGGCAATTCACGAGCACTGCCAAAAGGCAAAGGAAGGCGCTTAGCATCCGGCTGTGCGCAAAGCTTTCAGACTGCCAGAGGACTGCAGCTGTGGTAAGCCCGCTTGCTCATTTGACGTTAGATGTCGCCTGCAAGGACTCCACCCGCATCTGGTTTATGCTGCTACCTGTTGTTAGGCGACAAGAAGGGCACAAGTCGCGAATGCTTTTTCCTGCCTCATTTTGCTAGACCACGCTCTTCTGTGGCTCTTTAGTTCTTGCCAAACTGTTATGTGCGTGCTGCTGCTTCCATCTGACAAGGAGCACAGCCTTCTGACAGCAGCTTTCAACTTGTCTAAGGAAGAGCTTGGCCATTTAGATGTGATGCAAATCTGTGTGTGTGTAAGGTGCAGGTGCAAGCTCCTGACAAAGGTGTTCTCCAGTTTCAGTTTCTATCTGCCAGACACATTGGAAATGTTTTCCTCTGGCATTCGCACCAAGAGTCGCAGAATACTTTACTGAGGAGCTCTGAGAATGGAACGGCAAGAGGTGTTCAGCTTACGTCATAAACAGTGCTCCAGAGCGCTTAGCAACGGGCACAACGAAACGTGTCTGTGGGATAGTGACCATTCCCGCCTAGTGTTGGCAATTCACGAGCACTGCCAAAAGGCAAAGGAAGGCGCTTAGCATCCGGCTGTGCGCAAAGCTTTCAGACTGCCAGAGGACTGTAGCTGTGGTAAGCCCGCTTGCTCATTTGACGTTAGATGTCGCCTGCAAGAACTCCACCCGCATCTGGTTTATGCTGCTACCTGTTGTTAGGCGACAAGAAGGGCACAAGTCGCGAATGCTTTTTCCTGCCTCATTTTGCTAGACCACGCTCTTCTGTGGCTCTTTAGTTCTTGCCAAACTGTTATGTGCGTGCTGCTGCTTCCATCTGACAAGGAGCACAGCCTTCTGACAGCAGCTTTCAACTTGTCTAAGGAAGAGCTTGGCCATTTAGATGTGATGCAAATCTGTGTGTGTGTAAGGTGCAGGTGCAAGCTCCTGACAAAGGTGTTCTCCAGTTTCAGTTTCTATCTGCCAGACACATTGGAAATGTTTTCCTCTGGCATTCGCACCAAGAGTCGCAGAATACTTAACCCAGGAGCTCTGAGAATGGAACGGCAAGAGGTGTTCAGCTTACGTCATAAACAGTGCTCCAGAGCGCTTAGCAACGGGCACAACGAAACGTGTCTGTGGGATAGTGACCATTCCCGCCTAGTGCTGGCAATGCACGAGCACTGCCAAAAGGCAAAGGAAGGCGCTTAGCATCCGGCTGTGCGCAAAGCTTTCAGACTGCCAGAGGACTGCAGCTGTGGTAAGCCCGCTTGCTCATTTGACGTTAGATGTCGCCTGCAAGAACTTCACCCGCATCTGGTTTATGCTGCCACCTGTTGTTAGGCGACAAAAAGAGCACATGTAACAAATGCTTTTTCCTGACCCGTTTTGCTAGACCACGCTCTTTTGTGGCTCTGTAGTGCTTGCCAAACTGCTATGTGCATGTTGCTGCTTCCATCTGACAAGGAGCACAGCCGTCTGACAGCAGCTTTCAACTTGTCTAAGGAAGAGCTTGGCCATTTAGATGTGATGCAAATCTGTGTGTGTGTAAGGTGCAGGTGCAAGCTCCTGACAAAGGTGTTCTCCAGTTTCAGTTTCTATCTGCCAGACACATTGGAAATGTTTTCCTCTGGCATTTGCGCCAAGAGTTGCAGATTGCTTAACTCAGGAGCTCTGAGAATGGAACGGCAAGAGGTGCTCCGCTTACGTCATAAACAGTGCTCCAGAGCGCTTAGCAACAGGCACAACGAAACGTGTCTGTGGGATAGTGACCATTCCCGCCTAGTCCTGGCAATGCACGAGCACTGCCAAAAGGCAAAGGAAGGCGCTTAGCATCCGGCTGTGCGCAAAGCTTTCAGACTGCCAGAGGACTGCAGCTGTGGTAAGCCTGCTTGCTCATTTGATGTTAGATGTCGCCTGCAAGAACTCCACCCGCATCTGGTTTATGCTGCTACCTGTTGTTAGGCGACAAGAAGGGCACAAGTCGCAAATGCTTTTTCCTGCCTCATTTTGCTAGACCACGCTCTTCTGTGGCTCTTTAGTTCTTGCCAAACTCCTATGTGCGTGCTTCTGCTTCCATCTGACAAGGAGCACAGCCTTCTGACAGCAGCTTTCAACTTGTCTAAGGAAGAGCTTGGCCATTTAGATGTGATGCAAATCTGTGTGTGTGTAAGGTGCAGGTGCAAGCTCCTGACAAAGGTGTTCTCCAGTTTCAGTTTCTATCTGCCAGACACATTGGAAATGTTTTCCTCTGGCATTCGCACCAAGAGTCGCAGAATACTTAACCCAGGAGCTCTAAGAATGAAACGGTAAGAGGTGTTCCGCTTACGTCATAAACAGTGCTCCAGAGCGCTTAGCAACGGCCACAACGAAACGTGTCTGTGGGATAGTGACCATTCCCGCCTAGTGCTGGCAATTCACGAGCACTGCCAAAAGGCAAAGGAAGGCGCTTAGCATCCGGCTTGTGCGCAAAGCTTTCATACTGCCAGAGGACTGCAGCTGTGGTAAGCCCGCTTGCTCATTTGATGTTAGATGTCGCCTGCAAGAACTTCACCTGCATCTGGTTTATGCTGCTACCTGTTGTTAGGCGACAACAAGAGCACATGTAGCAAATGCTTTTTCCTGACCCGTTTTGCTAGACCACGCTCTTTTGTGGCTCTTTAATGCTTGCCAAACTGCTATGTGCATGCTGCTGCTTCCATCTGACAAGGACCACAGCCTTCTGACAGCAGCTTTCAACTTGTCTAAGGAAGAGCTTGGCCATTTAGATGAGATGCAAATCTGTGTGTGTGTAAAGTGCAGGTGCAAGCTCCTGACAAAGGTTTTCTCCAGGTTCAGTTTCTCCCTGTCAGACACATTGGAAATGTTTTCCTCTGGCATTCACGCCAAGAGTTGCAGATTGCTTAACCCAGGAGCTCTGAGAATGGAACGGCAAGAGGTGCTCCGCTTACGTCATAAACAGTGCTCCAGAGCGCTTAGCAACGGCCACAACGAAACGTGTCTGTGGGATAGTGACCATTCCCGCCTAGTGTTGGCAATTCACGAGCACTGCCAAAAGGCAAAGGAAGGCGCTTAGCATCCGGCTGTGCGCAAAGCTTTCAGACTGCCAGAGGACTGTAGCTGTGGTAAGCCCGCTTGCTCATTTGACGTTAGATGTCGCCTGCAAGGACTCCACCCGCATCTGGTTTATGCTGCTACCTGTTGTTAGGCGACAAGAAGGGCACAAGTCGCGAATGCTTTTTCCTGCCTCATTTTGCTAGACCACGCTCTTCTGTGGCTCTTTAGTTCTTGCCAAACTGTTATGTGCGTGCTGCTGCTTCCATCTGACAAGGAGCACAGCCTTCTGACAGCAGCTTTCAACTTGTCTAAGGAAGAGCTTGGCCATTTAGATGTGATGCAAATCTGTGTGTGTGTAAGGTGCAGGTGCAAGCTCCTGACAAAGGTGTTCTCCAGTTTCAGTTTCTATCTGCCAGACACATTGGAAATGTTTTCCTCTGGCATTCGCACCAAGAGTCGCAGAATACTTTACTGAGGAGCTCTGAGAATGGAACGGCAAGAGGTGTTCAGCTTACGTCATAAACAGTGCTCCAGAGCGCTTAGCAACGGGCACAACGAAACGTGTCTGTGGGATAGTGACCATTCCCGCCTAGTGTTGGCAATTCACGAGCACTGCCAAAAGGCAAAGGAAGGCGCTTAGCATCCGGCTGTGCGCAAAGCTTTCAGACTGCCAGAGGACTGTAGCTGTGGTAAGCCCGCTTGCTCATTTGACGTTAGATGTCGCCTGCAAGGACTCCACCCGCATCTGGTTTATGCTGCTACCTGTTGTTAGGCGACAAGAAGGGCACAAGTCGCGAATGCTTTTTCCTGCCTCATTTTGCTAGACCACGCTCTTCTGTGGCTCTTTAGTTCTTGCCAAACTGTTATGTGCGTGCTGCTGCTTCCATCTGACAAGGAGCACAGCCTTCTGACACCAGCTTTCAACTTGTCTAAGGAAGAGCTTGGCCATTTAGATGTGATGCAAATCTGTGTGTGTGTAAGGTGCAGGTGCAAGCTCCTGACAAAGGTGTTCTCCAGTTTCAGTTTCTATCTGCCAGACACATTGGAAATGTTTTCCTCTGGCATTCGCACCAAGAGTCGCAGAATACTTAACCCAGGAGCTCTGAGAATGGAACGGCAAGAGGTGTTCAGCTTACGTCATAAACAGTGCTCCAGAGCGCTTAGCAACGGGCACAACGAAACGTGTCTGTGGGATAGTGACCATTCCCGCCTAGTGCTGGCAATGCACGAGCACTGCCAAAAGGCAAAGGAAGGCGCTTAGCATCCGGCTGTGCGCAAAGCTTTCAGACTGCCAGAGGACTGCAGCTGTGGTAAGCCCGCTTGCTCATTTGACGTTAGATGTCGCCTGCAAGAACTTCACCCGCATCTGGTTTATGCTGCTACCTGTTGTTAGGCGACAAGAAGGGCAAGAGTCGCGAATGCTTTTTCCTGCCTCATTTTGCTAGACCACGCTCTTCTGTGGCTCTTTAGTTCTTGCCAAACTGTTATGTGCGTGCTGCTGCTTCCATCTGACAAGGAGCACAGCCTTCTGACAGCAGCTTTCAACTTGTCTAAGGAAGAGCTTGGCCATTTAGATGTGATGCAAATCTGTGTGTGTGTAAGGTGCAGGTGCAAGCTCCTGACAAAGGTGTTCTCCAGTTTCAGTTTCTATCTGCCAGACACATTGGAAATGTTTTCCTCTGGCATTCGCACCAAGAGTCGCAGAATACTTTACTGAGGAGCTCTGAGAATGGAACGGCAAGAGGTGTTCAGCTTACGTCATAAACAGTGCTCCAGAGCGCTTAGCAACGGGCACAACGAAACGTGTCTGTGGGATAGTGACCATTCCCGCCTAGTGCTGGCAATGCACGAGCACTGCCAAAAGGCAAAGGAAGGCGCTTAGCATCCGGCTGTGCGCAAAGCTTTCAGACTGCCAGAGGACTGCAGCTGTGGTAAGCCCGCTTGCTCATTTGACGTTAGATGTCGCCTGCAAGAACTCCACCCGCATCTGGTTTATGCTGCTACCTGTTGTTAGGCGACAAGAAGGGCAAGAGTCGCGAATGCTTTTTCCTGCCTCATTTTGCTAGACCACGCTCTTCTGTGGCTCTTTAGTTCTTGCCAAACTGTTATGTGCGTGCTGCTGCTTCCATCTGACAAGGAGCACAGCCTTCTGACAGCAGCTTTCAACTTGTCTAAGGAAGAGCTTGGCCATTTAGATGTGATGCAAATCTGTGTGTGTGTAAGGTGCAGGTGCAAGCTCCTGACAAAGGTGTTCTCCAGTTTCAGTTTCTATCTGCCAGACACATTGGAAATGTTTTCCTCTGGCATTCGCACCAAGAGTCGCAGAATACTTAACCCAGGAGCTCTGAGAATGGAACGGCAAGAGGTGCTCCGCTTACGTCATAAACAGTGCTCCAGAGCGCTTAGCAACGGGCACAACGAAACAGTGTGCGGGATAGTGACCATTCCCGCCTAGTGCTGGCAATGCACGAGCACTGCCAAAAGGCAAAGGAAGGCGCTTAGCATCCGGCTTGTGCGCAAAGCTTTCAGACTGCCAGAGGACTGTAGCTGTGGTAAGCCCGCTTGCTCATTTGACGTTAGATGTCGCCTGCAAGAACTTCACCCGCATCTGGTTTATGCTGCTACCTGTTGTTAGGCGACAACAAGAGCACATGTAACAAATGCTTTTTCCTGACCCGTTTTGCTAGACCACGCTCTTTTGTGGCTCTGTAGTGCTTGCCAAACTGCTATGTGCATGTTGCTGCTTCCATCTGACAAGGAGCACAGCCGTCTGACAGCAGCTTTCAACTTGTCTAAGGAAGAGCTTGGCCATTTAGATGTGATGCAAATCTGTGTGTGTGTAAGGTGCAGGTGCAAGCTCCTGACAAAGGTGTTCTCCAGTTTCAGTTTCTATCTGCCAGACACATTGGAAATGTTTTCCTCTGGCATTCGCACCAAGAGTCGCAGAATACTTTACTGAGGAGCTCTGAGAATGGAACGGCAAGAGGTGTTCAGCTTACGTCATAAACAGTGCTCCAGAGCGCTTAGCAACGGGCACAACGAAACGTGTCTATGGGATAGTGACCATTCCCGCCTAGTGCTGGCAATTCACGAGCACTGCCAAAAGGCAAAGGAAGGCGCTTAGCATCCGGCTGTGCGCAAAGCTTTCAGACTGCCAGAGGACTGTAGCTGTGGTAAGCCCGCTTGCTCATTTGACGTTAGATGTCGCCTGCAAGGACTCCACCCGCATCTGGTTTATGCTGCTACCTGTTGTTAGGCGACAAGAAGGGCACAAGTCGCGAATGCTTTTTCCTGCCTCATTTTGCTAGACCACGCTCTTCTGTGGCTCTTTAGTTCTTGCCAAACTGTTATGTGCGTGCTGCTGCTTCCATCTGACAAGGAGCACAGCCTTCTGACAGCAGCTTTCAACTTGCCTAAGAAAGAGCTTGGCCATTTAGATGTGATGCAAATCTGTGTGTGTGTAAAGTGCAGGTGCAAGCTCCTGACAAAGGTGTTCTCCAGTTTCAGTTTCTATCTGCCAGACACATTGGAAATGCTTTCCTCTGGCATTCACGCCAAGAGTCGCAGAATACTTAACCCAGGAGCTCTGAGAATGGAACGGCAAGAGGTGTTCAGCTTACGTCATAAACAGTGCTCCAGAGCGCTTAGCAACGGGCACAACGAAACGTGTCTGTGGGATAGTGACCATTCCCGCCTAGTGCTGGCAATGCACGAGCACTGCCAAAAGGCAAAGGAAGGCGCTTAGCATCCGGCTGTGCGCAAAGCTTTCAGACTGCCAGAGGACTGCAGCTGTGGTAAGCCTGCTTGCTCATTTGATGTTAGATGTCGCCTGCAAGAACTTCACCCCCATCTGGTTTATGCTGCTACTTGTTAGGCGACAAGAAGGGCACAAGTCGCAAATGCTTTTTCCTGCCTCATTTTGCTAGACCACGCTCTTCTGTGGCTCTTTAGTTCTTGCCAAACTGTTATGTGCGTGCTGCTGCTTCCATCTGACAAGGAGCACAGCCGTCTGACAGCAGCTTTCAACTTGTCTAAGGAAGAGCTTGGCCATTTAGATGTGATGCAAATCTGTGTGTGTGTAAAGTGCAGGTGCAAGCTCCTGACAAAGGTGTTCTCCAGTTTCAGTTTCTATCTGCCAGACACATTGGAAATGCTTTCCTCTGGCATTCGCACCAAGAGTCGCAGAATACTGTACTGAGGAGCTCTGAGAATGGAACGGCAAGAGGTGTTCAGCTTACGTCATAAACAGTGCTCCCGAGCGCTTAGCAACGGGCACAACGAAACGTGTCTGTGGGATAGTGACCATTCCCGCCTAGTGCTGGCAATGCACGAGCACTGCCAAAAGGCAAAGGAAGGCGCTTAGCATCCGGCTGTGCGCAAAGCTTTCAGACTGCCAGAGGACTGCAGCTGTGGTAAGCCTGCTTGCTCATTTGATGTTAGATGTCGCTTGCAAGAACTTCACCCCCATCTGGTTTATGCTGCTACGTGTTGTTAGGCGACAACAAGAGCACATGTAACAAATGCTTTTTCCTGACCCGTTTTGCTAGACCACGCTCTTCTGTGGCTCTTAAGTGCTTGCCAAACTGCTATGTGCATGCTGCTGCTTCCATCTGACAAGGACCACAGCCTTCTGACAGCAGCTTTCAACTTGTCTAAGGAAGAGCTTGGCCATTTAGATGAGATGCAAATCTGTGTGTGTGTAAAGTGCAGGTGCAAGCTCCTGACAAAGGTTTTCTCCAGGTTCAGTTTCTCCCTGTCTGACACATTGGAAATGTTTTCCTCTGGCATTCACGCCAAGAGTTGCAGATTGCTTAACCCAGGAGCTCTGAGAATGGAACGGCAAGAGGTGCTCCGCTTACGTCATAAACAGTGCTCCAGAGCGCTTAGCAACGGCCACAACGAAACGTGTCTGTGGGATAGTGACCATTCCCGCCTAGTGCTGGCAATGCACGAGCACTGCCAAAAGGCAAAGGAAGGCGCTTAGCATCCGGCTGTGCGCAAAGCTTTCAGACTGCCAGAGGACTGCAGCTGTGGTAAGCCTGCTTGCTCATTTGATGTTAGATGTCGCTTGCAAGAACTTCACCCGCATCTGGTTTATGCTGCTACGTGTTGTTAGGCGACAACAAGAGCACATGTAGCAAATGCTTTTTCCTGACCCGGTTTGCTAGACCACGCTCTTTTGTGGCTCTTAAGTGCTTGCCAATCTGCTATGTGCGTGCTGCTGCTTCCATCTGACAAGGAGCACAGCCTTCTGACACCAGCTTTCAACTTGCCTAAGAAAGAGCTTGGCCATTTAGATGTGATGCAAATCTGTGTGTGTGTAAGGTGCAGGTGCAAGCTCCTGACAAAGGTGTTCTCCAGTTTCAGTTTCTATCTGCCAGACACATTGGAAATGTTTTCCTCTGGCATTCGCACCAAGAGTCGCAGAATACTTTACTGAGGAGCTCTGAGAATGGAACGGCAAGAGGTGCTCCGCTTACGTCATAAACAGTGCTCCAGAGCGCTTAGCAACGGGCACAACGAAACGTGTCTGTGGGATAGTGACCATTCCCGCCTAGTGCTGGCAATGCACGAGCACTGCCAAAAGGCAAAGGAAGGCGCTTAGCATCCGGCTGTGCGCAAAGCTTTCAGACTGCCAGAGGACTGCAGCTGTGGTAAGCCCGCTTGCTCATTTGACGTTAGATGTCGCCTGCAAGAACTCCACCCGCATCTGGTTTATGCTGCTACCTGTTGTTAGGCGACAAGAAGGGCAAGAGTCGCGAATGCTTTTTCCTGCCTCATTTTGCTAGACCACGCTCTTCTGTGGCTCTTTAGTTCTTGCCAAACTGTTATGTGCGTGCTGCTGCTTCCATCTGACAAGGAGCACAGCCTTCTGACAGCAGCTTTCAACTTGTCTAAGGAAGAGCTTGGCCATTTAGATGTGATGCAAATCTGTGTGTGTGTAAGGTGCAGGTGCAAGCTCCTGACAAAGGTGTTCTCCAGTTTCAGTTTCTATCTGCCAGACACATTGGAAATGCTTTCCTCTGGCATTCACGCCAAGAGTCGCAGATTGCTTAACCCAGGAGCTCTGAGAATGGAACGGCAAGAGGTGCTCCGCTTACGTCATAAACAGTGCTCCAGAGCGCTTAGCAACGGGCACAACGAAACAGTGTGCGGGATAGTGACCATTCCCGCCTAGTGCTGGCAATGCACGAGCACTGCCAAAAGGCAAAGGAAGGCGCTTAGCATCCGGCTTGTGCGCAAAGCTTTCAGACTGCCAGAGGACTGTAGCTGTGGTAAGCCCGCTTGCTCATTTGACGTTAGATGTCGCCTGCAAGAACTTCACCCGCATCTGGTTTATGCTGCTACCTGTTGTTAGGCGACAACAAGAGCACATGTAACAAATGCTTTTTCCTGACCCGTTTTGCTAGACCACGCTCTTTTGTGGCTCTGTAGTGCTTGCCAAACTGCTATGTGCATGTTGCTGCTTCCATCTGACAAGGAGCACAGCCGTCTGACAGCAGCTTTCAACTTGTCTAAGGAAGAGCTTGGCCATTTAGATGTGATGCAAATCTGTGTGTGTGTAAGGTGCAGGTGCAAGCTCCTGACAAAGGTGTTCTCCAGTTTCAGTTTCTATCTGCCAGACACATTGGAAATGTTTTCCTCTGGCATTTGCGCCAAGAGTTGCAGAATACTTAACTCAGGAGCTCTGAGAATGGAACGGCAAGAGGTGTTCAGCTTACGTCATAAACAGTGCTCCAGAGCGCTTAGCAACGGGCACAACGAAACGTGTCTGTGGGATAGTGACCATTCCCGCCTAGTGCTGGCAATGCACGAGCACTGCCAAAAGGCAAAGGAAGGCGCTTAGCATCCGGCTGTGCGCAAAGCTTTCAGACTGCCAGAGGACTGCAGCTGTGGTAAGCCCGCTTGCTCATTTGATGTTAGATGTCGCCTGCAAGAATTTCACCTCCATCTGGTTTATGCTGCTACTTGTTGTTAGGCGACAAGAAGGGCACAAGTCGCAAATGCTTTTTCCTGCCTCATTTTGCTAGACCACGCTCTTCTGTGGCTCTTTAGTTCTTGCCAAACTGTTATGTGCGTGCTGCTGCTTCCATCTGACAAGGAGCACAGCCTTCTGACAGCAGCTTTCAACTTGTCTAAGGAAGAGCTTGGCCATTTAGATGTGATGCAAATCTGTGTGTGTGTAAGGTGCAGGTGCAAGCTCCTGACAAAGGTGTTCTCCAGTTTCAGTTTCTATCTGCCAGACACATTGGAAATGTTTTCCTCTGGCATTCGCACCAAGAGTCGCAGAATACTTTACTGAGGAGCTCTGAGAATGGAACGGCAAGAGGTGTTCAGCTTACGTCATAAACAGTGCTCCAGAGCGCTTAGCAACGGGCACAACGAAACGTGTCTAT
This sequence comes from Poecile atricapillus, assembly GCF_030490865.1. NCBI lineage: Eukaryota > Metazoa > Chordata > Aves > Passeriformes > Paridae > Poecile > Poecile atricapillus. Next base: position 333,472 of record NC_081262.1, on the reverse strand, counting down.
GGGATAGTGACCATTCCCGCCTAGTGCTGGCAATTCACGAGCACTGCCAAAAGGCAAAGGAAGGCGCTTAGCATCCGGCTGTGCGAAAAGCTTTCAGACTGCCAGAGGACTGTAGCTGTGGTAAGCCCGCTTGCTCATTTGACGTTAGATGTCGCCTGCAAGGACTCCACCCGCATCTGGTTTATGCTGCTACCTGTTGTTAGGCGACAAGAAGGGCACAAGTCGCGAATGCTTTTTCCTGCCTCATTTTGCTAGACCACGCTCTTCTGTGGCTCTTTAGTTCTTGCCAAACTGTTATGTGCGTGCTGCTGCTTCCATCTGACAAGGAGCACAGCCTTCTGACAGCAGCTTTCAACTTGCCTAAGAAAGAGCTTGGCCATTTAGATGTGATGCAAATCTGTGTGTGTGTAAAGTGCAGGTGCAAGCTCCTGACAAAGGTGTTCTCCAGTTTCAGTTTCTATCTGCCAGACACATTGGAAATGCTTTCCTCTGGCATTCACGCCAAGAGTCGCAGAATACTTAACCCAGGAGCTCTGAGAATGGAACGGCAAGAGGTGTTCAGCTTACGTCATAAACAGTGCTCCAGAGCGCTTAGCAACGGGCACAACGAAACGTGTCTGTGGGATAGTGACCATTCCCGCCTAGTGCTGGCAATGCACGAGCACTGCCAAAAGGCAAAGGAAGGCGCTTAGCATCCGGCTGTGCGCAAAGCTTTCAGACTGCCAGAGGACTGCAGCTGTGGTAAGCCTGCTTGCTCATTTGATGTTAGATGTCGCCTGCAAGAACTTCACCCCCATCTGGTTTATGCTGCTACTTGTTAGGCGACAAGAAGGGCACAAGTCGCAAATGCTTTTTCCTGCCTCATTTTGCTAGACCACGCTCTTCTGTGGCTCTTTAGTTCTTGCCAAACTGTTATGTGCGTGCTGCTGCTTCCATCTGACAAGGAGCACAGCCTTCTGACAGCAGCTTTCAACTTGTCTAAGGAAGAGCTTGGCCATTTAGATGTGATGCAAATCTGTGTGTGTGTAAGGTGCAGGTGCAAGCTCCTGACAAAGGTGTTCTCCAGTTTCAGTTTCTATCTGCCAGACACATTGGAAATGCTTTCCTCTGGCATTCGCACCAAGAGTCGCAGAATACTGTACTGAGGAGCTCTGAGAATGGAACGGCAAGAGGTGTTCAGCTTACGTCATAAACAGTGCTCCCGAGCGCTTAGCAACGGGCACAACGAAACGTGTCTGTGGGATAGTGACCATTCCCGCCTAGTGCTGGCAATGCACGAGCACTGCCAAAAGGCAAAGGAAGGCGCTTAGCATCCGGCTGTGCGCAAAGCTTTCAGACTGCCAGAGGACTGCAGCTGTGGTAAGCCTGCTTGCTCATTTGATGTTAGATGTCGCTTGCAAGAACTTCACCCCCATCTGGTTTATGCTGCTACGTGTTGTTAGGCGACAACAAGAGCACATGTAACAAATGCTTTTTCCTGACCCGTTTTGCTAGACCACGCTCTTCTGTGGCTCTTAAGTGCTTGCCAAACTGCTATGTGCATGCTGCTGCTTCCATCTGACAAGGACCACAGCCTTCTGACAGCAGCTTTCAACTTGTCTAAGGAAGAGCTTGGCCATTTAGATGAGATGCAAATCTGTGTGTGTGTAAAGTGCAGGTGCAAGCTCCTGACAAAGGTTTTCTCCAGGTTCAGTTTCTCCCTGTCTGACACATTGGAAATGTTTTCCTCTGGCATTCACGCCAAGAGTTGCAGATTGCTTAACCCAGGAGCTCTGAGAATGGAACGGCAAGAGGTGCTCCGCTTACGTCATAAACAGTGCTCCAGAGCGCTTAGCAACGGGCACAACGAAACGTGTCTGTGGGATAGTGACCATTCCCGCCTAGTGCTGGCAATGCACGAGCACTGCCAAAAGGCAAAGGAAGGCGCTTAGCATCCGGCTGTGCGCAAAGCTTTCAGACTGCCAGAGGACTGCAGCTGTGGTAAGCCTGCTTGCTCATTTGATGTTAGATGTCGCTTGCAAGAACTTCACCCCCATCTGGTTTATGCTGCTACGTGTTGTTAGGCGACAACAAGAGCACATGTAGCAAATGCTTTTTCCTGACCCGGTTTGCTAGACCACGCTCTTTTGTGGCTCTTAAGTGCTTGCCAATCTGCTATGTGCGTGCTGCTGCTTCCATCTGACAAGGAGCACAGCCTTCTGACACCAGCTTTCAACTTGCCTAAGAAAGAGCTTGGCCATTTAGATGTGATGCAAATCTGTGTGTGTGTAAGGTGCAGGTGCAAGCTCCTGACAAAGGTGTTCTCCAGTTTCAGTTTCTATCTGCCAGACACATTGGAAATGTTTTCCTCTGGCATTCGCACCAAGAGTCGCAGAATACTTAACCCAGGAGCTCTGAGAATGAAACAGTAAGAGGTGTTCCGCTTACTTCATAAACAGTGCTCCAGAGCGCTTAGCAACGGCCACAACGAAACGTGTCTGTGGGATAGTGACCATTCCCGCCTAGTGTTGGCAATTCACGAGCACTGCCAAAAGGCAAAGGAAGGCGCTTAGCATCCGGCTGTGTGCAAAGCTTTCAGACTGCCAGAGGACTGTAGCTGTGGTAAGCCCGCTTGCTCATTTGACGTTAGATGTCGCCTGCAAGGACTCCACCCGCATCTGGTTTATGCTGCTACCTGTTGTTAGGCGACAAGAAGGGCACAAGTCGCGAATGCTTTTTCCTGCCTCATTTTGCTAGACCACGCTCTTCTGTGGCTCTTTAGTTCTTGCCAAACTGTTATGTGCGTGCTGCTGCTTCCATCTGACAAGGAGCACAGCCTTCTGACAGCAGCTTTCAACTTGTCTAAGGAAGAGCTTGGCCATTTAGATGTGATGCAAATCTGTGTGTGTGTAAGGTGCAGGTGCAAGCTCCTGACAAAGGTGTTCTCCAGTTTCAGTTTCTATCTGCCAGACACATTGGAAATGTTTTCCTCTGGCATTCGCACCAAGAGTCGCAGAATACTTAACCCAGGAGTTCTGAGAATGGAACGGCAAGAGGTGTTCAGCTTACGTCATAAACAGTGCTCCAGAGCGCTTAGCAACGGGCACAACGAAACGTGTCTGTGGGATAGTGACCATTCCCGCCTAGTGCTGGCAATGCACGAGCACTGCCAAAAGGCAAAGGAAGGCGCTTAGCATCCGGCTGTGCGCAAAGCTTTCAGACTGCCAGAGGACTGCAGCTGTGGTAAGCCCGCTTGCTCATTTGACGTTAGATGTCGCCTGCAAGAACTTCACCCGCATCTGGTTTATGCTGCTACCTGTTGTTAGGCGACAAGAAGGGCAAGAGTCGCGAATGCTTTTTCCTGCCTCATTTTGCTAGACCACGCTCTTCTGTGGCTCTTTAGTTCTTGCCAAACTGTTATGTGCGTGCTGCTGCTTCCATCTGACAAGGAGCACAGCCTTCTGACAGCAGCTTTCAACTTGTCTAAGGAAGAGCTTGGCCATTTAGATGTGATGCAAATCTGTGTGTGTGTAAAGTGCAGGTGCAAGCTCCTGACAAAGGTGTTCTCCAGTTTCAGTTTCTATCTGCCAGACACATTGGAAATGCTTTCCTCTGGCATTCACGCCAAGAGTCGCAGATTGCTTAACCCAGGAGCTCTGAGAATGGAACGGCAAGAGGTGCTCCGCTTACGTCATAAACAGTGCTCCAGAGCGCTTAGCAACGGCCACAACGAAACAGTGTGCGGGATAGTGACCATTCCCGCCTAGTGCTGGCAATGCACGAGCACTGCCAAAAGGCAAAGGAAGGCGCTTAGCATCCGGCTGTGCGCAAAGCTTTCAGACTGCCAGAGGACTGCAGCTGTGGTAAGCCTGCTTGCTCATTTGATGTTAGATGTCGCCTGCAAGAACTCCACCCGCATCTGGTTTATGCTGCTACCTGTTGTTAGGCGACAAGAAGGGCACAAGTCGCAAATGCTTTTTCCTGCCTCATTTTGCTAGACGACGCTCTTCTGTGGCTCTTTAGTTCTTGCTAAACTCCTATGTGCGTGCTTCTGCTTCCATCTGACAAGGAGCACAGCCTTCTGACAGCAGCTTTCAACTTGTCTAAGGAAGAGCTTGGCCATTTAGATGTGATGCAAATCTGTGTGTGTGTAAGGTGCAGGTGCAAGCTCCTGACAAAGGTGTTCTCCAGTTTCAGTTTCTATCTGCCAGACACATTGGAAATGTTTTCCTCTGGCATTCGCACCAAGAGTCGCAGAATACTTAACCCAGGAGCTCTAAGAATGAAACGGTAAGAGGTGTTCCGCTTACGTCATAAACAGTGCTCCAGAGCGCTTAGCAACGGCCACAACGAAACGTGTCTGTGGGATAGTGACCATTCCCGCCTAGTGCTGGCAATTCACGAGCACTGCCAAAAGGCAAAGGAAGGCGCTTAGCATCCGGCTTGTGCGCAAAGCTTTCATACTGCCAGAGGACTGCAGCTGTGGTAAGCCTGCTTGCTCATTTGATGTTAGATGTCGCCTGCAAGAACTTCACCCGCATCTGGTTTATGCTGCTACCTGTTGTTAGGCGACAACAAGAGCACATGTAGCAAATGCTTTTTCCTGACCCGTTTTGGTAGACCACGCTCTTTTGTGGCTCTTTAATGCTTGCCAAACTGCTATGTGCATGCTGCTGCTTCCATCTGACAAGGACCACAGCCTTCTGACAGCAGCTTTCAACTTGTCTAAGGAAGAGCTTGGCCATTTAGATGAGATGCAAATCTGTGTGTGTGTAAAGTGCAGGTGCAAGCTCCTGACAAAGGTTTTCTCCAGGTTCAGTTTCTCCCTGTCAGACACATTGGAAATGTTTTCCTCCGGCATTCACGCCAAGAGTTGCAGATTGCTTAACCCAGGAGCTCTGAGAATGGAACGGCAAGAGGTGCTCCGCTTACGTCATAAACAGTGCTCCAGAGCGCTTAGCAACGGCCACAACGAAACAGTGTGCGGGATAGTGACCATTCCCGCCTAGTGCTGGCAATGCACGAGCACTGCCAAAAGGCAAAGGAAGGCGCTTAGCATCCGGCTTGTGCGCAAAGCTTTCAGACTGCCACAGGACCGCAGCTGTGGTAAGCCCGCTTGCTCATTTGACGTTAGATGTCGCCTGCAAGAACTTCACCCGCATCTGGTTTATGCTGCTACCTGTTGTTAGGCGACAACAAGAGCACATGTAACAAATGCTTTTTCATGACCCGTTTTGCTAGACCACGCTCTTTTGTGGCTCTGTAGTGCTTGCCAAACTGCTATGTGCGTGCTGCTGCTTCCATCTGACAAGGAGCACAGCCTTCTGACAGCAGCTTTCAACTTGTCTAAGGAAGAGCTTGGCCATTTAGATGTGATGCAAATCTGTGTGTGTGTAAGGTGCAGGTGCAAGCTCCTGACAAAGGTGTTCTCCAGTTTCAGTTTCTATCTGCCAGACACATTGGAAATGTTTTCCTCTGGCATTCGCACCAAGAGTCGCAGAATACTTAACCCAGGAGCTCTGAGAATGAAACGGCAAGAGGTGTTCAGCTTACGTCATAAACAGTGCTCCAGAGCGCTTAGCAACGGGCACAACGAAACGTGTCTGTGGGATAGTGACCATTCCCGCCTAGTGCTGGCAATGCACGAGCACTGCCAAAAGGCAAAGGAAGGCGCTTAGCATCCGGCTGTGCGCAAAGCTTTCAGACTGCCAGAGGACTGCAGCTGTGGAAAGCCTGCTTGCTCATTTGATGTTAGATGTCGCTTGCAAGAACTTCACCCCCATCTGGTTTATGCTGCTACGTGTTGTTAGGCGACAACAAGAGCACATGTAGCAAATGCTTTTTCCTGACCCGTTTTGCTAGACCACGCTCTTCTGTGGCTCTTTAGTTCTTGCCAAACTGTTATGTGCGTGCTGCTGCTTCTATCTGACAAGGAGCACAGCCTTCTGACAGCAGCTTTCAACTTGCCTAAGGAAGAGCTTGGCCATTTAGATGTGATGCAAATCTGTGTGTGTGTAAAGTGCAGGTGCAAGCTCCTGACAAAGGTGTTCTCCAGTTTCAGTTTCTATCTGCCAGACACATTGGAAATGTTTTCCTCCGGCATTCACGCCAAGAGTCGCAGATTGCTTAACCCAGGAGCTCTGAGAATGGAACGGCAAGAGGTGCTCCGCTTACGTCATAAACAGTGCTCCAGAGCGCTTAGCAACAGGCACAACGAAACGTGTCTGTGGGATAGTGACCATTCCCGCCTAGTGCTGGCAATGCACGAGCACTGCCAAAAGGCAAAGGAAGGCGCTTAGCATCCGGCTTGTGTGCAAAGCTTTCAGACTGCCAGAGGACTGCAGCTGTGGTAAGCCCGCTTGCTCATTTGACGTTAGATGTCGCCTGCAAGAACTCCACCCGCATCTGGTTTATGCTGCTACCTGTTGTTAGGCGACAAGAAGGGCACAAGTCGCAAATGCTTTTTCCTGCCTCATTTTGCTAGACCACGCTCTTCTGTGGCTCTTTAGTTCTTGCCAAACTCCTATGTGCGTGCTTCTGCTTCCATCTGACAAGGAGCACAGCCTTCTGACAGCAGCTTTCAACTTGTCTAAGGAAGAGCTTGGCCATTTAGATGTGATGCAAATCTGTGTGTGTGTAAGGTGCAGGTGCAAGCTCCTGACAAAGGTGTTCTCCAGTTTCAGTTTCTATCTGCCAGACACATTGGAAATGTTTTCCTCTGGCATTCGCACCAAGAGTCGCAGAATACTTAACCCAGGAGCTCTGAGAATGGAACGGCAAGAGGTGTTCAGCTTACGTCATAAACAGTGCTCCAGAGCGCTTAGCAACGGGCACAACGAAACGTGTCTGTGGGATAGTGACCATTCCCGCCTAGTGCTGGCAATGCACGAGCACTGCCAAAAGGCAAAGGAAGGCGCTTAGCATCCGGCTGTGCGCAAAGCTTTCAGACTGCCAGAGGACTGCAGCTGTGGTAAGCCCGCTTGCTCATTTGACGTTAGATGTCGCCTGCAAGAACTCCACCCGCATCTGGTTTATGCTGCTACCTGTTGTTAGGCGACAAGAAGGGCACAAGTCGCGAATGCTTTTTCCTGCCTCATTTTGCTAGACCACGCTCTTCTGTGGCTCTTTAGTTCTTGCCAAACTGTTATGTGCGTGCTGCTGCTTCCATCTGACAAGGAGCACAGCCTTCTGACAGCAGCTTTCAACTTGTCTAAGAAAGAGCTTGGCCATTTAGATGTGATGCAAATCTGTGTGTGTGTAAAGTGCAGGTGCAAGCTCCTGACAAAGGTGTTCTCCAGTTTCAGTTTCTATCTGCCAGACACATTGGAAATGCTTTCCTCTGGCATTCACGCCAAGAGTCGCAGATTGCTTAACCCAGGAGCTCTGAGAATGGAACGGCAAGAGGTGCTCCGCTTACGTCATAAACAGTGCTCCAGAGCGCTTAGCAACGGGCACAACGAAACAGTGTGCGGGATAGTGACCATTCCCGCCTAGTGCTGGCAATGCACGAGCACTGCCAAAAGGCAAAGGAAGGCGCTTAGCATCCGGCTGTGCGCAAAGCTTTCAGACTGCCAGAGGACTGCAGCTGTGGTAAGCCTGCTTGCTCATTTGATGTTAGATGTCGCCTGCAAGAACTTCACCCGCATCTGGTTTATGCTGCTACCTGTTGTTAGGCGACAACAAGAGCACATGTAGCAAATGCTTTTTCCTGACCCGTTTTGCTAGACCACGCTCTTTTGTGGCTCTTTAATGCTTGCCAAACTGCTATGTGCATGCTGCTGCTTCCATCTGACAAGGACCACAGCCTTCTGACAGCAGCTTTCAACTTGTCTAAGGAAGAGCTTGGCCATTTAGATGAGATGCAAATCTGTGTGTGTGTAAAGTGCAGGTGCAAGCTCCTGACAAAGGTTTAATCCAGGTTCAGTTTCTCCCTGTCAGACACATTGGAAATGTTTTCCTCTGGCATTCACGCCAAGAGTTGCAGATTGCTTAACCCAGGAGCTCTGAGAATGGAACGGCAAGAGGTGCTCCGCTTACGTCATAAACAGTGCTCCAGAGCGCTTAGCAACGGGCACAACGAAACGTGTCTGTGGGATAGTGACCATTCCCGCCTAGTGCTGGCAATGCACGAGCACTGCCAAAAGGCAAAGGAAGGCGCTTAGCATCCGGCTGTGCGCAAAGCTTTCAGACTGCCAGAGGACTGCAGCTGTGGTAAGCCCGCTTGCTCATTTGACGTTAGATGTCGCCTGCAAGAACTCCACCCGCATCTGGTTTATGCTGCTACCTGTTGTTAGGCGACAAGAAGGGCAAGAGTCGCGAATGCTTTTTCCTGCCTCATTTTGCTAGACCACGCTCTTCTGTGGCTCTTTAGTTCTTGCCAAACTGTTATGTGCGTGCTGCTGCTTCCATCTGACAAGGAGCACAGCCTTCTGACAGCAGCTTTCAACTTGTCTAAGGAAGAGCTTGGCCATTTAGATGTGATGCAAATCTGTGTGTGTGTAAAGTGCAGGTGCAAGCTCCTGACAAAGGTGTTCTCCAGTTTCAGTTTCTATCTGCCAGACACATTGGAAATGCTTTCCTCTGGCATTCACGCCAAGAGTCGCAGATTGCTTAACCCAGGAGCTCTGAGAATGGAACGGCAAGAGGTGCTCCGCTTACGTCATAAACAGTGCTCCAGAGCGCTTAGCAACGGCCACAACGAAACAGTGTGCGGGATAGTGACCATTCCCGCCTAGTGCTGGCAATGCACGAGCACTGCCAAAAGGCAAAGGAAGGCGCTTAGCATCCGGCTTGTGCGCAAAGCTTTCAGACTGCCAGAGGACCGCAGCTGTGGTAAGCCTGCTTGCTCATTTGACGTTAGATGTCGCCTGCAAGAACTTCACCCGCATCTGGTTTATGCTGCTACCTGTTGTTAGGCGACAACAAGAGCACATGTAACAAATGCTTTTTCATGACCCGTTTTGCTAGACCACGCTCTTTTGTGGCTCTGTAGTGCTTGCCAAACTGCTATGTGCGTGCTGCTGCTTCCATCTGACAAGGAGCACAGCCTTCTGACAGCAGCTTTCAACTTGTCTAAGGAAGAGCTTGGCCATTTAGATGTGATGCAAATCTGTGTGTGTGTAAGGTGCAGGTGCAAGCTCCTGACAAAGGTGTTCTCCAGTTTCAGTTTCTATCTGCCAGACACATTGGAAATGTTTTCCTCTGGCATTCGCACCAAGAGTCGCAGAATACTTAACCCAGGAGCTCTGAGAATGGAACGGCAAGAGGTGTTCAGCTTACGTCATAAACAGTGCTCCAGAGCGCTTAGCAACGGGCACAACGAAACGTGTCTGTGGGATAGTGACCATTCCCGCCTAGTGCTGGCAATGCACGAGCACTGCCAAAAGGCAAAGGAAGGCGCTTAGCATCCGGCTGTGCGCAAAGCTTTCAGACTGCCAGAGGACTGCAGCTGTGGTAAGCCTGCTTGCTCATTTGATGTTAGATGTCGCCTGCAAGAACTTCACCCCCATCTGGTTTATGCTGCTACTTGTTAGGCGACAAGAAGGGCACAAGTCGCAAATGCTTTTTCCTGCCTCATTTTGCTAGACCACGCTCTTCTGTGGCTCTTTAGTTCTTGCCAAACTGTTATGTGCGTGCTGCTGCTTCCATCTGACAAGGAGCACAGCCTTCTGACAGCAGCTTTCAACTTGTCTAAGGAAGAGCTTGGCCATTTAGATGTGATGCAAATCTGTGTGTGTGTAAGGTGCAGGTGCAAGCTCCTGACAAAGGTGTTCTCCAGTTTCAGTTTCTATCTGCCAGACACATTGGAAATGTTTTCCTCTGGCATTCGCACCAAGAGTCGCAGAATACTTTACTGAGGAGCTCTGAGAATGGAACGGCAAGAGGTGTTCAGCTTACGTCATAAACAGTGCTCCAGAGCGCTTAGCAACGGGCACAACGAAACGTGTCTGTGGGATAGTGACCATTCCCGCCTAGTGCTGGCAATGCACGAGCACTGCCAAAAGGCAAAGGAAGGCGCTTAGCATCCGGCTGTGCGCAAAGCTTTCAGACTGCCAGAGGACTGCAGCTGTGGTAAGCCCGCTTGCTCATTTGACGTTAGATGTCGCCTGCAAGAACTTCACCCCCATCTGGTTTATGCTGCTACTTGTTGTTAGGCGACAACAAGGGCACAAGTCGCGAATGCTTTTTCCTGCCTCATTTTGCTAGACCACGCTCTTCTGTGGCTCTTTAGTTCTTGCCAAACTGTTATGTGCGTGCTGCTGCTTCCATCTGACAAGGAGCACAGCCTTCTGACAGCAGCTTTCAACTTGTCTAAGGAAGAGCTTGGCCATTTAGATGTGATGCAAATCTGTGTGTGTGTAAGGTGCAGGTGCAAGCTCCTGACAAAGGTGTTCTCCAGTTTCAGTTTCTATCTGCCAGACACATTGGAAATGTTTTCCTCCGGCATTCACGCCAAGAGTCGCAGATTGCTTAACCCAGGAGCTCTGAGAATGGAACGGCAAGAGGTGCTCCGCTTACGTCATAAACAGTGCTCCAGAGCGCTTAGCAACAGGCACAACGAAACGTGTCTGTGGGATAGTGACCATTCCCGCCTAGTGCTGGCAATGCACGAGCACTGCCAAAAGGCAAAGGAAGGCGCTTAGCATCCGGCTTGTGTGCAAAGCTTTCAGACTGCCAGAGGACTGCAGCTGTGGTAAGCCTGCTTGCTCATTTGACGTTAGATGTCGCCTGCAAGAACTCCACCCGCATCTGGTTTATGCTGCTACCTGTTGTTAGGCGACAAGAAGGGCACAAGTCGCAAATGCTTTTTCCTGCCTCATTTTGCTAGACCACGCTCTTCTGTGGCTCTTTAGTTCTTGCCAAACTCCTATGTGCGTGCTTCTGCTTCCATCTGACAAGGAGCACAGCCTTCTGACAGCAGCTTTCAACTTGTCTAAGGAAGAGCTTGGCCATTTAGATGTGATGCAAATCTGTGTGTGTGTAAGGTGCAGGTGCAAGCTCCTGACAAAGGTGTTCTCCAGTTTCAGTTTCTATCTGCCAGACACATTGGAAATGTTTTCCTCTGGCATTCGCACCAAGAGTCGCAGAATACTTAACCCAGGAGCTCTGAGAATGGAACGGCAAGAGGTGTTCAGCTTACGTCATAAACAGTGCTCCAGAGCGCTTAGCAACGGGCACAACGAAACGTGTCTGTGGGATAGTGACCATTCCCGCCTAGTGCTGGCAATGCACGAGCACTGCCAAAAGGCAAAGGAAGGCGCTTAGCATCCGGCTGTGCGCAAAGCTTTCAGACTGCCAGAGGACTGCAGCTGTGGTAAGCCCGCTTGCTCATTTGACGTTAGATGTCGCCTGCAAGAACTCCACCCGCATCTGGTTTATGCTGCTACCTGTTGTTAGGCGACAAGAAGGGCAAGAGTCGCGAATGCTTTTTCCTGCCTCATTTTGCTAGACCACGCTCTTCTGTGGCTCTTTAGTTCTTGCCAAACTCCTATGTGCGTGCTGCTGCTTCCATCTGACAAGGAGCACAGCCTTCTGACAGCAGCTTTCAACTTGTCTAAGGAAGAGCTTGGCCATTTAGATGTGATGCAAATCTGTGTGTGTGTAAAGTGCAGGTGCAAGCTCCTGACAAAGGTGTTCTCCAGTTTCAGTTTCTATCTGCCAGACACATTGGAAATGCTTTCCTCTGGCATTCACGCCAAGAGTCGCAGATTGCTTAACCCAGGAGCTCTGAGAATGGAACGGCAAGAGGTGCTCCGCTTACGTCATAAACAGTGCTCCAGAGCGCTTAGCAACGGCCACAACGAAACAGTGTGCGGGATAGTGACCATTCCTGCCTAGTGCTGGCAATGCACGAGCACTGCCAAAAGGCAAAGGAAGGCGCTTAGCATCCGGCTTGTGCGCAAAGCTTTCAGACTGCCAGAGGACTGTAGCTGTGGTAAGCCCGCTTGCTCATTTGACGTTAGATGTCGCCTGCAAGAACTTCACCCGCATCTGGTTTATGCTGCTACCTGTTGTTAGGCGACAACAAGAGCACATGTAACAAATGCTTTTTCCTGACCCGTTTTGCTAGACCACGCTCTTTTGTGGCTCTGTAGTGCTTGCCAAACTGCTATGTGCATGTTGCTGCTTCCATCTGACAAGGAGCACAGCCGTCTGACAGCAGCTTTCAACTTGTCTAAGGAAGAGCTTGGCCATTTAGATGTGATGCAAATCTGTGTGTGTGTAAGGTGCAGGTGCAAGCTCCTGACAAAGGTGTTCTCCAGTTTCAGTTTCTATCTGCCAGACACATTGGAAATGTTTTCCTCTGGCATTTGCGCCAAGAGTTGCAGATTGCTTAACTCAGGAGCTCTGAGAATGGAACGGCAAGAGGTGTTCAGCTTACGTCATAAACAGTGCTCCAGAGCGCTTAGCAACGGGCACAACGAAACGTGTCTGTGGGATAGTGACCATTCCCGCCTAGTGCTGGCAATGCACGAGCACTGCCAAAAGGCAAAGGAAGGCGCTTAGCATCCGGCTGTGCGCAAAGCTTTCAGACTGCCAGAGGACTGCAGCTGTGGTAAGCCCGCTTGCTCATTTGATGTTAGATGTCGCCTGCAAGAACTTCACCCCCATCTGGTTTATGCTGCTACTTGTTGTTAGGCGACAAGAAGGGCACAAGTCGCAAATGCTTTTTCCTGCCTCATTTTGCTAGACCACGCTCTTCTGTGGCTCTTTAGTTCTTGCCAAACTCCTATGTGCGTGCTTCTGCTTCCATCTGACAAGGAGCACAGCCTTCTGACAGCAGCTTTCAACTTGTCTAAGGAAGAGCTTGGCCATTTAGATGTGATGCAAATCTGTGTGTGTGTAAGGTGCAGGTGCAAGCTCCTGACAAAGGTGTTCTCCAGTTTCAGTTTCTGTCTGCCAGACACATTGGAAATGTTTTCCTCTGGCATTCGCACCAAGAGTCGCAGAATACTTTACTGAGGAGCTCTGAGAATGGAACGGCAAGAGGTGTTCAGCTTACGTCATAAACAGTGCTCCAGAGCGCTTAGCAACGGGCACAACGAAACGTGTCTGTGGGATAGTGACCATTCCCGCCTAGTGCTGGCAATGCACGAGCACTGCCAAAAGGCAAAGGAAGGCGCTTAGCATCCGGCTGTGCGCAAAGCTTTCAGACTGCCAGAGGACTGCAGCTGTGGTAAGCCCGCTTGCTCATTTGACGTTAGATGTCGCCTGCAAGAACTCCACCCGCATCTGGTTTATGCTGCTACCTGTTGTTAGGCGACAAGAAGGGCAAGAGTCGCGAATGCTTTTTCCTGCCTCATTTTGCTAGACCACGCTCTTCTGTGGCTCTTTAGTTCTTGCCAAACTGTTATGTGCGTGCTGCTGCTTCCATCTGACAAGGAGCACAGCCTTCTGACAGCAGCTTTCAACTTGTCTAAGGAAGAGCTTGGCCATTTAGATGTGATGCAAATCTGTGTGTGTGTAAGGTGCAGGTGCAAGCTCCTGACAAAGGTGTTCTCCAGTTTCAGTTTCTATCTGCCAGACACATTGGAAATGTTTTCCTCCGGCATTCACGCCAAGAGTCGCAGATTGCTTAACCCAGGAGCTCTGAGAATGGAACGGCAAGAGGTGTTCAGCTTACGTCATAAACAGTGCTCCAGAGCGCTTAGCAACGGGCACAACGAAACGTGTCTGTGGGATAGTGACCATTCCCGCCTAGTGCTGGCAATGCACGAGCACTGCCAAAAGGCAAAGGAAGGCGCTTAGCATCCGGCTGTGCGCAAAGCTTTCAGACTGCCAGAGGACTGCAGCTGTGGTAAGCCTGCTTGCTCATTTGATGTTAGATGTCGCCTGCAAGAACTTCACCCCCATCTGGTTTATGCTGCTACCTGTTGTTAGGCGACAAGAAGGGCACAAGTCGCAAATGCTTTTTCCTGCCTCATTTTGCTAGACCACGCTCTTCTGTGGCTCTTTAGTTCTTGCCAAACTCCTATGTGCGTGCTTCTGCTTCCATCTGACAAGGAGCACAGCCTTCTGACAGCAGCTTTCAACTTGTCTAAGGAAGAGCTTGGCCATTTAGATGTGATGCAAATCTGTGTGTGTGTAAGGTGCAGGTGCAAGCTCCTGACAAAGGTGTTCTCCAGTTTCAGTTTCTATCTGCCAGACACATTGGAAATGTTTTCCTCTGGCATTCGCACCAAGAGTCGCAGAATACTTTACTGAGGAGCTCTGAGAATGGAACGGCAAGAGGTGTTCAGCTTACGTCATAAACAGTGCTCCAGAGCGCTTAGCAACGGGCACAACGAAACGTGTCTGTGGGATAGTGACCATTCCCGCCTAGTGCTGGCAATGCACGAGCACTGCCAAAAGGCAAAGGAAGGCGCTTAGCATCCGGCTGTGCGCAAAGCTTTCAGACTGCCAGAGGACTGCAGCTGTGGTAAGCCCGCTTGCTCATTTGACGTTAGATGTCGCCTGCAAGAACTCCACCCGCATCTGGTTTATGCTGCTACCTGTTGTTAGGCGACAAGAAGGGCAAGAGTCGCGAATGCTTTTTCCTGCCTCATTTTGCTAGACCACGCTCTTCTGTGGCTCTTTAGTTCTTGCCAAACTGTTATGTGCGTGCTGCTGCTTCCATCTGACAAGGAGCACAGCCTTCTGACAGCAGCTTTCAACTTGTCTAAGGAAGAGCTTGGCCATTTAGATGTGATGCAAATCTGTGTGTGTGTAAGGTGCAGGTGCAAGCTCCTGACAAAGGTGTTCTCCAGTTTCAGTTTCTATCTGCCAGACACATTGGAAATGTTTTCCTCTGGCATTCGCACCAAGAGTCGCAGAATACTTAACCCAGGAGCTCTGAGAATGGAACGGCAAGAGGTGTTCCGCTTACGTCATAAACAGTGCTCCAGAGCGCTTAGCAACGGGCACAACGAAACGTGTCTGTGGGATAGTGACCATTCCCGCCTAGTGCTGGCAATGCACGAGCACTGCCAAAAGGCAAAGGAAGGCGCTTAGCATTCGGCTGTGCGCAAAGCTTTCAGACTGCCAGAGGACTGCAGCTGTGGTAAGCCCGCTTGCTCATTTGACGTTAGATGTCGCCTGCAAGAACTTCACCCGCATCTGGTTTATGCTGCTACCTGTTGTTAGGCGACAAGGAGGGCAAGAGTCGCGAATGCTTTTTCCTGCCTCATTTTGCTAGACCACGCTCTTCTGTGGCTCTTTAGTTCTTGCCAAACTGTTATGTGCGTGCTGCTGCTTCCATCTGACAAGGAGCACAGCCTTCTGACAGCAGCTTTCAACTTGTCTAAGGAAGAGCTTGGCCATTTAGATGTGATGCAAATCTGTGTGTGTGTAAGGTGCAGGTGCAAGCTCCTGACAAAGGTGTTCTCCAGTTTCAGTTTCTATCTGCCAGACACATTGGAAATGTTTTCCTCTGGCATTCGCACCAAGAGTCGCAGAATACTTTACTGAGGAGCTCTGAGAATGGAACGGCAAGAGGTGTTCCGCTTACGTCATAAACAGTGCTCCAGAGCGCTTAGCAACGGGCACAACGAAACGTGTCTGTGGGATAGTGACCATTCCCGCCTAGTGCTGGCAATGCACGAGCACTGCCAAAAGGCAAAGGAAGGCGCTTAGCATCCGGCTGTGCGCAAAGCTTTCAGACTGCCAGAGGACTGCAGCTGTGGTAAGCCCGCTTGCTCATTTGACGTTAGATGTCGCCTGCAAGAACTCCACCCGCATCTGGTTTATGCTGCTACCTGTTGTTAGGCGACAACAAGAGCACATGTAGCAAATGCTTTTTCCTGACCCGTTTTGCTAGACCACGCTCTTTTGTGGCTCTTTAATGCTTGCCAAACTGCTATGTGCATGCTGCTGCTTCCATCTGACAAGGACCACAACCTTCTGACAGCAGCTTTCAACTTGTCTAAGGAAGAGCTTGGCCATTTAGATGTGATGCAAATCTGTGTGTGTGTAAAGTGCAGGTGCAAGCTCCTGACAAAGGTTTTCTCCAGTTCAGTTTCTCCCTGTCAGACACATTGGAAATGTTTTCCTCTGGCATTCACGCCAAGAGTTGCAGATTGCTTAACCCAGGAGCTCTGAGAATGGAACGGCAAGAGGTGCTCCGCTTACGTCATAAACAGTGCTCCAGAGCGCTTAGCAACGGGCACAACGAAACGTGTCTGTGGGATAGTGACCATTCCTGCCTAGTGCTGGCAATTCACGAGCACTGCCAAAAGGCAAAGGAAGGCGCTTAGCATCCGGCTTGTGCGCAAAGCTTTCAGACTGCCAGAGGACTGCAGCTGTGGTAAGCCCGCTTGCTCATTTGACGTTAGATGTCGCCTGCAAGAACTTCACCCGCATCTGGTTTATGCTGCTACCTGTTGTTAGGCGACAACAAGAGCACATGTAACAAATGCTTTTTCCTGACCCGTTTTGCTAGACCACGCTCTTTTGTGGCTCTGTAGTGCTTGCCAAACTGCTATGTGCATGTTGCTGCTTCCATCTGACAAGGAGCACAGCCGTCTGACAGCAGCTTTCAACTTGTCTAAGGAAGAGCTTGGCCATTTAGATGTGATGCAAATCTGTGTGTGTGTAAGGTGCAGGTGCAAGCTCCTGACAAAGGTGTTCTCCAGTTTCAGTTTCTATCTGCCAGACACATTGGAAATGTTTTCCTCTGGCATTTGCGCCAAGAGTTGCAGATTGCTTAACTCAGGAGCTCTGAGAATGGAACGGCAAGAGGTGCTCCGCTTACGTCATAAACAGTGCTCCAGAGCGCTTAGCAACAGGCACAACGAAACGTGTCTGTGGGATAGTGACCATTCCCGCCTAGTGCTGGCAATGCACGAGCACTGCCAAAAGGCAAAGGAAGGCGCTTAGCATCCGGCTGTGCGCAAAGCTTTCAGACTGCCAGAGGACTGCAGCTGTGGTAAGCCTGCTTGCTCATTTGATGTTAGATGTCGCCTGCAAGAACTCCACCCGCATCTGGTTTATGCTGCTACCTGTTGTTAGGCGACAAGAAGGGCACAAGTCGCAAATGCTTTTTCCTGCCTCATTTTGCTAGACCACGCTCTTCTGTGGCTCTTTAGTTCTTGCCAAACTCCTATGTGCGTGCTTCTGCTTCCATCTGACAAGGAGCACAGCCTTCTGACAGCAGCTTTCAACTTGTCTAAGGAAGAGCTTGGCCATTTAGATGTGATGCAAATCTGTGTGTGTGTAAGGTGCAGGTGCAAGCTCCTGACAAAGGTGTTCTCCAGTTTCAGTTTCTCCCTGCCAGACACATTGGAAATGTTTTCCTCTGGCATTCGCACCAAGAGTCGCAGAATACTTAACCCAGGAGCTCTAAGAACGAAACGGTAAGAGGTGTTCCGCTTACGTCATAAACAGTGCTCCAGAGCGCTTAGCAACGGGCACAACGAAACGTGTCTGTGGGATAGTGACCATTCCCGCCTAGTGCTGGCAATTCACGAGCACTGCCAAAAGGCAAAGGAAGGCGCTTAGCATCCGGCTGTGCGCAAAGCTTTCAGACTGCCAGAGGACTGCAGCTGTGGTAAGCCTGCTTGCTCATTTGATGTTAGATGTCGCTTGCAAGAACTTCACCCCCATCTGGTTTATGCTGCTACCTGTTGTTAGGCGACAACAAGAGCACATGTAGCAAATGCTTTTTCCTGACCCGTTTTGCTAGACCACGCTCTTTTGTGGCTCTTAAGTGCTTGCCAATCTGCTATGTGCGTGATGCTGCTTCCATCTGACAAGGAGCACAGCCTTCTGACACCAGCTTTCAACTTGCCTAAGAAAGAGCTTGGCCATTTAGATGTGATGCAAATCTGTGTGTGTGTAAAGTGCAGGTGCAAGCTCCTGACAAAGGTGTTCTCCAGTTTCAGTTTCTCCCTGCCAGACACATTGGAAATGTTTTCCTCCGGCATTCACGCCAAGAGTCGCAGATTGCATAACCCAGGAGCTCTGAGAATGGAACGGCAAGAGGTGCTCCGCTTACGTCATAAACAGTGCTCCAGAGCGCTTAGCAACAGGCACAACAAAACGTGTCTGTGGGATAGTGACCATTCCCGCCTAGTGCTGGCAATGCACGAGCACTGCCAAAAGGCAAAGGAAGGCGCTTAGCATCCGGCTTGTGTGCAAAGCTTTCAGACTGCCAGAGGACTGCAGCTGTGGTAAGCCCGCTTGCTCATTTGACGTTAGATGTCGCCTGCAAGAACTCCACCCGCATCTGGTTTATGCTGCTACCTGTTGTTAGGCGACAAGAAGGGCACAAGTCGCAAATGCTTTTTCCTGCCTCATTTTGCTAGACCACGCTCTTCTGTGGCTCTTTAGTTCTTGCCAAACTCCTATGTGCGTGCTTCTGCTTCCATCTGACAAGGAGCACAGCCTTCTGACAGCAGCTTTCAACTTGCCTAAGGAAGAGCTTGGCCATTTAGATGTGATGCAAATCTGTGTGTGTGTAAGGTGCAGGTGCAAGCTCCTGACAAAGGTGTTCTCCAGTTTCAGTTTCTATCTGCCAGACACATTGGAAATGTTTTCCTCTGGCATTCGCACCAAGAGTCGCAGAATACTTAACCCAGGAGCTCTGAGAATGGAACGGCAAGAGGTGTTCAGCTTACGTCATAAACAGTGCTCCAGAGCGCTTAGCAACGGGCACAACGAAACGTGTCTGTGGGATAGTGACCATTCCCGCCTAGTGCTGGCAATGCACGAGCACTGCCAAAAGGCAAAGGAAGGCGCTTAGCATCCGGCTGTGCGCAAAGCTTTCAGACTGCCAGAGGACTGCAGCTGTGGTAAGCCCGCTTGCTCATTTGACGTTAGATGTCGCCTGCAAGAACTCCACCCGCATCTGGTTTATGCTGCTACCTGTTGTTAGGCGACAAGAAGGGCAAGAGTCGCGAATGCTTTTTCCTGCCTCATTTTGCTAGACCACGCTCTTCTGTGGCTCTTTAGTTCTTGCCAAACTGTTATGTGCGTGCTGCTGCTTCCATCTGACAAGGAGCACAGCCTTCTGACAGCAGCTTTCAACTTGTCTAAGGAAGAGCTTGGCCATTTAGATGTGATGCAAATCTGTGTGTGTGTAAAGTGCAGGTGCAAGCTCCTGACAAAGGTGTTCTCCAGTTTCAGTTTCTATCTGCCAGACACATTGGAAATGTTTTCCTCTGGCATTTGCGCCAAGAGTTGCAGATTGCTTAACCCAGGAGCTCTGAGAATGGAACGGCAAGAGGTGCTCCGCTTACGTCATAAACAGTGCTCCAGAGCGCTTAGCAACGGGCACAACGAAACGTGTCTGTGGGATAGTGACCATTCCCGCCTAGTGCTGGCAATGCACGAGCACTGCCAAAAGGCAAAGGAAGGCGCTTAACATCCGGCTGTGCGCAAAGCTTTCAGACTGCCAGAGGACTGCAGCTGTGGAAAGCCTGCTTGCTCATTTGATGTTAGATGTCGCTTGCAAGAACTTCACCCCCATCTGGTTTATGCTGCTACGTGTTGTTAGGCGACAACAAGAGCACATGTAGCAAATGCTTTTTCCTGACCCGTTTTGCTAGACCACGCTCTTCTGTGGCTCTTTAGTTCTTGCCAAACTGTTATGTGCGTGCTGCTGCTTCCATCTGACAAGGAGCACAGCCTTCTGACAGCAGCTTTCAACTTGCCTAAGAAAGAGCTTGGCCATTTAGATGTGATGCAAATCTGTGTGTGTGTAAAGTGCAGGTGCAAGCTCCTGACAAAGGTGTTCTCCAGTTTCAGTTTCTCCCTGCCAGACACATTGGAAATGTTTTCCTCTGGCATTCACGCCAAGAGTCGCAGATTGCTTAACCCAGGAGCTCTGAGAATGGAACGGCAAGAGGTGTTCAGCTTACGTCATAAACAGTGCTCCAGAGCGCTTAGCAACGGGCACAACGAAACGTGTCTGTGGGATAGTGACCATTCCCGCCTAGTGCTGGCAATGCACGAGCACTGCCAAAAGGCAAAGGAAGGCGCTTAGCATCCGGCTGTGCGCAAAGCTTTCAGACTGCCAGAGGACTGCAGCTGTGGTAAGCCCGCTTGCTCATTTGACGTTAGATGTCGCCTGCAAGAACTCCACCCGCATCTGGTTTATGCTGCTACCTGTTGTTAGGCGACAAGAAGGGCACAAGTCGCAAATGCTTTTTCCTGCCTCATTTTGCTAGACCACGCTCTTCTGTGGCTCTTTAGTTCTTGCCAAACTGTTATGTGCGTGCTGCTGCTTCCATCTGACAAGGAGCACAGCCTTCTGACAGCAGCTTTCAACTTGTCTAAGGAAGAGCTTGGCCATTTAGATGTGATGCAAATCTGTGTGTGTGTAAGGTGCAGGTGCAAGCTCCTGACAAAGGTGTTCTCCAGTTTCAGTTTCTATCTGCCAGACACATTGGAAATGTTTTCCTCTGGCATTCGCACCAAGAGTCGCAGAATACTTAACCCAGGAGCTCTGAGAATGGAACGGCAAGAGGTGTTCCGCTTACGTCATAAACAGTGCTCCAGAGCGCTTAGCAACGGGCACAACGAAACGTGTCTGTGGGATAGTGACCATTCCCGCCTAGTGCTGGCAATGCACGAGCACTGCCAAAAGGCAAAGGAAGGCGCTTAGCATTCGGCTGTGCGCAAAGCTTTCAGACTGCCAGAGGACTGCAGCTGTGGTAAGCCCGCTTGCTCATTTGACGTTAGATGTCGCCTGCAAGAACTTCACCCGCATCTGGTTTATGCTGCTACCTGTTGTTAGGCGACAAGGAGGGCAAGAGTCGCGAATGCTTTTTCCTGCCTCATTTTGCTAGACCACGCTCTTCTGTGGCTCTTTAGTTCTTGCCAAACTGTTATGTGCGTGCTGCTGCTTCCATCTGACAAGGAGCACAGCCTTCTGACAGCAGCTTTCAACTTGTCTAAGGAAGAGCTTGGCCATTTAGATGTGATGCAAATCTGTGTGTGTGTAAGGTGCAGGTGCAAGCTCCTGACAAAGGTGTTCTCCAGTTTCAGTTTCTATCTGCCAGACACATTGGAAATGTTTTCCTCTGGCATTCGCACCAAGAGTCGCAGAATACTTTACTGAGGAGCTCTGAGAATGGAACGGCAAGAGGTGTTCCGCTTACGTCATAAACAGTGCTCCAGAGCGCTTAGCAACGGGCACAACGAAACGTGTCTGTGGGATAGTGACCATTCCCGCCTAGTGCTGGCAATGCACGAGCACTGCCAAAAGGCAAAGGAAGGCGCTTAGCATCCGGCTGTGCGCAAAGCTTTCAGACTGCCAGAGGACTGCAGCTGTGGTAAGCCCGCTTGCTCATTTGACGTTAGATGTCGCCTGCAAGAACTCCACCCGCATCTGGTTTATGCTGCTACCTGTTGTTAGGCGACAACAAGAGCACATGTAGCAAATGCTTTTTCCTGACCCGTTTTGCTAGACCACGCTCTTTTGTGGCTCTTTAATGCTTGCCAAACTGCTATGTGCATGCTGCTGCTTCCATCTGACAAGGACCACAACCTTCTGACAGCAGCTTTCAACTTGTCTAAGGAAGAGCTTGGCCATTTAGATGTGATGCAAATCTGTGTGTGTGTAAAGTGCAGGTGCAAGCTCCTGACAAAGGTTTTCTCCAGTTCAGTTTCTCCCTGTCAGACACATTGGAAATGTTTTCCTCTGGCATTCACGCCAAGAGTTGCAGATTGCTTAACCCAGGAGCTCTGAGAATGGAACGGCAAGAGGTGCTCCGCTTACGTCATAAACAGTGCTCCAGAGCGCTTAGCAACGGGCACAACGAAACGTGTCTGTGGGATAGTGACCATTCCTGCCTAGTGCTGGCAATTCACGAGCACTGCCAAAAGGCAAAGGAAGGCGCTTAGCATCCGGCTTGTGCGCAAAGCTTTCAGACTGCCAGAGGACTGCAGCTGTGGTAAGCCCGCTTGCTCATTTGACGTTAGATGTCGCCTGCAAGAACTTCACCCGCATCTGGTTTATGCTGCTACCTGTTGTTAGGCGACAACAAGAGCACATGTAACAAATGCTTTTTCCTGACCCGTTTTGCTAGACCACGCTCTTTTGTGGCTCTGTAGTGCTTGCCAAACTGCTATGTGCATGTTGCTGCTTCCATCTGACAAGGAGCACAGCCGTCTGACAGCAGCTTTCAACTTGTCTAAGGAAGAGCTTGGCCATTTAGATGTGATGCAAATCTGTGTGTGTGTAAGGTGCAGGTGCAAGCTCCTGACAAAGGTGTTCTCCAGTTTCAGTTTCTATCTGCCAGACACATTGGAAATGTTTTCCTCTGGCATTTGCGCCAAGAGTTGCAGATTGCTTAACTCAGGAGCTCTGAGAATGGAACGGCAAGAGGTGCTCCGCTTACGTCATAAACAGTGCTCCAGAGCGCTTAGCAACAGGCACAACGAAACGTGTCTGTGGGATAGTGACCATTCCCGCCTAGTGCTGGCAATGCACGAGCACTGCCAAAAGGCAAAGGAAGGCGCTTAGCATCCGGCTGTGCGCAAAGCTTTCAGACTGCCAGAGGACTGCAGCTGTGGTAAGCCTGCTTGCTCATTTGATGTTAGATGTCGCCTGCAAGAACTCCACCCGCATCTGGTTTATGCTGCTACCTGTTGTTAGGCGACAAGAAGGGCACAAGTCGCAAATGCTTTTTCCTGCCTCATTTTGCTAGACCACGCTCTTCTGTGGCTCTTTAGTTCTTGCCAAACTCCTATGTGCGTGCTTCTGCTTCCATCTGACAAGGAGCACAGCCTTCTGACAGCAGCTTTCAACTTGTCTAAGGAAGAGCTTGGCCATTTAGATGTGATGCAAATCTGTGTGTGTGTAAGGTGCAGGTGCAAGCTCCTGACAAAGGTGTTCTCCAGTTTCAGTTTCTCCCTGCCAGACACATTGGAAATGTTTTCCTCTGGCATTCGCACCAAGAGTCGCAGAATACTTAACCCAGGAGCTCTAAGAACGAAACGGTAAGAGGTGTTCCGCTTACGTCATAAACAGTGCTCCAGAGCGCTTAGCAACGGGCACAACGAAACGTGTCTGTGGGATAGTGACCATTCCCGCCTAGTGCTGGCAATTCACGAGCACTGCCAAAAGGCAAAGGAAGGCGCTTAGCATCCGGCTGTGCGCAAAGCTTTCAGACTGCCAGAGGACTGCAGCTGTGGTAAGCCTGCTTGCTCATTTGATGTTAGATGTCGCTTGCAAGAACTTCACCCCCATCTGGTTTATGCTGCTACCTGTTGTTAGGCGACAACAAGAGCACATGTAGCAAATGCTTTTTCCTGACCCGTTTTGCTAGACCACGCTCTTTTGTGGCTCTTAAGTGCTTGCCAATCTGCTATGTGCGTGATGCTGCTTCCATCTGACAAGGAGCACAGCCTTCTGACACCAGCTTTCAACTTGCCTAAGAAAGAGCTTGGCCATTTAGATGTGATGCAAATCTGTGTGTGTGTAAAGTGCAGGTGCAAGCTCCTGACAAAGGTGTTCTCCAGTTTCAGTTTCTCCCTGCCAGACACATTGGAAATGTTTTCCTCCGGCATTCACGCCAAGAGTCGCAGATTGCATAACCCAGGAGCTCTGAGAATGGAACGGCAAGAGGTGCTCCGCTTACGTCATAAACAGTGCTCCAGAGCGCTTAGCAACAGGCACAACAAAACGTGTCTGTGGGATAGTGACCATTCCCGCCTAGTGCTGGCAATGCACGAGCACTGCCAAAAGGCAAAGGAAGGCGCTTAGCATCCGGCTTGTGTGCAAAGCTTTCAGACTGCCAGAGGACTGCAGCTGTGGTAAGCCCGCTTGCTCATTTGACGTTAGATGTCGCCTGCAAGAACTCCACCCGCATCTGGTTTATGCTGCTACCTGTTGTTAGGCGACAAGAAGGGCACAAGTCGCAAATGCTTTTTCCTGCCTCATTTTGCTAGACCACGCTCTTCTGTGGCTCTTTAGTTCTTGCCAAACTCCTATGTGCGTGCTTCTGCTTCCATCTGACAAGGAGCACAGCCTTCTGACAGCAGCTTTCAACTTGCCTAAGGAAGAGCTTGGCCATTTAGATGTGATGCAAATCTGTGTGTGTGTAAGGTGCAGGTGCAAGCTCCTGACAAAGGTGTTCTCCAGTTTCAGTTTCTATCTGCCAGACACATTGGAAATGTTTTCCTCTGGCATTCGCACCAAGAGTCGCAGAATACTTAACCCAGGAGCTCTGAGAATGGAACGGCAAGAGGTGTTCAGCTTACGTCATAAACAGTGCTCCAGAGCGCTTAGCAACGGGCACAACGAAACGTGTCTGTGGGATAGTGACCATTCCCGCCTAGTGCTGGCAATGCACGAGCACTGCCAAAAGGCAAAGGAAGGCGCTTAGCATCCGGCTGTGCGCAAAGCTTTCAGACTGCCAGAGGACTGCAGCTGTGGTAAGCCCGCTTGCTCATTTGACGTTAGATGTCGCCTGCAAGAACTCCACCCGCATCTGGTTTATGCTGCTACCTGTTGTTAGGCGACAAGAAGGGCAAGAGTCGCGAATGCTTTTTCCTGCCTCATTTTGCTAGACCACGCTCTTCTGTGGCTCTTTAGTTCTTGCCAAACTGTTATGTGCGTGCTGCTGCTTCCATCTGACAAGGAGCACAGCCTTCTGACAGCAGCTTTCAACTTGTCTAAGGAAGAGCTTGGCCATTTAGATGTGATGCAAATCTGTGTGTGTGTAAAGTGCAGGTGCAAGCTCCTGACAAAGGTGTTCTCCAGTTTCAGTTTCTATCTGCCAGACACATTGGAAATGTTTTCCTCTGGCATTTGCGCCAAGAGTTGCAGATTGCTTAACCCAGGAGCTCTGAGAATGGAACGGCAAGAGGTGCTCCGCTTACGTCATAAACAGTGCTCCAGAGCGCTTAGCAACGGGCACAACGAAACGTGTCTGTGGGATAGTGACCATTCCCGCCTAGTGCTGGCAATGCACGAGCACTGCCAAAAGGCAAAGGAAGGCGCTTAACATCCGGCTGTGCGCAAAGCTTTCAGACTGCCAGAGGACTGCAGCTGTGGAAAGCCTGCTTGCTCATTTGATGTTAGATGTCGCTTGCAAGAACTTCACCCCCATCTGGTTTATGCTGCTACGTGTTGTTAGGCGACAACAAGAGCACATGTAGCAAATGCTTTTTCCTGACCCGTTTTGCTAGACCACGCTCTTCTGTGGCTCTTTAGTTCTTGCCAAACTGTTATGTGCGTGCTGCTGCTTCCATCTGACAAGGAGCACAGCCTTCTGACAGCAGCTTTCAACTTGCCTAAGAAAGAGCTTGGCCATTTAGATGTGATGCAAATCTGTGTGTGTGTAAAGTGCAGGTGCAAGCTCCTGACAAAGGTGTTCTCCAGTTTCAGTTTCTCCCTGCCAGACACATTGGAAATGTTTTCCTCTGGCATTCACGCCAAGAGTCGCAGATTGCTTAACCCAGGAGCTCTGAGAATGGAACGGCAAGAGGTGTTCAGCTTACGTCATAAACAGTGCTCCAGAGCGCTTAGCAACGGGCACAACGAAACGTGTCTGTGGGATAGTGACCATTCCCGCCTAGTGCTGGCAATGCACGAGCACTGCCAAAAGGCAAAGGAAGGCGCTTAGCATCCGGCTGTGCGCAAAGCTTTCAGACTGCCAGAGGACTGCAGCTGTGGTAAGCCCGCTTGCTCATTTGACGTTAGATGTCGCCTGCAAGAACTCCACCCGCATCTGGTTTATGCTGCTACCTGTTGTTAGGCGACAAGAAGGGCACAAGTCGCAAATGCTTTTTCCTGCCTCATTTTGCTAGACCACGCTCTTCTGTGGCTCTTTAGTTCTTGCCAAACTGTTATGTGCGTGCTGCTGCTTCCATCTGACAAGGAGCACAGCCTTCTGACAGCAGCTTTCAACTTGTCTAAGGAAGAGCTTGGCCATTTAGATGTGATGCAAATCTGTGTGTGTGTAAAATGCAGGTGCAAGCTCCTGACAAAGGTGTTCTCCAGTTTCAGTTTCTATCTGCCAGACACATTGGAAATGTTTTCCTCTGGCATTCGCACCAAGTTTGGCAGAATACTTAACCCAGGAGCTCTGAGAATGAAACGGTAAGAGGTGTTCCGCTTACGTCATAAACAGTGCTCCAGAGCGCTTAGCAACGGGCACAACGAAACAGTGTGCGGGATAGTGACCATTCCCGCCTAGTGCTGGCAATTCACGAGCACTGCCAAAAGGCAAAGGAAGGCGCTTAGCATCCGGCTTGTGCGCAAAGCTTTCAGACTGCCAGAGGACCGCAGCTGTGGTAAGCCCGCTTGCTCATTTGACGTTAGATGTCGCCTGCAAGAACTTCACCCGCATCTGGTTTATGCTGCTACCTGTTGTTAGGCGACAACAAGAGCACATGTAACAAATGCTTTTTCCTGACCCGTTTTGCTAGACCACGCTCTTTTGTGGCTCTTTAATGCTTGCCAAGCTGCTATGTGCATGCTGCTGCTTCCATCTGACAAGGACCACAGCCTTCTGACAGCAGCTTTCAACTTGTCTAAGGAAGAGCTTGGCCATTTAGATGTGATGCAAATCTGTGTGTGTGTAAAGTGCAGGTGCAAGCTCCTGACAAAGGTGTTCTCCAGTTTCAGTTTCTATCTGCCAGACACATTGGAAATGTTTTCCTCCGGCATTCACGCCAAGAGTCGCAGATTGCTTAACCCAGGAGCTCTGAGAATGGAACGGCAAGAGGTGCTCCGCTTACGTCATAAACAGTGCTCCAGAGCGCTTAGCAACAGGCACAACGAAACGTGTCTGTGGGATAGTGACCATTCCCGCCTAGTGCTGGCAATGCACGAGCACTGCCAAAAGGCAAAGGAAGGCGCTTAGCATCCGGCTTGTGTCCAAAGCTTTCAGACTGCCAGAGGACTGCAGCTGTGGTAAGCCCGCTTGCTCATTTGACGTTAGATGTCGCCTGCAAGAACTCCACCCGCATCTGGTTTATGCTGCTACCTGTTGTTAGGCGACAAGAAGGGCACAAGTCGCAAATGCTTTTTCCTGCCTCATTTTGCTAGACCACGCTCTTCTGTGGCTCTTTAGTTCTTGCCAAACTCCTATGTGCGTGCTGCTGCTTCCATCTGACAAGGAGCACAGCCTTCTGACAGCAGCTTTCAACTTGTCTAAGGAAGAGCTTGGCCATTTAGATGTGATGCAAATCTGTGTGTGTGTAAAGTGCAGGTGCAAGCTCCTGACAAAGGTGTTCTCCAGTTTCAGTTTCTATCTGCCAGACACATTGGAAATGCTTTCCTCTGGCATTCACGCCAAGAGTCGCAGATTGCTTAACCCAGGAGCTCTGAGAATGGAACGGCAAGAGGTGCTCCGCTTACGTCATAAACAGTGCTCCAGAGCGCTTAGCAACGGCCACAACGAAACAGTGTGCGGGATAGTGACCATTCCCGCCTAGTGCTGGCAATGCACGAGCACTGCCAAAAGGCAAAGGAAGGCGCTTAGCATCCGGCTTGTGCGCAAAGCTTTCAGACTGCCAGAGGACCGCAGCTGTGGTAAGCCTGCTTGCTCATTTGACGTTAGATGTCGCCTGCAAGAACTTCACCCGCATCTGGTTTATGCTGCTACCTGTTGTTAGGCGACAACAAGAGCACATGTAACAAATGCTTTTTCATGACCCGTTTTGCTAGACCACGCTCTTCTGTGGCTCTGTAGTGCTTGCCAAACTGCTATGTGCGTGCTGCTGCTTCCATCTGACAAGGAGCACAGCCTTCTGACAGCAGCTTTCAACTTGTCTAAGGAAGAGCTTGGCCATTTAGATGAGATGCAAATCTGTGTGTGTGTAAAGTGCAGGTGCAAGCTCCTGACAAAGGTTTACTCCAGGTTCAGTTTCTCCCTGTCAGACACATTGGAAATGTTTTCCTCTGGCATTCACGCCAAGAGTTGCAGATTGCTTAACCCAGGAGCTCTGAGAATGGAACGGCAAGAGGTGCTCCGCTTACGTCATAAACAGTGCTCCAGAGCGCTTAGCAACGGGCACAACGAAACGTGTCTGTGGGATAGTGACCATTCCCGCCTAGTGCTGGCAATGCACGAGCACTGCCAAAAGGCAAAGGAAGGCGCTTAGCATCCGGCTGTGCGCAAAGCTTTCAGACTGCCAGAGGACTGCAGCTGTGGTAAGCCTGCTTGCTCATTTGATGTTAGATGTCGCTTGCAAGAACTTCACCCCCATCTGGTTTATGCTGCTACCTGTTGTTAGGCGACAACAAGAGCACATGTAGCAAATGCTTTTTCCTGACCCGTTTTGCTAGACCACGCTCTTTTGTGGCTCTTTAATGCTTGCCAAACTGCTATGTGCATGCTGCTGCTTCCATCTGACAAGGACCACAGCCTTCTGACAGCAGCTTTCAACTTGTCTAAGGAAGAGCTTGGCCATTTAGATGAGATGCAAATCTGTGTGTGTGTAAAGTGCAGGTTCAAGCTCCTGACAAAGGTTTTCTCCAGGTTCAGTTTCTCCCTGTCAGACACATTGGAAATGTTTTCCTCTGGCATTCACGCCAAGAGTTGCAGATTGCTTAACCCAGGAGCTCTGAGAATGGAACGGCAAGAGGTGCTCCGCTTACGTCATAAACAGTGCTCCAGAGCGCTTAGCAACGGGCACAACGAAACGTGTCTGTGGGATAGTGACCATTCCCGCCTAGTGCTGGCAATGCACGAGCACTGCCAAAAGGCAAAGGAAGGCACTTAGCATCCGGCTGTGCGCAAAGCTTTCAGACTGCCAGAGGACTGCAGCTGTGGTAAGCCCGCTTGCTCATTTGATGTTAGATGTCGCCTGCAAGAACTTCACCCGCATCTGGTTTATGCTGCTACTTGTTGTTAGGCGACAAGAAGGGCACAAGTCGCAAATGCTTTTTCCTGCCTCATTTTGCTAGACCACGCTCTTCTGTGGCTCTTTAGTTCTTGCCAAACTGTTATGTGCGTGCTGCTGCTTCCATCTGACAAGGAGCACAGCCTTCTGACAGCAGCTTTCAACTTGTCTAAGGAAGAGCTTGGCCATTTAGATGTGATGCAAATCTGTGTGTGTGTAAGGTGCAGGTGCAAGCTCCTGACAAAGGTGTTCTCCAGTTTCAGTTTCTATCTGCCAGACACATTGGAAATGTTTTCCTCTGGCATTCGCACCAAGAGTCGCAGAATACTTAACCCAGGAGCTCTGAGAATGGAACGGCAAGAGGTGTTCAGCTTACGTCATAAACAGTGCTCCAGAGCGCTTAGCAACGGGCACAACGAAAAGTGTCTGTGGGATAGTGACCATTCCCGCCTAGTGCTGGCAATGCACGAGCACTGCCAAAAGGCAAAGGAAGGCGCTTAGCATCCGGCTTGTGTGCAAAGCTTTCAGACTGCCAGAGGACTGCAGCTGTGGTAAGCCCGCTTGCTCATTTGACGTTAGATGTCGCCTGCAAGAACTCCACCCGCATCTGGTTTATGCTGCTACCTGTTGTTAGGCGACAAGAAGGGCACAAGTCGCAAATGCTTTTTCCTGCCTCATTTTGCTAGACCACGCTCTTCTGTGGCTCTTTAGTTCTTGCCAAACTCCTATGTGCGTGCTTCTGCTTCCATCTGACAAGGAGCACAGCCTTCTGACAGCAGCTTTCAACTTGTCTAAGGAAGAGCTTGGCCATTTAGATGTGATGCAAATCTGTGTGTGTGTAAGGTGCAGGTGCAAGCTCCTGACAAAGGTGTTCTCCAGTTTCAGTTTCTATCTGCCAGACACATTGGAAATGTTTTCGTCTGGCATTCGCACCAAGAGTCGCAGAATACTTAACCCAGGAGCTCTGAGAATGGAACGGCAAGAGGTGTTCAGCTTACGTCATAAACAGTGCTCCAGAGCGCTTAGAAACGGGCACAACGAAACGTGTCTGTGGGATAGTGACCATTCCCGCCTAGTGCTGGCAATGCACGAGCACTGCCAAAAGGCAAAGGAAGGCGCTTAGCATCCGGCTGTGCGCAAAGCTTTCAGACTGCCAGAGGACTGCAGCTGTGGTAAGCCCGCTTGCTCATTTGACGTTAGATGTCGCCTGCAAGAACTCCACCCGCATCTGGTTTATGCTGCTACCTGTTGTTAGGCGACAAGAAGGGCAAGAGTCGCGAATGCTTTTTCCTGCCTCATTT
The DNA here is from genome assembly GCF_030490865.1 of Poecile atricapillus. Taxonomy (NCBI): domain Eukaryota; kingdom Metazoa; phylum Chordata; class Aves; order Passeriformes; family Paridae; genus Poecile; species Poecile atricapillus. The sequence goes on along the minus strand of NC_081262.1, from coordinate 303,416 downwards.
TGCTAGACCACGCTCTTCTGTGGCTCTTTAGTTCTTGCCAAACTGTTATGTGCGTGCTGCTGCTTCCATCTGACAAGGAGCACAGCCTTCTGACAGCAGCTTTCAACTTGTCTAAGGAAGAGCTTGGCCATTTAGATGTGATGCAAATCTGTGTGTGTGTAAAGTGCAGGTGCAAGCTCCTGACAAAGGTGTTCTCCAGTTTCAGTTTCTATCTGCCAGACACATTGGAAATGCTTTCCTCTGGCATTCACGCCAAGAGTCGCAGATTGCTTAACCCAGGAGCTCTGAGAATGGAACGGCAAGAGGTGCTCCGCTTACGTCATAAACAGTGCTCCAGAGCGCTTAGCAACGGGCACAACGAAACAGTGTGCGGGATAGTGACCATTCCCGCCTAGTGCTGGCAATGCACGAGCACTGCCAAAAGGCAAAGGAAGGCGCTTAGCATCCGGCTTGTGCGCAAAGCTTTCAGACTGCCAGAGGACCGCAGCTGTGGTAAGCCTGCTTGCTCATTTGACGTTAGATGTCGCCTGCAAGAACTTCACCCGCATCTGGTTTATGCTGCTACCTGTTGTTAGGCGACAACAAGAGCACATGTAACAAATGCTTTTTCATGACCCGTTTTGCTAGACCACGCTCTTTTGTGGCTCTGTAGTGCTTGCCAAACTGCTATGTGCGTGCTGCTGCTTCCATCTGACAAGGAGCACAGCCTTCTGACAGCAGCTTTCAACTTGTCTAAGGAAGAGCTTGGCCATTTAGATGTGATGCAAATCTGTGTGTGTGTAAGGTGCAGGTGCAAGCTCCTGACAAAGGTGTTCTCCAGTTTCAGTTTCTATCTGCCAGACACATTGGAAATGTTTTCCTCTGGCATTCGCACCAAGAGTTGCAGATTGCTTAACCCAGGAGCTCTGAGAATGGAACGGCAAGAGGTGCTCCGCTTACGTCATAAACAGTGCTCCAGAGCGCTTAGCAACGGGCACAACGAAACGTGTCTGTGGGATAGTGACCATTCCCGCCTAGTGCTGGCAATGCACGAGCACTGCCAAAAGGCAAAGGAAGGCGCTTAACATCCGGCTGTGCGCAAAGCTTTCAGACTGCCAGAGGACTGCAGCTGTGGAAAGCCTGCTTGCTCATTTGATGTTAGATGTCGCTTGCAAGAACTTCACCCCCATCTGGTTTATGCTGCTACGTGTTGTTAGGCGACAACAAGAGCACATGTAGCAAATGCTTTTTCCTGACCCGTTTTGCTAGACCACGCTCTTCTGTGGCTCTTTAGTTCTTGCCAAACTGTTATGTGCGTGCTGCTGCTTCTATCTGACAAGGAGCACAGCCTTCTGACAGCAGCTTTCAACTTGCCTAAGAAAGAGCTTGGCCATTTAGATGTGATGCAAATCTGTGTGTGTGTAAAGTGCAGGTGCAAGCTCCTGACAAAGGTGTTCTCCAGTTTCAGTTTCTCCCTGCCAGACACATTGGAAATGTTTTCCTCTGGCATTCACGCCAAGAGTCGCAGATTGCTTAACCCAGGAGCTCTGAGAATGGAACGGCAAGAGGTGTTCAGCTTACGTCATAAACAGTGCTCCAGAGCGCTTAGCAACGGGCACAACGAAACGTGTCTGTGGGATAGTGACCATTCCCGCCTAGTGCTGGCAATGCACGAGCACTGCCAAAAGGCAAAGGAAGGCGCTTAGCATCCGGCTGTGCGCAAAGCTTTCAGACTGCCAGAGGACTGCAGCTGTGGTAAGCCCGCTTGCTCATTTGACGTTAGATGTCGCCTGCAAGAACTCCACCCGCATCTGGTTTATGCTGCTACCTGTTGTTAGGCGACAAGAAGGGCACAAGTCGCAAATGCTTTTTCCTGCCTCATTTTGCTAGACCACGCTCTTCTGTGGCTCTTTAGTTCTTGCCAAACTGTTATGTGCGTGCTGCTGCTTCCATCTGACAAGGAGCACAGCCTTCTGACAGCAGCTTTCAACTTGTCTAAGGAAGAGCTTGGCCATTTAGATGTGATGCAAATCTGTGTGTGTGTAAAGTGCAGGTGCAAGCTCCTGACAAAGGTGTTCTCCAGTTTCAGTTTCTATCTGCCAGACACATTGGAAATGTTTTCCTCTGGCATTCGCACCAAGTTTGGCAGAATACTTAACCCAGGAGCTCTGAGAATGAAACGGTAAGAGGTGTTCCGCTTACGTCATAAACAGTGCTCCAGAGCGCTTAGCAACGGGCACAACGAAACAGTGTGCGGGATAGTGACCATTCCCGCCTAGTGCTGGCAATTCACGAGCACTGCCAAAAGGCAAAGGAAGGCGCTTAGCATCCGGCTTGTGCGCAAAGCTTTCAGACTGCCAGAGGACCGCAGCTGTGGTAAGCCCGCTTGCTCATTTGACGTTAGATGTCGCCTGCAAGAACTTCACCCGCATCTGGTTTATGCTGCTACCTGTTGTTAGGCGACAACAAGAGCACATGTAGCAAATGCTTTTTCCTGACCCGTTTTGCTAGACCACGCTCTTTTGTGGCTCTTTAATGCTTGCCAAGCTGCTATGTGCATGCTGCTGCTTCCATCTGACAAGGACCACAGCCTTCTGACAGCAGCTTTCAACTTGTCTAAGGAAGAGCTTGGCCATTTAGATGTGATGCAAATCTGTGTGTGTGTAAAGTGCAGGTGCAAGCTCCTGACAAAGGTGTTCTCCAGTTTCAGTTTCTATCTGCCAGACACATTGGAAATGTTTTCCTCCGGCATTCACGCCAAGAGTCGCAGATTGCTTAACCCAGGAGCTCTGAGAATGGAACGGCAAGAGGTGCTCCGCTTACGTCATAAACAGTGCTCCAGAGCGCTTAGCAACAGGCACAACGAAACGTGTCTGTGGGATAGTGACCATTCCCGCCTAGTGCTGGCAATGCACGAGCACTGCCAAAAGGCAAAGGAAGGCGCTTAGCATCCGGCTTGTGTCCAAAGCTTTCAGACTGCCAGAGGACTGCAGCTGTGGTAAGCCCGCTTGCTCATTTGACGTTAGATGTCGCCTGCAAGAACTCCACCCGCATCTGGTTTATGCTGCTACCTGTTGTTAGGCGACAAGAAGGGCACAAGTCGCAAATGCTTTTTCCTGCCTCATTTTGCTAGACCACGCTCTTCTGTGGCTCTTTAGTTCTTGCCAAACTGCTATGTGCGTGCTGCTGCTTCCATCTGACAAGGAGCACAGCCTTCTGACAGCAGCTTTCAACTTGTCTAAGGAAGAGCTTGGCCATTTAGATGTGATGCAAATCTGTGTGTGTGTAAAGTGCAGGTGCAAGCTCCTGACAAAGGTGTTCTCCAGTTTCAGTTTCTATCTGCCAGACACATTGGAAATGCTTTCCTCTGGCATTCACGCCAAGAGTCGCAGATTGCTTAACCCAGGAGCTCTGAGAATGGAACGGCAAGAGGTGCTCCGCTTACGTCATAAACAGTGCTCCAGAGCGCTTAGCAACGGCCACAACGAAACAGTGTGCGGGATAGTGACCATTCCCGCCTAGTGCTGGCAATGCACGAGCACTGCCAAAAGGCAAAGGAAGGCGCTTAGCATCCGGCTTGTGCGCAAAGCTTTCAGACTGCCAGAGGACCGCAGCTGTGGTAAGCCTGCTTGCTCATTTGACGTTAGATGTCGCCTGCAAGAACTTCACCCGCATCTGGTTTATGCTGCTACCTGTTGTTAGGCGACAACAAGAGCACATGTAACAAATGCTTTTTCATGACCCGTTTTGCTAGACCACGCTCTTTTGTGGCTCTGTAGTGCTTGCCAAACTGCTATGTGCGTGCTGCTGCTTCCATCTGACAAGGAGCACAGCCTTCTGACAGCAGCTTTCAACTTGTCTAAGGAAGAGCTTGGCCATTTAGATGAGATGCAAATCTGTGTGTGTGTAAAGTGCAGGTGCAAGCTCCTGACAAAGGTTTACTCCAGGTTCAGTTTCTCCCTGTCAGACACATTGGAAATGTTTTCCTCTGGCATTCACGCCAAGAGTTGCAGATTGCTTAACCCAGGAGCTCTGAGAATGGAACGGCAAGAGGTGCTCCGCTTACGTCATAAACAGTGCTCCAGAGCGCTTAGCAACGGGCACAACGAAACGTGTCTGTGGGATAGTGACCATTCCCGCCTAGTGCTGGCAATGCACGAGCACTGCCAAAAGGCAAAGGAAGGCGCTTAGCATCCGGCTGTGCGCAAAGCTTTCAGACTGCCAGAGGACTGCAGCTGTGGTAAGCCTGCTTGCTCATTTGATGTTAGATGTCGCTTGCAAGAACTTCACCCCCATCTGGTTTATGCTGCTACCTGTTGTTAAGCGACAACAAGAGCACATGTAGCAAATGCTTTTTCCTGACCCGTTTTGCTAGACCACGCTCTTTTGTGGCTCTTTAATGCTTGCCAAACTGCTATGTGCATGCTGCTGCTTCCATCTGACAAGGACCACAGCCTTCTGACAGCAGCTTTCAACTTGTCTAAGGAAGAGCTTGGCCATTTAGATGAGATGCAAATCTGTGTGTGTGTAAAGTGCAGGTTCAAGCTCCTGACAAAGGTTTTCTCCAGGTTCAGTTTCTCCCTGTCAGACACATTGGAAATGTTTTCCTCTGGCATTCACGCCAAGAGTTGCAGATTGCTTAACCCAGGAGCTCTGAGAATGGAACGGCAAGAGGTGCTCCGCTTACGTCATAAACAGTGCTCCAGAGCGCTTAGCAACGGGCACAACGAAACGTGTCTGTGGGATAGTGACCATTCCCGCCTAGTGCTGGCAATGCACGAGCACTGCCAAAAGGCAAAGGAAGGCACTTAGCATCCGGCTGTGCGCAAAGCTTTCAGACTGCCAGAGGACTGCAGCTGTGGTAAGCCCGCTTGCTCATTTGATGTTAGATGTCGCCTGCAAGAACTTCACCCGCATCTGGTTTATGCTGCTACTTGTTGTTAGGCGACAAGAAGGGCACAAGTCGCAAATGCTTTTTCCTGCCTCATTTTGCTAGACCACGCTCTTCTGTGGCTCTTTAGTTCTTGCCAAACTGTTATGTGCGTGCTGATGCTTCCATCTGACAAGGAGCACAGCCTTCTGACAGCAGCTTTCAACTTGTCTAAGGAAGAGCTTGGCCATTTAGATGTGATGCAAATCTGTGTGTGTGTAAGGTGCAGGTGCAAGCTCCTGACAAAGGTGTTCTCCAGTTTCAGTTTCTATCTGCCAGACACATTGGAAATGTTTTCCTCTGGCATTCGCACCAAGAGTCGCAGAATACTTAACCCAGGAGCTCTGAGAATGGAACGGCAAGAGGTGTTCAGCTTACGTCATAAACAGTGCTCCAGAGCGCTTAGCAACGGGCACAACGAAAAGTGTCTGTGGGATAGTGACCATTCCCGCCTAGTGCTGGCAATGCACGAGCACTGCCAAAAGGCAAAGGAAGGCGCTTAGCATCCGGCTTGTGTGCAAAGCTTTCAGACTGCCAGAGGACTGCAGCTGTGGTAAGCCCGCTTGCTCATTTGACGTTAGATGTCGCCTGCAAGAACTCCACCCGCATCTGGTTTATGCTGCTACCTGTTGTTAGGCGACAAGAAGGGCACAAGTCGCAAATGCTTTTTCCTGCCTCATTTTGCTAGACCACGCTCTTCTGTGGCTCTTTAGTTCTTGCCAAACTCCTATGTGCGTGCTTCTGCTTCCATCTGACAAGGAGCACAGCCTTCTGACAGCAGCTTTCAACTTGTCTAAGGAAGAGCTTGGCCATTTAGATGTGATGCAAATCTGTGTGTGTGTAAGGTGCAGGTGCAAGCTCCTGACAAAGGTGTTCTCCAGTTTCAGTTTCTATCTGCCAGACACATTGGAAATGTTTTCCTCTGGCATTCGCACCAAGAGTCGCAGAATACTTAACCCAGGAGCTCTGAGAATGGAACGGCAAGAGGTGTTCAGCTTACGTCATAAACAGTGCTCCAGAGCGCTTAGCAACGGGCACAACGAAACGTGTCTGTGGGATAGTGACCATTCCCGCCTAGTGCTGGCAATGCACGAGCACTGCCAAAAGGCAAAGGAAGGCGCTTAGCATCCGGCTGTGCGCAAAGCTTTCAGACTGCCAGAGGACTGCAGCTGTGGTAAGCCCGCTTGCTCATTTGACGTTAGATGTCGCCTGCAAGAACTCCACCCGCATCTGGTTTATGCTGCTACCTGTTGTTAGGCGACAAGAAGGGCAAGAGTCGCGAATGCTTTTTCCTGCCTCATTTTGCTAGACCACGCTCTTCTGTGGCTCTTTAGTTCTTGCCAAACTGTTATGTGCGTGCTGCTGCTTCCATCTGACAAGGAGCACAGCCTTCTGACAGCAGCTTTCAACTTGTCTAAGGAAGAGCTTGGCCATTTAGATGTGATGCAAATCTGTGTGTGTGTAAAGTGCAGGTGCAAGCTCCTGACAAAGGTGTTCTCCAGTTTCAGTTTCTATCTGCCAGACACATTGGAAATGCTTTCCTCTGGCATTCACGCCAAGAGTCGCAGATTGCTTAACCCAGGAGCTCTGAGAATGGAACGGCAAGAGGTGCTCCGCTTACGTCATAAACAGTGCTCCAGAGCGCTTAGCAACGGGCACAACGAAACAGTGTGCGGGATAGTGACCATTCCCGCCTAGTGCTGGCAATGCACGAGCACTGCCAAAAGGCAAAGGAAGGCGCTTAGCATCCGGCTTGTGCGCAAAGCTTTCAGACTGCCAGAGGACCGCAGCTGTGGTAAGCCTGCTTGCTCATTTGACGTTAGATGTCGCCTGCAAGAACTTCACCCGCATCTGGTTTATGCTGCTACCTGTTGTTAGGCGACAACAAGAGCACATGTAACAAATGCTTTTTCATGACCCGTTTTGCTAGACCACGCTCTTTTGTGGCTCTGTAGTGCTTGCCAAACTGCTATGTGCGTGCTGCTGCTTCCATCTGACAAGGAGCACAGCCTTCTGACAGCAGCTTTCAACTTGTCTAAGGAAGAGCTTGGCCATTTAGATGTGATGCAAATCTGTGTGTGTGTAAGGTGCAGGTGCAAGCTCCTGACAAAGGTGTTCTCCAGTTTCAGTTTCTATCTGCCAGACACATTGGAAATGTTTTCCTCTGGCATTCGCACCAAGAGTCGCAGAATACTTAACCCAGGAGCTCTGAGAATGGAACGGCAAGAGGTGTTCAGCTTACGTCATAAACAGTGCTCCAGAGCGCTTAGCAACGGGCACAACGAAACGTGTCTGTGGGATAGTGACCATTCCCGCCTAGTGCTGGCAATGCACGAGCACTGCCAAAAGGCAAAGGAAGGCGCTTAGCATCCGGCTGTGCGCAAAGCTTTCAGACTGCCAGAGGACTGCAGCTGTGGTAAGCCTGCTTGCTCATTTGATGTTAGATGTCGCCTGCAAGAACTTCACCCCCATCTGGTTTATGCTGCTACTTGTTAGGCGACAAGAAGGGCACAAGTCGCAAATGCTTTTTCCTGCCTCATTTTGCTAGACCACGCTCTTCTGTGGCTCTTTAGTTCTTGCCAAACTGTTATGTGCGTGCTGCTGCTTCCATCTGACAAGGAGCACAGCCTTCTGACAGCAGCTTTCAACTTGTCTAAGGAAGAGCTTGGCCATTTAGATGTGATGCAAATCTGTGTGTGTGTAAGGTGCAGGTGCAAGCTCCTGACAAAGGTGTTCTCCAGTTTCAGTTTCTATCTGCCAGACACATTGGAAATGTTTTCCTCTGGCATTCGCACCAAGAGTCGCAGAATACTTAACCCAGGAGCTCTGAGAATGGAACGGCAAGAGGTGTTCAGCTTACGTCATAAACAGTGCTCCAGAGCGCTTAGCAACGGGCACAACGAAACGTGTCTGTGGGATAGTGACCATTCCCGCCTAGTGCTGGCAATGCACGAGCACTGCCAAAAGGCAAAGGAAGGCGCTTAGCATCCGGCTGTGCGCAAAGCTTTCAGACTGCCAGAGGACTGCAGCTGTGGTAAGCCCGCTTGCTCATTTGACGTTAGATGTCGCCTGCAAGAACTTCACCCCCATCTGGTTTATGCTGCTACTTGTTGTTAGGCGACAACAAGGGCACAAGTCGCGAATGCTTTTTCCTGCCTCATTTTGCTAGACCACGCTCTTCTGTGGCTCTTTAGTTCTTGCCAAACTGTTATGTGCGTGCTGCTGCTTCCATCTGACAAGGAGCACAGCCTTCTGACAGCAGCTTTCAACTTGTCTAAGGAAGAGCTTGGCCATTTAGATGTGATGCAAATCTGTGTGTGTGTAAGGTGCAGGTGCAAGCTCCTGACAAAGGTGTTCTCCAGTTTCAGTTTCTATCTGCCAGACACATTGGAAATGTTTTCCTCCGGCATTCACGCCAAGAGTCGCAGATTGCTTAACCCAGGAGCTCTGAGAATGGAACGGCAAGAGGTGCTCCGCTTACGTCATAAACAGTGCTCCAGAGCGCTTAGCAACAGGCACAACGAAACGTGTCTGTGGGATAGTGACCATTCCCGCCTAGTGCCGGCAATGCACGAGCACTGCCAAAAGGCAAAGGAAGGCGCTTAGCATCCGGCTTGTGTGCAAAGCTTTCAGACTGCCAGAGGACTGCAGCTGTGGTAAGCCTGCTTGCTCATTTGACGTTAGATGTCGCCTGCAAGAACTCCACCCGCATCTGGTTTATGCTGCTACCTGTTGTTAGGCGACAAGAAGGGCACAAGTCGCAAATGCTTTTTCCTGCCTCATTTTGCTAGACCACGCTCTTCTGTGGCTCTTTAGTTCTTGCCAAACTCCTATGTGCGTGCTTCTGCTTCCATCTGACAAGGAGCACAGCCTTCTGACAGCAGCTTTCAACTTGTCTAAGGAAGAGCTTGGCCATTTAGATGTGATGCAAATCTGTGTGTGTGTAAGGTGCAGGTGCAAGCTCCTGACAAAGGTGTTCTCCAGTTTCAGTTTCTATCTGCCAGACACATTGGAAATGTTTTCCTCTGGCATTCGCACCAAGAGTCGCAGAATACTTAACCCAGGAGCTCTGAGAATGGAACGGCAAGAGGTGTTCAGCTTACGTCATAAACAGTGCTCCAGAGCGCTTAGCAACGGGCACAACGAAACGTGTCTGTGGGATAGTGACCATTCCCGCCTAGTGCTGGCAATGCACGAGCACTGCCAAAAGGCAAAGGAAGGCGCTTAGCATCCGGCTGTGCGCAAAGCTTTCAGACTGCCAGAGGACTGCAGCTGTGGTAAGCCCGCTTGCTCATTTGACGTTAGATGTCGCCTGCAAGAACTCCACCCGCATCTGGTTTATGCTGCTACCTGTTGTTAGGCGACAAGAAGGGCAAGAGTCGCGAATGCTTTTTCCTGCCTCATTTTGCTAGACCACGCTCTTCTGTGGCTCTTTAGTTCTTGCCAAACTGTTATGTGCGTGCTGCTGCTTCCATCTGACAAGGAGCACAGCCTTCTGACAGCAGCTTTCAACTTGTCTAAGGAAGAGCTTGGCCATTTAGATGTGATGCAAATCTGTGTGTGTGTAAAGTGCAGGTGCAAGCTCCTGACAAAGGTGTTCTCCAGTTTCAGTTTCTATCTGCCAGACACATTGGAAATGCTTTCCTCTGGCATTCACGCCAAGAGTCGCAGATTGCTTAACCCAGGAGCTCTAGGAATGGAACGGCAAGAGGTGCTCCGCTTACGTCATAAACAGTGCTCCAGAGCGCTTAGCAACGGGCACAACGAAACAGTGTGCGGGATAGTGACCATTCCCGCCTAGTGCTGGCAATGCACGAGCACTGCCAAAAGGCAAAGGAAGGCGCTTAGCATCCGGCTTGTGCGCAAAGCTTTCAGACTGCCAGAGGACTGTAGCTGTGGTAAGCCCGCTTGCTCATTTGACGTTAGATGTCGCCTGCAAGAACTTCACCCGCATCTGGTTTATGCTGCTACCTGTTGTTAGGCGACAACAAGAGCACATGTAACAAATGCTTTTTCCTGACCCGTTTTGCTAGACCACGCTCTTTTGTGGCTCTGTAGTGCTTGCCAAACTGCTATGTGCATGTTGCTGCTTCCATCTGACAAGGAGCACAGCCGTCTGACAGCAGCTTTCAACTTGTCTAAGGAAGAGCTTGGCCATTTAGATGTGATGCAAATCTGTGTGTGTGTAAGGTGCAGGTGCAAGCTCCTGACAAAGGTGTTCTCCAGTTTCAGTTTCTATCTGCCAGACACATTGGAAATGTTTTCCTCTGGCATTTGCGCCAAGAGTTGCAGATTGCTTAACTCAGGAGCTCTGAGAATGGAACGGCAAGAGGTGTTCAGCTTACGTCATAAACAGTGCTCCAGAGCGCTTAGCAACGGGCACAACGAAACGTGTCTGTGGGATAGTGACCATTCCCGCCTAGTGCTGGCAATGCACGAGCACTGCCAAAAGGCAAAGGAAGGCGCTTAGCATCCGGCTGTGCGCAAAGCTTTCAGACTGCCAGAGGACTGCAGCTGTGGTAAGCCCGCTTGCTCATTTGATGTTAGATGTCGCCTGCAAGAACTTCACCCCCATCTGGTTTATGCTGCTACTTGTTGTTAGGCGACAAGAAGGGCACAAGTCGCAAATGCTTTTTCCTGCCTCATTTTGCTAGACCACGCTCTTCTGTGGCTCTTTAGTTCTTGCCAAACTCCTATGTGCGTGCTTCTGCTTCGATCTGACAAGGAGCACAGCCTTCTGACAGCAGCTTTCAACTTGTCTAAGGAAGAGCTTGGCCATTTAGATGTGATGCAAATCTGTGTGTGTGTAAGGTGCAGGTGCAAGCTCCTGACAAAGGTGTTCTCCAGTTTCAGTTTCTATCTGCCAGACACATTGGAAATGTTTTCCTCTGGCATTCGCACCAAGAGTCGCAGAATACTTAACCCAGGAGCTCTGAGAATGGAACGGCAAGAGGTGTTCAGCTTACGTCATAAACAGTGCTCCAGAGCGCTTAGCAACGGGCACAACGAAACGTGTCTGTGGGATAGTGACCATTCCCGCCTAGTGCTGGCAATGCACGAGCACTGCCAAAAGGCAAAGGAAGGCGCTTAGCATCCGGCTGTGCGCAAAGCTTTCAGACTGCCAGAGGACTGCAGCTGTGGTAAGCCCGCTTGCTCATTTGACGTTAGATGTCGCCTGCAAGAACTCCACCCGCATCTGGTTTATGCTGCTACCTGTTGTTAGGCGACAAGAAGGGCAAGAGTCGCGAATGCTTTTTCCTGCCTCATTTTGCTAGACCACGCTCTTCTGTGGCTCTTTAGTTCTTGCCAAACTGTTATGTGCGTGCTGCTGCTTCCATCTGACAAGGAGCACAGCCTTCTGACAGCAGCTTTCAACTTGTCTAAGGAAGAGCTTGGCCATTTAGATGTGATGCAAATCTGTGTGTGTGTAAGGTGCAGGTGCAAGCTCCTGACAAAGGTGTTCTCCAGTTTCAGTTTCTATCTGCCAGACACATTGGAAATGTTTTCCTCTGGCATTCGCACCAAGAGTCGCAGAATACTTTACTGAGGAGCTCTGAGAATGGAACGGCAAGAGGTGTTCAGCTTACGTCATAAACAGTGCTCCAGAGCGCTTAGCAACGGGCACAACGAAACGTGTCTGTGGGATAGTGACCATTCCCGCCTAGTGCTGGCAATGCACGAGCACTGCCAAAAGGCAAAGGAAGGCGCTTAGCATCCGGCTGTGCGCAAAGCTTTCAGACTGCCAGAGGACTGCAGCTGTGGTAAGCCCGCTTGCTCATTTGACGTTACATGTCGCCTGCAAGAACTCCACCCGCATCTGGTTTATGCTGCTACCTGTTGTTAGGCGACAAGAAGGGCAAGAGTCGCGAATGCTTTTTCCTGCCTCATTTTGCTAGACCACGCTCTTCTGTGGCTCTTTAGTTCTTGCCAAACTGTTATGTGCGTGCTGCTGCTTCCATCTGACAAGGAGCACAGCCTTCTGACAGCAGCTTTCAACTTGTCTAAGGAAGAGCTTGGCCATTTAGATGTGATGCAAATCTGTGTGTGTGTAAAGTGCAGGTGCAAGCTCCTGACAAAGGTGTTCTCCAGTTTCAGTTTCTATCTGCCAGACACATTGGAAATGCTTTCCTCTGGCATTCACGCCAAGAGTCGCAGATTGCTTAACCCAGGAGCTCTGAGAATGGAACGGCAAGAGGTGCTCCGCTTACGTCATAAACAGTGCTCCAGAGCGCTTAGCAACGGCCACAACGAAACAGTGTGCGGGATAGTGACCATTCCCGCCTAGTGCTGGCAATGCACGAGCACTGCCAAAAGGCAAAGGAAGGCGCTTAGCATCCGGCTTGTGCGCAAAGCTTTCAGACTGCCAGAGGACTGCAGCTGTGGTAAGCCCGCTTGCTCATTTGACGTTAGATGTCGCCTGCAAGAACTTCACCCGCATCTGGTTTATGCTGCTACCTGTTGTTAGGCGACAACAAGAGCACATGTAACAAATGCTTTTTCATGACCCGCTTTGCTAGACCACGCTCTTTTGTGGCTCTGTAGTGCTTGCCAAACTGCTATGTGCGTGCTGCTGCTTCCATCTGACAAGGAGCACAGCCTTCTGACAGCAGCTTTCAACTTGTCTAAGGAAGAGCTTGGCCATTTAGATGTGATGCAAATCTGTGTGTGTGTAAGGTGCAGGTGCAAGCTCCTGACAAAGGTGTTCTCCAGTTTCACTTTCTATCTGCCAGACACATTGGAAATGTTTTCCTCTGGCATTCGCACCAAGAGTCGCAGAATACTTAACCCAGGAGCTCTGAGAATGGAACGGCAAGAGGTGTTCCGCTTACGTCATAAACAGTGCTCCAGAGCGCTTAGCAACGGGCACAACGAAACGTGTCTGTGGGATAGTGACCATTCCCGCCTAGTGCTGGCAATGCACGAGCACTGCCAAAAGGCAAAGGAAGGCGCTTAGCATCCGGCTGTGCGCAAAGCTTTCAGACTGCCAGAGGACTGCAGCTGTGGTAAGCCCGCTTGCTCATTTGACGTTACATGTCGCCTGCAAGAACTCCACCCGCATCTGGTTTATGCTGCTACCTGTTGTTAGGCGACAAGAAGGGCAAGAGTCGCGAATGCTTTTTCCTGCCTCATTTTGCTAGACCACGCTCTTCTGTGGCTCTTTAGTTCTTGCCAAACTGTTATGTGCGTGCTGCTGCTTCCATCTGACAAGGAGCACAGCCTTCTGACAGCAGCTTTCAACTTGTCTAAGGAAGAGCTTGGCCATTTAGATGTGATGCAAATCTGTGTGTGTGTAAAGTGCAGGTGCAAGCTCCTGACAAAGGTGTTCTCCAGTTTCAGTTTCTATCTGCCAGACACATTGGAAATGCTTTCCTCTGGCATTCACGCCAAGAGTCGCAGATTGCTTAACCCAGGAGCTCTGAGAATGGAACGGCAAGAGGTGCTCCGCTTACGTCATAAACAGTGCTCCAGAGCGCTTAGCAACGGCCACAACGAAACAGTGTGCGGGATAGTGACCATTCCCGCCTAGTGCTGGCAATGCACGAGCACTGCCAAAAGGCAAAGGAAGGCGCTTAGCATCCGGCTTGTGCGCAAAGCTTTCAGACTGCCAGAGGACCGCAGCTGTGGTAAGCCCGCATGCTCATTTGACGTTAGATGTCGCCTGCAAGAACTTCACCCGCATCTGGTTTATGCTGCTACCTGTTGTTAGGCGACAACAAGAGCACATGTAACAAATGCTTTTTCATGACCCGTTTTGCTAGACCACGCTCTTTTGTGGCTCTGTAGTGCTTGCCAAACTGCTATGTGCGTGCTGCTGCTTCCATCTGACAAGGAGCACAGCCTTCTGACACCAGCTTTCAACTTGTCTAAGGAAGAGCTTGGCCATTTAGATGTGATGCAAATCTGTGTGTGTGTAAGGTGCAGGTGCAAGCTCCTGACAAAGGTGTTCTCCAGTTTCAGTTTCTATCTGCCAGACACATTGGAAATGTTTTCCTCTGGCATTCGCACCAAGAGTCGCAGAATACTTTACTGAGGAGCTCTGAGAATGGAACGGCAAGAGGTGTTCAGCTTACGTCATAAACAGTGCTCCAGAGCGCTTAGCAACGGGCACAACGAAACGTGTCTGTGGGATAGTGACCATTCCCGCCTAGTGCTGGCAATGCACGAGCACTGCCAAAAGGCAAAGGAAGGCGCTTAGCATCCGGCTGTGCGCAAAGCTTTCAGACTGCCAGAGGACTGCAGCTGTGGTAAGCCCGCTTGCTCATTTGATGTTAGATGTCGCCTGCAAGAACTTCACCCCCATCTGGTTTATGCTGCTACTTGTTGTTAGGCGACAAGAAGGGCACAAGTCGCAAATGCTTTTTCCTGCCTCATTTTGCTAGACCACGCTCTTCTGTGGCTCTTTAGTTCTTGCCAAACTCCTATGTGCGTGCTTCTGCTTCCATCTGACAAGGAGCACAGCCTTCTGACAGCAGCTTTCAACTTGTCTAAGGAAGAGCTTGGCCATTTAGATGTGATGCAAATCTGTGTGTGTGTAAGGTGCAGGTGCAAGCTCCTGACAAAGGTGTTCTCCAGTTTCAGTTTCTATCTGCCAGACACATTGGAAATGTTTTCCTCTGGCATTCGCACCAAGAGTCGCAGAATACTTTACTGAGGAGCTCTGAGAATGGAACGGCAAGAGGTGTTCAGCTTACGTCATAAACAGTGCTCCAGAGCGCTTAGCAACGGGCACAACGAAACGTGTCTGTGGGATAGTGACCATTCCCGCCTAGTGCTGGCAATGCACGAGCACTGCCAAAAGGCAAAGGAAGGCGCTTAGCATCCGGCTGTGCGCAAAGCTTTCAGACTGCCAGAGGACTGCAGCTGTGGTAAGCCCGCTTGCTCATTTGACGTTAGAAGGCGCCTGCAAGAACTTCACCCCCATCTGGTTTATGCTGCTACTTGTTGTTAGGCGACAACAAGGGCACAAGTCGCGAATGCTTTTTCCTGCCTCATTTTGCTAGACCACGCTCTTCTGTGGCTCTTTAGTTCTTGCCAAACTGTTATGTGCGTGCTGCTGCTTCCATCTGACAAGGAGCACAGCCTTCTGACAGCAGCTTTCAACTTGTCTAAGGAAGAGCTTGGCCATTTAGATGTGATGCAAATCTGTGTGTGTGTAAGGTGCAGGTGCAAGCTCCTGACAAAGGTGTTCTCCAGTTTCAGTTTCTATCTGCCAGACACATTGGAAATGTTTTCCTCCGGCATTCACGCCAAGAGTCGCAGATTGCTTAACCCAGGAGCTCTGAGAATGGAACGGCAAGAGGTGCTCCGCTTACGTCATAAACAGTGCTCCAGAGCGCTTAGCAACAGGCACAACGAAACGTGTCTGTGGGATAGTGACCATTCCCGCCTAGTGCTGGCAATGCACGAGCACTGCCAAAAGGCAAAGGAAGGCGCTTAGCATCCGGCTTGTGTGCAAAGCTTTCAGACTGCCAGAGGACTGCAGCTGTGGTAAGCCTGCTTGCTCATTTGACGTTAGATGTCGCCTGCAAGAACTCCACCCGCATCTGGTTTATGCTGCTACCTGTTGTTAGGCGACAAGAAGGGCACAAGTCGCAAATGCTTTTTCCTGCCTCATTTTGCTAGACCACGCTCTTCTGTGGCTCTTTAGTTCTTGCCAAACTCCTATGTGCGTGCTTCTGCTTCCATCTGACAAGGAGCACAGCCTTCTGACAGCAGCTTTCAACTTGTCTAAGGAAGAGCTTGGCCATTTAGATGTGATGCAAATCTGTGTGTGTGTAAGGTGCAGGTGCAAGCTCCTGACAAAGGTGTTCTCCAGTTTCAGTTTCTATCTGCCAGACACATTGGAAATGTTTTCCTCTGGCATTCGCACCAAGAGTCGCAGAATACTTTACTGAGGAGCTCTGAGAATGGAACGGCAAGAGGTGTTCAGCTTACGTCATAAACAGTGCTCCAGAGCGCTTAGCAACGGGCACAACGAAACGTGTCTGTGGGATAGTGACCATTCCCGCCTAGTGCTGGCAATGCACGAGCACTGCCAAAAGGCAAAGGAAGGCGCTTAGCATCCGGCTGTGCGCAAAGCTTTCAGACTGCCAGAGGACTGCAGCTGTGGTAAGCCCGCTTGCTCATTTGACGTTAGATGTCGCCTGCAAGAACTCCACCCGCATCTGGTTTATGCTGCTACCTGTTGTTAGGCGACAAGAAGGGCAAGAGTCGCGAATGCTTTTTCCTGCCTCATTTTGCTAGACCACGCTCTTCTGTGGCTCTTTAGTTCTTGCCAAACTGTTATGTGCGTGCTGCTGCTTCCATCTGACAAGGAGCACAGCCTTCTGACAGCAGCTTTCAACTTGTCTAAGGAAGAGCTTGGCCATTTAGATGTGATGCAAATCTGTGTGTGTGTAAAGTGCAGGTGCAAGCTCCTGACAAAGGTGTTCTCCAGTTTCAGTTTCTATCTGCCAGACACATTGGAAATGCTTTCCTCTGGCATTCACGCCAAGAGTCGCAGATTGCTTAACCCAGGAGCTCTGAGAATGGAACGGCAAGAGGTGCTCCGCTTACGTCATAAACAGTGCTCCAGAGCGCTTAGCAACGGCCACAACGAAACAGTGTGCGGGATAGTGACCATTCCCGCCTAGTGCTGGCAATGCACGAGCACTGCCAAAAGGCAAAGGAAGGCGCTTAGCATCCGGCTTGTGCGCAAAGCTTTCAGACTGCCAGAGGACTGTAGCTGTGGTAAGCCCGCTTGCTCATTTGACGTTAGATGTCGCCTGCAAGAACTTCACCCGCATCTGGTTTATGCTGCTACCTGTTGTTAGGCGACAACAAGAGCACATGTAACAAATGCTTTTTCCTGACCCGTTTTGCTAGACCACGCTCTTTTGTGGCTCTGTAGTGCTTGCCAAACTGCTATGTGCATGTTGCTGCTTCCATCTGACAAGGAGCACAGCCGTCTGACAGCAGCTTTCAACTTGTCTAAGGAAGAGCTTGGCCATTTAGATGTGATGCAAATCTGAGTGTGTGTAAGGTGCAGGTGCAAGCTCCTGACAAAGGTGTTCTCCAGTTTCAGTTTCTATCTGCCAGACACATTGGAAATGTTTTCCTCTGGCATTTGCGCCAAGAGTTGCAGATTGCTTAACTCAGGAGCTCTGAGAATGGAACGGCAAGAGGTGTTCAGCTTACGTCATAAACAGTGCTCCAGAGCGCTTAGCAACGGGCACAACGAAACGTGTCTGTGGGATAGTGACCATTCCCGCCTAGTGCTGGCAATGCACGAGCACTGCCAAAAGGCAAAGGAAGGCGCTTAGCATCCGGCTGTGCGCAAAGCTTTCAGACTGCCAGAGGACTGCAGCTGTGGTAAGCCCGCTTGCTCATTTGACGTTAGATGTCGCCTGCAAGAACTCCACCCGCATCTGGTTTATGCTGCTACCTGTTGTTAGGCGACAAGAAGGGCAAGAGTCGCGAATGCTTTTTCCTGCCTCATTTTGCTAGACCACGCTCTTCTGTGGCTCTTTAGTTCTTGCCAAACTGTTATGTGCGTGCTGCTGCTTCCATCTGACAAGGAGCACAGCCTTCTGACAGCAGCTTTCAACTTGTCTAAGGAAGAGCTTGGCCATTTAGATGTGATGCAAATCTGTGTGTGTGTAAGGTGCAGGTGCAAGCTCCTGACAAAGGTGTTCTCCAGTTTCAGTTTCTATCTGCCAGACACATTGGAAATGTTTTCCTCTGGCATTCACGCCAAGAGTCGCAGATTGCTTAACCCAGGAGCTCTGAGAATGGAACGGCAAGAGGTGTTCAGCTTACGTCATAAACAGTGCTCCAGAGCGCTTAGCAACGGGCACAACGAAACGTGTCTGTGGGATAGTGACCATTCCCGCCTAGTGCTGGCAATGCACGAGCACTGCCAAAAGGCAAAGGAAGGCGCTTAGCATCCGGCTGTGCGCAAAGCTTTCAGACTGCCAGAGGACTGCAGCTGTGGTAAGCCTGCTTGCTCATTTGATGTTAGATGTCGCCTGCAAGAACTTCACCCCCATCTGGTTTATGCTGCTACTTGTTAGGCGACAAGAAGGGCACAAGTCGCAAATGCTTTTTCCTGCCTCATTTTGCTAGACCACGCTCTTCTGTGGCTCTTTAGTTCTTGCCAAACTGTTATGTGCGTGCTGCTGCTTCCATCTGACAAGGAGCAAAGCCTTCTGACAGCAGCTTTCAACTTGTCTAAGGAAGAGCTTGGCCATTTAGATGTGATGCAAATCTGTGTGTGTGTAAGGTGCAGGTGCAAGCTCCTGACAAAGGTGTTCTCCAGTTTCAGTTTCTATCTGCCAGACACATTGGAAATGTTTTCCTCTGGCATTCGCACCAAGAGTCGCAGAATACTTTACTGAGGAGCTCTGAGAATGGAACGGCAAGAGGTGTTCAGCTTACGTCATAAACAGTGCTCCAGAGCGCTTAGCAACGGGCACAACGAAACGTGTCTGTGGGATAGTGACCATTCCCGCCTAGTGCTGGCAATGCACGAGCACTGCCAAAAGGCAAAGGAAGGCGCTTAGCATCCGGCTTGTGCGCAAAGCTTTCAGACTGCCAGAGGACTGCAGCTGTGGTAAGCCCGCTTGCTCATTTGACGTTAGATGTCGCCTGCAAGAACTTCACCCGCATCTGGTTTATGCTGCTACCTGTTGTTAGGCGACAACAAGAGCACATGTAACAAATGCTTTTTCATGACCCGCTTTGCTAGACCACGCTCTTTTGTGGCTCTGTAGTGCTTGCCAAACTGCTATGTGCGTGCTGCTGCTTCCATCTGACAAGGAGCACAGCCTTCTGACAGCAGCTTTCAACTTGTCTAAGGAAGAGCTTGGCCATTTAGATGTGATGCAAATCTGTGTGTGTGTAAGGTGCAGGTGCAAGCTCCTGACAAAGGTGTTCTCCAGTTTCACTTTCTATCTGCCAGACACATTGGAAATGTTTTCCTCTGGCATTCGCACCAAGAGTCGCAGAATACTTAACCCAGGAGCTCTGAGAATGGAACGGCAAGAGGTGTTCCGCTTACGTCATAAACAGTGCTCCAGAGCGCTTAGCAACGGGCACAACGAAACGTGTCTGTGGGATAGTGACCATTCCCGCCTAGTGCTGGCAATGCACGAGCACTGCCAAAAGGCAAAGGAAGGCGCTTAGCATCCGGCTGTGCGCAAAGCTTTCAGACTGCCAGAGGACTGCAGCTGTGGTAAGCCCGCTTGCTCATTTGACGTTACATGTCGCCTGCAAGAACTCCACCCGCATCTGGTTTATGCTGCTACCTGTTGTTAGGCGACAAGGAGGGCAAGAGTCGCGAATGCTTTTTCCTGCCTCATTTTGCTAGACCACGCTCTTCTGTGGCTCTTTAGTTCTTGCCAAACTGTTATGTGCGTGCTGCTGCTTCCATCTGACAAGGAGCACAGCCTTCTGACAGCAGCTTTCAACTTGTCTAAGGAAGAGCTTGGCCATTTAGATGTGATGCAAATCTGTGTGTGTGTAAAGTGCAGGTGCAAGCTCCTGACAAAGGTGTTCTCCAGTTTCAGTTTCTATCTGCCAGACACATTGGAAATGCTTTCCTCTGGCATTCACGCCAAGAGTCGCAGATTGCTTAACCCAGGAGCTCTGAGAATGGAACGGCAAGAGGTGCTCCGCTTACGTCATAAACAGTGCTCCAGAGCGCTTAGCAACGGCCACAACGAAACAGTGTGCGGGATAGTGACCATTCCCGCCTAGTGCTGGCAATGCACGAGCACTGCCAAAAGGCAAAGGAAGGCGCTTAGCATCCGGCTTGTGCGCAAAGCTTTCAGACTGCCAGAGGACCGCAGCTGTGGTAAGCCCGCATGCTCATTTGACGTTAGATGTCGCCTGCAAGAACTTCACCCGCATCTGGTTTATGCTGCTACCTGTTGTTAGGCGACAACAAGAGCACATGTAACAAATGCTTTTTCATGACCCGTTTTGCTAGACCACGCTCTTTTGTGGCTCTGTAGTGCTTGCCAAACTGCTATGTGCGTGCTGCTGCTTCCATCTGACAAGGAGCACAGCCTTCTGACAGCAGCTTTCAACTTGTCTAAGGAAGAGCTTGGCCATTTAGATGTGATGCAAATCTGTGTGTGTGTAAGGTGCAGGTGCAAGCTCCTGACAAAGGTGTTCTCCAGTTTCAGTTTCTATCTGCCAGACACATTGGAAATGTTTTCCTCTGGCATTCGCACCAAGAGTCGCAGAATACTTAACCCAGGAGCTCTGAGAATGGAACGGCAAGAGGTGTTCCGCTTACGTCATAAACAGTGCTCCAGAGCGCTTAGCAACGGGCACAACGAAACGTGTCTGTGGGATAGTGACCATTCCCGCCTAGTGCTGGCAATGCACGAGCACTGCCAAAAGGCAAAGGAAGGCGCTTAGCATCCGGCTGTGCGCAAAGCTTTCAGACTGCCAGAGGACTGCAGCTGTGGTAAGCCTGCTTGCTCATTTGACGTTAGATGTCGCCTGCAAGAACTTCACCTGCATCTGGTTTATGCTGCTACTTGTTGTTAGGCGACAACAAGGGCACAAGTCGCAAATGCTTTTTCCTGCCTCATTTTGCTAGACCACGCTCTTCTGTGGCTCTTTAGTTCTTGCCAAACTCCTATGTGCGTGCTTCTGCTTCCATCTGACAAGGAGCACAACCTTCTGACAGCAGCTTTCAACTTGTCTAAGGAAGAGCTTGGCCATTTAGATGTGATGCAAATCTGTGTGTGTGTAAGGTGCAGGTGCAAGCTCCTGACAAAGGTGTTCTCCAGTTTCAGTTTCTATCTGCCAGACACATTGGAAATGTTTTCCTCTGGCATTCGCACCAAGAGTCGCAGAATACTTAACCCAGGAGCTCTGAGAATGAAACGGCAAGAGGTGTTCCGCTTACGTCATAAACAGTGCTCCAGAGCGCTTAGCAACGGGCACAACGAAACGTGTCTGTGGGATAGTGACCATTCCCGCCTAGTGCTGGCAATTCACGAGCACTGCCAAAAGGCAAAGGAAGGCGCTTAGCATCAGGCTGTGCGCAAAGCTTTCAGACTGCCAGAGGACTGCAGCTGTGGTAAGCCCGCTTGCTCATTTGATGTTAGATGTCGCCTGCAAGAACTTCACCCCCATCTGGTTTATGCTGCTACTTGTTGTTAGGCGACAACAAGGGAACATGTAGCAAATGCTTTTTCCTGCCTCATTTTGCTAGACCACGCTCTTCTGTGGCTCTTTAGTTCTTGCCAAACTGTTATGTGCGTGCTGCTGCTTCCATCTGACAAGGAGCACAGCCTTCTGACAGCAGCTTTCAACTTGTCTAAGGAAGAGCTTGGCCATTTAGATGTGATGCAAATCTGTGTGTGTGTAAGGTGCAGGTGCAAGCTCCTGACAAAGGTGTTCTCCAGTTTCAGTTTCTATCTGCCAGACACATTGGAAATGCTTTCCTCTGGCATTCACGCCAAGAGTCGCAGATTGCTTAACCCAGGAGCTCTGAGAATGGAACGGCAAGAGGTGCTCCGCTTACGTCATAAACAGTGCTCCAGAGCGCTTAGCAACGGGCACAACGAAACAGTGTGCGGGATAGTGACCATTCCCGCCTAGTGCTGGCAATGCACGAGCACTGCCAAAAGGCAAAGGAAGGCGCTTAGCATCCGGCTTGTGCGCAAAGCTTTCAGACTGCCAGAGGACTGTAGCTGTGGTAAGCCCGCTTGCTCATTTGACGTTAGATGTTGCCTGCAAGAACTTCACCCCCATCTGGTTTATGCTGCTACTTGTTGTTAGGCGACAAGAAGGGCACAAGTCGCAAATGCTTTTTCCTGCCTCATTTTGCTAGACCACGCTCTTCTGTGGCTCTTTAGTTCTTGCCAAACTGTTATGTGCGTGCTGCTGCTTCCATCTGACAAGGAGCACAGCCTTCTGACAGCAGCTTTCAACTTGTCTAAGGAAGAGCTTGGCCATTTAGATGTGATGCAAATCTGTGTGTGTGTAAGGTGCAGGTGCAAGCTCCTGACAAAGGTGTTCTCCAGTTTCAGTTTCTATCTGCCAGACACATTGGAAATGTTTTCCTCTGGCATTCGCACCAAGAGTCGCAGAATACTTTACTGAGGAGCTCTGAGAATGGAATGGCAAGAGGTGTTCAGCTTACGTCATAAACAGTGCTCCAGAGCGCTTAGCAACGGGCACAACGAAACGTGTCTGTGGGATAGTAACCATTCCCGCCTAGTGCTGGCAATTCACGAGCACTGCCAAAAGGCAAAGGAAGGCGCTTAGCATCCGGCTGTGCGCAAAGCTTTCAGACTGCCAGAGGACTGTAGCTGTGGTAAGCCCGCTTGCTCATTTGACGTTAGATGTCTCCTGCAAGAACTTGATGCCGAATTTTGCCCCAACAGGCGATAAATAACTGTCTAAGAGACGCAGTTTAAGTCAGATAGACAGGAGGTATTTTATTAGCAACGTGCACGTTGGGGAAATCTCTAAAGGGAGTTTTCCAAAGTCTTACAACAAAAGCATGCCTTTTATACAGTTTAGGTTTGGAATTACATCATATCAATGCATATTCATATGGGGCGTGCCGTAGGCGGGGCGTGGGCGGAAACTTCTATTTTGAGGATCTTTTCGGGGGTCGTTCCGGTCGGCCTTCATCGTGGGCGAGGGTCTCCGAGGAGTCTTCCTCCTTAAACTTTTGAACTTCTTTCCAAATTTGGTCCTTTCCCGGTGTAGTTGGCCGAGTTCCCAACCTCCTAGGGCCAACTTATCATATTGACATTAGGCATGCTTTAGCTTCGGCTTAAATTACGCTTAGTCCGGTGATTTTTTTATCCTTCTCTTTCCCTCCTGTCGTTGTGTTTATTACTTCCAGATGTTCCCTTCATATTCTATGTTTTAACCCATTATTTCTCGAAGGCTATCTATTTTATGGCTTCATTCCCCCCTTTTCTTATGACTTACGAATTCTTTCGTCAAGGTCTGATCCTAAGAGTGCTGATGTCTAATCCTAAGAGCGCTGATGCGCTCGTACCATAGCCCAAACCATTTGGGTCCTTTTCATTATGATCCTTAGCTTCCACCACATAAAAATATTTGTAAAAGTTAAAACCAACAAGGCTCCAACTACCAATATCATTGGGGGCACCAGGTAATTGAAAACCTGTGTGGCTGTTGGGGAAAATCCTGTGAAGATATCTCACCAATGATGCTGGCCTACTTGTTCTACTTCGGTGAGGACATTCTTTATTCTTTCTGAATCATGTTCTACCTGCCATACCATCCGTGTAGTTGTTTGATTCACTCTTTGCACCAATTCCTTTACTTTAGGGTGTGCGAGCATTGCTTTGAGAATTTTGACATCCATCCCTATTTGCAATTCTGGTATTTCTCGATACAGGTTAAAATCTGTGTTAATTAGCTGTTGAGTAGTTATTGGGACAGTATAATGAAAATCGCAACCCACTATTTTGGTAAAGTTGCATACACAAAAGTTAGTATTGTTAGTTTCCTCTTGGCAATTATCTATAGTGACATTGTCACAGGCTGTCCGTACGCAAGCACACCCATTCCCTATATAGTAAACTTGTGACTGTGTTCGATTACGCAAAAGCACTTCAAAGGTGCACACTCTATTCTCAGCATCTAAGCATAAATCTTCTGCCTCTACTACAGCGTTTTCGCAAACATAACCTAGCTGTCCTCTAGGAATACATGCTTCTGTGCTAACCGATTGCCACTTATTTTTGATATAATCATAACTGGCCCAAACATTGTTTGCATTCCGCTGGTGGAGTGGTTTCTTGGGGCAAGTCTTTGGGGCTGTGATCCGGTTGGATCTTCCCGGAAATCACTCCACCGACATGAAATTGGGCCCTTTTGCTGCCTCCAAATAGTGGGCTTACCCATTTTTACCGGACTAAAGGTAATTAAGTTATGTTCGGATGCTGACTTCCCCAAGGATCGAATTGTCAATACTAGCTGCTTTGTTCTTCCTTCTACTGAGTCAAGCTCTCGACACCCAATTTGGATTTGGTCTCCCTTGTATGCTACCATGGAAGATTGATGCCATAATTTACTTGCGTATGGCTGATTGTTACGTAGGGCATATACCTCGAAATAGGGTCCCTTCGCTTCCCATTCCGGGTGGATACACTGGTGTGCGTGAGACCATGGATCTATCGGGTCAGAGTCTCGGGGAAGAACTATACTTATCGAGAGTCCAATGATCAGGGTTGAAAGGGCTTGAGGTGAAGTCAAGGTCATGATGTCCGTTCCTCTTGTTTACTCTCTGGAGCTTTCTTGACCCGCGAGTAATGAATCCACGTAGGTCGCTCCTTGATCCGGACCGCGGTGAAGGTAGTCAGCAGCACTTGGAAAGGTCCTTCCCACTTCTCTTGTAGGGGTTTTCCTAAAAGATTCTTAACATACACCCAATCACCGGGGTTAAACGGATGCAATTTACAATCAGGTTGTTTAGGTTGGTGCTCTATTACCACGGTAGCATTCTTATCCAATTGTTTCCCCACTGTAATTACATAATCATAAATGTACTGGTTACCGATTTGGCCTATGGCATCCCGTTTACAACTTGCATAGCATAAGGTCTACCATACAGGATTTCGAATGGGCTTAGCTTCTCTTTTGACCTTGGTTTGACTCTCAGCCTCAGCAGAGCAATAGGCAAGGCTTGATACCATAATGCTTTGCTTATTGCTCTCACCACTTTCGCACAGAAGTGTGTACCCCTATCCGAGGAAATACTCTTCGGTACCCCAAACCGCGGAATGATTTCATTCAACAGTATTTCGGTCACTTCTCTTTTCTTGTTTGTCCTGCAAGGGAATGCTTCAGGCCACCCAGAAAATGTATCAGTTAATACCAACAAATATCGGAGCCCCCCCTTTTCTTGGGAGCTCAGAAAAATCAATTTGCCATACTTCACCTGGGAATTTACCTCGACTTATGGCTCCTTGGTGTATCTTGGTTCTCGTATTCGGGTTATTTCTCAGGCACCGTTCGCACTGGGATGTTACGTGCTTTATAGTAGTAAATAATTTCGGTCCTGCTATCCTGGTTTGCAAATATTGGTAAAGCGGATCCAAACCCCAATGGGCCTTCTCATGTTCTGCTTTTACAAACTGCCACATCACATTTCCTGGTACTACTAACTGTCCTGTTTCCAATTGACCCTAACCATTTTCTAATATTTTGCCCTTATTTCTTTGAATCCATTTATGGTCTGATTCCTGGTAATCTGGCTTGATACTGATATCCAGGTCTCCTGGTATTAGGGCCATTATTCCCACTTCCCTAGACTTTGTGGCAGCCAATTTGGCCTCTGTATCTGCCTTTCTATTTCCTATTTCTGGAATAGTATTGCCTTTCAGATGTCCCTTACAATGCATTATGGCCACTTGAGCTGGGAGTTGGACCGCCTCTAGCAATCGCAGAACCTCTTCTGCATGTTTGACTGTTTTTCCTTGTGTAGTCAACAGTCCTCTTTCTTTCCAGATGGCCCCATGAGCATGTACAACAGAAAAGGCATATTTAGAGTCTGTCCATATATTGATTTGCATATTCTCTGCCAATTCCAGAGCTCGAGTCAGAGCTATCAGTTCTGCCTTCTGGGCTGAAGTTCCTGTGGGTAAGGGGTTCGACTCAATTACCCTTTCTGTAGTAGTGACCGCATAACCAGCCATTCTTACTCCTTGCTTCACGAAGCTGCTGCCATCTGAGAACCAGTTGTCCGCATCTTCGAACGGCTCTTCTTTGAGGTCCGGGCGACTGGAATAGACAGCTTCAATTGTCTCCAGGTAGTCGTGTTCGATGGGTTCTGCCGGGGCTCTTCCTTCTAGAAATGAAGCTGGGTTCACAATGTTAGTTACCTGAATGGTTACGTCATCTGATTCAGCCAGAACGGCCTGGTATTTTAGGAATCTGGAAGGCGACAACCAATGGTTGCCTTTCTGTTCCAGCACAGCTGACACGGTGTGGGATACTAGTACAGTCACCTTTTGGCCCAGCGTGAGCTTCCTGGCCTCTTCTATGTTAATTATCACTGCGGCCACTGCCCTCAGACAGCCTGGCCATCCTTTGCTTACTTCATCCAATCGCTTAGAGAAGTAGGCCACAGCTCTCTTGTGCGGTCCCAGCTGCTGTGCTAGGACTCCTAAGGCCATCCCTTGTCGTTCGTGGGAGAACAGCCAGAATGGTTTTGATACGTCTGGGAGACCTAAGGCTGGTGCTCTCATTAGTTCTATCTTCAGCTTCTTGAAGGCTTCTTCTGCCTCGGGAGTCCAAACTAGGATGCTCTTAGCCTCCTTCAACAAATCATACAGTGGTTTAGCGAGTATCCCGTACTGGTAGATCCATAACCGACACCAACCTGTCATCCCCAAAAAGGCGCGCAGATCTCTCACCGTCTCTGGTTTGGGCATCTGGCAGATGGCCTCTTTCCTAGCTGCTCACAGGGACCGCTGTCCTCTGGAGACTTCGTATCCCAGGTACACCACTTGTGTCTGTACCAGCTGTGCTTTCTGTCGAGAGACTCGATATCCATTTAAACCCAGGAAATTCAGCAAGGAAATGGTCCATTCAATGCATTCTTCCTCTGTCGCTGTTGCTATTAGGAGGTCGTCTACGTACTGCAGAAGGGTGCCATCTCCCAGCGGCCTTTCCCACTGTTCTAGTTCCTTGGCTAACTGATTCCCAAAAATCGTAGGGGAATTGCACCACCCTTGGGGCAACACTGTCCAGGTGAGTTGGGTCTTTCTTCCACTATCTACAGATTCCCACTCAAAGGCAAAAATCCTTTGACTCTCGAGAGCTAAGGGGAGGCAAAAGAACGCGTCTTTTAAATCTAATACGGTGAACCAGGCCAAATTCTCCTTCAGTCTGGTCAAAAGCGTGTATGGGTTAGCAACTACCGGATGCAATGCCTTAGTTATTTCATTTACTGCTCTCAGATCCTGGACTAACCTATAGGTTCCATTAGGTTTCTTGACTGGCAGGATTGGTGTATTAAAATCTGATTCGCATTCTACCAATAACCCCAGTTCCATAAACCTTCTGATTGTGGGCTCAATCCCTTTCCTATCTTCTATCCTCAGAGGGTATTGTTTCTTTCTCACCGGTTTTGTCCCAGCTTTAAGTTCAACGACAATCGGTGCTGCTTGTTTTGATTTTCCAGGTATATCAGTAGCCCACACCAATGGGTACATCTTGCTCAGGATTTGCTCGAAATTGTGGCTTTCAGGTTTAGGCTCCACACAACTGATCGTTAGGCTTAGAGCTGTAATCAGTTGTTCTTCATTTACTTGAAACTCCAATTGGTCTTTGTTAAACTTTATTACAGCCCCCAAGTTCTCCAATAAGTCTCTCCCTAGTAGGGGTTTTGGTGAATTTGGTAAATACAGGAACTGATGAATTCCCATTTGTTTCCCAATTTTGTATTTAATGGGTTTCAAAAAGTAAGCCTTTTCTGGTTGGCCTGTTGCTCCCACAACTTGTACAAATTCATCACTTTTAGGTACAAGTTCTTGATTTAAAACCGAAAAGGTTGCTCCCGTATCAATCAAAAAGTCTAATTCCTTTTTACCCTCCCCTAGCTCTATACTGCACTAGCCGTTGATAGTGTTCCGCGTTGCCCGGGTCCCACTCTGGTTTACTGCTGGGAAAATTATCTTCTAGTCTCCCCGATAATAGTTGGGCATGTCGCCTCCCCGTTTCCAATACGAGTTCCCTTTCCGTATCTGTCAACTCTGACAACATCACTTCTATATCCTCCCAATCAATATCTAAGTTCTTTGCCATTAGTTCAAACCTCTTTGCTACTCCCTCTGGATTCCTCCTGAAGTTCCTTGCCTCATCCCTCCAATTGTTCAAATCACTCGTCGAGAATGGCACCTTTACTCTAGTCTTTTCCCCTACTATTGGCATAACTTGTCGGAGAGGAGCTATCGTGCGATTCCCTTTCTCCCCTTGCTTTGCTTCCCCCCGTGCCACAGATCTGGTGTAATACGAGTGACTGGTCCCCTCCCCGGGATTTTCTTCCTGTGCCTCAATGCTTTCCCTATTCTTTCTCTTCTCTTTCTTCTTTCCCCCTTCTTGCTCTTCATTTTCCTCTCCTATCTCTATCACACAATCCATCCGATTCTCATCCTGCGTCTGTCGCCTCTTTTGTATCTGCCAGCTCTTATCCTGTCCCGGGCTGCGGTTCCTCTCATCCTCTGCTCCCCCTCCACTTCTCTTATCCTCTATCTGAATTACTATGTTCAGTTTCTGTGAGTTACTCTCTGCCTCCCTTTCGCATGCCTCATTATCATTCTTCTTGCTGTATCTCAATTTAGGGACGTCGCCTCCCGGTGAATTGCTTTTATCCCCAGTCCTTGGTGCACTGGTTTCCATTCTACAGACGCCTCCATCTCTGGAGGTGTTGCTATCTCCATATGGACTGAGCTCGGGTATGCTACGTGCCTCCCTTCGGCTCTCTGCTTCTGACCCACTGCCTTCCTCCCCCTCAACCTCCAGTGTGGGTGGGCTGTCAGCATTCATGTAGCTCCCTGACCCCTGTGGACTATCTAGTCTCTGAGGGCTGTTTTTTCTCCCGTCAATCTCTGATTTTAATGGGCTGCCCTCCTTCCAACCCCGGACTCCCTCCCAGGTCCTTCCAATGCTTTAGGATGCACCCTAAGGGGGTTTTCATATTTACGTCCTTACTCTGTTGACCTCCCATGACTATCCCCTGTATCTGCGTTTTCTGTTAACCGAAACAGTCCCTCTCTCGCAACCACGATATGCTGATATATTTTAACACTTCATGCACACAATCTCAATCGCTTCGTCCGTTTCCGACCTGGCTTCTCGCGAAAAACAGGAAATGCGGAGCAGGACTCCCTCTCGCTTCGCAGCTACGCTGCGTCTCACTCACCCTCACATACAACACACACTTATAAAATAAAATTGTTTTACCAGGTTTGGTCACAAAAAAGTCGCCCTCAAACTGTGAAGTACCGGCTTCCCAAATTCAAGGCACGTAGACAGCACAATGCGCGTTTCAATCTATTACATACAGAGTGACAAGATGTCTCCTATAAAACTTTGCAACAAACACATAAAACGAACACACAAAACACATACAAACACCAATGGTACCAAAACCTATGATGTCCGAGATATCGAACACAAATGGTACCAATTAGGGACAAACACCAATAGTACCAAAACCTATGATGTCCGAGATATCGAACACAAATGGTACCAATTAGGGACAAACACCAATAGTACCAAAACCTATGATGTCCGAGATATCGAACACAAATGGTACCAATTAGGGATTTTTACCAGGGCGTCCCCTGGTTTACCCTTCGGTGGTCACGTCTGACCCCCGTGTCCCAATAAAGCGCTTTAAACCAAAACCAATAAACAATTAAAAATACCTCTTAATTGGAGCAGGAGATGCAGGGAATCCTTCCTCTGCCGAAGAGCGCTGGTCCGGGAGGGGAGTCTCTTCTGACAAAAATCCGTCAGGGGCCCCAGAGGGTCCCGGCCCCGGACCGGCTCTTCGGAGGGAACCCCTCAAAGTCTGAGTCTCCTGTTTCGTCCCATCTGGGTCGCCAGAACTGATGCCGAATTTTGCCCCAACAGGCGATAAATAACTGTCTAAGAGACGCAGTTTAAGTCAGATAGACAGGAGGTATTTTATTAGCAACGTGCACGTTGGGGAAATCTCTAAAGGGAGTTTTCCAAAGTCTTACAACAAAAGCATGCCTTTTATACAGTTTAGGTTTGGAATTACATCATATCAATGCATATTCATATGGGGCGTGCCGTAGGCGGGGCGTGGGCGGAAACTTCTATTTTGAGGATCTTTTCGGGGGTCGTTCCGGTCGGCCTTCATCGTGGGCGAGGGTCTCCGAGGAGTCTTCCTCCTTAAACTTTTGAACTTCTTTCCAAATTTGGTCCTTTCCCGGTGTAGTTGGCCGAGTTCCCAACCTCCTAGGGCCAACTTATCATATTGACATTAGGCATGCTTTAGCTTCGGCTTAAATTACGCTTAGTCCGGTGATTTTTTATCCTTCTCTTTCCCTCCTGTCGTTGTGTTTATTACTTCCAGATGTTCCCTTCATATTCTATGTTTTAACCCATTATTTCTCGAAGGCTATCTATTTTATGGCTTCAAACTCCACCCGCATCTGGTTTATGCTGCTACCTGTTGTTAGGCGACAAGAAGGGCACAAGTCGCGAATGCTTTTTCCTGCCTCATTTTGCTAGACCACGCTCTTCTGTGGCTCTTTAGTTCTTGCCAAACTGTTATGTGCGTGCTGCTGCTTCCATCTGACAAGGAGCACAGCCTTCTGACACCAGCTTTCAACTTGTCTAAGGAAGAGCTTGGCCATTTAGATGTGATGCAAATCTGTGTGTGTGTAAAGTGCAGGTGCAAGCTCCTGACAAAGGTGTTCTCCAGTTTCACTTTCTATCTGCCAGACACATTGGAAATGTTTTCCTCCGGCATTCACGCCAAGAGTCGCAGATTGCTTAACCCAGGAGCTCTGAGAATGGAACGGCAAGAGGTGCTCCGCTTACGTCATAAACAGTGCTCCAGAGCGCTTAGCAACGGGCACAACGAAACGTGTCTGTGGGATAGTGACCATTCCCGCCTAGTGCTGGCAATGCACGAGCACTGCCAAAAGGCAAAGGAAGGCGCTTAGCATCCGGCTGTGCGCAAAGCTTTCAGACTGCCAGAGGACTGCAGCTGTGGTAAGCCCGCTTGCTCATTTGACGTTAGATGTCGCCTGCAAGAACTCCACCCGCATCTGGTTTATGCTGCTACCTGTTGTTAGGCGACAAGAAGGGCAAGAGTCGCGAATGCTTTTTCCTGCCTCATTTTGCTAGACCACGCTCTTCTGTGGCTCTTTAGTTCTTGCCAAACTGTTATGTGCGTGCTGCTGCTTCCATCTGACAAGGAGCACAGCCTTCTGACAGCAGCTTTCAACTTGTCTAAGGAAGAGCTTGGCCATTTAGATGTGATGCAAATCTGTGTGTGTGTAAAGTGCAGGTGCAAGCTCCTGACAAAGGTGTTCTCCAGTTTCAGTTTCTATCTGCCAGACACATTGGAAATGCTTTCCTCTGGCATTCACGCCAAGAGTCGCAGATTGCTTAACCCAGGAGCTCTGAGAATGGAACGGCAAGAGGTGCTCCGCTTACGTCATAAACAGTGCTCCAGAGCGCTTAGCAACGGCCACAACGAAACAGTGTGCGGGATAGTGACCATTCCCGCCTAGTGCTGGCAATGCACGAGCACTGCCAAAAGGCAAAGGAAGGCGCTTAGCATCCGGCTTGTGCGCAAAGCTTTCAGACTGCCAGAGGACCGCAGCTGTGGTAAGCCCGCTTGCTCATTTGACGTTAGATGTCGCCTGCAAGAACTTCACCCGCATCTGGTTTATGCTGCTACCTGTTGTTAGGCGACAACAAGAGCACATGTAACAAATGCTTTTTCATGACCCGTTTTGCTAGACCACGCTCTTTTGTGGCTCTGTAGTGCTTGCCAAACTGCTATGTGCGTGCTGCTGCTTCCATCTGACAAGGAGCACAGCCTTCTGACAGCAGCTTTCAACTTGTCTAAGGAAGAGCTTGGCCATTTAGATGTGATGCAAATCTGTGTGTGTGTAAGGTGCAGGTGCAAGCTCCTGACAAAGGTGTTCTCCAGTTTCAGTTTCTATCTGCCAGACACATTGGAAATGTTTTCCTCTGGCATTCGCACCAAGAGTCGCAGAATACTTAACCCAGGAGCTCTGAGAATGGAACGGCAAGAGGTGTTCCGCTTACGTCATAAACAGTGCTCCAGAGCGCTTAGCAACGGGCACAACGAAACGTGTCTGTGGGATAGTGACCATTCCCGCCTAGTGCTGGCAATGCACGAGCACTGCCAAAAGGCAAAGGAAGGCGCTTAGCATCCGGCTGTGCGCAAAGCTTTCAGACTGCCAGAGGACTGCAGCTGTGGTAAGCCTGCTTGCTCATTTGATGTTAGATGTCGCCTGCAAGAACTTCACCCCCATCTGGTTTATGCTGCTACTTGTTAGGCGACAAGAAGGGCACAAGTCGCAAATGCTTTTTCCTGCCTCATTTTGCTAGACCACGCTCTTCTGTGGCTCTTTAGTTCTTGCCAAACTGTTATGTGCGTGCTGCTGCTTCCATCTGACAAGGAGCGCAGCCTTCTGACAGCAGCTTTCAACTTGTCTAAGGAAGAGCTTGGCCATTTAGATGTGATGCAAATCTGTGTGTGTGTAAAGTGCAGGTGCAAGCTCCTGACAAAGGTGTTCTCCAGTTTCAGTTTCTATCTGCCAGACACATTGGAAATGCTTTCCTCTGGCATTCACGCCAAGAGTCGCAGATTGCTTAACCCAGGAGCTCTGAGAATGGAACGGCAAGAGGTGCTCCGCTTATGTCATAAACAGTGCTCCAGAGCGCTTAGCAACGGGCACAACGAAACAGTGTGCGGGATAGTGACCATTCCCGCCTAGTGCTGGCAATGCACGAGCACTGCCAAAAGGCAAAGGAAGGCGCTTAGCATCCGGCTTGGGCGCAAAGCTTTCAGACTGGCAGAGGACCGCAGCTGTGGTAAGCCCGCTTGCTCATTTGACGTTAGATGTCGCCTGCAAGAACTTCACCCGCATCTGGTTTATGCTGCTACCTGTTGTTAGGCGACAACAAGAGCACATGTAACAAATGCTTTTTCATGACCCGTTTTGCTAGACCACGCTCTTTTGTGGCTCTGTAGTGCTTGCCAAACTGCTATGTGCGTGCTGCTGCTTCCATCTGACAAGGAGCACAACCTTCTGACAGCAGCTTTCAACTTGTCTAAGGAAGAGCTTGGCCATTTAGATGTGATGCAAATCTGTGTGTGTGTAAGGTGCAGGTGCAAGCTCCTGACAAAGGTGTTCTCCAGTTTCAGTTTCTATCTGCCAGACACATTGGAAATGTTTTCCTCTGGCATTCGCACCAAGAGTCGCAGAATACTTAACCCAGGAGCTCTGAGAATGGAACGGCAAGAGGTGTTCCGCTTACGTCATAAACAGTGCTCCAGAGCGCTTAGCAACGGGCACAACGAAACGTGTCTGTGGGATAGTGACCATTCCCGCCTAGTGCTGGCAATGCACGAGCAATGCCAAAAGGCAAAGGAAGGCGCTTAGCATCCGGCTGTGCGCAAAGCTTTCAGACTGCCAGAGGACTGCAGCTGTGGTAAGCCTGCTTGCTCATTTGATGTTAGATGTCGCCTGCAAGAACTTCACCGCCATCTGGTTTATGCTGCTACTTGTTGTTAGGCGACAAGAAGGGCACAAGTCGCAAATGCTTTTTCCTGCCTCATTTTGCTAGACCACGCTCTTCTGTGGCTCTTTAGTTCTTGCCAAACTGTTATGTGCGTGCTGCTGCTTCCATCTGACAAGGAGCACAGCCTTCTGACAGCAGCTTTCAACTTGTCTAAGGAAGAGCTTGGCCATTTAGATGTGATGCAAATCTGTGTGTGTGGAAGGTGCAGGTGCAAGCTCCTGACAAAGGTGTTCTCCAGTTTCAGTTTCTATCTGCCAGACACATTGGAAATGTTTTCCTCTGGCATTCGCACCAAGAGTCGCAGAATACTTTACTGAGGAGCTCTGAGAATGGAACGGCAAGAGGTGTTCAGCTTACGTCATAAACAGTGCTCCAGAGCGCTTAGCAACGGGCACAACGAAACGTGTCTGTGGGATAGTGACCATTCCCGCCTAGTGCTGGCAATGCACGAGCACTGCCAAAAGGCAAAGGAAGGCGCTTAGCATCCGGCTTGTGTGCAAAGCTTTCAGACTGCCAGAGGACTGCAGCTGTGGTAAGCACGCTTGCTCATTTGACGTTAGATGTCGCCTGCAAGAACTTCACCTGCATCTGGTTTATGCTGCTACCTGTTGTTAGGCGACAACAAGAGCACATGTCGCAAATGCTTTTTCCTGACCCGTTTTGCTAGACCACGCTCTTTTGTGGCTCTTTAATGCTTGCCAAACTGCTATGTGCATGTTGCTGCTTCCATCTGACAAGGAGCACAGCCGTCTGACAGCAGCTTTCAACTTGTCTAAGGAAGAGCTTGGCCATTTAGGTGTGATGCAAATCTGTGTGTGTGTAAGGTGCAGGTGCAAGCTCCTGACAAAGGTGTTCTCCAGTTTCAGTTTCTATCTGCCAGACACATTGGAAATGTTTTCCTCTGGCATTCGCACCAAGAGTCGCAGAATACTTAACCCAGGAGCTCTGAGAATGAAACGGCAAGAGGTGTTCCGCTTACGTCATAAACAGTGCTCCAGAGCGCTTAGCAACGGGCACAACGAAACGTGTCTGTGGGATAGTGACCATTCCCGCCTAGTGCTGGCAATTCACGAGCACTGCCAAAAGGCAAAGGAAGGCGCTTAGCATCCGGCTGTGCGCAAAGCTTTCAGACTGCCAGAGGACTGCAGCTGCGGTAAGCCTGCTTGCTCATTTGACGTTTGATGTCGCCTGCAAGAACTTCACCCCCATCTGGTTTATGCTGCTACTTGTTGTTAGGCGACAAGAAGGGCACAAGTCGCAAATGCTTTTTCCTGCCTCATATTGCTAGACCACGCTCTTCTGTGGCTCTTTAGTTCTTGCCAAACTGTTATGTGCGTGCTGCTGCTTCCATCTGACAAGGAGCACAGCCTTCTGACAGCAGCTTTCAACTTGTCTAAGGAAGAGCTTGGCCATTTAGATGTGATGCAAATCTGTGTGTGTGTAAGGTGCAGGTGCAAGCTCCTGACAAAGGTGTTCTCCAGTTTCAGTTTCTATCTGCCAGACACATTGGAAATGTTTTCCTCTGGCATTCGCACCAAGAGTCGCAGAATACTTAACCCAGGAGCTCTGAGAATGGAACGGCAAGAGGTGTTCCGCTTACGTCATAAACAGTGCTCCAGTGCGCTTAGCAACGGGCACAACGAAACGTGTCTGTGGGATAGTGACCATTCCCGCCTAGTGCTGGCAATGCACGAGCAATGCCAAAAGGCAAAGGAAGGCGCTTAGCATCCGGCTTGTGTGCAAAGCTTTCAGACTGCCAGAGGACTGCAGCTGTGGTAAGCACGCTTGCTCATTTGACGTTAGATGTCGCCTGCAAGAACTCCACCCGCATCTGGTTTATGCTGCTACCTGTTGTTAGGCGACAAGAGGGGCACAAGTCGCAAATGCTTTTTCCTGCCTCATTTTGCTAGACCACGCTCTTCTGTGGCTCTTTAGTTCTTGCCAAACTCCTATGTGCGTGCTGTTGCTTCCATCTGACAAGGAGCACAACCTTCTGACAGCAGCTTTCAACTTGTCTAAGGAAGAGCTTGGCCATTTAGATGTGATGCAAATCTGTGTGTGTGTAAGGTGCAGGTTCAAGCTCCTGACAAAGGTGTTCTCCAGTTTCAGTTTCTATCTGCCAGACACATTGGAAATGTTTTCCTCTGGCATTCGCACCAAGAGTCGCAGAATACTTAACCCAGGAGCTCTGAGAATGGAACGGCAAGAGGTGTTCAGCTTACGTCATAAACAGTGCTCCAGAGCGCTTAGCAACGGGCACAACGAAACGTGTCTGTGGGATAGTGACCATTCCCGCCTAGTGCTGGCAATTCACGAGCACTGCCAAAAGGCAAAGGAAGGCGCTTAGCATCCGGCTGTGCGCAAAGCTTTCAGACTGCCAGAGGACTGTAGCTGTGGTAAGCCCGCTTGCTCATTTGACGTTAGATGTCGCCTGCAAGAACTCCACCCGCATCTGGTTTATGCTGCTACCTGTTGTTAGGCGACAAGAAGGGCACAAGTCGCTAATGCTTTTTCCTGCCTCATTTTGCTAGACCACGCTCTTCTGTGGCTCTTTAGTTCTTGCCAAACTGTTATGTGCGTGCTGCTGCTTCCATCTGACAAGGAGCACAGCCTTCTGACAGCAGCTTTCAACTTGTCTAAGGAAGAGCTTGGCCATTTAGATGTGATGCAAATCTGTGTGTGTGTAAGGTGCAGGTGCAAGCTCCTGACAAAGGTGTTCTCCAGTTTCACTTTCTATCTGCCAGACACATTGGAAATGTTTTCCTCCGGCATTCACGCCAAGAGTCGCAGATTGCTTAACCCAGGAGCTCTGAGAATGGAACGGCAAGAGGTGCTCCGCTTACGTCATAAACAGTGCTCCAGAGCGCTTAGCAACGGCCACAACGAAACAGTGTGCGGGATAGTGACCATTCCCGCCTAGTGCTGGCAATGCACGAGCACTGCCAAAAGGCAAAGGAAGGCGCTTAGCATCCGGCTTGTGCGCAAAGCTTTCAGACTGCCAGAGGACCGCAGCTGTGGTAAGCCCGCTTGCTCATTTGACGTTAGATGTCGCCTGCAAGAACTTCACCCGCATCTGGTTTATGCTGCTACCTGTTGTTAGGCGACAACAAGAGCACATGAAACAAATGCTTTTTCATGACCCGTTTTGCTAGACCACGCTCTTTTGTGGCTCTGTAGTGCTTGCCAAACTGCTATGTGCGTGCTGCTGCTTCCATCTGACAAGGAGCACAGCCTTCTGACAGCAGCTTTCAACTTGTCTAAGGAAGAGCTTGGCCATTTAGATGTGATGCAAATCTGTGTGTGTGTAAGGTGCAGGTGCAAGCTCCTGACAAAGGTGTTCTCCAGTTTCAGTTTCTATCTGCCAGACACATTGGAAATGTTTTCCTCTGGCATTCGCACCAAGAGTCGCAGAATACTTTACTGAGGAGCTCTGAGAATGGAACGGCAAGAGGTGTTCCGCTTACGTCATAAACAGTGCTCCAGAGCGCTTAGCAACGGCCACAACGAAACGTGTCTGTGGGATAGTGACCATTCCCGCCTAGTGCTGGCAATGCACGAGCACTGCCAAAAGGCAAAGGAAGGCGCTTAGCATCCGGCTTGTGCGCAAAGCTTTCAGACTGCCAGAGGACTGCAGCTGTGGTAAGCCCGCTTGCTCATTTGACGTTAGGAGGCGCCTGCAAGAACTTCACCTGCATCTGGTTTATGCTGCTACCTGTTGTTAGGCGACAACAAGAGCACATGTAGCAAATGCTTTTTCCTGACCTGTTTTGCTAGACCACGCTCTTTTGTGGCTCTTTAATGCTTGCCAAACTGCTATGTGCATGTTGCTGCTTCCATCTGACAAGGAGCACAGCCGTCTGACAGCAGCTTTCAACTTGCCTAAGAAAGAGCTTGGCCATTTAGGTGTGATGCAAATCTGTGTGTGTTTAAAGTGCAGGTGCAAGCTTCTGACAAAGGTTTTCTCCAGGTTCAGTTTCTCCCTGTCAGACACATTGGAAATGTTTTCCTCTGGCATTCGCAGCAAGAGTCGCAGATTGCTTAACCTAGGAGCTCTGAGAATGGAACGGCAAGAGGTGCTCCGCTTACGTCATAAACAGTGCTCCAGAGCGCTTAGCAACGGGCACAACGAAACCTGTCTGTGGGATAGTGACCATTCCCGCCTAGTGCTGGCAATGCACGAGCACTGCCAAAAGGCAAAGGAAGGCGCTTAGCATCCGGCTTGTGTGCAAAGCTTTCAGACTGCCAGAGGACTGCAGCTGTGGTAAGCCCGCTTGCTCATTTGACGTTAGATGTCGCCTGCAAGAACTTCACCCGCATCTGGTTTATGCTGCTACCTGTTGTTAGGCGACAAGAGGAGCACAAGTCGCAAATGCTTTTTCCTGCCTCATTTTGCTAGACCACGCTCTTCTGTGGCTCTTTAGTTCTTGCCAAACTCCTATGTGCGTGCTGTTGCTTCCATCTGACAAGGAGCACAACCTTCTGACAGCAGCTTTCCACTTGTCTAAGGAAGAGCTTGGCCATTTAGATGTGATGCAAATCTGTGTGTGTGTAAGGTGCAGGTGCAAGCTCCTGACAAAGGTGTTCTCCAGTTTCAGTTTCTATCTGCCAGACACATTGGAAATGTTTTCCTCTGGCATTCACACCAAGAGTCGCAGAATACTTAACCCAGGAGCTCTGAGAATGGAACGGCAAGAGGTGTTCCGCTTACGTCATAAACAGTGCTCCAGAGCGCTTAGCAACGGGCACAACGAAACGTGTCTGTGGGATAGTGACCATTCCCGCCTAGTGCTGGCAATGCACGAGCACTGCCAAAAGGCAAAGGAAGGCGCTTAGCATCCGGCTTGTGCGCAAAGCTTTCAGACTGCCAGAGGACTGCAGCTGTGGTAAGCCCGCTTGCTCATTTGACGTTAGGAGGCGCCTGCAAGAACTTCACCTGCATCTGGTTTATGCTGCTACCTGTTGTTAGGCGACAACAAGAGCACATGTAGCAAATGCTTTTTCCTGACCCGTTTTGTTAGACCACGCTCTTTTGTGGCTCTTTAATGCTTGCCAAACTGCTATGTGCATGTTGCTGCTTCCATCTGACAAGGAGCACAGCCGTCTGACAGCAGCTTTCAACTTGCCTAAGAAAGAGCTTGGCCATTTAGGTGTGATGCAAATCTGTGTGTGTTTAAAGTGCAGGTGCAAGCTTCTGACAAAGGTTTTCTCCAGGTTCAGTTTCTCCCTGTCAGACACATTGGAAATGTTTTCCTCTGGCATTCGCAGCAAGAGTCGCAGATTGCTTAACCCAGGAGCTCTGAGAATGGAACGGCAAGAGGTGTTCAGCTTACGTCATAAACAGTGCTCCAGAGCGCTTAGCAACGGGCACAACGAAACGTGTCTGTGGGATAGTGACCATTCCCGCCTAGTGCTGGCAATGCACGAGCACTGCCAAAAGGCAAAGGAAGGCGCTTAGCATCCAGCTGTGCGCAAAGCTTTCAGACTGCCAGAGGACTGCAGCTGTGGTAAGCCCGCTTGCTCATTTGATGTTAGATGTCGCCTGCAAGAACTTCACCCCCATCTGGTTTATGCTGCTACTTGTTGTTAGGCGACAACAAGGGCACAAGTCGCGAATGCTTTTTCCTGCCTCATTTTGCTAGACCACGCTCTTCTGTGGCTCTTTAGTTCTTGCCAAACTGTTATGTGCGTGCTGCTGCTTCCATCTGAAAAGGAGCACAGCCGTCTGACAGCAGCTTTCAACTTGCCTAAGAAAGAGCTTGGCCATTTAGATGTGATGCAAATCTGTGTGTGTGTAAGGTGCAGGTGCAAGCTCCTGACAAAGGTGTTCTCCAGTTTCAGTTTCTATCTGCCAGACACATTGGAAATGTTTTCCTCTGGCATTCGCACCAAGAGTCGCAGAATACTTAACCCAGGAGCTCTGAGAATGGAACGGCAAGAGGTGTTCCGCTTACGTCATAAACAGTGCTCCAGAGCGCTTAGCAACGGGCACAACGAAACGTGTCTGTGGGATAGTGACCATTCCCGCCTAGTGCTGGCAATGCACGAGCACTGCCAAAAGGCAAAGGAAGGCGCTTAGCATCCGGCTGTGCGCAAAGCTTTCAGACTGCCAGAGGACTGCAGCTGTGGTAAGCACGCTTGCTCATTTGACGTTAGATGTCGCCTGCAAGAACTCCACCCGCATCTGGTTTATGCTGCTACCTGTTGTTAGGCGACAAGAGGGGCACAAGTCGCAAATGCTTTTTCCTGCCTCATTTTGCTAGACCACGCTCTTCTGTGGCTCTTTAGTTCTTGCCAAACTCCTATGTGCGTGCTGTTGCTTCCATCTGACAAGGAGCACAACCTTCTGACAGCAGCTTTCAACTTGTCTAAGGAAGAGCTTGGCCATTTAGATGTGATGCAAATCTGTGTGTGTGTAAGGTGCAGGTGCAAGCTCCTGACAAAGGTGTTCTCCAGTTTCAGTTTCTATCTGCCAGACACATTGGAAATGTTTTCCTCTGGCATTCGCACCAAGAGTCGCAGAATACTTAACCCAGGAGCTCTGAGAATGGAACGGCAAGAGGTGTTCAGCTTACGTCATAAACAGTGCTCCAGAGCGCTTAGCAACGGGCACAACGAAACGTGTCTGTGGGATAGTGACCATTCCCGCCTAGTGCTGGCAATGCACGAGCACTGCCAAAAGGCAAAGGAAGGCGCTTAGCATCCGGCTTGTGCGCAAAGCTTTCAGACTGCCAGAGGACTGCAGCTGTGGTAAGCCCGCTTGCTCATTTGACGTTAGGAGGCGCCTGCAAGAACTTCACCTGCATCTGGTTTATGCTGCTACCTGTTGTTAGGCGACAACAAGAGCACATGTAGCAAATGCTTTTTCCTGACCCGTTTTGCTAGACCACGCTCTTTTGTGGCTCTTTAATGCTTGCCAAACTGCTATGTGCATGTTGCTGCTTCCATCTGACAAGGAGCACAGCCGTCTGACAGCAGCTTTCAACTTGCCTAAGAAAGAGCTTGGCCATTTAGGTGTGAGGCAAATCTGTGTGTGTATAAAGTGCAGGTGCAAGCTTCTGACAAAGGTTTTCTCCAGGTTCAGTTTCTCCCTGTCAGACACATTGGAAATGTTTTCCTCTGGCATTCGCAGCAAGAGTCGCAGATTGCTTAACCCAGGAGCTCTGAGAATGGAACGGCAAGAGGTGCTCCGCTTACGTCATAAACAGTGCTCCAGAGCGCTTAGCAACGGGCACAACGAAACGTGTCTGTGGGATAGTGACCATTCCCGCCTAGTGCTGGCAATGCACGAGCACTGCCAAAAGGCAAAGGAAGGCGCTTAGCATCCGGCTTGTGTGCAAAGCTTTCAGACTGCCAGAGGACTGCAGCTGTGGTAAGCCCGCTTGCTCATTTGATGTTAGATGTCGCCTGCAAGAACTCCACCTGCATCTGGTTTATGCTGCTACCTGTTGTTAAGCGACAAGAAGGGCACAAGTCGCAAATGCTTTTTCCTGCCTCATTTTGCTAGACCACGCTCTTCTGTGGCTCTTTAGTTCTTGCCAAACTCCTATGTGCGTGTTGTTGTTTCCATCTGACAAGGAGGACAACCTTCTGACAGCAGCTTTCAACTTGTCTAAGAAAGAGCTTGGCCATTTAGATGTGATGCAAATCTGTGTGTGTGTAAAGTGCAGGTGCAAGCTCCTGACAAAGGTGTTCTCCAGTTTCAGTTTCTATCTGCCAGACACATTGGAAATGTTTTCCTCTGGCATTCGCACCAAGAGTCGCAGAATACTTAACCCAGGAGCTCTGAGAATGGAACGGCAAGAGGTGCTCCGCTTACGTCATAAACAGTGCTCCAGAGCGCTTAGCAACGGCCACAACGAAACGTGTCTGTGGGATAGTGACCATTCCCGCCTAGTGCTGGCAATGCACGAGCACTGCCAAAAGGCAAAGGAAGGCGCTTAACATCCGGCTTGTGCGCAAAGCTTTCAGACTGCCAGAGGACTGCAGCTGTAGTAAGCCCGCTTGCTCATTTGACGTTAGAAGGCGCCTGCAAGAACTTCACCTGCATCTGGTTTATGCTGCTACCTGTTGTTAGGCGACAACAAGAGCACATGTAGCAAATGCTTTTTCCTGACCCGTTTTGCTAGACCACGCTCTTTTGTGGCTCTTTAATGCTTGCCAAACTGCTATGTGCATGTTGCTGCTTCCATCTGACAAGGAGCACAGCCGTCTGACAGCAGCTTTCAACTTGCCTAAGAAAGAGCTTGGCCATTTAGGTGTGAGGCAAATCTGTGTGTGTTTAAAGTGCAGGTGCAAGCTTCTGACAAAGGTTTTCTCCAGGTTCAGTTTCTCCCTGTCAGACACATTGGAAATGTTTTCCTCTGGCATTCGCAGCAAGAGTCGCAGATTGCTTAACCCAGGAGCTCTGAGAATGGAACGGCAAGAGGTGCTCCGCTTACGTCATAAACAGTGCTCCAGAGCGCTTAGCAACGGGCACAACGAAACGTGTCTGTGGGATAGTGACCATTCCCGCCTAGTGCTGGCAATGCACGAGCACTGCCAAAAGGCAAAGGAAGGCGCTTAGCATCCGGCTTGTGTGCAAAGCTTTCAGACTGCCAGAGGACTGCAGCTGTGGTAAGCCCGCTTGCTCATTTGACGTTAGATGTCGCCTGCAAGAACTCCACCCGCATCTGGTTTATGCTGCTACCTGTTGTTAAGCGACAAGAAGGGCAGAAGTCGCAAATGCTTTTTCCTGCCTCATTTTGCTAGACCACGCTCTTCTGTGGCTCTTTAGTTCTTGCCAAACTCCTATGTGCGTGTTGTTGTTTCCATCTGACAAGGAGCACAACCTTCTGACAGCAGCTTTCAACTTGTCTAAGAAAGAGCTTGGCCATTTAGATGTGATGCAAATCTGTGTGTGTGTAAAGTGCAGGTGCAAGCTCCTGACAAAGGTGTTCTCCAGTTTCAGTTTCTATCTGCCAGACACATTGGAAATGTTTTCCTCTGGCATTCGCACCAAGAGTCGCAGAATACTTAACCCAGGAGCTCTGAGAATGGAACGGCAAGAGGTGCTCCGCTTACGTCATAAACAGTGCTCCAGAGCGCTTAGCAACGGCCACAACGAAACGTGTCTGTGGGATAGTGACCATTCCCGCCTAGTGCTGGCAATGCACGAGCACTGCCAAAAGGCAAAGGAAGGCGCTTAACATCCGGCTTGTGCGCAAAGCTTTCAGACTGCCAGAGGACTGCAGCTGTAGTAAGCCCGCTTGCTCATTTGACGTTAGAAGGCGCCTGCAAAAACTTCACCTGCATCTGGTTTATGCTGCTACCTGTTGTTAGGCGACAACAAGAGCACATGTAGCAAATGCTTTTTCCTGACCCGTTTTGCTAGACCACGCTCTTTTGTGGCTCTTTAATGCTTGCCAAACTGCTATGTGCATGTTGCTGCTTCCATCTGACAAGGAGCACAGCCGTCTGACAGCAGCTTTCAACTTGCCTAAGAAAGAGCTTGGCCATTTAGGTGTGAGGCAAATCTGTGTGTGTTTAAAGTGCAGGTGCAAGCTTCTGACAAAGGTTTTCTCCAGGTTCAGTTTCTCCCTGTCAGACACATTGGAAATGTTTTCCTCTGGCATTCGCAGCAAGAGTCGCAGATTGCTTAACCCAGGAGCTCTGAGAATGGAACGGCAAGAGGTGCTCCGCTTACGTCATAAACAGTGCTCCAGAGCGCTTAGCAACGGGCACAACGAAACGTGTCTGTGGGATAGTGACCATTCCCGCCTAGTGCTGGCAATGCACGAGCACTGCCAAAAGGCAAAGGAAGGCGCTTAGCATCCGGCTTGTGTGCAAAGCTTTCAGACTGCCAGAGGACTGCAGCTGTGGTAAGCCCGCTTGCTCATTTGACG
This sequence comes from Poecile atricapillus, assembly GCF_030490865.1. Taxonomy (NCBI): domain Eukaryota; kingdom Metazoa; phylum Chordata; class Aves; order Passeriformes; family Paridae; genus Poecile; species Poecile atricapillus. The sequence continues at coordinate 260,312 of NC_081262.1, read as the reverse complement.
TTAGATGTCGCCTGCAAGAACTCCACCCGCATCTGGTTTATGCTGCTACCTGTTGTTAAGCGACAAGAAGGGCAGAAGTCGCAAATGCTTTTTCCTGCCTCATTTTGCTAGACCACGCTCTTCTGTGGCTCTTTAGTTCTTGCCAAACTCCTATGTGCGTGTTGTTGTTTCCATCTGACAAGGAGCACAACCTTCTGACAGCAGCTTTCAACTTGTCTAAGAAAGAGCTTGGCCATTTAGATGTGATGCAAATCTGTGTGTGTGTAAAGTGCAGGTGCAAGCTCCTGACAAAGGTGTTCTCCAGTTTCAGTTTCTATCTGCCAGACACATTGGAAATGTTTTCCTCTGGCATTCGCACCAAGAGTCGCAGAATACTTAACCCAGGAGCTCTGAGAATGGAACGGCAAGAGGTGCTCCGCTTACGTCATAAACAGTGCTCCAGAGCGCTTAGCAACGGGCACAACGAAACGTGTCTGTGGGATAGTGACCATTCCCGCCTAGTGCTGGCAATGCACGAGCACTGCCAAAAGGCAAAGGAAGGCGCTTAACATCCGGCTTGTGCGCAAAGCTTTCAGACTGCCAGAGGACTGCAGCTGTAGTAAGCCCGCTTGCTCATTTGACGTTAGAAGGCGCCTGCAAAAACTTCACCTGCATCTGGTTTATGCTGCTACCTGTTGTTAGGCGACAACAAGAGCACATGTAGCAAATGCTTTTTCCTGACCCGTTTTGCTAGACCACGCTCTTTTGTGGCTCTTTAATGCTTGCCAAACTGCTATGTGCATGTTGCTGCTTCCATCTGACAAGGAGCACAGCCGTCTGACAGCAGCTTTCAACGTGCCTAAGGAAGAGCTTGGCCATTTAGGTGTGATGCAAATCTGTGTGTGTTTAAAGTGCAGGTGCAAGCTCCTGACAAAGGTGTTCTCCAGGTTCAGTTTCTCCCTGTCAGACACATTGGAAATGTTTTCCTCTGGCATTCGCGCCAAGAGTCGCAGATTGCTTAACCCAGGATCTCTGAGAATGGAACGGCAAGAGGTGCTCCGCTAACGTCATAAACAGTGCTCCAGAGCGCTTAGCAACGGGCACAACGAAACGTGTCTGTGGGATAGTGACCATTCCCGCCTAGTGCTGGCAATGCACGAGCACTGCCAAAAGGCAAAGGAAGGCGCTTAGCATCCGGCTTGTGTGCAAAGCTTTCAGACTGCCAGAGGACTGCAGCTGTGGTAAGCACGCTTGCTCATTTGACGTTAGATGTCGCCTGCAAGAACTCCACCCGCATCTGGTTTATGCTGCTACCTGTTGTTAGGCGACAACAAGAGCACATGTAGCAAATGCTTTTTCCTGACCCGTTTTGCTAGACCACGCTCTTTTGTGGCTCTTTAATGCTTGCCAAACTGCTATGTGCATGTTGCTGCTTCCATCTGACAAGGAGCACAGCCGTCTGACAGCAGCTTTCAACTTGCCTAAGGAAGAGCTTGGCCATTTAGGTGTGATGCAAATCTGTGTGTGTTTAAAGTGCAGGTGCAAGCTCCTGACAAAGGTGTTCTCCAGGTTCAGTTTCTCCCTGTCAGACACATTGGAAATGTTTTCCTCTGGCATTCGCACCAAGAGTCGCAGATTGCTTAACCCAGGATCTCTGAGAATGGAACGGCAAGAGGTGCTCCGCTAACGTCATAAACAGTGCTCCAGAGCGCTTAGCAACGGGCACAACGAAACAGTGTGCGGGATAGTGACCATTCCCGCCTAGTGCTGGCAATGCACGAGCACTGCCAAAAGGCAAAGGAAGGCGCTTAGCATCCGGCTTGTGTGCAAAGCTTTCAGACTGCCAGAGGACTGCAGCTGTGGTAAGCCCGCTTGCTCATTTGACGTTAGATGTCGCCTGCAAGAACTTCACCCGCATCTGGTTTATGGTGCTACCTGTTGTTAGGCGACAACAAGAGCACATGTAACAAATGCTTTTTCCTGACCCATTTTGCTAGACCACGCTTTTTTGTGGCTCTGTAGTGCTTGCCAAAATGCTATGTGCATGTTGCTGCTTCCATCTGACAAGGAGCACAGCCTTCTGACAGCAGCTTTCAACTTGTCTAAGGAAGAGCTTGGCCATTTAGATGTGATGCAAATCTGTGTGTGTATAAAATGCAGGTGCAAGCTCCTGACAAAGGTGTTCTCCAGTTTCAGTTTCTATCTGCCAGACACATTGGAAATGTTTTCCTCTGGCATTTGCGCCAAGAGTTGCAGATTGCTTAACTCAGGAGCTCTGAGAATGGAACGGCAAGAGGTGCTCCGCTTACGTCATAAACAGTGCTCCAGAGCGCTTAGCAACGGGCACAACGAAACGTGTCTGTGGGATAGTGACCATTCCCGCCTAGTGCTGGCAATGCACGAGCACTGCCAAAAGGCAAAGGAAGGCGCTTAGCATCCGGCTTGTGCGCAAAGCTTTCAGACTGCCAGAGGACTGCAGCTGTGGTAAGCCCGCTTGCTCATTTGACGTTAGAAGGCGCCTGCAAGAACTTCACCTGCATCTGGTTTATGCTGCTACTTGTTGTTAGGCGATAACAAGGGCACAAGTCGCAAATGCTTTTTCCTGCCTCATTTTGCTAGACCACGCTCTTCTGTGGCTCTTTAGTTCTTGCCAAACTGTTATGTGCGTGCTGCTGCTTCCATCTGACAAGGAGCACAGCCTTCTGACAGCAGGTTTCAACTTGTCTAAGGAAGAGCTTGGCCATTTAGATGTGATGCAAATCTGTGTGTGTGTAAGGTGCAGGTGCAAGCTCCTGACAAAGGTGTTCTCCAGTTTCAGTTTCTATCTGCCAGACACATTGGAAATGTTTTCCTCTGGCATTCGTAGCAAGAGTCGCAGATTGCTTAACCCAGGAGCTCTGAGAATGGAACGGCAAGAGGTGCTCCGCTTACGTCATAAACAGTGCTCCAGAGCGCTTAGCAACGGCCACAACGAAACAGTGTGCGGGATAGTGACCATTCCCGCCTAGTGCTGGCAATGCACGAGCACTGCCAAAAGGCAAAGGAAGGCGCTTAGCATCCGGCTTGTGCGCAAAGCTTTCAGACTGCCAGAGGACCGCAGCTGTGGTAAGCCCGCTTGCTCATTTGACGTTAGAAGGCGCCTGCAAGAACTTCACCCGCATCTGGTTTATGCTGCTACCTGTTGTTAGGCGACAACAAGAGCACATGTAACAAATGCTTTTTCCTGACCCGTTTTGCTAGACCACGCTCTTCTGTGGCTCTGTAGTGCTTGCCAAACTGCTATGTGCATGTTGCTGCTTCCATCTGACAAGGAGCACAGCCGTCTGACAGCAGCTTTCAACTTGTCTAAGAAAGAGCTTGGCCATTTAGATGTGATGCAAATCTGTGTGTGTGTAAGGTGCAGGTGCAAGCTCCTGACAAAGGTGTTCTCCAGTTTCAGTTTCTATCTGCCAGACACATTGGAAATGTTTTCCTCTGGCATTTGCGCCAAGAGTTGCAGATTGCTTAACTCAGGAGCTCTGAGAATGGAACGGCAAGAGGTGTTCAGCTTACGTCATAAACAGTGCTCCAGAGCGCTTAGCAACGGGCACAACGAAACGTGTCTGTGGGATAGTGACCATTCCCGCCTAGTGCTGGCAATGCACGAGCACTGCCAAAAGGCAAAGGAAAGCGCTTAGCATCCGGCTGTGCGCAAAGCTTTCAGACTGCCAGAGGACTGCAGCTGTGGTAAGCCCGCTTGCTCATTTGATGTTAGATGTCGCCTGCAAGAACTTCACCCCCATCTGGTTTATGCTGCTACTTGTTGTTAGGCGACAACAAGGGCACAAGTCGCGAATGCTTTTTCCTGCCTCATTTTGCTAGACCACGCTCTTCTGTGGCTCTTTAGTTCTTGCCAAACTGTTATGTGCGTGCTGCTGCTTCCATCTGACAAGGAGCACAGCCTTCTGACAGCAGCTTTCAACTTGCCTAAGAAAGAGCTTGGCCATTTAGATGTGATGCAAATCTGTGTGTGTGTAAAGTGCAGGTGCAAGCTCCTGACAAAGGTGTTCTCCAGTTTCAGTTTCTATCTGCCAGACACATTGGAAATGTTTTCCTCTGGCATTCACGCCAAGAGTCGCAGATTGCTTAACCCAGGAGCTCTGAGAATGGAACGGCAAGAGGTGCTCCGCTTACGTCATAAACAGTGCTCCAGAGCGCTTAGCAACGGGCACAACGAAACGTGTCTGTGGGATAGTGACCATTCCCGCCTAGTGCTGGCAATGCACGAGCACTGCCAAAAGGCAAAGGAAGGCGCTTAGCATCCGGCTTGTGCGCAAAGCTTTCAGACTGCCAGAGGACCGCAGCTGTGGTAAGCCCGCTTGCTCATTTGACGTTAGATGTCGCCTGCAAGAACTTCACCCGCATCTGGTTTATGCTGCTACCTGTTGTTAGGCGACAACAAGAGCACATGTAACAAATGCTTTTTCATGACCCGTTTTGCTAGACCACGCTCTTTTGTGGCTCTGTAGTGCTTGCCAAACTGCTATGTGCGTGCTGCTGCTTCCATCTGACAAGGAGCACAGCCTTCTGACAGCAGCTTTCAACTTGTCTAAGGAAGAGCTTGGCCATTTAGATGTGATGCAAATCTGTGTGTGTGTAAGGTGCAGGTGCAAGCTCCTGACAAAGGTGTTCTCCAGTTTCAGTTTCTATCTGCCAGACACATTGGAAATGTTTTCCTCTGGCATTCGCACCAAGAGTCGCAGAATACTTTACTGAGGAGCTCTGAGAATGGAACGGCAAGAGGTGTTCCGCTTACGTCATAAACAGTGCTCCAGAGCGCTTAGCAACGGGCACAACGAAACGTGTCTGTGGGATAGTGACCATTCCCGCCTAGTGCTGGCAATGCACGAGCACTGCCAAAAGGCAAAGGAAGGCGCTTAGCATCCGGCTGTGCGCAAAGCTTTCAGACTGCCAGAGGACTGCAGCTGTGGTAAGCCTGCTTGCTCATTTGATGTTAGATGTCGCCTGCAAGAACTTCACCCCCATCTGGTTTATGCTGCTACTTGTTGTTAGGCGATAACAAGGGCACAAGTCGCAAATGCTTTTTCCTGCCTCATTTTGCTAGACCACGCTCTTCTGTGGCTCTTTAGTTCTTGCCAAACTGTTATGTGCGTGCTGCTGCTTCCATCTGACAAGGAGCACAGCCTTCTGACAGCAGGTTTCAACCTGTCTAAGGAAGAGCTTGGCCATTTAGATGTGATGCAAATCTGTGTGTGTGTAAGGTGCAGGTGCAAGCTCCTGACAAAGGTGTTCTCCAGTTTCAGTTTCTATCTGCCAGACACATTGGAAATGTTTTCCTCTGGCATTCGCACCAAGAGTCGCAGAATACTTTACTGAGGAGCTCTGAGAATGGAACGGCAAGAGGTGTTCAGCTTACGTCATAAACAGTGCTCCAGAGCGCTTAGCAACGGGCACAACGAAACGTGTCTGTGGGATAGTGACCATTCCCGCCTAGTGCTGGCAATGCACGAGCACTGCCAAAAGGCAAAGGAAGGCGCTTAGCATCCGGCTTGTGCGCAAAGCTTTCAGACTGCCAGAGGACTGCAGCTGTGGTAAGCCCGCTTGCTCATTTGACGTTAGAAGGCGCCTGCAAGAACTTCACCTGCATCTGGTTTATGCTGCTACCTGTTGTTAGGCGACAACAAGAGCACAAGTCGCAAATGCTTTTTCCTGACCCGTTTTGCTAGACCACGCTCTTTTGTGGCTCTTTAATGCTTGCCAAACTGCTATGTGCATGTTGCTGCTTCCATCTGACAAGGAGCACAGCCGTCTGACAGCAGCTTTCAACTTGCCTAAGAAAGAGCTTGGCCATTTAGGTGTGATGCAAATCTGTGTGTGTTTAAAGTGCAGGTGCAAGCTTCTGACAAAGGTTTTCTCCAGGTTCAGTTTCTCCCTGTCAGACACATTGGAAATGTTTTCCTCTGGCATTCGCAGCAAGAGTCGCAGATTGCTTAACCCAGGAGCTCTGAGAATGGAACGGCAAGAGGTGCTCCGCTTACGTCATAAACAGTGCTCCAGAGCGCTTAGCAACGGCCACAACGAAACAGTGTGCGGGATAGTGACCATTCCCGCCTAGTGCTGGCAATGCACGAGCACTGCCAAAAGGCAAAGGAAGGCGCTTAGCATCCGGCTTGTGCGCAAAGCTTTCAGACTGCCAGAGGACCGCAGCTGTGGTAAGCCCGCTTGCTCATTTGACGTTAGAAGGCGCCTGCAAGAACTTCACCCGCATCTGGTTTATGCTGCTACCTGTTGTTAGGCGACAACAAGAGCACATGTAACAAATGCTTTTTCCTGACCCGTTTTGCTAGACCACGCTCTTCTGTGGCTCTGTAGTGCTTGCCAAACTGCTATGTGCATGTTGCTGCTTCCATCTGACAAGGAGCACAGCCGTCTGACAGCAGCTTTCAACTTGTCTAAGAAAGAGCTTGGCCATTTAGATGTGATGCAAATCTGTGTGTGTGTAAGGTGCAGGTGCAAGCTCCTGACAAAGGTGTTCTCCAGTTTCAGTTTCTATCTGCCAGACACATTGGAAATGTTTTCCTCTGGCATTCGCACCAAGAGTCGCAGAATACTTAACCCAGGAGCTCTGAGAATGGAACGGCAAGAGGTGTTCCGCTTACGTCATAAACAGTGCTCCAGAGCGCTTAGCAACGGGCACAACGAAACGTGTCTGTGGGATAGTGACCATTCCCGCCTAGTGCTGGCAATGCACGAGCACTGCCAAAAGGCAAAGGAAGGCGCTTAACATCCGGCTTGTGCCCAAAGCTTTCAGACTGCCAGAGGACTGCAGCTGTAGTAAGCCCGCTTGCTCATTTGACGTTAGAAGGCGCCTGCAAGAACTTCACCTGCATCTGGTTTATGCTGCTACCTGTTGTTAGGCGACAACAAGAGCACATGTAGCAAATGCTTTTTCCTGACCCGTTTTGCTAGACCACGCTCTTTTGTGGCTCTTTAATGCTTGCCAAACTGCTATGTGCATGTTGCTGCTTCCATCTGACAAGGAGCACAGCCGTCTGACAGCAGCTTTCAACTTGCCTAAGGAAGAGCTTGGCCATTTAGGTGTGATGCAAATCTGTGTGTGTTTAAAGTGCAGGTGCAAGCTCCTGACAAAGGTGTTCTCCAGGTTCAGTTTCTCCCTGTCAGACACATTGGAAATGTTTTCCTCTGGCATTCGCGCCAAGAGTCGCAGATTGCTTAACCCAGGGTCTCTGAGAATGGAACGGCAAGAGGTGCTCCGCTTACGTCATAAACAGTGCTCCAGAGCGCTTAGCAACGGGCACAACGAAACGTGTCTGTGGGATAGTGACCATTCCCGCCTAGTGCTGGCAATGCACGAGCACTGCCAAAAGGCAAAGGAAGGCGCTTAGCATCCGGCTTGTGTGCAAAGCTTTCAGACTGCCAGAGGACTGCAGCTGTGGTAAGCCCGCTTGCTCATTTGACGTTAGATGTCGCCTGCAAGAACTTCACCCGCATCTGGTTTATGCTGCAACCTGTTGTTAGGCGACAACAAGAGCACATGAAGCAAATGCTTTTTCCTGACCCGTTTTGCTAGACCACGCTTTTTTGTGGCTCTGTAGTGCTTGCCAAACTGCTATGTGCATGTTGCTGCTTCCATCTGACAAGGAGCACAGCCGTCTGACAGCAGCTTTCAACTTGTCTAAGAAAGAGCTTGGCCATTTAGATGTGATGCAAATCTGTGTGTGTGTAAAATGCAGGTGCAAGCTCCTGACAAAGGTGTTCTCCAGTTTCAGTTTCTATCTGCCAGACACATTGGAAATGTTTTCCTCTGGCATTTGCGCCAAGAGTTGCAGATTGCTTAACTCAGGAGCTCTGAGAATGGAACGGCAAGAGGTGCTCCGCTTACGTCATAAACAGTGCTCCAGAGCGCTTAGCAACGGGCACAACGAAACGTGTCTGTGGGATAGTGACCATTCCCGCCTAGTGCTGGCAATGCACGAGCACTGCCAAAAGGCAAAGGAAGGCGCTTAGCATCCGGCTGTGCGCAAAGCTTTCAGACTGCCAGAGGACTGCAGCTGTGGTAAGCCTGCTTGCTCTTTTGATGTTAGATGTCGCCTGCAAGAACTTCACCCCCATCTGGTTTATGCTGCTACCTGTTTTTAGGCGACAAGAAGGGCACAAGTCGCAAATGCTTTTTCCTGCCTCATATTGCTAGACCACGCTCTTCTGTGGCTCTTTAGTTCTTGCCAAACTGTTATGTGCGTGCTGCTGCTTCCATCTGACAAGGAGCACAGCCTTCTGACAGCAGCTTTCAACTTGTCTAAGGAAGAGCTTGGCCATTTAGATGTGATGCAAATCTGTGTGTGTGTAAGGTGCAGGTGCAAGCTCCTGACAAAGGTGTTCTCCAGTTTCAGTTTCTATCTGCCAGACACATTGGAAATGTTTTCCTCTGGCATTCGCACCAAGAGTCGCAGAATACTTAACCCAGGAGCTCTGAGAATGGAACGGCAAGAGGTGTTCCGCTTACGTCATAAACAGTGCTCCAGAGCGCTTAGCAACGGGCACAACGAAACGTGTCTGTGGGATAGTGACCATTCCCGCCTAGTGCTGGCAATGCACGAGCACTGCCAAAAGGCAAAGGAAGGCGCTTAGCATCCGGCTTGTGCGCAAAGCTTTCAGACTGCCAGAGGACTGCAGCTGTGGTAAGCCCGCTTGCTCATTTGACGTTAGAAGGCGCCTGCAAGAACTTCACCTGCATCTGGTTTATGCTGCTACCTGTTGTTAGGCGACAACAAGAGCACAAGTCGCAAATGCTTTTTCCTGACCCGTTTTGCTAGACCACGCTCTTTTGTGGCTCTTTAATGCTTGCCAAACTGCTATGTGCATGTTGCTGCTTCCATCTGACAAGGAGCACAGCCGTCTGACAGCAGCTTTCAACTTGCCTAAGAAAGAGCTTGGCCATTTAGGTGTGATGCAAATCTGTGTGTGTTTAAAGTGCAGGTGCAAGCTTCTGACAAAGGTTTTCTCCAGGTTCAGTTTCTCCCTGTCAGACACATTGGAAATGTTTTCCTCTGGCATTCGCAGCAAGAGTCGCAGATTGCTTAACCCAGGAGCTCTGAGAATGGAACGGCAAGAGGTGTTCCGCTTACGTCATAAACAGTGCTCCAGAGCGCTTAGCAACGGCCACAACGAAACAGTGTGCGGGATAGTGACCATTCCCGCCTAGTGCTGGCAATGCACGAGCACTGCCAAAAGGCAAAGGAAGGCGCTTAGCATCCGGCTTGTGCGCAAAGCTTTCAGACTGCCAGAGGACCGCAGCTGTGGTAAGCCCGCTTGCTCATTTGACGTTAGAAGGCGCCTGCAAGAACTTCACCCGCATCTGGTTTATGCTGCTACCTGTTGTTAGGCGACAACAAGAGCACATGTAACAAATGCTTTTTCCTGACCCGTTTTGCTAGACCACGCTCTTTTGTGGCTCTGTAGTGCTTGCCAAACTGCTATGTGCATGTTGCTGCTTCCATCTGACAAGGAGCACAGCCGTCTGACAGCAGCTTTCAACTTGTCTAAGAAAGAGCTTGGCCATTTAGATGTGATGCAAATCTGTGTGTGTGTAAGGTGCAGGTGCAAGCTCCTGACAAAGGTGTTCTCCAGTTTCAGTTTCTATCTGCCAGACACATTGGAAATGTTTTCCTCTGGCATTTGCGCCAAGAGTTGCAGATTGCTTAACTCAGGAGCTCTGAGAATGGAACGGCAAGAGGTGTTCAGCTTACGTCATAAACAGTGCTCCAGAGTGCTTAGCAACGGGCACAACGAAACGTGTCTGTGGGATAGTGACCATTCCCGCCTAGTGCTGGCAATGCACGAGCACTGCCAAAAGGCAAAGGAAGGCGCTTAGCATCCGGCTTGTGCGCAAAGCTTTCAGACTGCCAGAGGACTGCAGCTGTGGTAAGCCCGCTTGCTCATTTGATGTTAGATGTCGCCTGCAAGAACTTCACCCCCATCTGGTTTATGCTGCTACTTGTTGTTAGGCGACAACAAGGGCACAAGTCGCAAATGCTTTTTCCTGCCTCATATTGCTAGACCACGCTCTTCTGTGGCTCTTTAGTTCTTGCCAAACTGTTATGTGCGTGCTGCTGCTTCCATCTGACAAGGAGCACAGCCTTCTGACAGCAGCTTTCAACTTGTCTAAGGAAGAGCTTGGCCATTTAGATGTGATGCAAATCTGTGTGTGTGTAAGGTGCAGGTGCAAGCTCCTGACAAAGGTGTTCTCCAGTTTCAGTTTCTATCTGCCAGACACATTGGAAATGTTTTCCTCTGGCATTCGCACCAAGAGTCGCAGAATACTTTACTGAGGAGCTCTGAGAATGGAACGGCAAGAGGTGTTCAGCTTACGTCATAAACAGTGCTCCAGAGCGCTTAGCAACGGGCACAACGAAACGTGTCTGTGGGATAGTGACCATTCCCGCCTAGTGCTGGCAATTCACGAGCACTGCCAAAAGGCAAAGGAAGGCGCTTAGCATCCGGCTGTGCGCAAAGCTTTCAGACTGCCAGAGGACTGTAGCTGTGGTAAGCCCGCTTGCTCATTTGACGTTAGATGTCGCCTGCAAGAACTCCACCCGCATCTGGTTTATGCTGCTACCTGTTGTTAGGCGACAAGAAGGGCACAAGTCGCGAATGCTTTTTCCTGCCTCATTTTGCTAGACCACGCTCTTCTGTGGCTCTTTAGTTCTTGCCAAACTGTTATGTGCGTGCTGCTGCTTCCATCTGACAAGGAGCACAGCCTTCTGACAGCAGCTTTCAACTTGCCTAAGAAAGAGCTTGGCCATTTAGATGTGATGCAAATCTGTGTGTGTGTAAAGTGCAGGTGCAAGCTCCTGACAAAGGTGTTCTCCAGTTTCAGTTTCTATCTGCCAGACACATTGGAAATGTTTTCCTCTGGCATTCGCACCAAGAGTCGCAGAATACTTAACCCAGGAGCTCTGAGAATGGAACGGCAAGAGGTGTTCCGCTTACGTCATAAACAGTGCTCCAGAGCGCTTAGCAACGGGCACAACGAAACGTGTCTGTGGGATAGTGACCATTCCCGCCTAGTGCTGGCAATGCACGAGCACTGCCAAAAGGCAAAGGAAGGCGCTTAACATCCGGCTTGTGCGCAAAGCTTTCAGACTGCCAGAGGACTGCAGCTGTAGTAAGCCCGCTTGCTCATTTGACGTTAGAAGGCGCCTGCAAGAACTTCACCCGCATCTGGTTTATGCTGCTACCTGTTGTTAGGCGACAACAAGAGCACATGAAGCAAATGCTTTTTCCTGACCCGTTTTGCTAGACCACGCTCTTTTGTGGCTCTTTAATGCTTGCCAAACTGCTATGTGCGTGCTGCTGCTTCCATCTGACAAGGAGCACAGCCTTCTGACAGCAGCTTTCAACTTGTCTAAGGAAGAGCTTGGCCATTTAGATGTGATGCAAATCTGTGTGTGTGTAAGGTGCAGGTGCAAGCTCCTGACAAAGGTGTTCTCCAGTTTCAGTTTCTATCTGCCAGACACATTGGAAATGTTTTCCTCTGGCATTCGCACCAAGAGTCGCAGAATACTTTACTGAGGAGCTCTGAGAATGGAACGGCAAGAGGTGTTCAGCTTACGTCATAAACAGTGCTCCAGAGCGCTTAGCAACGGGCACAACGAAACGTGTCTGTGGGATAGTGACCATTCCCGCCTAGTGCTGGCAATGCACGAGCACTGCCAAAAGGCAAAGGAAGGCGCTTAGCATCCGGCTTGTGCGCAAAGCTTTCAGACTGCCAGAGGACTGCAGCTGTGGTAAGCCCGCTTGCTCATTTGACGTTAGAAGGCGCCTGCAAGAACTTCACCTGCATCTGGTTTATGCTGCTACCTGTTGTTAGGCGACAACAAGAGCACAAGTCGCAAATGCTTTTTCCTGACCCGTTTTGCTAGACCACGCTCTTTTGTGGCTCTTTAATGCTTGCCAAACTGCTATGTGCATGTTGCTGCTTCCATCTGACAAGGAGCACAGCCGTCTGACAGCAGCTTTCAACGTGCCTAAGAAAGAGCTTGGCCATTTAGGTGTGATGCAAATCTGTGTGTGTTTAAAGTGCAGGTGCAAGCTTCTGACAAAGGTTTTCTCCAGGTTCAGTTTCTCCCTGTCAGACACATTGGAAATGTTTTCCTCTGGCATTCGCAGCAAGAGTCGCAGATTGCTTAACCCAGGAGCTCTGAGAATGGAACGGCAAGAGGTGCTCCGCTTACGTCATAAACAGTGCTCCAGAGCGCTTAGCAACGGCCACAACGAAACAGTGTGCGGGATAGTGACCATTCCCGCCTAGTGCTGGCAATGCACGAGCACTGCCAAAAGGCAAAGGAAGGCGCTTAGCATCCGGCTTGTGCGCAAAGCTTTCAGACTGCCAGAGGACCGCAGCTGTGGTAAGCCCGCTTGCTCATTTGACGTTAGATGTCGCCTGCAAGAACTTCACCCGCATCTGGTTTATGCTGCTACCTGTTGTTAGGCGACAACAAGAGCACATGTAGCAAATGCTTTTTCCTGACCCGTTTTGCTAGACCACGCTTTTTTGTGGCTCTGTAGTGCTTGCCAAACTGCTATGTGCATGTTGCTGCTTCCATCTGACAAGGAGCACAGCCGTCTGACAGCAGCTTTCAACTTGTCTAAGAAAGAGCTTGGCCATTTAGATGTGATGCAAATCTGTGTGTGTGTAAAATGCAGGTGCAAGCTCCTGACAAAGGTGTTCTCCAGTTTCAGTTTCTATCTGCCAGACACATTGGAAATGTTTTCCTCTGGCATTTGCGCCAAGAGTTGCAGATTGCTTAACTCAGGAGCTCTGAGAATGGAACGGCAAGAGGTGCTCCGCTTACGTCATAAACAGTGCTCCAGAGCGCTTAGCAACGGGCACAACGAAACGTGTCTGTGGGATAGTGACCATTCCCGCCTAGTGCTGGCAATGCACGAGCACTGCCAAAAGGCAAAGGAAGGCGCTTAGCATCCGGCTGTGCGCAAAGCTTTCAGACTGCCAGAGGACTGCAGCTGTGGTAAGCCTGCTTGCTCTTTTGATGTTAGATGTCGCCTGCAAGAACTTCACCCCCATCTGGTTTATGCTGCTACCTGTTGTTAGGCGACAAGAAGGGCACAAGTCGCAAATGCTTTTTCCTGCCTCATATTGCTAGACCACGCTCTTCTGTGGCTCTTTAGTTCTTGCCAAACTGTTATGTGCGTGCTGCTGCTTCCATCTGACAAGGAGCACAGCCTTCTGACAGCAGCTTTCAACTTGTCTAAGGAAGAGCTTGGCCATTTAGATGTGATGCAAATCTGTGTGTGTGTAAGGTGCAGGTGCAAGCTCCTGACAAAGGTGTTCTCCAGTTTCAGTTTCTATCTGCCAGACACATTGGAAATGTTTTCCTCTGGCATTCGCAGCAAGAGTCGCAGAATACTTAACCCAGGAGCTCTGAGAATGGAACGGCAAGAGGTGTTCCGCTTACGTCATAAACAGTGCTCCAGAGCGCTTAGCAACGGGCACAACGAAACGTGTCTGTGGGATAGTGACCATTCCCGCCTAGTGCTGGCAATGCACGAGCACTGCCAAAAGGCAAAGGAAGGCGCTTAGCATCCGGCTTGTGCGCAAAGCTTTCAGACTGCCAGAGGACTGCAGCTGTGGTAAGCCCGCTTGCTCATTTGACGTTAGAAGGCGCCTGCAAGAACTTCACCTGCATCTGGTTTATGCTGCTACCTGTTGTTAGGCGACAACAAGAGCACAAGTCGCAAATGCTTTTTCCTGACCCGTTTTGCTAGACCACGCTCTTTTGTGGCTCTTTAATGCTTGCCAAACTGCTATGTGCATGTTGCTGCTTCCATCTGACAAGGAGCACAGCCGTCTGACAGCAGCTTTCAACTTGCCTAAGAAAGAGCTTGGCCATTTAGGTGTGATGCAAATCTGTGTGTGTTTAAAGTGCAGGTGCAAGCTTCTGACAAAGGTTTTCTCCAGGTTCAGTTTCTCCCTGTCAGACACATTGGAAATGTTTTCCTCTGGCATTCGCAGCAAGAGTCGCAGATTGCTTAACCCAGGAGCTCTGAGAATGGAACGGCAAGAGGTGCTCCGCTTACGTCATAAACAGTGCTCCAGAGCGCTTAGCAACGGCCACAACGAAACAGTGTGCGGGATAGTGACCATTCCCGCCTAGTGCTGGCAATGCACGAGCACTGCCAAAAGGCAAAGGAAGGCGCTTAGCATCCGGCTTGTGCGCAAAGCTTTCAGACTGCCAGAGGACCGCAGCTGTGGTAAGCCCGCTTGCTCATTTGACATTAGAAGGCGCCTGCAAGAACTTCACCCGCATCTGGTTTATGCTGCTACCTGTTGTTAGGCGACAACAAGAGCACATGTAACAAATGCTTTTTCCTGACCCGTTTTGCTAGACCACGCTCTTTTGTGGCTCTGTAGTGCTTGCCAAACTGCTATGTGCATGTTGCTGCTTCCATCTGACAAGGAGCACAGCCGTCTGACAGCAGCTTTCAACTTGTCTAAGAAAGAGCTTGGCCATTTAGATGTGATGCAAATCTGTGTGTGTGTAAGGTGCAGGTGCAAGCTCCTGACAAAGGTGTTCTCCAGTTTCAGTTTCTATCTGCCAGACACATTGGAAATGTTTTCCTCTGGCATTTGCGCCAAGAGTTGCAGATTGCTTAACTCAGGAGCTCTGAGAATGGAACGGCAAGAGGTGTTCAGCTTACGTCATAAACAGTGCTCCAGAGTGCTTAGCAACGGGCACAACGAAACGTGTCTGTGGGATAGTGACCATTCCCGCCTAGTGCTGGCAATGCACGAGCACTGCCAAAAGGCAAAGGAAGGCGCTTAGCATCCGGCTTGTGCGCAAAGCTTTCAGACTGCCAGAGGACTGCAGCTGTGGTAAGCCCGCTTGCTCATTTGATGTTAGATGTCGCCTGCAAGAACTTCACCCCCATCTGGTTTATGCTGCTACTTGTTGTTAGGCGACAACAAGGGCACAAGTCGCAAATGCTTTTTCCTGCCTCATATTGCTAGACCACGCTCTTCTGTGGCTCTTTAGTTCTTGCCAAACTGTTATGTGCGTGCTGCTGCTTCCATCTGACAAGGAGCACAGCCTTCTGACAGCAGCTTTCAACTTGTCTAAGGAAGAGCTTGGCCATTTAGATGTGATGCAAATCTGTGTGTGTGTAAGGTGCAGGTGCAAGCTCCTGACAAAGGTGTTCTCCAGTTTCAGTTTCTATCTGCCAGACACATTGGAAATGTTTTCCTCTGGCATTCGCACCAAGAGTCGCAGAATACTTTACTGAGGAGCTCTGAGAATGGAACGGCAAGAGGTGTTCAGCTTACGTCATAAACAGTGCTCCAGAGCGCTTAGCAACGGGCACAACGAAACGTGTCTGTGGGATAGTGACCATTCCCGCCTAGTGCTGGCAATTCACGAGCACTGCCAAAAGGCAAAGGAAGGCGCTTAGCATCCGGCTGTGCGCAAAGCTTTCAGACTGCCAGAGGACTGTAGCTGTGGTAAGCCCGCTTGCTCATTTGACGTTAGATGTCGCCTGCAAGAACTCCACCCGCATCTGGTTTATGCTGCTACCTGTTGTTAGGCGACAAGAAGGGCACAAGTCGCGAATGCTTTTTCCTGCCTCATTTTGCTAGACCACGCTCTTCTGTGGCTCTTTAGTTCTTGCCAAACTGTTATGTGCGTGCTGCTGCTTCCATCTGACAAGGAGCACAGCCTTCTGACAGCAGCTTTCAACTTGCCTAAGAAAGAGCTTGGCCATTTAGATGTGATGCAAATCTGTGTGTGTGTAAAGTGCAGGTGCAAGCTCCTGACAAAGGTGTTCTCCAGTTTCAGTTTCTATCTGCCAGACACATTGGAAATGTTTTCCTCTGGCATTCGCACCAAGAGTCGCAGATTGCTTAACCCAGGATCTCTGAGAATGGAACGGCAAGAGGTGCTCCGCTAACGTCATAAACAGTGCTCCAGAGCGCTTAGCAATGGGCACAACGAAACGTGTCTGTGGGATAGTGACCATTCCCGCCTAGTGCTGGCAATGCACGAGCACTGCCAAAAGGCAAAGGAAGGCGCTTAGCATCCGGCTTGTGTGCAAAGCTTTCAGACTGCCAGAGGACTGCAGCTGTGGTAAGCCCGCTTGCTCATTTGACGTTAGAAGGCGCCTGCAAGAACTTCACCCGCATCTGGTTTATGCTGCTACCTGTTGTTAGGCGACAAGAAGAGCACATGTAACAAATGCTTTTTCCTGACCCGTTTTGCTAGACCACGCTCTTTTGTGGCTCTGTAGTGCTTGCCAAACTGCTATGTGCATGTTGCTGCTTCCATCTGACAAGGAGCACAGCCGTCTGACAGCAGCTTTCAACTTGTCTAAGAAAGAGCTTGGCCATTTAGATGTGATGCAAATCTGTGTGTGTGTAAGGTGCAGGTGCAAGCTCCTGACAAAGGTGTTCTCCAGTTTCAGTTTCTATCTGCCAGACACATTGGAAATGTTTTCCTCTGGCATTTGCGCCAAGAGTTGCAGATTGCTTAACTCAGGAGCTCTGAGAATGGAACGGCAAGAGGTGTTCAGCTTACGTCATAAACAGTGCTCCAGAGTGCTTAGCAACGGGCACAACGAAACGTGTCTGTGGGATAGTGACCATTCCCGCCTAGTGCTGGCAATGCACGAGCACTGCCAAAAGGCAAAGGAAGGCGCTTAGCATCCGGCTGTGCGCAAAGCTTTCAGACTGCCAGAGGACTGCAGCTGTGGTAAGCCCGCTTGCTCATTTGATGTTAGATGTCGCCTGCAAGAACTTCACCCCCATCTGGTTTATGCTGCTACTTGTTGTTAGGCGACAACAAGGGCACAAGTCGCAAATGCTTTTTCCTGCCTCATATTGCTAGACCACGCTCTTCTGTGGCTCTTTAGTTCTTGCCAAACTGTTATGTGCGTGCTGCTGCTTCCATCTGACAAGGAGCACAGCCGTCTGACAGCAGCTTTCAACTTGTCTAAGGAAGAGCTTGGCCATTTAGATGTGATGCAAATCTGTGTGTGTGTAAGGTGCAGGTGCAAGCTCCTGACAAAGGTGTTCTCCAGTTTCAGTTTCTATCTGCCAGACACATTGGAAATGTTTTCCTCTGGCATTCGCACCAAGAGTCGCAGAATACTTAACCCAGGAGCTCTGAGAATGGAACGGCAAGAGGTGTTCAGCTTACGTCATAAACAGTGCTCCAGAGCGCTTAGCAACGGGCACAACGAAACGTGTCTGTGGGATAGTGACCATTCCCGCCTAGTGCTGGCAATTCACGAGCACTGCCAAAAGGCAAAGGAAGGCGCTTAGCATCCGGCTGTGCGCAAAGCTTTCAGACTGCCAGAGGACTGTAGCTGTGGTAAGCCCGCTTGCTCATTTGACGTTAGATGTCGCCTGCAAAACTTCACCCGCATCTGGTTTATGCTGCTACCTGTTGTTAGGCGACAAGAAGGGCACAAGTCGCGAATGCTTTTTCCTGCCTCATTTTGCTAGACCACGCTCTTCTGTGGCTCTTTAGTTCTTGCCAAACTGTTATGTGCGTGCTGCTGCTTCCATCTGACAAGGAGCACAGCCTTCTGACAGCAGCTTTCAACTTGCCTAAGAAAGAGCTTGGCCATTTAGATGTGATGCAAATCTGTGTGTGTGTAAAGTGCAGGTGCAAGCTCCTGACAAAGGTGTTCTCCAGTTTCAGTTTCTATCTGCCAGACACATTGGAAATGTTTTCCTCTGGCATTCGCGCCAAGAGTCGCAGATTGCTTAACCCAGGGTCTCTGAGAATGGAACGGCAAGAGGTGCTCCGCTTACGTCATAAACAGTGCTCCAGAGCGCTTAGCAACGGGCACAACGAAACGTGTCTGTGGGATAGTGACCATTCCCGCCTAGTGCTGGCAATGCACGAGCACTGCCAAAAGGCAAAGGAAGGCGCTTAGCATCCGGCTTGTGCGCAAAGCTTTCAGACTGCCAGAGGACTGCAGCTGTGGTAAGCCCGCTTGCTCATTTGACGTTAGATGTCGCCTGCAAGAACTTCACCCGCATCTGGTTTATGCTGCTACCTGTTGTTAGGCGACAACAAGAGCACATGTAGCAAATGCTTTTTCCTGACCCGTTTTGCTAGACCACGCTCTTTTGTGGCTCTGTAGTGCTTGCCAAACTGCTATGTGCATGTTGCTGCTTCCATCTGACAAGGAGCACAGCCGTCTGACAGCAGCTTTCAACTTGTCTAAGAAAGAGCTTGGCCATTTAGATGTGATGCAAATCTGTGTGTGTGTAAGGTGCA
Organism: Poecile atricapillus; assembly: GCF_030490865.1. Lineage (NCBI taxonomy): Eukaryota > Metazoa > Chordata > Aves > Passeriformes > Paridae > Poecile > Poecile atricapillus. The sequence goes on along the minus strand of NC_081262.1, from coordinate 242,016 downwards.
GGTGCAAGCTCCTGACAAAGGTGTTCTCCAGTTTCAGTTTCTATCTGCCAGACACATTGGAAATGTTTTCCTCTGGCATTTGCGCCAAGAGTTGCAGATTGCTTAACTCAGGAGCTCTAAGAATGGAACGGCAAGAGGTGTTCAGCTTACGTCATAAACAGTGCTCCAGAGTGCTTAGCAACGGGCACAACGAAACGTGTCTGTGGGATAGTGACCATTCCCGCCTAGTGCTGGCAATGCACGAGCACTGCCAAAAGGCAAAGGAAGGCGCTTAGCATCCGGCTGTGCGCAAAGCTTTCAGACTGCCAGAGGACTGCAGCTGTGGTAAGCCCGCTTGCTCATTTGATGTTAGATGTCGCCTGCAAGAACTTCACCCCCATCTGGTTTATGCTGCTACTTGTTGTTAGGCGACAACAAGGGCACAAGTCGCAAATGCTTTTTCCTGCCTCATATTGCTAGACCACGCTCTTCTGTGGCTCTTTAGTTCTTGCCAAACTGTTATGTGCGTGCTGCTGCTTCCATCTGACAAGGAGCACAGCCTTCTGACAGCAGCTTTCAACTTGTCTAAGGAAGAGCTTGGCCATTTAGATGTGATGCAAATCTGTGTGTGTGTAAGGTGCAGGTGCAAGCTCCTGACAAAGGTGTTCTCCAGTTTCAGTTTCTATCTGCCAGACACATTGGAAATGTTTTCCTCTGGCATTCGCACCAAGAGTCGCAGAATACTTAACCCAGGAGCTCTGAGAATGGAACGGCAAGAGGTGTTCCGCTTACGTCATAAACAGTGCTCCAGAGCGCTTAGCAACGGGCACAACGAAACGTGTCTGTGGGATAGTGACCATTCCCGCCTAGTGCTGGCAATGCACGAGCACTGCCAAAAGGCAAAGGAAGGCGCTTAACATCCGGCTTGTGCGCAAAGCTTTCAGACTGCCAGAGGACTGCAGCTGTAGTAAGCCCGCTTGCTCATTTGACGTTAGAAGGCGCCTGCAAGAACTTCACCTGCATCTGGTTTATGCTGCTACCTGTTGTTAGGCGACAACAAGAGCACATGTAGCAAATGCTTTTTCCTGACCCGTTTTGCTAGACCACGCTCTTTTGTGGCTCTTTAATGCTTGCCAAACTGCTATGTGCATGTTGCTGCTTCCATCTGACAAGGAGCACAGCCGTCTGACAGCAGCTTTCAACTTGCCTAAGGAAGAGCTTGGCCATTTAGGTGTGATGCAAATCTGTGTGTGTTTAAAGTGCAGGTGCAAGCTCCTGACAAAGGTGTTCTCCAGGTTCAGTTTCTCCCTGTCAGACACATTGGAAATGTTTTCCTCTGGCATTCGCGCCAAGAGTCGCAGATTGCTTAACCCAGGGTCTCTGAGAATGGAACGGCAAGAGGTGCTCCGCTTACGTCATAAACAGTGCTCCAGAGCGCTTAGCAACGGCCACAACGAAACGTGTCTGTGGGATAGTGACCATTCCCGCCTAGTGCTGGCAATGCACGAGCACTGCCAAAAGGCAAAGGAAGGCGCTTAGCATCCGGCTTGTGTGCAAAGCTTTCAGACTGCCAGAGGACTGCAGCTGTGGTAAGCCCGCTTGCTCATTTGACGTTAGATGTCGCCTGCAAGAACTTCACCCGCATCTGGTTTATGCTGCTACCTGTTGTTAGGCGACAACAAGAGCACATGTAGCAAATGCTTTTTCCTGACCCGTTTTGCTAGACCACGCTTTTTTGTGGCTCTGTAGTGCTTGCCAAACTGCTATGTGCATGTTGCTGCTTCCATCTGACAAGGAGCACAGCCGTCTGACAGCAGCTTTCAACTTGCCTAAGGAAGAGCTTGGCCATTTAGGTGTGATGCAAATCTGTGTGTGTTTAAAGTGCAGGTGCAAGCTCCTGACAAAGGTGTTCTCCAGGTTCAGTTTCTCCCTGTCAGACACATTGGAAATGTTTTCCTCTGGCATTCGCGCCAAGAGTCGCAGATTGCTTAACCCAGGGTCTCTGAGAATGGAACGGCAAGAGGTGCTCCGCTTACGTCATAAACAGTGCTCCAGAGCGCTTAGCAACGGGCACAACGAAACGTGTCTGTGGGATAGTGACCATTCCCGCCTAGTGCTGGCAATGCACGAGCACTGCCAAAAGGCAAAGGAAGGCGCTTAGCATCCGGCTTGTGTGCAAAGCTTTCAGACTGCCAGAGGACTGCAGCTGTGGTAAGCCCGCTTGCTCATTTGACGTTAGATGTCGCCTGCAAGAACTTCACCCGCATCTGGTTTATGCTGCTACCTGTTGTTAGGCGACAACAAGAGCACATGTAGCAAATGCTTTTTCCTGACCCGTTTTGCTAGACCACGCTTTTTTGTGGCTCTGTAGTGCTTGCCAAACTGCTATGTGCATGTTGCTGCTTCCATCTGACAAGGAGCACAGCCGTCTGACAGCAGCTTTCAACTTGTCTAAGAAAGAGCTTGGCCATTTAGATGTGATGCAAATCTGTGTGTGTGTAAAATGCAGGTGCAAGCTCCTGACAAAGGTGTTCTCCAGTTTCAGTTTCTATCTGCCAGACACATTGGAAATGTTTTCCTCTGGCATTTGCGCCAAGAGTTGCAGATTGCTTAACTCAGGAGCTCTGAGAATGGAACGGCAAGAGGTGCTCCGCTTACGTCATAAACAGTGCTCCAGAGCGCTTAGCAACGGGCACAACGAAACGTGTCTGTGGGATAGTGACCATTCCCGCCTAGTGCTGGCAATGCACGAGCACTGCCAAAAGGCAAAGGAAGGCGCTTAGCATCCGGCTGTGCGCAAAGCTTTCAGACTGCCAGAGGACTGCAGCTGTGGTAAGCCTGCTTGCTCATTTGATGTTAGATGTCGCCTGCAAGAACTTCACCCCCATCTGGTTTATGCTGCTACCTGTTGTTAGGCGACAAGAAGGGCACAAGTCGCAAATGCTTTTTCCTGCCTCATATTGCTAGACCACGCTCTTCTGTGGCTCTTTAGTTCTTGCCAAACTGTTATGTGCGTGCTGCTGCTTCCATCTGACAAGGAGCACAGCCTTCTGACAGCAGCTTTCAACTTGTCTAAGGAAGAGCTTGGCCATTTAGATGTGATGCAAATCTGTGTGTGTGTAAGGTGCAGGTGCAAGCTCCTGACAAAGGTGTTCTCCAGTTTCAGTTTCTATCTGCCAGACACATTGGAAATGTTTTCCTCTGGCATTCGCACCAAGAGTCGCAGAATACTTTACTGAGGAGCTCTGAGAATGGAACGGCAAGAGGTGCTCCGCTTACGTCATAAACAGTGCTCCAGAGCGCTTAGCAACGGGCACAACGAAACGTGTCTGTGGGATAGTGACCATTCCCGCCTAGTGCTGGCAATGCACGAGCACTGCCAAAAGGCAAAGGAAGGCGCTTAGCATCCGGCTTGTGCGCAAAGCTTTCAGACTGCCAGAGGACTGCAGCTGTGGTAAGCCCGCTTGCTCATTTGACGTTAGATGTCGCCTGCAAGAACTTCACCCGCATCTGGTTTATGCTGCTACCTGTTGTTAGGCGACAACAAGAGCACATGTAGCAAATGCTTTTTCCTGACCCGTTTTGCTAGACCACGCTCTTTTGTGGCTCTGTAGTGCTTGCCAAACTGCTATGTGCATGTTGCTGCTTCCATCTGACAAGGAGCACAGCCGTCTGACAGCAGCTTTCAACTTGTCTAAGAAAGAGCTTGGCCATTTAGATGTGATGCAAATCTGTGTGTGTGTAAGGTGCAGGTGCAAGCTCCTGACAAAGGTGTTCTCCAGTTTCAGTTTCTATCTGCCAGACACATTGGAAATGTTTTCCTCTGGCATTTGCGCCAAGAGTTGCAGATTGCTTAACTCAGGAGCTCTAAGAATGGAACGGCAAGAGGTGTTCAGCTTACGTCATAAACAGTGCTCCAGAGTGCTTAGCAACGGGCACAACGAAACGTGTCTGTGGGATAGTGACCATTCCCGCCTAGTGCTGGCAATGCACGAGCACTGCCAAAAGGCAAAGGAAGGCGCTTAGCATCCGGCTGTGCGCAAAGCTTTCAGACTGCCAGAGGACTGCAGCTGTGGTAAGCCCGCTTGCTCATTTGATGTTAGATGTCGCCTGCAAGAACTTCACCCCCATCTGGTTTATGCTGCTACTTGTTGTTAGGCGACAACAAGGGCACAAGTCGCAAATGCTTTTTCCTGCCTCATATTGCTAGACCACGCTCTTCTGTGGCTCTTTAGTTCTTGCCAAACTGTTATGTGCGTGCTGCTGCTTCCATCTGACAAGGAGCACAGCCTTCTGACAGCAGCTTTCAACTTGTCTAAGGAAGAGCTTGGCCATTTAGATGTGATGCAAATCTGTGTGTGTGTAAGGTGCAGGTGCAAGCTCCTGACAAAGGTGTTCTCCAGTTTCAGTTTCTATCTGCCAGACACATTGGAAATGTTTTCCTCTGGCATTCGCACCAAGAGTCGCAGAATACTTAACCCAGGAGCTCTGAGAATGGAACGGCAAGAGGTGTTCCGCTTACGTCATAAACAGTGCTCCAGAGCGCTTAGCAACGGGCACAACGAAACGTGTCTGTGGGATAGTGACCATTCCCGCCTAGTGCTGGCAATGCACGAGCACTGCCAAAAGGCAAAGGAAGGCGCTTAACATCCGGCTTGTGCGCAAAGCTTTCAGACTGCCAGAGGACTGCAGCTGTAGTAAGCCCGCTTGCTCATTTGACGTTAGAAGGCGCCTGCAAGAACTTCACCTGCATCTGGTTTATGCTGCTACCTGTTGTTAGGCGACAACAAGAGCACATGTAGCAAATGCTTTTTCCTGACCCGTTTTGCTAGACCACGCTCTTTTGTGGCTCTTTAATGCTTGCCAAACTGCTATGTGCATGTTGCTGCTTCCATCTGACAAGGAGCACAGCCGTCTGACAGCAGCTTTCAACTTGCCTAAGGAAGAGCTTGGCCATTTAGGTGTGATGCAAATCTGTGTGTGTTTAAAGTGCAGGTGCAAGCTCCTGACAAAGGTGTTCTCCAGGTTCAGTTTCTCCCTGTCAGACACATTGGAAATGTTTTCCTCTGGCATTCGCGCCAAGAGTCGCAGATTGCTTAACCCAGGGTCTCTGAGAATGGAACGGCAAGAGGTGCTCCGCTTACGTCATAAACAGTGCTCCAGAGCGCTTAGCAACGGGCACAACGAAACGTGTCTGTGGGATAGTGACCATTCCCGCCTAGTGCTGGCAATGCACGAGCACTGCCAAAAGGCAAAGGAAGGCGCTTAGCATCCGGCTTGTGTGCAAAGCTTTCAGACTGCCAGAGGACTGCAGCTGTGGTAAGCCCGCTTGCTCATTTGACGTTAGATGTCGCCTGCAAGAACTTCACCCGCATCTGGTTTATGCTGCTACCTGTTGTTAGGCGACAACAAGAGCACATGTAGCAAATGCTTTTTCCTGACCCGTTTTGCTAGACCACGCTTTTTTGTGGCTCTGTAGTGCTTGCCAAACTGCTATGTGCATGTTGCTGCTTCCATCTGACAAGGAGCACAGCCGTCTGACAGCAGCTTTCAACTTGCCTAAGGAAGAGCTTGGCCATTTAGGTGTGATGCAAATCTGTGTGTGTTTAAAGTGCAGGTGCAAGCTCCTGACAAAGGTGTTCTCCAGGTTCAGTTTCTCCCTGTCAGACACATTGGAAATGTTTTCCTCTGGCATTCGCGCCAAGAGTCGCAGATTGCTTAACCCAGGGTCTCTGAGAATGGAACGGCAAGAGGTGCTCCGCTTACGTCATAAACAGTGCTCCAGAGCGCTTAGCAACGGGCACAACGAAACGTGTCTGTGGGATAGTGACCATTCCCGCCTAGTGCTGGCAATGCACGAGCACTGCCAAAAGGCAAAGGAAGGCGCTTAGCATCCGGCTTGTGTGCAAAGCTTTCAGACTGCCAGAGGACTGCAGCTGTGGTAAGCCCGCTTGCTCATTTGACGTTAGATGTCGCCTGCAAGAACTTCACCCGCATCTGGTTTATGCTGCTACCTGTTGTTAGGCGACAACAAGAGCACATGTAGCAAATGCTTTTTCCTGACCCGTTTTGCTAGACCACGCTTTTTTGTGGCTCTGTAGTGCTTGCCAAACTGCTATGTGCATGTTGCTGCTTCCATCTGACAAGGAGCACAGCCGTCTGACAGCAGCTTTCAACTTGTCTAAGAAAGAGCTTGGCCATTTAGATGTGATGCAAATCTGTGTGTGTGTAAAATGCAGGTGCAAGCTCCTGACAAAGGTGTTCTCCAGTTTCAGTTTCTATCTGCCAGACACATTGGAAATGTTTTCCTCTGGCATTTGCGCCAAGAGTTGCAGATTGCTTAACTCAGGAGCTCTGAGAATGGAACGGCAAGAGGTGCTCCGCTTACGTCATAAACAGTGCTCCAGAGCGCTTAGCAACGGGCACAACGAAACGTGTCTGTGGGATAGTGACCATTCCCGCCTAGTGCTGGCAATGCACGAGCACTGCCAAAAGGCAAAGGAAGGCGCTTAGCATCCGGCTGTGCGCAAAGCTTTCAGACTGCCAGAGGACTGCAGCTGTGGTAAGCCTGCTTGCTCATTTGATGTTAGATGTCGCCTGCAAGAACTTCACCCCCATCTGGTTTATGCTGCTACCTGTTGTTAGGCGACAAGAAGGGCACAAGTCGCAAATGCTTTTTCCTGCCTCATATTGCTAGACCACGCTCTTCTGTGGCTCTTTAGTTCTTGCCAAACTGTTATGTGCGTGCTGCTGCTTCCATCTGACAAGGAGCACAGCCTTCTGACAGCAGCTTTCAACTTGTCTAAGGAAGAGCTTGGCCATTTAGATGTGATGCAAATCTGTGTGTGTGTAAGGTGCAGGTGCAAGCTCCTGACAAAGGTGTTCTCCAGTTTCAGTTTCTATCTGCCAGACACATTGGAAATGTTTTCCTCTGGCATTCGCACCAAGAGTCGCAGAATACTTTACTGAGGAGCTCTGAGAATGGAACGGCAAGAGGTGTTCCGCTTACGTCATAAACAGTGCTCCAGAGCGCTTAGCAACGGGCACAACGAAACGTGTCTGTGGGATAGTGACCATTCCCGCCTAGTGCTGGCAATGCACGAGCACTGCCAAAAGGCAAAGGAAGGCGCTTAGCATCCGGCTTGTGCGCAAAGCTTTCAGACTGCCAGAGGACTGCAGCTGTGGTAAGCCCGCTTGCTCATTTGACGTTAGAAGGCGCCTGCAAGAACTTCACCTGCATCTGGTTTATGCTGCTACCTGTTGTTAGGCGACAACAAGAGCACAAGTCGCAAATGCTTTTTCCTGACCCGTTTTGCTAGACCACGCTCTTTTGTGGCTCTTTAATGCTTGCCAAACTGCTATGTGCATGTTGCTGCTTCCATCTGACAAGGAGCACAGCCGTCTGACAGCAGCTTTCAACTTGCCTAAGAAAGAGCTTGGCCATTTAGGTGTGATGCAAATCTGTGTGTGTTTAAAGTGCAGGTGCAAGCTTCTGACAAAGGTTTTCTCCAGGTTCAGTTTCTCCCTGTCAGACACATTGGAAATGTTTTCCTCTGGCATTCGCAGCAAGAGTCGCAGATTGCTTAACCCAGGAGCTCTGAGAATGGAACGGCAAGAGGTGCTCCGCTTACGTCATAAACAGTGCTCCAGAGCGCTTAGCAACGGCCACAACGAAACAGTGTGCGGGATAGTGACCATTCCCGCCTAGTGCTGGCAATGCACGAGCACTGCCAAAAGGCAAAGGAAGGCGCTTAGCATCCGGCTTGTGTGCAAAGCTTTCAGACTGCCAGAGGACTGCAGCTGTGGTAAGCCCGCTTGCTCATTTGACGTTAGATGTCGCCTGCAAGAACTTCACCCGCATCTGGTTTATGCTGCTACCTGTTGTTAGGCGACAACAAGAGCACATGTAGCAAATGCTTTTTCCTGACCCGTTTTTCTAGACCACGCTTTTTTGTGGCTCTGTAGTGCTTGCCAAACTGCTATGTGCATGTTGCTGCTTCCATCTGACAAGGAGCACAGCCGTCTGACAGCAGCTTTCAACTTGTCTAAGAAAGAGCTTGGCCATTTAGATGTGATGCAAATCTGTGTGTGTGTAAGGTGCAGGTGCAAGCTCCTGACAAAGGTGTTCTCCAGTTTCAGTTTCTATCTGCCAGACACATTGGAAATGTTTTCCTCTGGCATTTGCGCCAAGAGTTGCAGATTGCTTAACTCAGGAGCTCTGAGAATGGAACGGCAAGAGGTGTTCAGCTTACGTCATAAACAGTGCTCCAGAGTGCTTAGCAACGGGCACAACGAAACGTGTCTGTGGGATAGTGACCATTCCCGCCTAGTGCTGGCAATGCACGAGCACTGCCAAAAGGCAAAGGAAGGCGCTTAGCATCCGGCTGTGCGCAAAGCTTTCAGACTGCCAGAGGACTGCAGCTGTGGTAAGCCCGCTTGCTCATTTGATGTTAGATGTCGCCTGCAAGAACTTCACCCCCATCTGGTTTATGCTGCTACTTGTTGTTAGGCGACAACAAGGGCACAAGTCGCAAATGCTTTTTCCTGCCTCATATTGCTAGACCACGCTCTTCTGTGGCTCTTTAGTTCTTGCCAAACTGTTATGTGCGTGCTGCTGCTTCCATCTGACAAGGAGCACAGCCGTCTGACAGCAGCTTTCAACTTGTCTAAGGAAGAGCTTGGCCATTTAGATGTGATGCAAATCTGTGTGTGTGTAAGGTGCAGGTGCAAGCTCCTGACAAAGGTGTTCTCCAGTTTCAGTTTCTATCTGCCAGACACATTGGAAATGTTTTCCTCTGGCATTCGCACCAAGAGTCGCAGAATACTTAACCCAGGAGCTCTGAGAATGGAACGGCAAGAGGTGTTCCGCTTACGTCATAAACAGTGCTCCAGAGCGCTTAGCAACGGGCACAACGAAACGTGTCTGTGGGATAGTGACCATTCCCGCCTAGTGCTGGCAATGCACGAGCACTGCCAAAAGGCAAAGGAAGGCGCTTAACATCTGGCTTGTGCGCAAAGCTTTCAGACTGCCAGAGGACTGCAGCTGTAGTAAGCCCGCTTGCTCATTTGACGTTAGAAGGCGCCTGCAAGAACTTCACCTGCATCTGGTTTATGCTGCTACCTGTTGTTAGGCGACAACAAGAGCACATGTAGCAAATGCTTTTTCCTGACCCGTTTTGCTAGACCACGCTCTTTTGTGGCTCTTTAATGCTTGCCAAACTGCTATGTGCATGTTGCTGCTTCCATCTGACAAGGAGCACAGCCGTCTGACAGCAGCTTTCAACTTGCCTAAGGAAGAGCTTGGCCATTTAGGTGTGATGCAAATCTGTGTGTGTTTAAAGTGCAGGTGCAAGCTCCTGACAAAGGTGTTCTCCAGGTTCAGTTTCTCCCTGTCAGACACATTGGAAATGTTTTCCTCTGGCATTCGCGCCAAGAGTCGCAGATTGCTTAACCCAGGGTCTCTGAGAATGGAACGGCAAGAGGTGCTCCGCTTACGTCATAAACAGTGCTCCAGAGCGCTTAGCAACGGGCACAACGAAACGTGTCTGTGGGATAGTGACCATTCCCGCCTAGTGCTGGCAATGCACGAGCACTGCCAAAAGGCAAAGGAAGGCGCTTAACATCCGGCTTGTGCGCAAAGCTTTCAGACTGCCAGAGGACTGCAGCTGTGGTAAGCCCGCTTGCTCATTTGACGTTAGAAGGCGCCTGCAAGAACTTCACCTGCATCTGGTTTATGCTGCTACCTGTTGTTAGGCGACAACAAGAGCACATGTAGCAAATGCTTTTTCCTGACCCGTTTTGCTAGACCACGCTCTTTTGTGGCTCTTTAATGCTTGCCAAACTGCTATGTGCATGTTGCTGCTTCCATCTGACAAGGAGCACAGCCGTCTGACAGCAGCTTTCAACTTGCCTAAGGAAGAGCTTGGCCATTTAGGTGTGATGCAAATCTGTGTGTGTTTAAAGTGCAGGTGCAAGCTCCTGACAAAGGTGTTCTCCAGGTTCAGTTTCTCCCGGTCAGACACATTGGAAATGTTTTCCTCTGGCATTCGCACCAAGAGTCGCAGATTGCTTAACCCAGGAGCTCTGAGAATGGAACGGCAAGAGGTGCTCCGCTAACGTCATAAACAGTGCTCCAGAGCGCTTAGCAACGGGCACAACGAAACGTGTCTGTGGGATAGTGACCATTCCCGCCTAGTGCTGGCAATGCACGAGCACTGCCAAAAGGCAAAGGAAGGCGCTTAGCATCCGGCTTGTGTGCAAAGCTTTCAGACTGCCAGAGGACTGCAGCTGTGGTAAGCCCGCTTGCTCATTTGACGTTAGAAGGCGCCTGCAAGAACTTCACCCGCATCTGGTTTATGCTGCTACCTGTTGTTAGGCGACAAGAAGAGCACATGTAACAAATGCTTTTTCCTGACCCGTTTTGCTAGACCACGCTCTTTTGTGGCTCTGTAGTGCTTGCCAAACTGCTATGTGCATGTTGCTGCTTCCATCTGACAAGGAGCACAGCCGTCTGACAGCAGCTTTCAACTTGTCTAAGAAAGAGCTTGGCCATTTAGATGTGATGCAAATCTGTGTGTGTGTAAGGTGCAGGTGCAAGCTCCTGACAAAGGTGTTCTCCAGTTTCAGTTTCTATCTGCCAGACACATTGGAAATGTTTTCCTCTGGCATTTGCGCCAAGAGTTGCAGATTGCTTAACTCAGGAGCTCTGAGAATGGAACGGCAAGAGGTGTTCAGCTTACGTCATAAACAGTGCTCCAGAGTGCTTAGCAACGGGCACAACGAAACGTGTCTGTGGGATAGTGACCATTCCCGCCTAGTGCTGGCAATGCACGAGCACTGCCAAAAGGCAAAGGAAGGCGCTTAGCATCCGGCTGTGCGCAAAGCTTTCAGACTGCCAGAGGACTGCAGCTGTGGTAAGCCCGCTTGCTCATTTGATGTTAGATGTCGCCTGCAAGAACTTCACCCCCATCTGGTTTATGCTGCTACTTGTTGTTAGGCGACAACAAGGGCACAAGTCGCAAATGCTTTTTCCTGCCTCATATTGCTAGACCACGCTCTTCTGTGGCTCTTTAGTTCTTGCCAAACTGTTATGTGCGTGCTGCTGCTTCCATCTGACAAGGAGCACAGCCGTCTGACAGCAGCTTTCAACTTGTCTAAGGAAGAGCTTGGCCATTTAGATGTGATGCAAATCTGTGTGTGTGTAAGGTGCAGGTGCAAGCTCCTGACAAAGGTGTTCTCCAGTTTCAGTTTCTATCTGCCAGACACATTGGAAATGTTTTCCTCTGGCATTCGCACCAAGAGTCGCAGAATACTTAACCCAGGAGCTCTGAGAATGGAACTGCAAGAGGTGTTCAGCTTACGTCATAAACAGTGCTCCAGAGCGCTTAGCAACGGGCACAACGAAACGTGTCTGTGGGATAGTGACCATTCCCGCCTAGTGCTGGCAATTCACGAGCACTGCCAAAAGGCAAAGGAAGGCGCTTAGCATCCGGCTGTGCGCAAAGCTTTCAGACTGCCAGAGGACTGTAGCTGTGGTAAGCCCGCTTGCTCATTTGACGTTAGATGTCGCCTGCAAGAACTCCACCCGCATCTGGTTTATGCTGCTACCTGTTGTTAGGCGACAAGAAGGGCACAAGTCGCGAATGCTTTTTCCTGCCTCATTTTGCTAGACCACGCTCTTCTGTGGCTCTTTAGTTCTTGCCAAACTGTTATGTGCGTGCTGCTGCTTCCATCTGACAAGGAGCACAGCCTTCTGACAGCAGCTTTCAACTTGCCTAAGAAAGAGCTTGGCCATTTAGATGTGATGCAAATCTGTGTGTGTGTAAAGTGCAGGTGCAAGCTCCTGACAAAGGTGTTCTCCAGTTTCAGTTTCTATCTGCCAGACACATTGGAAATGTTTTCCTCTGGCATTCGCGCCAAGAGTCGCAGATTGCTTAACCCAGGGTCTCTGAGAATGGAACGGCAAGAGGTGCTCCGCTTACGTCATAAACAGTGCTCCAGAGCGCTTAGCAACGGGCACAACGAAACGTGTCTGTGGGATAGTGACCATTCCCGCCTAGTGCTGGCAATGCACGAGCACTGCCAAAAGGCAAAGGAAGGCGCTTAGCATCCGGCTTGTGTGCAAAGCTTTCAGACTGCCAGAGGACTGCAGCTGTGGTAAGCCCGCTTGCTCATTTGACGTTAGATGTCGCCTGCAAGAACTTCACCCGCATCTGGTTTATGCTGCTACCTGTTGTTAGGCGACAACAAGAGCACATGTAGCAAATGCTTTTTCCTGACCCGTTTTTCTAGACCACGCTTTTTTGTGGCTCTGTAGTGCTTGCCAAACTGCTATGTGCATGTTGCTGCTTCCATCTGACAAGGAGCACAGCCGTCTGACAGCAGCTTTCAACTTGTCTAAGAAAGAGCTTGGCCATTTAGATGTGATGCAAATCTGTGTGTGTGTAAGGTGCAGGTGCAAGCTCCTGACAAAGGTGTTCTCCAGTTTCAGTTTCTATCTGCCAGACACATTGGAAATGTTTTCCTCTGGCATTTGCGCCAAGAGTTGCAGATTGCTTAACTCAGGAGCTCTGAGAATGGAACGGCAAGAGGTGTTCAGCTTACGTCATAAACAGTGCTCCAGAGTGCTTAGCAACGGGCACAACGAAACGTGTGTGTGGGATAGTGACCATTCCCGCCTAGTGCTGGCAATGCACGAGCACTGCCAAAAGGCAAAGGAAGGCGCTTAGCATCCGGCTGTGCGCAAAGCTTTCAGACTGCCAGAGGACTGTAGCTGTGGTAAGCCCGCTTGCTCATTTGATGTTAGATGTCGCCTGCAAGAACTTCACCCCCATCTGGTTTATGCTGCTACTTGTTGTTAGGCGACAACAAGGGCACAAGTCGCAAATGCTTTTTCCTGCCTCATATTGCTAGACCACGCTCTTCTGTGGCTCTTTAGTTCTTGCCAAACTGTTATGTGCGTGCTGCTGCTTCCATCTGACAAGGAGCACAGCCGTCTGACAGCAGCTTTCAACTTGTCTAAGGAAGAGCTTGGCCATTTAGATGTGATGCAAATCTGTGTGTGTGTAAGGTGCAGGTGCAAGCTCCTGACAAAGGTGTTCTCCAGTTTCAGTTTCTATCTGCCAGACACATTGGAAATGTTTTCCTCTGGCATTCGCACCAAGAGTCGCAGAATACTTTACTGAGGAGCTCTGAGAATGGAACGGCAAGAGGTGTTCAGCTTACGTCATAAACAGTGCTCCAGAGCGCTTAGCAACGGGCACAACGAAACGTGTCTGTGGGATAGTGACCATTCCCGCCTAGTGCTGGCAATTCACGAGCACTGCCAAAAGGCAAAGGAAGGCGCTTAGCATCCGGCTGTGCGCAAAGCTTTCAGACTGCCAGAGGACTGTAGCTGTGGTAAGCCCGCTTGCTCATTTGACGTTAGATGTCGCCTGCAAGAACTCCACCCGCATCTGGTTTATGCTGCTACCTGTTGTTAGGCGACAAGAAGGGCACAAGTCGCGAATGCTTTTTCCTGCCTCATTTTGCTAGACCACGCTCTTCTGTGGCTCTTTAGTTCTTGCCAAACTGTTATGTGCGTGCTGCTGCTTCCATCTGACAAGGAGCACAGCCTTCTGACAGCAGCTTTCAACTTGCCTAAGAAAGAGCTTGGCCATTTAGATGTGATGCAAATCTGTGTGTGTGTAAAGTGCAGGTGCAAGCTCCTGACAAAGGTGTTCTCCAGTTTCAGTTTCTATCTGCCAGACACATTGGAAATGTTTTCCTCTGGCATTCGCGCCAAGAGTCGAAGAATACTTAACCCAGGGTCTCTGAGAATGGAACGGCAAGAGGTGCTCCGCTTACGTCATAAACAGTGCTCCAGAGCGCTTAGCAACGGGCACAACGAAACGTGTCTGTGGGATAGTGACCATTCCCGCCTAGTGCTGGCAATGCACGAGCACTGCCAAAAGGCAAAGGAAGGCGCTTAGCATCCGGCTTGTGTGCAAAGCTTTCAGACTGCCAGAGGACTGCAGCTGTGGTAAGCCCGCTTGCTCATTTGACGTTAGATGTCGCCTGCAAGAACTTCACCCGCATCTGGTTTATGCTGCTACCTGTTGTTAGGCGACAACAAGAGCACATGTAGCAAATGCTTTTTCCTGACCCGTTTTTCTAGACCACGCTTTTTTGTGGCTCTGTAGTGCTTGCCAAACTGCTATGTGCATGTTGCTGCTTCCATCTGACAAGGAGCACAGCCGTCTGACAGCAGCTTTCAACTTGTCTAAGAAAGAGCTTGGCCATTTAGATGTGATGCAAATCTGTGTGTGTGTAAGGTGCAGGTGCAAGCTCCTGACAAAGGTGTTCTCCAGTTTCAGTTTCTATCTGCCAGACACATTGGAAATGTTTTCCTCTGGCATTTGCGCCAAGAGTTGCAGATTGCTTAACTCAGGAGCTCTGAGAATGGAACGGCAAGAGGTGTTCAGCTTACGTCATAAACAGTGCTCCAGAGTGCTTAGCAACGGGCACAACGAAACGTGTCTGTGGGATAGTGACCATTCCCGCCTAGTGCTGGCAATGCACGAGCACTGCCAAAAGGCAAAGGAAGGCGCTTAGCATCCGGCTGTGCGCAAAGCTTTCAGACTGCCAGAGGACTGCAGCTGTGGTAAGCCCGCTTGCTCATTTGATGTTAGATGTCGCCTGCAAGAACTTCACCCCCATCTGGTTTATGCTGCTACTTGTTGTTAGGCGACAACAAGGGCACAAGTCGCAAATGCTTTTTCCTGCCTCATTTTGCTAGACCACGCTCTTCTGTGGCTCTTTAGTTCTTGCCAAACTGTTATGTGCGTGCTGCTGCTTCCATCTGACAAGGAGCACAGCCGTCTGACAGCAGCTTTCAACTTGTCTAAGGAAGAGCTTGGCCATTTAGATGTGATGCAAATCTGTGTGTGTGTAAGGTGCAGGTGCAAGCTCCTGACAAAGGTGTTCTCCAGTTTCAGTTTCTATCTGCCAGACACATTGGAAATGTTTTCCTCTGGCATTCGCACCAAGAGTCGCAGAATACTTTACTGAGGAGCTCTGAGAATGGAACGGCAAGAGGTGTTCAGCTTACGTCATAAACAGTGCTCCAGAGCGCTTAGCAACGGGCACAACGAAACGTGTCTGTGGGATAGTGACCATTCCCGCCTAGTGCTGGCAATTCACGAGCACTGCCAAAAGGCAAAGGAAGGCGCTTAGCATCCGGCTGTGCGCAAAGCTTTCAGACTGCCAGAGGACTGTAGCTGTGGTAAGCCCGCTTGCTCATTTGACGTTAGATGTCGCCTGCAAGAACTCCACCCGCATCTGGTTTATGCTGCTACCTGTTGTTAGGCGACAAGAAGGGCACAAGTCGCGAATGCTTTTTCCTGCCTCATTTTGCTAGACCACGCTCTTCTGTGGCTCTTTAGTTCTTGCCAAACTGTTATGTGCGTGCTGCTGCTTCCATCTGACAAGGAGCACAGCCTTCTGACAGCAGCTTTCAACTTGCCTAAGAAAGAGCTTGGCCATTTAGATGTGATGCAAATCTGTGTGTGTGTAAAGTGCAGGTGCAAGCTCCTGACAAAGGTGTTCTCCAGTTTCAGTTTCTATCTGCCAGACACATTGGAAATGTTTTCCTCTGGCATTCGCGCCAAGAGTCGCAGATTGCTTAACCCAGGGTCTCTGAGAATGGAACGGCAAGAGGTGCTCCGCTTACGTCATAAACAGTGCTCCAGAGCGCTTAGCAACGGGCACAACGAAACGTGTCTGTGGGATAGTGACCATTCCCGCCTAGTGCTGGCAATGCACGAGCACTGCCAAAAGGCAAAGGAAGGCGCTTAGCATCCGGCTTGTGTGCAAAGCTTTCAGACTGCCAGAGGACTGCAGCTGTGGTAAGCCCGCTTGCTCATTTGACGTTAGATGTCGCCTGCAAGAACTTCACCCGCATCTGGTTTATGCTGCTACCTGTTGTTAGGCGACAAGAAGAGCACATGTAACAAATGCTTTTTCCTGACCCGTTTTGCTAGACCACGCTCTTTTGTGGCTCTGTAGTGCTTGCCAAACTGCTATGTGCATGTTGCTGCTTCCATCTGACAAGGAGCACAGCCGTCTGACAGCAGCTTTCAACTTGTCTAAGAAAGAGCTTGGCCATTTAGATGTGATGCAAATCTGTGTGTGTGTAAGGTGCAGGTGCAAGCTCCTGACAAAGGTGTTCTCCAGTTTCAGTTTCTATCTGCCAGACACATTGGAAATGTTTTCCTCTGGCATTTGCGCCAAGAGTTGCAGATTGCTTAACTCAGGAGCTCTGAGAATGGAACGGCAAGAGGTGTTCAGCTTACGTCATAAACAGTGCTCCAGAGTGCTTAGCAACGGGCACAACGAAACGTGTCTGTGGGATAGTGACCATTCCCGCCTAGTGCTGGCAATGCACGAGCACTGCCAAAAGGCAAAGGAAGGCGCTTAGCATCCGGCTGTGCGCAAAGCTTTCAGACTGCCAGAGGACTGCAGCTGTGGTAAGCCCGCTTGCTCATTTGATGTTAGATGTCGCCTGCAAGAACTTCACCCCCATCTGGTTTATGCTGCTACTTGTTGTTAGGCGACAACAAGGGCACAAGTCGCAAATGCTTTTTCCTGCCTCATATTGCTAGACCACGCTCTTCTGTGGCTCTTTAGTTCTTGCCAAACTGTTATGTGCGTGCTGCTGCTTCCATCTGACAAGGAGCACAGCCGTCTGACAGCAGCTTTCAACTTGTCTAAGGAAGAGCTTGGCCATTTAGATGTGATGCAAATCTGTGTGTGTGTAAGGTGCAGGTGCAAGCTCCTGACAAAGGTGTTCTCCAGTTTCAGTTTCTATCTGCCAGACACATTGGAAATGTTTTCCTCTGGCATTCGCGCCAAGAGTCGCAGATTGCTTAACCCAGGGTCTCTGAGAATGGAACGGCAAGAGGTGCTCCGCTTACGTCATAAACAGTGCTCCAGAGCGCTTAGCAACGGGCACAACGAAACGTGTCTGTGGGATAGTGACCATTCCCGCCTAGTGCTGGCAATGCACGAGCACTGCCAAAAGGCAAAGGAAGGCGCTTAGCATCCGGCTTGTGTGCAAAGCTTTCAGACTGCCAGAGGACTGCAGCTGTGGTAAGCCCGCTTGCTCATTTGACGTTAGATGTCGCCTGCAAGAACTTCACCCGCATCTGGTTTATGCTGCTACCTGTTGTTAGGCGACAACAAGAGCACATGTAGCAAATGCTTTTTCCTGACCCGTTTTTCTAGACCACGCTTTTTTGTGGCTCTGTAGTGCTTGCCAAACTGCTATGTGCATGTTGCTGCTTCCATCTGACAAGGAGCACAGCCGTCTGACAGCAGCTTTCAACTTGTCTAAGAAAGAGCTTGGCCATTTAGATGTGATGCAAATCTGTGTGTGTGTAAGGTGCAGGTGCAAGCTCCTGACAAAGGTGTTCTCCAGTTTCAGTTTCTATCTGCCAGACACATTGGAAATGTTTTCCTCTGGCATTTGCGCCAAGAGTTGCAGATTGCTTAACTCAGGAGCTCTGAGAATGGAACGGCAAGAGGTGTTCAGCTTACGTCATAAACAGTGCTCCAGAGTGCTTAGCAACGGGCACAACGAAACGTGTCTGTGGGATAGTGACCATTCCCGCCTAGTGCTGGCAATGCACGAGCACTGCCAAAAGGCAAAGGAAGGCGCTTAGCATCCGGCTGTGCGCAAAGCTTTCAGACTGCCAGAGGACTGCAGCTGTGGTAAGCCCGCTTGCTCATTTGATGTTAGATGTCGCCTGCAAGAACTTCACCCCCATCTGGTTTATGCTGCTACTTGTTGTTAGGCGACAACAAGGGCACAAGTCGCAAATGCTTTTTCCTGCCTCATATTGCTAGACCACGCTCTTCTGTGGCTCTTTAGTTCTTGCCAAACTGTTATGTGCGTGCTGCTGCTTCCATCTGACAAGGAGCACAGCCGTCTGACAGCAGCTTTCAACTTGTCTAAGGAAGAGCTTGGCCATTTAGATGTGATGCAAATCTGTGTGTGTGTAAGGTGCAGGTGCAAGCTCCTGACAAAGGTGTTCTCCAGTTTCAGTTTCTATCTGCCAGACACATTGGAAATGTTTTCCTCTGGCATTCGCACCAAGAGTCGCAGAATACTTTACTGAGGAGCTCTGAGAATGGAACGGCAAGAGGTGTTCAGCTTACGTCATAAACAGTGCTCCAGAGCGCTTAGCAACGGGCACAACGAAACGTGTCTGTGGGATAGTGACCATTCCCGCCTAGTGCTGGCAATTCACGAGCACTGCCAAAAGGCAAAGGAAGGCGCTTAGCATCCGGCTGTGCGCAAAGCTTTCAGACTGCCAGAGGACTGTAGCTGTGGTAAGCCCGCTTGCTCATTTGACGTTAGATGTCGCCTGCAAGAACTCCACCCGCATCTGGTTTATGCTGCTACCTGTTGTTAGGCGACAAGAAGGGCACAAGTCGCGAATGCTTTTTCCTGCCTCATTTTGCTAGACCACGCTCTTCTGTGGCTCTTTAGTTCTTGCCAAACTGTTATGTGCGTGCTGCTGCTTCCATCTGACAAGGAGCACAGCCTTCTGACAGCAGCTTTCAACTTGCCTAAGAAAGAGCTTGGCCATTTAGATGTGATGCAAATCTGTGTGTGTGTAAAGTGCAGGTGCAAGCTCCTGACAAAGGTGTTCTCCAGTTTCAGTTTCTATCTGCCAGACACATTGGAAATGTTTTCCTCTGGCATTCGCGCCAAGAGTCGCAGATTGCTTAACCCAGGGTCTCTGAGAATGGAACGGCAAGAGGTGCTCCGCTTACGTCATAAACAGTGCTCCAGAGCGCTTAGCAACGGGCACAACGAAACGTGTCTGTGGGATAGTGACCATTCCCGCCTAGTGCTGGCAATGCACGAGCACTGCCAAAAGGCAAAGGAAGGCGCTTAGCATCCGGCTTGTGTGCAAAGCTTTCAGACTGCCAGAGGACTGCAGCTGTGGTAAGCCCGCTTGCTCATTTGACGTTAGATGTCGCCTGCAAGAACTTCACCCGCATCTGGTTTATGCTGCTACCTGTTGTTAGGCGACAACAAGAGCACATGTAGCAAATGCTTTTTCCTGACCCGTTTTTCTAGACCACGCTTTTTTGTGGCTCTGTAGTGCTTGCCAAACTGCTATGTGCATGTTGCTGCTTCCATCTGACAAGGAGCACAGCCGTCTGACAGCAGCTTTCAACTTGTCTAAGAAAGAGCTTGGCCATTTAGATGTGATGCAAATCTGTGTGTGTGTAAAATGCAGGTGCAAGCTCCTGACAAAGGTGTTCTCCAGTTTCAGTTTCTATCTGCCAGACACATTGGAAATGTTTTCCTCTGGCATTTGCGCCAAGAGTTGCAGATTGCTTAACTCAGGAGCTCTGAGAATGGAACGGCAAGAGGTGTTCAGCTTACGTCATAAACAGTGCTCCAGAGTGCTTAGCAACGGGCACAACGAAACGTGTCTGTGGGATAGTGACCATTCCCGCCTAGTGCTGGCAATGCACGAGCACTGCCAAAAGGCAAAGGAAGGCGCTTAGCATCCGGCTGTGCGCAAAGCTTTCAGACTGCCAGAGGACTGCAGCTGTGGTAAGCCCGCTTGCTCATTTGATGTTAGATGTCGCCTGCAAGAACTTCACCCCCATCTGGTTTATGCTGCTACTTGTTGTTAGGCGACAACAAGGGCACAAGTCGCAAATGCTTTTTCCTGCCTCATATTGCTAGACCACGCTCTTCTGTGGCTCTTTAGTTCTTGCCAAACTGTTATGTGCTTGCTGCTGCTTCCATCTGACAAGGAGCACAGCCGTCTGACAGCAGCTTTCAACTTGTCTAAGGAAGAGCTTGGCCATTTAGATGTGATGCAAATCTGTGTGTGTGTAAGGTGCAGGTGCAAGCTCCTGACAAAGGTGTTCTCCAGTTTCAGTTTCTATCTGCCAGACACATTGGAAATGTTTTCCTCTGGCATTCGCACCAAGAGTCGCAGAATACTTAACCCAGGAGCTCTGAGAATGGAACGGCAAGAGGTGTTCCGCTTACGTCATAAACAGTGCTCCAGAGCGCTTAGCAACGGGCACAACGAAACGTGTCTGTGGGATAGTGACCATTCCCGCCTAGTGCTGGCAATGCACGAGCACTGCCAAAAGGCAAAGGAAGGCGCTTAGCATCCGGCTTGTGCGCAAAGCTTTCAGACTGCCAGAGGACTGCAGCTGTGGTAAGCCCGCTTGCTCATTTGACGTTAGAAGGCGCCTGCAAGAACTTCACCTGCATCTGGTTTATGCTGCTACCTGTTGTTAGGCGACAACAAGAGCACAAGTCGCAAATGCTTTTTCCTGACCCGTTTTGCTAGACCACGCTCTTTTGTGGCTCTGTAGTGCTTGCCAAACTGCTATGTGCATGTTGCTGCTTCCATCTGACAAGGAGCACAGCCGTCTGACAGCAGCTTTCAACTTGCCTAAGAAAGAGCTTGGCCATTTAGGTGTGATGCAAATCTGTGTGTGTTTAAAGTGCAGGTGCAAGCTTCTGACAAAGGTTTTCTCCAGGTTCAGTTTCTCCCTGTCAGACACATTGGAAATGTTTTCCTCTGGCATTCGCAGCAAGAGTCGCAGATTGCTTAACTCAGGAGCTCTGAGAATGGAACGGCAAGAGGTGCTCCGCTTACGTCATAAACAGTGCTCCAGAGCGCTTAGCAACGGGCACAACGAAACAGTGTGCGGGATAGTGACCATTCCCGCCTAGTGCTGGCAATGCACGAGCACTGCCAAAAGGCAAAGGAAGGCGCTTAGCATCCGGCTTGTGCGCAAAGCTTTCAGACTGCCAGAGGACCGCAGCTGTGGTAAGCCCGCTTGCTCATTTGACGTTAGAAGGCGCCTGCAAGAACTTCACCCGCATCTGGTTTATGCTGCTACCTGTTGTTAGGCGACAAGAAGAGCACATGTAACAAATGCTTTTTCCTGACCCGTTTTGCTAGACCACGCTCTTCTGTGGCTCTGTAGTGCTTGCCAAACTGCTATGTGCATGTTGCTGCTTCCATCTGACAAGGAGCACAGCCGTCTGACAGCAGCTTTCAACTTGTCTAAGAAAGAGCTTGGCCATTTAGATGTGATGCAAATCTGTGTGTGTGTAAGGTGCAGGTGCAAGCTCCTGACAAAGGTGTTCTCCAGTTTCAGTTTCTATCTGCCAGACACATTGGAAATGTTTTCCTCTGGCATTCGCACCAAGAGTCGCAGAATACTTTACTGAGGAGCTCTGAGAATGGAACGGCAAGAGGTGTTCCGCTTACGTCATAAACAGTGCTCCAGAGCGCTTAGCAACGGGCACAACGAAACGTGTCTGTGGGATAGTGACCATTCCCGCCTAGTGCTGGCAATGCACGAGCACTGCCAAAAGGCAAAGGAAGGCGCTTAGCATCCGGCTTGTGTGCAAAGCTTTCAGACTGCCAGAGGACTGCAGCTGTGGTAAGCCCGCTTGCTCATTTGACGTTAGATGTCGCCTGCAAGAACTTCACCCCCATCTGGTTTATGCTGCTACCTGTTGTTAGGCGACAACAAGAGCACATGTAGCAAATGCTTTTTCCTGACCCGTTTTGCTAGACCACGCTTTTTTGTGGCTCTGTAGTGCTTGCCAAACTGCTATGTGCATGTTGCTGCTTCCATCTGACAAGGAGCACAGCCGTCTGACAGCAGCTTTCAACTTGTCTAAGAAAGAGCTTGGCCATTTAGATGTGATGCAAATCTGTGTGTGTGTAAAATGCAGGTGCAAGCTCCTGACAAAGGTGTTCTCCAGTTTCAGTTTCTATCTGCCAGACACATTGGAAATGTTTTCCTCTGGCATTTGCGCCAAGAGTTGCAGATTGCTTAACTCAGGAGCTCTGAGAATGGAACGGCAAGAGGTGCTCCGCTTACGTCATAAACAGTGCTCCAGAGCGCTTAGCAACGGGCACAACGAAACGTGTCTGTGGGATAGTGACCATTCCCGCCTAGTGCTGGCAATGCACGAGCACTGCCAAAAGGCAAAGGAAGGCGCTTAGCATCCGGCTGTGCGCAAAGCTTTCAGACTGCCAGAGGACTGCAGCTGTGGTAAGCCTGCTTGCTCATTTGATGTTAGATGTCGCCTGCAAGAACTTCACCCCCATCTGGTTTATGCTGCTACCTGTTGTTAGGCGACAACAAGAGCACATGTAACAAATGCTTTTTCCTGACCCGTTTTGCTAGACCACGCTCTTTTGTGGCTCTTTAATGCTTGCCAAACTGCTATGTGCATGTTGCTGCTTCCATCTGACAAGGAGCACAGCCTTCTGACAGCAGCTTTCAACTTGCCTAAGAAAGAGCTTGGCCATTTAGGTGTGATGCAAATCTGTGTGTGTTTAAAGTGCAGGTGCAAGCTTCTGACAAAGGTTTTCTCCAGGTTCAGTTTCTCCCTGTCAGACACATTGGAAATGTTTTCCTCTGGCATTCGCAGCAAGAGTCGCAGATTGCTTAACCCAGGAGCTCTGAGAATGGAACGGCAAGAGGTGCTCCGCTTACGTCATAAACAGTGCTCCAGAGCGCTTAGCAACGGCCACAACGAAACAGTGTGCGGGATAGTGACCATTCCCGCCTAGTGCTGGCAATGCACGAGCACTGCCAAAAGGCAAAGGAAGGCGCTTAGCATCCGGCTTGTGCGCAAAGCTTTCAGACTGCCAGAGGACTGCAGCTGTGGTAAGCCCGCTTGCTCATTTGACGTTAGAAGGCGCCTGCAAGAACTTCACCCGCATCTGGTTTATGCTGCTACCTGTTGTTAGGCGACAACAAGAGCACATGTAACAAATGCTTTTTCCTGACCCGTTTTGCTAGACCACGCTCTTTTGTGGCTCTGTAGTGCTTGCCAAACTGCTATGTGCATGTTGCTGCTTCCATCTGACAAGGGGCACAGCCGTCTGACAGCAGCTTTCAACTTGTCTAAGAAAGAGCTTGGCCATTTAGATGTGATGCAAATCTGTGTGTGTGTAAGGTGCAGGTGCAAGCTCCTGACAAAGGTGTTCTCCAGTTTCAGTTTCTATCTGCCAGACACATTGGAAATGTTTTCCTCTGGCATTTGCGCCAAGAGTTGCAGATTGCTTAACTCAGGAGCTCTGAGAATGGAACGGCAAGAGGTGTTCAGCTTACGTCATAAACAGTGCTCCAGAGTGCTTAGCAACGGGCACAACGAAACGTGTCTGTGGGATAGTGACCATTCCCGCCTAGTGCTGGCAATGCACGAGCACTGCCAAAAGGCAAAGGAAGGCGCTTAGCATCCGGCTGTGCGCAAAGCTTTCAGACTGCCAGAGGACTGCAGCTGTGGTAAGCCCGCTTGCTCATTTGATGTTAGATGTCGCCTGCAAGAACTTCACCCCCATCTGGTTTATGCTGCTACTTGTTGTTAGGCGACAACAAGGGCACAAGTCGCAAATGCTTTTTCCTGCCTCATATTGCTAGACCACGCTCTTCTGTGGCTCTTTAGTTCTTGCCAAACTGTTATGTGCGTGCTGCTGCTTCCATCTGACAAGGAGCACAGCCTTCTGACAGCAGCTTTCAACTTGTCTAAGGAAGAGCTTGGCCATTTAGATGTGATGCAAATCTGTGTGTGTGTAAGGTGCAGGTGCAAGCTCCTGACAAAGGTGTTCTCCAGTTTCAGTTTCTATCTGCCAGACACATTGGAAATGTTTTCCTCTGGCATTCGCACCAAGAGTCGCAGAATACTTTACTGAGGAGCTCTGAGAATGGAACGGCAAGAGGTGTTCAGCTTACGTCATAAACAGTGCTCCAGAGCGCTTAGCAACGGGCACAACGAAACGTGTCTGTGGGATAGTGACCATTCCCGCCTAGTGCTGGCAATGCACGAGCACTGCCAAAAGGCAAAGGAAGGCGCTTAGCATCCGGCTGTGCGCAAAGCTTTCAGACTGCCAGAGGACTGTAGCTGTGGTAAGCCCGCTTGCTCATTTGACGTTAGATGTCGCCTGCAAGAACTCCACCCGCATCTGGTTTATGCTGCTACCTGTTGTTAGGCGACAAGAAGGGCACAAGTCGCGAATGCTTTTTCCTGCCTCATTTTGCTAGACCACGCTCTTCTGTGGCTCTTTAGTTCTTGCCAAACTGTTATGTGCGTGCTGCTGCTTCCATCTGACAAGGAGCACAGCCTTCTGACAGCAGCTTTCAACTTGCCTAAGAAAGAGCTTGGCCATTTAGATGTGATGCAAATCTGTGTGTGTGTAAAGTGCAGGTGCAAGCTCCTGACAAAGGTGTTCTCCAGTTTCAGTTTCTATCTGCCAGACACATTGGAAATGTTTTCCTCTGGCATTCGCACCAAGAGTCGCAGAATACTTAACCCAGGAGCTCTGAGAATGGAACGGCAAGAGGTGTTCAGCTTACGTCATAAACAGTGCTCCAGAGCGCTTAGCAACGGGCACAACGAAACGTGTCTGTGGGATAGTGACCATTCCCGCCTAGTGCTGGCAATGCACGAGCACTGCCAAAAGGCAAAGGAAGGCGCTTAACATCCGGCTTGTGCGCAAAGCTTTCAGACTGCCAGAGGACTGCAGCTGTGGTAAGCCCGCTTGCTCATTTGACGTTAGAAGGCGCCTGCAAGAACTTCACCTGCATCTGGTTTATGCTGCTACCTGTTGTTAGGCGACAACAAGAGCACATGTAGCAAATGCTTTTTCCTGACCCGTTTTGCTAGACCACGCTCTTTTGTGGCTCTTTAATGCTTGCCAAACTGCTATGTGCATGTTGCTGCTTCCATCTGACAAGGAGCACAGCCGTCTGACAGCAGCTTTCAACTTGCCTAAGGAAGAGCTTGGCCATTTAGGTGTGATGCAAATCTGTGTGTGTTTAAAGTGCAGGTGCAAGCTTCTGACAAAGGTTTTCTCCAGGTTCAGTTTCTCCCTGTCAGACACATTGGAAATGTTTTCCTCTGGCATTCGCGCCAAGAGTCGCAGATTGCTTAACCCAGGATCTCTGAGAATGGAACGGCAAGAGGTGCTCCGCTAACGTCATAAACAGTGCTCCAGAGCGCTTAGCAACGGGCACAACGAAACGTGTCTGTGGGATAGTGACCATTCCCGCCTAGTGCTGGCAATGCACGAGCACTGCCAAAAGGCAAAGGAAGGCGCTTAGCATCCGGCTTGTGTGCAAAGCTTTCAGACTGCCAGAGGACTGCAGCTGTGGTAAGCCCGCTTGCTCATTTGACGTTAGATGTCGCCTGCAAGAACTTCACCCCCATCTGGTTTATGCTGCTACCTGTTGTTAGGCGACAACAAGAGCACATGTAACAAATGCTTTTTCCTGACCCGTTTTGCTAGACCACGCTTTTTTGTGGCTCTGTAGTGCTTGCCAAACTGCTATGTGCATGTTGCTGCTTCCATCTGACAAGGAGCACAGCCGTCTGACAGCAGCTTTCAACTTGTCTAAGAAAGAGCTTGGCCATTTAGATGTGATGCAAATCTGTGTGTGTGTAAAATGCAGGTGCAAGCTCCTGACAAAGGTGTTCTCCAGTTTCAGTTTCTATCTGCCAGACACATTGGAAATGTTTTCCTCTGGCATTTGCGCCAAGAGTTGCAGATTGCTTAACTCAGGAGCTCTGAGAATGGAACGGCAAGAGGTGCTCCGCTTACGTCATAAACAGTGCTCCAGAGCGCTTAGCAACGGGCACAACGAAACGTGTCTGTGGGATAGTGACCATTCCCGCCTAGTGCTGGCAATGCACGAGCACTGCCAAAAGGCAAAGGAAGGCGCTTAGCATCCGGCTGTGCGCAAAGCTTTCAGACTGCCAGAGGACTGCAGCTGTGGTAAGCCTGCTTGCTCATTTGATGTTAGATGTCGCCTGCAAGAACTTCACCCGCATCTGGTTTATGCTGCTACCTGTTGTTAGGCGACAACAAGGGCACAAGTCGCAAATGCTTTTTCCTGCCTCATATTGCTAGACCACGCTCTTCTGTGGCTCTTTAGTTCTTGCCAAACTGTTATGTGCGTGCTGCTGCTTCCATCTGACAAGGAGCACAGCCTTCTGACAGCAGCTTTCAACTTGTCTAAGGAAGAGCTTGGCCATTTAGATGTGATGCAAATCTGTGTGTGTGTAAGGTGCAGGTGCAAGCTCCTGACAAAGGTGTTCTCCAGTTTCAGTTTCTATCTGCCAGACACATTGGAAATGTTTTCCTTTGGCATTCGCACCAAGAGTCGCAGAATACTTTACTGAGGAGCTCTGAGAATGGAACGGCAAGAGGTGTTCCGCTTACGTCATAAACAGTGCTCCAGAGCGCTTAGCAACGGGCACAACGAAACGTGTCTGTGGGATAGTGACCATTCCCGCCTAGTGCTGGCAATGCACGAGCACTGCCAAAAGGCAAAGGAAGGCGCTTAGCATCCGGCTTGTGCGCAAAGCTTTCAGACTGCCAGAGGACTGCAGCTGTGGTAAGCCCGCTTGCTCATTTGACGTTAGAAGGCGCCTGCAAGAACTTCACCTGCATCTGGTTTATGCTGCTACCTGTTGTTAGGCGACAACAAGAGCACATGTAGCAAATGCTTTTTCCTGACCCGTTTTGCTAGACCACGCTCTTTTGTGGCTCTTTAATGCTTGCCAAACTGTTATGTGCGTGTTGCTGCTTCCATCTGACAAGGAGCACAGCCGTCTGACAGCAGCTTTCAACTTGCCTAAGAAAGAGCTTGGCCATTTAGGTGTGATGCAAATCTGTGTGTGTTTAAAGTGCAGGTGCAAGCTTCTGACAAAGGTTTTCTCCAGGTTCAGTTTCTCCCTGTCAGACACATTGGAAATGTTTTCCTCTGGCATTCGCAGCAAGAGTCGCAGATTGCTTAACCCAGGAGCTCTGAGAATGGAACGGCAAGAGGTGCTCCGCTTACGTCATAAACAGTGCTCCAGAGCGCTTAGCAACGGGCACAACGAAACAGTGTGCGGGATAGTGACCATTCCCGCCTAGTGCTGGCAATGCACCAGCACTGCCAAAAGGCAAAGGAAGGCGCTTAGCATCCGGCTTGTGCGCAAAGCTTTCAGACTGCCAGAGGACCGCAGCTGTGGTAAGCCCGCTTGCTCATTTGACGTTAGATGTCGCCTGCAAGAACTTCACCCGCATCTGGTTTATGCTGCTACCTGTTGTTAGGCGACAACAAGAGCACATGTAAGAAATGCTTTTTCATGACCCGTTTTGCTAGACAACGCTCTTTTGTGGCTCTCTAGTGCTTGCCAAACTGCTATGTGCGTGCTGCTGCTTCCATCTGACAAGGAGCACAGCCTTCTGACAGCAGCTTTCAACTTGTCTAAGGAAGAGCTTGGCCATTTAGATGTGATGCAAATCTGTGTGTGTGTAAGGTGCAGGTGCAAGCTCCTGACAAAGGTGTTCTCCAGTTTCAGTTTCTATCTGCCAGACACATTGGAAATGTTTTCCTCTGGCATTCGCACCAAGAGTCGCAGAATACTTAACCCAGGAGCTCTGAGAATGGAACGGCAAGAGGTGTTCCGCTTACGTCATAAACAGTGCTCCAGAGCGCTTAGCAACGGGCACAACGAAACGTGTCTGTGGGATAGTGACCATTCCCGCCTAGTGCTGGCAATGCACGAGCACTGCCAAAAGGCAAAGGAAGGCGCTTAGCATCCGGCTTGTGTGCAAAGCTTTCAGACTGCCAGAGGACTGCAGCTGTGGTAAGCACGCTTGCTCATTTGACGTTAGATGTCGCCTGCAAGAACTCCACCCGCATCTGGTTTATGCTGCTACCTGTTGTTAGGCGACAAGAGGGGCACAAGTCGCAAATGCTTTTTCCTGCCTCATTTTGCTAGACCACGCTCTTCTGTGGCTCTTTAGTTCTTGCCAAACTCCTATGTGCGTGCTGTTGCTTCCATCTGACAAGGAGCACAACCTTCTGACAGCAGCTTTCAACTTGTCTAAGGAAGAGCTTGGCCATTTAGATGTGATGCAAATCTGTGTGTGTGTAAGGTGCAGGTGCAAGCTCCTGACAAAGGTGTTCTCCAGTTTCAGTTTCTATCTGCCAGACACATTGGAAATGTTTTCCTCTGGCATTCGCACCAAGAGTCGCAGAATACTTTACTGAGGAGCTCTGAGAATGGAACGGCAAGAGGTGTTCCGCTTACGTCATAAACAGTGCTCCAGAGCGCTTAGCAACGGGCACAACGAAACGTGTCTGTGGGATAGTGACCATTCCCGCCTAGTGCTGGCAATGCACGAGCACTGCCAAAAGGCAAAGGAAGGCGCTTAGCATCCGGCTTGTGCGCAAAGCTTTCAGACTGCCAGAGGACTGCAGCTGTGGTAAGCCCGCTTGCTCATTTGACGTTAGGAGGCGCCTGCAAGAACTTCACCTGCATCTGGTTTATGCTGCTACGTGTTGTTAGGCGACAACAAGAGCACATGTAGCAAATGCTTTTTCCTGACCCGTTTTGCTAGACCACGCTCTTTTGTGGCTCTTTAATGCTTGCCAAACTGCTATGTGCATGTTGCTGCTTCCATCTGACAAGGAGCACAGCCGTCTGACAGCAGCTTTCAACTTGCCTAAGAAAGAGCTTGGCCATTTAGGTGTGAGGCAAATCTGTGTGTGTTTAAAGTGCAGGTGCAAGCTTCTGACAAAGGTTTTCTCCAGGTTCAGTTTCTCCCTGTCAGACACATTGGAAATGTTTTCCTCTGGCATTCGCAGCAAGAGTTGCAGATTGCTTAACCCAGGAGCTCTGAGAATGGAACGGCAAGAGGTGCTCCGCTTACGTCATAAACAGTGCTCCAGAGCGCTTAGCAACGGGCACAACGAAACGTGTCTGTGGGATAGTGACCATTCCCGCCTAGTGCTGGCAATGCACGAGCACTGCCAAAAGGCAAAGGAAGGCGCTTAGCATCCGGCTTGTGTGCAAAGCTTTCAGACTGCCAGAGGACTGCAGCTGTGGTAAGCACGCTTGCTCATTTGACGTTAGATGTCGCCTGCAAGAACTCCACCCGCATCTGGTTTATGCTGCTACCTGTTGTTAGGCGACAACAAGGGCACAAGTCGCAAATGCTTTTTCCTGCCTCATTTTGCTAGACCACGCTCTTCTTTGGCTCTTTAGTTCTTGCCAAACTCCTATGTGCGTGCTGTTGTTTCCATCTGACAAGGAGCACAACCTTCTGACAGCAGCTTTCAACTTGTCTAAGAAAGAGCTTGGCCATTTAGATGTGATGCAAATCTGTGTGTGTGTAAAGTGCAGGTGCAAGCTCCTGACAAAGGTGTTCTCCAGTTTCAGTTTCTATCTGCCAGACACATTGGAAATGTTTTCCTCTGGCATTCGCACCAAGAGTCGCAGAATACTTAACCCAGGAGCTCTGAGAATGGAACGGCAAGAGGTGTTCCGCTTACGTCATAAACAGTGCTCCAGAGCGCTTAGCAACGGGCACAACGAAACGTGTCTGTGGGATAGTGACCATTCCCGCCTAGTGCTGGCAATGCACGAGCACTGCCAAAAGGCAAAGGAAGGCGCTTAACATCCGGCTTGTGCGCAAAGCTTTCAGACTGCCAGAGGACTGCAGCTGTAGTAAGCCCGCTTGCTCATTTGACGTTAGAAGGCGCCTGCAAGAACTTCACCTGCATCTGGTTTATGCTGCTACCTGTTGTTAGGCGACAACAAGAGCACATGTAGCAAATGCTTTTTCCTGACCCGTTTTGCTAGACCACGCTCTTTTGTGGCTCTTTAATGCTTGCCAAACTGCTATGTGCATGTTGCTGCTTCCATCTGACAAGGAGCACAGCCGTCTGACAGCAGCTTTCAACTTGTCTAAGAAAGAGCTTGGCCATTTAGATGTGATGCAAATCTGTGTGTGTGTAAAATGCAGGTGCAAGCTCCTGACAAAGGTGTTCTCCAGTTTCACTTTCTATCTGCCAGACACATTGGAAATGTTTTCCTCTGGCATTTGCGCCAAGAGTCGCAGATTGCTTAACTCAGGAGCTCTGAGAATGGAACGGCAAGAGGTGCTCCGCTTACGTCATAAACAGTGCTCCAGAGCGCTTAGCAACGGGCACAACGAAACGTGTCTGTGGGATAGTGACCATTCCCGCCTAGTGCTGGCAATGCACGAGCACTGCCAAAAGGCAAAGGAAGGCGCTTAGCATCCGGCTGTGCGCAAAGCTTTCAGACTGCCAGAGGACTGCAGCTGTGGTAAGCCCGCTTGCTCATTTGACGTTAGAAGGCGCCTGCAAGAACTTCACCTGCATCTGGTTTATGCTGCTACCTGTTGTTAGGCGACAACAAGAGCACATGTAGCAAATGCTTTTTCCTGACCCGTTTTGCTAGACCACGCTCTTTTGTGGCTCTTTAATGCTTGCCAAACTGCTATGTGCATGTTGCTGCTTCCATCTGACAAGGAGCACAGCCGTCTGACAGCAGCTTTCAACTTGCCTAAGAAAGAGCTTGGCCATTTAGGTGTGATGCAAATCTGTGTATGTTTAAAGTGCAGGTGCAAGCTTCTGACAAAGGTTTTCTCCAGGTTCAGTTTCTCCCTGTCAGACACATTGGAAATGTTTTCCTCTGGCATTCGCGCCAAGAGTCGCAGATTGCTTAACCCAGGATCTCTGAGAATGGAACGGCAAGAGGTGCTCCGCTAACGTCATAAACAGTGCTCCAGAGCGCTTAGCAACGGGCACAACGAAACAGTGTGCGGGATAGTGACCATTCCCGCCTAGTGCTGGCAATGCACGAGCACTGCCAAAAGGCAAAGGAAGGCGCTTAGCATCCGGCTTGTGTGCAAAGCTTTCAGACTGCCAGAGGACCGCAGCTGTGGTAAGCCCGCTTGCTCATTTGACGTTAGATGTCGCCTGCAAGAACTTCACCCGCATCTGGTTTATGCTGCTACCTGTTGTTAGGCGACAACAAGAGCACATGTAACAAATGCTTTTTCCTGACCCGTTTTGCTAGACCACGCTCTTTTGTGGCTCTGTAGTGCTTGCCAAACTGCTATGTGCATGTTGCTGCTTCCATCTGACAAGGAGCACAGCCGTCTGACAGCAGCTTTCAACTTGTCTAAGGAAGAGCTTGGCCATTTAGATGTGATGCAAATCTGTGTGTGTGTAAGGTGCAGGTGCAAGCTCCTGACAAAGGTGTTCTCCAGTTTCAGTTTCTATCTGCCAGACACATTGGAAATGTTTTCCTCTGGCATTCGCACCAAGAGTCGCAGAATACTTAACCCAGGAGCTCTGAGAATGGAACGGCAAGAGGTGTTCCGCGTACGTCATAAACAGTGCTCCAGAGCGCTTAGCAACGGGCACAACGAAACGTGTCTGTGGGATAGTGACCATTCCCGCCTAGTGCTGGCAATGCACGAGCACTGCCAAAAGGCAAAGGAAGGCGCTTAGCATCCGGCTTGTGTGCAAAGCTTTCAGACTGCCAGAGGACTGCAGCTGTGGTAAGCACGCTTGCTCATTTGACGTTAGATGTCGCCTGCAAGAACTCCACCCGCATCTGGTTTATGCTGCTACCTGTTGTTAGGCGACAAGAGGGGCACAAGTCGCAAATGCTTTTTCCTGCCTCATTTTGCTAGACCACGCTCTTCTGTGGCTCTTTAGTTCTTGCCAAACTCCTATGTGCGTGCTGTTGCTTCCATCTGACAAGGAGCACAACCTTCTGACAGCAGCTTTCAACTTGTCTAAGGAAGAGCTTGGCCATTTAGATGTGATGCAAATCTGTGTGTGTGTAAGGTGCAGGTGCAAGCTCCTGACAAAGGTGTTCTCCAGTTTCAGTTTCTATCTGCCAGACACATTGGAAATGTTTTCCTCTGGCATTCGCACCAAGAGTCGCAGAATACTTTACTGAGGAGCTCTGAGAATGGAACGGCAAGAGGTGTTCCGCTTACGTCATAAACAGTGCTCCAGAGCGCTTAGCAACGGGCACAACGAAACGTGTCTGTGGGATAGTGACCATTCCCGCCTAGTGCTGGCAATGCACGAGCACTGCCAAAAGGCAAAGGAAGGCGCTTAGCATCCGGCTTGTGCGCAAAGCTTTCAGACTGCCAGAGGACTGCAGCTGTGGTAAGCCCGCTTGCTCATTTGACGTTAGGAGGCGCCTGCAAGAACTTCACCTGCATCTGGTTTATGCTGCTACGTGTTGTTAGGCGACAACAAGAGCACATGTAGCAAATGCTTTTTCCTGACCCGTTTTGCTAGACCACGCTCTTTTGTGGCTCTTTAATGCTTGCCAAACTGCTATGTGCATGTTGCTGCTTCCATCTGACAAGGAGCACAGCCGTCTGACAGCAGCTTTCAACTTGCCTAAGAAAGAGCTTGGCCATTTAGGTGTGAGGCAAATCTGTGTGTGTTTAAAGTGCAGGTGCAAGCTTCTGACAAAGGTTTTCTCCAGGTTCAGTTTCTCCCTGTCAGACACATTGGAAATGTTTTCCTCTGGCATTCGCAGCAAGAGTTGCAGATTGCTTAACCCAGGAGCTCTGAGAATGGAACGGCAAGAGGTGCTCCGCTTACGTCATAAACAGTGCTCCAGAGCGCTTAGCAACGGGCACAACGAAACGTGTCTGTGGGATAGTGACCATTCCCGCCTAGTGCTGGCAATGCACGAGCACTGCCAAAAGGCAAAGGAAGGCGCTTAGCATCCGGCTTGTGTGCAAAGCTTTCAGACTGCCAGAGGACTGCAGCTGTGGTAAGCACGCTTGCTCATTTGACGTTAGATGTCGCCTGCAAGAACTCCACCCGCATCTGGTTTATGCTGCTACCTGTTGTTAGGCGACAACAAGGGCACAAGTCGCAAATGCTTTTTCCTGCCTCATTTTGCTAGACCACGCTCTTCTGTGGCTCTTTAGTTCTTGCCAAACTCCTATGTGCGTGCTGTTGTTTCCATCTGACAAGGAGCACAACCTTCTGACAGCAGCTTTCAACTTGTCTAAGAAAGAGCTTGGCCATTTAGATGTGATGCAAATCTGTGTGTGTGTAAAGTGCAGGTGCAAGCTCCTGACAAAGGTGTTCTCCAGTTTCAGTTTCTATCTGCCAGACACATTGGAAATGTTTTCCTCTGGCATTCGCACCAAGAGTCGCAGAATACTTAACCCAGGAGCTCTGAGAATGGAACGGCAAGAGGTGTTCCGCTTACGTCATAAACAGTGCTCCAGAGCGCTTAGCAACGGGCACAACGAAACGTGTCTGTGGGATAGTGACCATTCCCGCCTAGTGCTGGCAATGCACGAGCACTGCCAAAAGGCAAAGGAAGGCGCTTAACATCCGGCTTGTGCGCAAAGCTTTCAGACTGCCAGAGGACTGCAGCTGTAGTAAGCCCGCTTGCTCATTTGACGTTAGAAGGCGCCTGCAAGAACTTCACCTGCATCTGGTTTATGCTGCTACCTGTTGTTAGGCGACAACAAGAGCACATGTAGCAAATGCTTTTTCCTGACCCGTTTTGCTAGACCACGCTCTTTTGTGGCTCTTTAATGCTTGCCAAACTGCTATGTGCATGTTGCTGCTTCCATCTGACAAGGAGCACAGCCGTCTGACAGCAGCTTTCAACTTGTCTAAGAAAGAGCTTGGCCATTTAGATGTGATGCAAATCTGTGTGTGTGTAAAATGCAGGTGCAAGCTCCTGACAAAGGTGTTCTCCAGTTTCACTTTCTATCTGCCAGACACATTGGAAATGTTTTCCTCTGGCATTTGCGCCAAGAGTCGCAGATTGCTTAACTCAGGAGCTCTGAGAATGGAACGGCAAGAGGTGCTCCGCTTACGTCATAAACAGTGCTCCAGAGCGCTTAGCAACGGGCACAACGAAACGTGTCTGTGGGATAGTGACCATTCCCGCCTAGTGCTGGCAATGCACGAGCACTGCCAAAAGGCAAAGGAAGGCGCTTAGCATCCGGCTGTGCGCAAAGCTTTCAGACTGCCAGAGGACTGCAGCTGTGGTAAGCCCGCTTGCTCATTTGACGTTAGAAGGCGCCTGCAAGAACTTCACCTGCATCTGGTTTATGCTGCTACCTGTTGTTAGGCGACAACAAGAGCACATGTAGCAAATGCTTTTTCCTGACCCGTTTTGCTAGACCACGCTCTTTTGTGGCTCTTTAATGCTTGCCAAACTGCTATGTGCATGTTGCTGCTTCCATCTGACAAGGAGCACAGCCGTCTGACAGCAGCTTTCAACTTGCCTAAGAAAGAGCTTGGCCATTTAGGTGTGATGCAAATCTGTGTATGTTTAAAGTGCAGGTGCAAGCTTCTGACAAAGGTTTTCTCCAGGTTCAGTTTCTCCCTGTCAGACACATTGGAAATGTTTTCCTCTGGCATTCGCGCCAAGAGTCGCAGATTGCTTAACCCAGGATCTCTGAGAATGGAACGGCAAGAGGTGCTCCGCTAACGTCATAAACAGTGCTCCAGAGCGCTTAGCAACGGGCACAACGAAACAGTGTGCGGGATAGTGACCATTCCCGCCTAGTGCTGGCAATGCACGAGCACTGCCAAAAGGCAAAGGAAGGCGCTTAGCATCCGGCTTGTGTGCAAAGCTTTCAGACTGCCAGAGGACCGCAGCTGTGGTAAGCCCGCTTGCTCATTTGACGTTAGATGTCGCCTGCAAGAACTTCACCCGCATCTGGTTTATGCTGCTACCTGTTGTTAGGCGACAACAAGAGCACATGTAACAAATGCTTTTTCCTGACCCGTTTTGCTAGACCACGCTCTTTTGTGGCTCTGTAGTGCTTGCCAAACTGCTATGTGCATGTTGCTGCTTCCATCTGACAAGGAGCACAGCCGTCTGACAGCAGCTTTCAACTTGTCTAAGGAAGAGCTTGGCCATTTAGATGTGATGCAAATCTGTGTGTGTGTAAGGTGCAGGTGCAAGCTCCTGACAAAGGTGTTCTCCAGTTTCAGTTTCTATCTGCCAGACACATTGGAAATGTTTTCCTCTGGCATTTGCGCCAAGAGTTGCAGATTGCTTAACTCAGGAGCTCTGAGAATGGAACGGCAAGAGGTGTTCAGCTTACGTCATAAACAGTGCTCCAGAGCGCTTAGCAACGGGCACAACGAAATGTGTCTGTGGGATAGTGACCATTCCCGCCTAGTGCTGGCAATGCACGAGCACTGCCAAAAGGCAAAGGAAGGCGCTTAGCATCCGGCTGTGCGCAAAGCTTTCAGACTGCCAGAGGACTGCAGCTGTGGTAAGCCCGCTTGCTCATTTGATGTTAGATGTCGCCTGCAAGAACTTCACCGCCATCTGGTTTATGCTGCTACTTGTTGTTAGGCGACAACAAGGGCACAAGTCGCAAATGCTTTTTCCTGCCTCATATTGCTAGACCACGCTCTTCTGTGGCTCTTTAGTTCTTGCCAAACTGTTATGTGCGTGCTGCTGCTTCCATCTGACAAGGAGCACAGCCTTCTGACAGCAGCTTTCAACTTGTCTAAGGAAGAGCTTGGCCATTTAGATGTGATGCAAATCTGTGTGTGTGTAAGGTGCAGGTGCAAGCTCCTGACAAAGGTGTTCTCCAGTTTCAGTTTCTATCTGCCAGACACATTGGAAATGTTTTCCTCTGGCATTCGCACCAAGAGTCGCAGAATACTTTACTGAGGAGCTCTGAGAATGGAACGGCAAGAGGTGTTCAGCTTACGTCATAAACAGTGCTCCAGAGCGCTTAGCAACGGGCACAACGAAACGTGTCTGTGGGATAGTGACCATTCCCGCCTAGTGCTGGCAATTCACGAGCACTGCCAAAAGGCAAAGGAAGGCGCTTAGCATCCGGCTGTGCGCAAAGCTTTCAGACTGCCAGAGGACTGTAGCTGTGGTAAGCCCGCTTGCTCATTTGACGTTAGATGTCGCCTGCAAGAACTCCACCCGCATCTGGTTTATGCTGCTACCTGTTGTTAGGCGACAAGAAGGGCACAAGTCGCGAATGCTTTTTCCTGCCTCATTTTGCTAGACCACGCTCTTCTGTGGCTCTTTAGTTCTTGCCAAACTGTTATGTGCGTGCTGCTGCTTCCATCTGACAAGGAGCACAGCCTTCTGACAGCAGCTTTCAACTTGCCTAAGAAAGAGCTTGGCCATTTAGATGTGATGCAAATCTGTGTGTGTGTAAAGTGCAGGTGCAAGCTTCTGACAAAGGTGTTCTCCAGTTTCAGTTTCTATCTGCCAGACACATTGGAAATGTTTTCCTCTGGCATTCGCACCAAGAGTCGCAGAATACTTAACCCAGGAGCTCTGAGAATGGAACGGCAAGAGGTGTTCCGCTTACGTCATAAACAGTGCTCCAGAGCGCTTAGCAACGGGCACAACGAAACGTGTCTGTGGGATAGTGACCATTCCCGCCTAGTGCTGGCAATGCACGAGCACTGCCAAAAGGCAAAGGAAGGCGCTTAGCATCCGGCTTGTGTGCAAAGCTTTCAGACTGCCAGAGGACTGCAGCTGTGGTAAGCCCGCTTGCTCATTTGACGTTAGATGTCGCCTGCAAGAACTTCACCCGCATCTGGTTTATGCTGCTACCTGTTGTTAGGCGACAACAAGAGCACATGTAACAAATGCTTTTTCCTGACCCGTTTTGCTAGACCACGCTTTTTTGTGGCTCTGTAGTGCTTGCCAAACTGCTATGTGCATGTTGCTGCTTCCATCTGACAAGGAGCACAGCCGTCTGACAGCAGCTTTCAACTTGTCTAAGAAAGAGCTTGGCCATTTAGATGTGATGCAAATCTGTGTGTGTGTAAAGTGCAGGTGCAAGCTCCTGACAAAGGTGTTCTCCAGTTTCAGTTTCTATCTGCCAGACACATTGGAAATGTTTTCCTCTGGCATTTGCGCCAAGAGTTGCAGATTGCTTAACTCAGGAGCTCTGAGAATGGAACGGCAAGAGGTGCTCCGCTTACGTCATAAACAGTGCTCCAGAGCGCTTAGCAACGGGCACAACGAAACGTGTCTGTGGGATAGTGACCATTCCCGCCTAGTGCTGGCAATGCACGAGCACTGCCAAAAGGCAAAGGAAGGCGCTTAGCATCCGGCTGTGCGCAAAGCTTTCAGACTGCCAGAGGACTGCAGCTGTGGTAAGCCTGCTTGCTCATTTGATGTTAGATGTCGCCTGCAAGAACTTCACCCCCATCTGGTTTATGCTGCTACCTGTTGTTAGGCGACAACAAGGGCACAAGTCGCAAATGCTTTTTCCTGCCTCATATTGCTAGACCACGCTCTTCTGTGGCTCTTTAGTTCTTGCCAAACTGTTATGTGCGTGCTGCTGCTTCCATCTGACAAGGAGCACAGCCTTCTGACAGCAGCTTTCAACTTGTCTAAGGAAGAGCTTGGCCATTTAGATGTGATGCAAATCTGTGTGTGTGTAAGGTGCAGGTGCAAGCTCCTGACAAAGGTGTTCTCCAGTTTCAGTTTCTATCTGCCAGACACATTGGAAATGTTTTCCTCTGGCATTCGCAGCAAGAGTCGCAGAATACTTAACCCAGGAGCTCTGAGAATGGAACGGCAAGAGGTGTTCCGCTTACGTCATAAACAGTGCTCCAGAGCGCTTAGCAACGGGCACAACGAAACGTGTCTGTGGGATAGTGACCATTCCCGCCTAGTGCTGGCAATGCACGAGCACTGCCAAAAGGCAAAGGAAGGCGCTTAACATCCGGCTTGTGCGCAAAGCTTTCAGACTGCCAGAGGACTGCAGCTGTGGTAAGCCCGCTTGCTCATTTGACGTTAGAAGGCGCCTGCAAGAACTTCACCTGCATCTGGTTTATGCTGCTACCTGTTGTTAGGCGACAACAAGAGCACATGTAGCAAATGCTTTTTCCTGACCCGTTTTGCTAGACCACGCTCTTTTGTGGCTCTTTAATGCTTGCCAAACTGCTATGTGCATGTTGCTGCTTCCATCTGACAAGGAGCACAGCCGTCTGACAGCAGCTTTCAACTTGCCTAAGGAAGAGCTTGGCCATTTAGGTGTGATGCAAATCTGTGTGTGTTTAAAGTGCAGGTGCAAGCTTCTGACAAAGGTTTTCTCCAGGTTCAGTTTCTCCCTGTCAGACACATTGGAAATGTTTTCCTCTGGCATTCGCAGCAAGAGTCGCAGATTGCTTAACCCAGGAGCTCTGAGAATGGAACGGCAAGAGGTGTTCCGCTTACGTCATAAACAGTGCTCCAGAGCGCTTAGCAACGGGCACAACGAAACAGTGTGCGTGATAGTGACCATTCCCGCCTAGTGCTGGCAATGCACGAGCACTGCCAAAAGGCAAAGGAAGGCGCTTAGCATCCGGCTTGTGCGCAAAGCTTTCAGACTGCCAGAGGACCGCAGCTGTGGTAAGCCCGCTTGCTCATTTGACGTTAGATGTCGCCTGCAAGAACTTCACCCGCATCTGGTTTATGCTGCTACCTGTTGTTAGGCGACAACAAGAGCACATGTAACAAATGCTTTTTCATGACCCGTTTTGCTAGACCACGCTCTTTTGTGGCTCTGTAGTGCTTGCCAAACTGCTATGTGCGTGCTGCTGCTTCCATCTGACAAGGAGCACAGCCTTCTGACAGCAGCTTTCAACTTGTCTAAGGAAGAGCTTGGCCATTTAGATGTGATGCAAATCTGTGTGTGTGTAAGGTGCAGGTGCAAGCTCCTGACAAAGGTGTT
This sequence comes from Poecile atricapillus, assembly GCF_030490865.1. Lineage (NCBI taxonomy): Eukaryota > Metazoa > Chordata > Aves > Passeriformes > Paridae > Poecile > Poecile atricapillus. The sequence continues at coordinate 203,458 of NC_081262.1, read as the reverse complement.
CTCCAGTTTCAGTTTCTATCTGCCAGACACATTGGAAATGTTTTCCTCTGGCATTCGCACCAAGAGTCGCAGAATACTTAACCCAGGAGCTCTGAGAATGGAACGGCAAGAGGTGTTCCGCTTACGTCATAAACAGTGCTCCAGAGCGCTTAGCAACGGGCACAACGAAACGTGTCTGTGGGATAGTGACCATTCCCGCCTAGTGCTGGCAATGCACGAGCACTGCCAAAAGGCAAAGGAAGGCGCTTAGCATCCGGCTTGTGTGCAAAGCTTTCAGACTGCCAGAGGACTGCAGCTGTGGTAAGCACGCTTGCTCATTTGACGTTAGATGTCGCCTGCAAGAACTCCACCCGCATCTGGTTTATGCTGCTACCTGTTGTTAGGCGACAAGAGGGGCACAAGTCGCAAATGCTTTTTCCTGCCTCATTTTGCTAGACCACGCTCTTCTGTGGCTCTTTAGTTCTTGCCAAACTCCTATGTGCGTGCTGTTGCTTCCATCTGACAAGGAGCACAACCTTCTGACAGCAGCTTTCAACTTGTCTAAGGAAGAGCTTGGCCATTTAGATGTGATGCAAATCTGTGTGTGTGTAAGGTGCAGGTGCAAGCTCCTGACAAAGGTGTTCTCCAGTTTCAGTTTCTATCTGCCAGACACATTGGAAATGTTTTCCTCTGGCATTCGCACCAAGAGTCGCAGAATACTTTACTGAGGAGCTCTGAGAATGGAACGGCAAGAGGTGTTCCGCTTACGTCATAAACAGTGCTCCAGAGCGCTTAGCAACGGGCACAACGAAACGTGTCTGTGGGATAGTGACCATTCCCGCCTAGTGCTGGCAATGCACGAGCACTGCCAAAAGGCAAAGGAAGGCGCTTAGCATCCGGCTTGTGCGCAAAGCTTTCAGACTGCCAGAGGACTGCAGCTGTGGTAAGCCCGCTTGCTCATTTGACGTTAGGAGGCGCCTGCAAGAACTTCACCTGCATCTGGTTTATGCTGCTACGTGTTGTTAGGCGACAACAAGAGCACATGTAGCAAATGCTTTTTCCTGACCCGTTTTGCTAGACCACGCTCTTTTGTGGCTCTTTAATGCTTGCCAAACTGCTATGTGCATGTTGCTGCTTCCATCTGACAAGGAGCACAGCCGTCTGACAGCAGCTTTCAACTTGCCTAAGAAAGAGCTTGGCCATTTAGGTGTGAGGCAAATCTGTGTGTGTTTAAAGTGCAGGTGCAAGCTTCTGACAAAGGTTTTCTCCAGGTTCAGTTTCTCCCTGTCAGACACATTGGAAATGTTTTCCTCTGGCATTCGCAGCAAGAGTTGCAGATTGCTTAACCCAGGAGCTCTGAGAATGGAACGGCAAGAGGTGCTCCGCTTACGTCATAAACAGTGCTCCAGAGCGCTTAGCAACGGCCACAACGAAACGTGTCTGTGGGATAGTGACCATTCCCGCCTAGTGCTGGCAATGCACGAGCACTGCCAAAAGGCAAAGGAAGGCGCTTAGCATCCGGCTTGTGTGCAAAGCTTTCAGACTGCCAGAGGACTGCAGCTGTGGTAAGCACGCTTGCTCATTTGACGTTAGATGTCGCCTGCAAGAACTCCACCCGCATCTGGTTTATGCTGCTACCTGTTGTTAGGCGACAAGAAGGGCACAAGTCGCAAATGCTTTTTCCTGCCTCATTTTGCTAGACCACGCTCTTCTGTGGCTCTTTAGTTCTTGCCAAACTCCTATGTGCGTGCTGTTGTTTCCATCTGACAAGGAGCACAACCTTCTGACAGCAGCTTTCAACTTGTCTAAGAAAGAGCTTGGCCATTTAGATGTGATGCAAATCTGTGTGTGTGTAAAGTGCAGGTGCAAGCTCCTGACAAAGGTGTTCTCCAGTTTCAGTTTCTATCTGCCAGACACATTGGAAATGTTTTCCTCTGGCATTCGCACCAAGAGTCGCAGAATACTTAACCCAGGAGCTCTGAGAATGGAACGGCAAGAGGTGTTCCGCTTACGTCATAAACAGTGCTCCAGAGCGCTTAGCAACGGGCACAACGAAACGTGTCTGTGGGATAGTGACCATTCCCGCCTAGTGCTGGCAATGCACGAGCACTGCCAAAAGGCAAAGGAAGGCGCTTAACATCCGGCTTGTGCGCAAAGCTTTCAGACTGCCAGAGGACTGCAGCTGTAGTAAGCCCGCTTGCTCATTTGACGTTAGAAGGCGCCTGCAAGAACTTCACCTGCATCTGGTTTATGCTGCTACCTGTTGTTAGGCGACAACAAGAGCACATGTAGCAAATGCTTTTTCCTGACCCGTTTTGCTAGACCACGCTCTTTTGTGGCTCTTTAATGCTTGCCAAACTGCTATGTGCATGTTGCTGCTTCCATCTGACAAGGAGCACAGCCGTCTGACAGCAGCTTTCAACTTGCCTAAGGAAGAGCTTGGCCATTTAGGTGTGATGCAAATCTGTGTGTGTTTAAAGTGCAGGTGCAAGCTCCTGACAAAGGTGTTCTTCAGGTTCAGTTTCTCCCTGTCAGACACATTGGAAATGTTTTCCTCTGGCATTCGCGCCAAGAGTCGCAGATTGCTTAACCCAGGAGCTCTGAGAATGGAACGGCAAGAGGTGCTCCGCTAACGTCATAAACAGTGCTCCAGAGCGCTTAGCAACGGGCACAACGAAACGTGTCTGTGGGATAGTGACCATTCCCGCCTAGTGCTGGCAATGCACGAGCACTGCCAAAAGGCAAAGGAAGGCGCTTAGCATCCGGCTTGTGTGCAAAGCTTTCAGACTGCCAGAGGACTGCAGCTGTGGTAAGCACGCTTGCTCATTTGACGTTAGATGTCGCCTGCAAGAACTCCACCCGCATCTGGTTTATGCTGCTACCTGTTGTTAGGCGACAAGAAGGGCACAAGTCGCAAATGCTTTTTCCTGCCTCATTTTGCTAGACCACGCTCTTCTGTGGCTCTTTAGTTCTTGCCAAACTCCTATGTGCGTGCTGTTGTTTCCATCTGACAAGGAGCACAACCTTCTGACAGCAGCTTTCAACTTGTCTAAGAAAGAGCTTGGCCATTTAGATGTGATGCAAATCTGTGTGTGTGTAAAGTGCAGGTGCAAGCTCCTGACAAAGGTGTTCTCCAGTTTCAGTTTCTATCTGCCAGACACATTGGAAATGTTTTCCTCTGGCATTCGCACCAAGAGTCGCAGAATACTTAACCCAGGAGCTCTGAGAATGGAACGGCAAGAGGTGTTCCGCTTACGTCATAAACAGTGCTCCAGAGCGCTTAGCAACGGGCACAACGAAACGTGTCTGTGGGATAGTGACCATTCCCGCCTAGTGCTGGCAATGCACGAGCACTGCCAAAAGGCAAAGGAAGGCGCTTAACATCCGGCTTGTGCGCAAAGCTTTCAGACTGCCAGAGGACTGCAGCTGTAGTAAGCCCGCTTGCTCATTTGACGTTAGAAGGCGCCTGCAAGAACTTCACCTGCATCTGGTTTATGCTGCTACCTGTTGTTAGGCGACAACAAGAGCACATGTAGCAAATGCTTTTTCCTGACCCGTTTTGCTAGACCACGCTCTTTTGTGGCTCTTTAATGCTTGCCAAACTGCTATGTGCATGTTGCTGCTTCCATCTGACAAGGAGCACAGCCGTCTGACAGCAGCTTTCAACTTGCCTAAGGAAGAGCTTGGCCATTTAGGTGTGATGCAAATCTGTGTGTGTTTAAAGTGCAGGTGCAAGCTCCTGACAAAGGTGTTCTTCAGGTTCAGTTTCTCCCTGTCAGACACATTGGAAATGTTTTCCTCTGGCATTCGCGCCAAGAGTCGCAGATTGCTTAACCCAGGAGCTCTGAGAATGGAACGGCAAGAGGTGCTCCGCTAACGTCATAAACAGTGCTCCAGAGCGCTTAGCAACGGGCACAACGAAACGTGTCTGTGGGATAGTGACCATTCCCGCCTAGTGCTGGCAATGCACGAGCACTGCCAAAAGGCAAAGGAAGGCGCTTAGCATCCGGCTTGTGTGCAAAGCTTTCAGACTGCCAGAGGACTGCAGCTGTGGTAAGCCCGCTTGCTCATTTGACGTTAGATGTCGCCTGCAAGAACTTCACCCGCATCTGGTTTATGCTGCTACCTGTTGTTAGGCGACAACAAGAGCACATGTAACAAATGCTTTTTCCTGACCCGTTTTGCTAGACCACGCTTTTTTGTGGCTCTGTAGTTCTTGCCAAACTGTTATGTGCGTGCTGCTGCTTCCATCTGACAAGGAGCACAGCCTTCTGACAGCAGCTTTCAACTTGTCTAAGGAAGAGCTTGGCCATTTAGATGTGATGCAAATCTGTGTGTGTGTAAGGTGCAGGTGCAAGCTCCTGACAAAGGTGTTCTCCAGTTTCAGTTTCTATCTGCCAGACACATTGGAAATGTTTTCCTCTGGCATTTGCGCCAAGAGTTGCAGATTGCTTAACTCAGGAGCTCTGAGAATGGAACGGCAAGAGGTGCTCCGCTTACGTCATAAACAGTGCTCCAGAGCGCTTAGCAACGGGCACAACGAAATGTGTCTGTGGGATAGTGACCATTCCCGCCTAGTGCTGGCAATGCACGAGCACTGCCAAAAGGCAAAGGAAGGCGCTTAGCATCCGGCTGTGCGCAAAGCTTTCAGACTGCCAGAGGACTGCAGCTGTGGTAAGCCTGCTTGCTCATTTGATGTTAGATGTCGCCTGCAAGAACTTCACCCCCATCTGGTTTATGCTGCTACCTGTTGTTAGGCGACAACAAGGGCACAAGTCGCAAATGCTTTTTCCTGCCTCATATTGCTAGACCACGCTCTTCTGTGGCTCTTTAGTTCTTGCCAAACTGTTATGTGCGTGCTGCTGCTTCCATCTGACAAGGAGCACAGCCTTCTGACAGCAGCTTTCAACTTGTCTAAGGAAGAGCTTGGCCATTTAGATGTGATGCAAATCTGTGTGTGTGTAAGGTGCAGGTGCAAGCTCCTGACAAAGGTGTTCTCCAGTTTCAGTTTCTATCTGCCAGACACATTGGAAATGTTTTCCTCTGGCATTCGCACCAAGAGTCGCAGAATACTTAACCCAGGAGCTCTGAGAATGGAACGGCAAGAGGTGTTCCGCTTACGTCATAAACAGTGCTCCAGAGCGCTTAGCAACGGGCACAACGAAACGTGTCTGTGGGATAGTGACCATTCCCGCCTAGTGCTGGCAATGCACGAGCACTGCCAAAAGGCAAAGGAAGGCGCTTAGCATCCGGCTTGTGCGCAAAGCTTTCAGACTGCCAGAGGACTGCAGCTGTGGTAAGCCCGCTTGCTCATTTGACGTTAGGAGGCGCCTGCAAGAACTTCACCTGCATCTGGTTTATGCTGCTACCTGTTGTTAGGCGACAACAAGAGCACATGTAGCAAATGCTTTTTCCTGACCCGTTTTGCTAGACCACGCTCTTTTGTGGCTCTTTAATGCTTGCCAAACTGCTATGTGCATGTTGCTGCTTCCATCTGACAAGGAGCACAGCCGTCTGACAGCAGCTTTCAACTTGCCTAAGAAAGAGCTTGGCCATTTAGGTGTGAGGCAAATCTGTGTGTGTTTAAAGTGCAGGTGCAAGCTTCTGACAAAGGTTTTCTCCAGGTTCAGTTTCTCCCTGTCAGACACATTGGAAATGTTTTCCTCTGGCATTCGCAGCAAGAGTTGCAGATTGCTTAACCCAGGAGCTCTGAGAATGGAACGGCAAGAGGTGCTCCGCTTACGTCATAAACAGTGCTCCAGAGCGCTTAGCAACGGGCACAACGAAACGTGTCTGTGGGATAGTGACCATTCCCGCCTAGTGCTGGCAATGCACGAGCACTGCCAAAAGGCAAAGGAAGGCGCTTAGCATCCGGCTGTGCGCAAAGCTTTCAGACTGCCAGAGGACTGCAGCTGTGGTAAGCCTGCTTGCTCATTTGATGTTAGATGTCGCCTGCAAGAACTTCACCCCCATCTGGTTTATGCTGCTACTTGTTGTTAGGCGACAACAAGGGCACAAGTCGCAAATGCTTTTTCCTGCCTCATATTGCTAGACCACGCTCTTCTGTGGCTCTTTAGTTCTTGCCAAACTGTTATGTGCGTGCTGCTGCTTCCATCTGACAAGGAGCACAGCCTTCTGACAGCAGCTTTCAACTTGTCTAAGGAAGAGCTTGGCCATTTAGATGTGATGCAAATCTGTGTGTGTGTAAGGTGCAGGTGCAAGCTCCTGACAAAGGTGTTCTCCAGTTTCAGTTTCTATCTGCCAGACACATTGGAAATGTTTTCCTCTGGCATTCGCACCAAGAGTCGCAGAATACTTTACTGAGGAGCTCTGAGAATGGAACGGCAAGAGGTGTTCAGCTTACGTCATAAACAGTGCTCCAGAGCGCTTAGCAACGGGCACAACGAAACGTGTCTGTGGGATAGTGACCATTCCCGCCTAGTGCTGGCAATTCACGAGCACTGCCAAAAGGCAAAGGAAGGCGCTTAGCATCCGGCTTGTGCGCAAAGCTTTCAGACTGCCAGAGGACCGCAGCTGTGGTAAGCCCGCTTGCTCATTTGACGTTAGAAGGCGCCTGCAAGAACTTCACCCGCATCTGGTTTATGCTGCTACCTGTTGTTAGGCGACAAGAAGGGCACATGTAACAAATGCTTTTTCCTGACCCGTTTTGCTAGACCACGCTCTTTTGTGGCTCTGTAGTGCTTGCCAAACTGCTATGTGCATGTTGCTGCTTCCATCTGACAAGGAGCACAGCCGTCTGACAGCAGCTTTCAACTTGCCTAAGGAAGAGCTTGGCCATTTAGGTGTGATGCAAATCTGTGTGTGTTTAAAGTGCAGGTGCAAGCTCCTGACAAAGGTGTTCTCCAGGTTCAGTTTCTCCCTGTCAGACACATTGGAAATGTTTTCCTCTGGCATTCGCGCCAAGAGTCGCAGATTGCTTAACCCAGGATCTCTGAGAATGGAACGGCAAGAGGTGCTCCGCTAACGTCATAAACAGTGCTCCAGAGCGCTTAGCAACGGGCACAACGAAACGTGTCTGTGGGATAGTGACCATTCCCGCCTAGTGCTGGCAATGCACGAGCACTGCCAAAAGGCAAAGGAAGGCGCTTAGCATCCGGCTTGTGTGCAAAGCTTTCAGACTGCCAGAGGACTGCAGCTGTGGTAAGCACGCTTGCTCATTTGACGTTAGATGTCGCCTGCAAGAACTTCACCCGCATCTGGTTTATGCTGCTACCTGTTGTTAGGCGACAACAAGAGCACATGTAACAAATGCTTTTTCCTGACCCGTTTTGCTAGACCACGCTTTTTTGTGGCTCTGTAGTGCTTGCCAAACTGCTATGTGCATGTTGCTGCTTCCATCTGACAAGGAGCACAGCCGTCTGACAGCAGCTTTCAACTTGTCTAAGAAAGAGCTTGGCCATTTAGATGTGATGCAAATCTGTGTGTGTGTAAAATGCAGGTGCAAGCTCCTGACAAAGGTGTTCTCCAGTTTCAGTTTCTATCTGCCAGACACATTGGAAATGTTTTCCTCTGGCATTTGCGCCAAGAGTTGCAGATTGCTTAACTCAGGAGCTCTGAGAATGGAACGGCAAGAGGTGCTCCGCTTACGTCATAAACAGTGCTCCAGAGCGCTTAGCAACGGGCACAACGAAACGTGTCTGTGGGATAGTGACCATTCCCGCCTAGTGCTGGCAATGCACGAGCACTGCCAAAAGGCAAAGGAAGGCGCTTAGCATCCGGCTGTGCGCAAAGCTTTCAGACTGCCAGAGGACTGCAGCTGTGGTAAGCCTGCTTGCTCATTTGATGTTAGATGTCGCCTGCAAGAACTTCACCCCCATCTGGTTTATGCTGCTACCTGTTGTTAGGCGACAACAAGGGCACAAGTCGCAAATGCTTTTCCCTGCCTCATATTGCTAGACCACGCTCTTCTGTGGCTCTTTAGTTCTTGCCAAACTGTTATGTGCGTGCTGCTGCTTCCATCTGACAAGGAGCACAGCCTTCTGACAGCAGCTTTCAACTTGTCTAAGGAAGAGCTTGGCCATTTAGATGTGATGCAAATCTGTGTGTGTGTAAGGTGCAGGTGCAAGCTCCTGACAAAGGTGTTCTCCAGTTTCAGTTTCTATCTGCCAGACACATTGGAAATGTTTTCCTCTGGCATTCGCACCAAGAGTCGCAGAATACTTTACTGAGGAGCTCTGAGAATGGAACGGCAAGAGGTGTTCAGCTTACGTCATAAACAGTGCTCCAGAGCGCTTAGCAACGGCCACAACGAAACGTGTCTGTGGGATAGTGACCATTCCCGCCTAGTGCTGGCAATGCACGAGCACTGCCAAAAGGCAAAGGAAGGCGCTTAGCATCCGGCTTGTGCGCAAAGCTTTCAGACTGCCAGAGGACTGCAGCTGTGGTAAGCCCGCTTGCTCATTTGACGTTAGAAGGCGCCTGCAAGAACTTCACCTGCATCTGGTTTATGCTGCTACCTGTTGTTAGGCGACAACAAGAGCACATGTAGCAAATGCTTTTTCCTGACCCGTTTTGCTAGACCACGCTCTTTTGTGGCTCTTTAATGCTTGCCAAACTGCTATGTGCATGTTGCTGCTTCCATCTGACAAGGAGCACAGCTGTCTGACAGCAGCTTTCAACTTGCCTAAGAAAGAGCTTGGCCATTTAGGTGTGATGCAAATCTGTGTGTGTTTAAAGTGCAGGTGCAAGCTTCTGACAAAGGTTTTCTCCAGGTTCAGTTTCTCCCTGTCAGACACATTGGAAATGTTTTCCTCTGGCATTCGCAGCAAGAGTCGCAGATTGCTTAACCCAGGAGCTCTGAGAATGGAACGGCAAGAGGTGCTCCGCTTACGTCATAAACAGTGCTCCAGAGCGCTTAGCAACGGCCACAACGAAACAGTGTGCGGGATAGTGACCATTCCCGCCTAGTGCTGGCAATGCACGAGCACTGCCAAAAGGCAAAGGAAGGCGCTTAGCATCCGGCTTGTGCGCAAAGCTTTCAGACTGCCAGAGGACCGCAGCTGTGGTAAGCCCGCTTGCTCATTTGACGTTAGAAGGCGCCTGCAAGAACTTCACCCGCATCTGGTTTATGCTCCTACCTGTTGTTAGGCGACAAGAAGAGCACATGTAACAAATGCTTTTTCCTGACCCGTTTTGCTAGACCACGCTCTTTTGTGGCTCTGTAGTGCTTGCCAAACTGCTATGTGCATGTTGCTGCTTCCATCTGACAAGGAGCACAGCCGTCTGACAGCAGCTTTCAACTTGTCTAAGAAAGAGCTTGGCCATTTAGATGTGATGCAAATCTGTGTGTGTGTAAGGTGCAGGTGCAAGCTCCTGACAAAGGTGTTCTCCAGTTTCACTTTCTATCTGCCAGACACATTGGAAATGTTTTCCTCTGGCATTTGCGCCAAGAGTTGCAGATTGCTTAACTCAGGAGCTCTGAGAATGGAACGGCAAGAGGTGTTCAGCTTACGTCATAAACAGTGCTCCAGAGCGCTTAGCAACGGGCACAACGAAACGTGTCTGTGGGATAGTGACCATTCCCGCCTAGTGCTGGCAATGCACGAGCACTGCCAAAAGGCAAAGGAAGGCGCTTAGCATCCGGCTGTGCGCAAAGCTTTCAGACTGCCAGAGGACTGCAGCTGTGGTAAGCCTGCTTGCTCATTTGATGTTAGATGTCGCCTGCAAGAACTTCACCCCCATCTGGTTTATGCTGCTACCTGTTGTTAGGCGACAACAAGGGCACAAGTCGCAAATGCTTTTTCCTGCCTCATATTGCTAGACCACGCTCTTCTGTGGCTCTTTAGTTCTTGCCAAACTGTTATGTGCGTGCTGCTGCTTCCATCTGACAAGGAGCACAGCCTTCTGACAGCAGCTTTCAACTTGTCTAAGGAAGAGCTTGGCCATTTAGATGTGATGCAAATCTGTGTGTGTGTAAGGTGCAGGTGCAAGCTCCTGACAAAGGTGTTCTCCAGTTTCAGTTTCTATCTGCCAGACACATTGGAAATGTTTTCCTCTGGCATTCGCACCAAGAGTCGCAGAATACTTTACTGAGGAGCTCTGAGAATGGAACGGCAAGAGGTGTTCAGCTTACGTCATAAACAGTGCTCCAGAGCGCTTAGCAACGGGCACAACGAAACGTGTCTGTGGGATAGTGACCATTCCCGCCTAGTGCTGGCAATGCACGAGCACTGCCAAAAGGCAAAGGAAGGCGCTTAGCATCCGGCTTGTGCGCAAAGCTTTCAGACTGCCAGAGGACTGCAGCTGTGGTAAGCCCGCTTGCTCATTTGACGTTAGAAGGCGCCTGCAAGAACTTCACCTGCATCTGGTTTATGCTGCTACCTGTTGTTAGGCGACAACAAGAGCACATGTAGCAAATGCTTTTTCCTGACCCGTTTTGCTAGACCACGCTCTTTTGTGGCTCTTTAATGCTTGCCAAACTGCTATGTGCATGCTGCTGCTTCCATCTGACAAGGAGCACAGCCGTCTGACAGCAGCTTTCAACTTGCCTAAGAAAGAGCTTGGCCATTTAGGTGTGATGCAAATCTGTGTGTGTTTAAAGTGCAGGTGCAAGCTTCTGACAAAGGTTTTCTCCAGGTTCAGTTTCTCCCTGTCAGACACATTGGAAATGTTTTCCTCTGGCATTCGCAGCAAGAGTCGCAGATTGCTTAACCCAGGAGCTCTGAGAATGGAACGGCAAGAGGTGCTCCGCTTACGTCATAAACAGTGCTCCAGAGCGCTTAGCAACGGCCACAACGAAACAGTGTGCGGGATAGTGACCATTCCCGCCTAGTGCTGGCAATGCACGAGCACTGCCAAAAGGCAAAGGAAGGCGCTTAGCATCCGGCTTGTGCGCAAAGCTTTCAGACTGCCAGAGGACCGCAGCTGTGGTAAGCCCGCTTGCTCATTTGACGTTAGAAGGCGCCTGCAAGAACTTCACCCGCATCTGGTTTATGCTCCTACCTGTTGTTAGGCGACAAGAAGAGCACATGTAACAAATGCTTTTTCCTGACCCGTTTTGCTAGACCACGCTCTTTTGTGGCTCTGTAGTGCTTGCCAAACTGCTATGTGCATGTTGCTGCTTCCATCTGACAAGGAGCACAGCCGTCTGACAGCAGCTTTCAACTTGTCTAAGAAAGAGCTTGGCCATTTAGATGTGATGCAAATCTGTGTGTGTGTAAGGTGCAGGTGCAAGCTCCTGACAAAGGTGTTCTCCAGTTTCACTTTCTATCTGCCAGACACATTGGAAATGTTTTCCTCTGGCATTTGCGCCAAGAGTTGCAGATTGCTTAACTCAGGAGCTCTGAGAATGGAACGGCAAGAGGTGTTCAGCTTACGTCATAAACAGTGCTCCAGAGCGCTTAGCAACGGGCACAACGAAACGTGTCTGTGGGATAGTGACCATTCCCGCCTAGTGCTGGCAATGCACGAGCACTGCCAAAAGGCAAAGGAAGGCGCTTAGCATCCGGCTGTGCGCAAAGCTTTCAGACTGCCAGAGGACTGCAGCTGTGGTAAGCCTGCTTGCTCATTTGATGTTAGATGTCGCCTGCAAGAACTTCACCCCCATCTGGTTTATGCTGCTACTTGTTGTTAGGCGACAACAAGGGCACAAGTCGCAAATGCTTTTTCCTGCCTCATATTGCTAGACCACGCTCTTCTGTGGCTCTTTAGTTCTTGCCAAACTGTTATGTGCGTGCTGCTGCTTCCATCTGACAAGGAGCACAGCCTTCTGACAGCAGCTTTCAACTTGTCTAAGGAAGAGCTTGGCCATTTAGATGTGATGCAAATCTGTGTGTGTGTAAGGTGCAGGTGCAAGCTCCTGACAAAGGTGTTCTCCAGTTTCAGTTTCTATCTGCCAGACACATTGGAAATGTTTTCCTCTGGCATTCGCACCAAGAGTCGCAGAATACTTTACTGAGGAGCTCTGAGAATGGAACGGCAAGAGGTGTTCAGCTTACGTCATAAACAGTGCTCCAGAGCGCTTAGCAACGGGCACAACGAAACGTGTCTGTGGGATAGTGACCATTCCCGCCTAGTGCTGGCAATTCACGAGCACTGCCAAAAGGCAAAGGAAGGCGCTTAGCATCCGGCTGTGCGCAAAGCTTTCAGACTGCCAGAGGACTGTAGCTGTGGTAAGCCCGCTTGCTCATTTGACGTTAGATGTCGCCTGCAAGAACTCCACCCGCATCTGGTTTATGCTGCTACCTGTTGTTAGGCGACAAGAAGGGCACAAGTCGCGAATGATTTTTCCTGCCTCATTTTGCTAGACCACGCTCTTCTGTGGCTCTTTAGTTCTTGCCAAACTGTTATGTGCGTGCTGCTGCTTCCATCTGAGAAGGAGCACAGCCTTCTGACAGCAGCTTTCAACTTGCCTAAGAAAGAGCTTGGCCATTTAGATGTGATGCAAATCTGTGTGTGTGTAAAGTGCAGGTGCAAGCTCCTGACAAAGGTGTTCTCCAGTTTCAGTTTCTATCTGCCAGACACATTGGAAATGTTTTCCTCTGGCATTCGCAGCAAGAGTCGCAGATTGCTTAACCCAGGAGCTCTGAGAATGGAACGGCAAGAGGTGCTCCGCTTACGTCATAAACAGTGCTCCAGAGCGCTTAGCAACGGCCACAACGAAACAGTGTGCGGGATAGTGACCATTCCCGCCTAGTGCTGGCAATGCACGAGCACTGCCAAAAGGCAAAGGAAGGCGCTTAGCATCCGGCTTGTGCGCAAAGCTTTCAGACTGCCAGAGGACCGCAGCTGTGGTAAGCCCGCTTGCTCATTTGACGTTAGAAGGCGCCTGCAAGAACTTCACCCGCATCTGGTTTATGCTGCTACCTGTTGTTAGGCGACAAGAAGAGCACATGTAACAAATGCTTTTTCCTGACCCGTTTTGCTAGACCACGCTCTTTTGTGGCTCTGTAGTGCTTGCCAAACTGCTATGTGCATGTTGCTGCTTCCATCTGACAAGGAGCACAGCCGTCTGACAGCAGCTTTCAACTTGTCTAAGAAAGAGCTTGGCCATTTAGATGTGATGCAAATCTGTGTGTGTGTAAGGTGCAGGTGCAAGCTCCTGACAAAGGTGTTCTCCAGTTTCAGTTTCTATCTGCCAGACACATTGGAAATGTTTTCCTCTGGCATTTGCGCCAAGAGTTGCAGATTGCTTAACTCAGGAGCTCTGAGAATGGAACGGCAAGAGGTGTTCAGCTTACGTCATAAACAGTGCTCCAGAGCGCTTAGCAACGGGCACAACGAAACGTGTCTGTGGGATAGTGACCATTCCCGCCTAGTGCTGGCAATGCACGAGCACTGCCAAAAGGCAAAGGAAGGCGCTTAGCATCCGGCTGTGCGCAAAGCTTTCAGACTGCCAGAGGACTGCAGCTGTGGTAAGCCTGCTTGCTCATTTGATGTTAGATGTCGCCTGCAAGAACTTCACCCCCATCTGGTTTATGCTGCTACCTGTTGTTAGGCGACAACAAGGGCACAAGTCGCAAATGCTTTTTCCTGCCTCATATTGCTAGACCACGCTCTTCTGTGGCTCTTTAGTTCTTGCCAAACTGTTATGTGCGTGCTGCTGCTTCCATCTGACAAGGAGCACAGCCTTCTGACAGCAGCTTTCAACTTGTCTAAGGAAGAGCTTGGCCATTTAGATGTGATGCAAATCTGTGTGTGTGTAAGGTGCAGGTGCAAGCTCCTGACAAAGGTGTTCTCCAGTTTCAGTTTCTATCTGCCAGACACATTGGAAATGTTTTCCTCTGGCATTCGCACCAAGAGTCGCAGAATACTTTACTGAGGAGCTCTGAGAATGGAACGGCAAGAGGTGTTCAGCTTACGTCATAAACAGTGCTCCAGAGCGCTTAGCAACGGGCACAACGAAACGTGTCTGTGGGATAGTGACCATTCCCGCCTAGTGCTGGCAATTCACGAGCACTGCCAAAAGGCAAAGGAAGGCGCTTAGCATCCGGCTGTGCGCAAAGCTTTCAGACTGCCAGAGGACTGTAGCTGTGGTAAGCCCGCTTGCTCATTTGACGTTAGATGTCGCCTGCAAGAACTCCACCCGCATCTGGTTTATGCTGCTACCTGTTGTTAGGCGACAAGAAGGGCACAAGTCGCGAATGCTTTTTCCTGCCTCATTTTGCTAGACCACGCTCTTCTGTGGCTCTTTAGTTCTTGCCAAACTGTTATGTGCGTGCTGCTGCTTCCATCTGAGAAGGAGCACAGCCTTCTGACAGCAGCTTTCAACTTGCCTAAGAAAGAGCTTGGCCATTTAGATGTGATGCAAATCTGTGTGTGTGTAAAGTGCAGGTGCAAGCTCCTGACAAAGGTGTTCTCCAGTTTCAGTTTCTATCTGCCAGACACATTGGAAATGTTTTCCTCTGGCATTCGCACTAAGAGTCGCAGAATACTTAACCCAGGAGCTCTGAGAATGGAACGGCAAGAGGTGTTCCGCTTACGTCATAAACAGTGCTCCAGAGCGCTTAGCAACGGGCACAACGAAACGTGTCTGTGGGATAGTGACCATTCCCGCCTAGTGCTGGCAATGCACGAGCACTGCCAAAAGGCAAAGGAAGGCGCTTAACATCCGGCTTGTGCGCAAAGCTTTCAGACTGCCAGAGGACTGCAGCTGTAGTAAGCCCGCTTGCTCATTTGACGTTAGAAGGCGCCTGCAAGAACTTCACCTGCATCTGGTTTATGCTGCTACCTGTTGTTAGGCGACAACAAGAGCACATGTAGCAAATGCTTTTTCCTGACCCGTTTTGCTAGACCACGCTCTTTTGTGGCTCTTTAATGCTTGCCAAACTGCTATGTGCATGTTGCTGCTTCCATCTGACAAGGAGCACAGCTGTCTGACAGCAGCTTTCAACTTGCCTAAGGAAGAGCTTGGCCATTTAGGTGTGATGCAAATCTGTGTGTGTTTAAAGTGCAGGTGCAAGCTCCTGACAAAGGTGTTCTCCAGGTTCAGTTTCTCCCTGTCAGACACATTGGAAATGTTTTCCTCTGGCATTCGCGCCAAGAGTCGCAGATTGCTTAACCCAGGATCTCTGAGAATGGAACGGCAAGAGGTGCTCCGCTAACGTCATAAACAGTGCTCCAGAGCGCTTAGCAACGGGCACAACGAAACGTGTCTGTGGGATAGTGACCATTCCCGCCTAGTGCTGGCAATGCACGAGCACTGCCAAAAGGCAAAGGAAGGCGCTTAGCATCCGGCTTGTGTGCAAAGCTTTCAGACTGCCAGAGGACTGCAGCTGTGGTAAGCCCGCTTGCTCATTTGACGTTAGATGTCGCCTGCAAGAACTTCACCCGCATCTGGTTTATGCTGCTACCTGTTGTTAGGCGACAACAAGAGCACATGTAACAAATGCTTTTTCCTGACCCGTTTTGCTAGACCACGCTTTTTTGTGGCTCTGTAGTGCTTGCCAAACTGCTATGTGCATGTTGCTGCTTCCATCTGACAAGGAGCACAGCCGTCTGACAGCAGCTTTCAACTTGCCTAAGAAAGAGCTTGGCCATTTAGATGTGATGCAAATCTGTGTGTGTGTAAAGTGCAGGTGCAAGCTCCTGACAAAGGTGTTCTCCAGTTTCAGTTTCTATCTGCCAGACACATTGGAAATGTTTTCCTCTGGCATTTGCGCCAAGAGTTGCAGATTGCTTAACTCAGGAGCTCTGAGAATGGAACGGCAAGAGGTGCTCCGCTTACGTCATAAACAGTGCTCCAGAGCGCTTAGCAACGGGCACAACGAAACGTGTCTGTGGGATAGTGACCATTCCCGCCTAGTGCTGGCAATGCACGAGCACTGCCAAAAGGCAAAGGAAGGCGCTTAGCATCCGGCTGTGCGCAAAGCTTTCAGACTGCCAGAGGACTGCAGCTGTGGTAAGCCCGCTTGCTCATTTGACGTTAGAAGGCGCCTGCAAGAACTTCACCTGCATCTGGTTTATGCTGCTACCTGTTGTTAGGCGACAACAAGAGCACATGTAGCAAATGCTTTTTCCTGACCCGTTTTGCTAGACCACGCTCTTTTGTGGCTCTTTAATGCTTGCCAAACTGCTATGTGCATGTTGCTGCTTCCATCTGACAAGGAGCACAGCCGTCTGACAGCAGCTTTCAACTTGCCTAAGAAAGAGCTTGGCCATTTAGGTGTGAGGCAAATCTGTGTATGTTTAAAGTGCAGGTGCAAGCTTCTGACAAAGGTTTTCTCCAGGTTCAGTTTCTCCCTGTCAGACACATTGGAAATGTTTTCCTCTGGCATTCGCGCCAAGAGTCGCAGATTGCTTAACCCAGGATCTCTGAGAATGGAACGGCAAGAGGTGCTCCGCTAACGTCATAAACAGTGCTCCAGAGCGCTTAGCAACGGGCACAACGAAACGTGTCTGTGGGATAGTGACCATTCCCGCCTAGTGCTGGCAATGCACGAGCACTGCCAAAAGGCAAAGGAAGGCGCTTAGCATCCGGCTTGTGTGCAAAGCTTTCAGACTGCCAGAGGACTGCAGCTGTGGTAAGCCCGCTTGCTCATTTGACGTTAGATGTCGCCTGCAAGAACTTCACCCGCATCTGGTTTATGCTGCTACCTGTTGTTAGGCGACAACAAGAGCACATGTAACAAATGCTTTTTCCTGACCCGTTTTGCTAGACCACGCTTTTTTGTGGCTCTGTAGTGCTTGCCAAACTGCTATGTGCATGTTGCTGCTTCCATCTGACAAGGAGCACAGCCGTCTGACAGCAGCTTTCAACTTGTCTAAGAAAGAGCTTGGCCATTTAGATGTGATGCAAATCTGTGTGTGTGTAAAATGCAGGTGCAAGCTCCTGACAAAGGTGTTCTCCAGTTTCAGTTTCTATCTGCCAGACACATTGGAAATGTTTTCCTCTGGCATTTGCGCCAAGAGTTGCAGATTGCTTAACTCAGGAGCTCTGAGAATGGAACGGCAAGAGGTGCTCCGCTTACGTCATAAACAGTGCTCCAGAGCGCTTAGCAACGGGCACAACGAAACGTGTCTGTGGGATAGTGACCATTCCCGCCTAGTGCTGGCAATGCACGAGCACTGCCAAAAGGCAAAGGAAGGCGCTTAGCATCCGGCTGTGCGCAAAGCTTTCAGACTGCCAGAGGACTGCAGCTGTGGTAAGCCTGCTTGCTCATTTGATGTTAGATGTCGCCTGCAAGAACTTCACCCCCATCTGGTTTATGCTGCTACCTGTTGTTAGGCGACAAGAAGGGCACAAGTCGCAAATGCTTTTTCCTGCCTCATATTGCTAGACCACGCTCTTCTGTGGCTCTTTAGTTCTTGCCAAACTGTTATGTGCGTGCTGCTGCTTCCATCTGACAAGGAGCACAGCCTTCTGACAGCAGCTTTCAACTTGTCTAAGGAAGAGCTTGGCCATTTAGATGTGATGCAAATCTGTGTGTGTGTAAGGTGCAGGTGCAAGCTCCTGACAAAGGTGTTCTCCAGTTTCAGTTTCTATCTGCCAGACACATTGGAAATGTTTTCCTCTGGCATTCGCACCAAGAGTCGCAGAATACTTAACCCAGGAGCTCTGAGAATGGAACGGCAAGAGGTGTTCCGCTTACGTCATAAACAGTGCTCCAGAGCGCTTAGCAACGGGCACAACGAAACGTGTCTGTGGGATAGTGACCATTCCCGCCTAGTGCTGGCAATGCACGAGCACTGCCAAAAGGCAAAGGAAGGCGCTTAGCATCCGGCTTGTGCGCAAAGCTTTCAGACTGCCAGAGGACTGCAGCTGTGGTAAGCCCGCTTGCTCATTTGACGTTAGAAGGCGCCTGCAAGAACTTCACCTGCATCTGGTTTATGCTGCTACCTGTTGTTAGGCGACAACAAGAGCACATGTAGCAAATGCTTTTTCCTGACCCGTTTTGCTAGACCACGCTCTTTTGTGGCTCTGTAGTGCTTGCCAAACTGCTATGTGCATGTTGCTGCTTCCATCTGACAAGGAGCACAGCCGTCTGACAGCAGCTTTCAACTTGTCTAAGAAAGAGCTTGGCCATTTAGATGTGATGCAAATCTGTGTGTGTTTAAAGTGCAGGTGCAAGCTCCTGACAAAGGTGTTCTCCAGGTTCAGTTTCTCCCTGTCAGACACATTGGAAATGTTTTCCTCTGGCATTCGCGCCAAGAGTCGCAGATTGCTTAACCCAGGATCTCTGAGAATGGAACGGCAAGAGGTGCTCCGCTAACGTCATAAACAGTGCTCCAGAGCGCTTAGCAACGGGCACAACGAAACGTGTCTGTGGGATAGTGACCATTCCCGCCTAGTGCTGGCAATGCACGAGCACTGCCAAAAGGCAAAGGAAGGCGCTTAGCATCCGGCTTGTGTGCAAAGCTTTCAGACTGCCAGAGGACTGCAGCTGTGGTAAGCCCGCTTGCTCATTTGACGTTAGATGTCGCCTGCAAGAACTTCACCCGCATCTGGTTTATGCTGCTACCTGTTGTTAGGCGACAACAAGAGCACATGTAACAAATGCTTTTTCCTGACCCGTTTTGCTAGACCACGCTTTTTTGTGGCTCTGTAGTGCTTGCCAAACTGCTATGTGCATGTTGCTGCTTCCATCTGACAAGGAGCACAGCCGTCTGACAGCAGCTTTCAACTTGTCTAAGAAAGAGCTTGGCCATTTAGATGTGATGCAAATCTGTGTGTGTGTAAAATGCAGGTGCAAGCTCCTGACAAAGGTGTTCTCCAGTTTCAGTTTCTATCTGCCAGACACATTGGAAATGTTTTCCTCTGGCATTTGCGCCAAGAGTTGCAGATTGCTTAACTCAGGAGCTCTGAGAATGGAACGGCAAGAGGTGCTCCGCTTACGTCATAAACAGTGCTCCAGAGCGCTTAGCAACGGGCACAACGAAACGTGTCTGTGGGATAGTGACCATTCCCGCCTAGTGCTGGCAATGCACGAGCACTGCCAAAAGGCAAAGGAAGGCGCTTAGCATCCGGCTGTGCGCAAAGCTTTCAGACTGCCAGAGGACTGCAGCTGTGGTAAGCCTGCTTGCTCATTTGATGTTAGATGTCGCCTGCAAGAACTTCACCCCCATCTGGTTTATGCTGCTACCTGTTGTTAGGCGACAAGAAGGGCACAAGTCGCAAATGCTTTTTCCTGCCTCATATTGCTAGACCACGCTCTTCTGTGGCTCTTTAGTTCTTGCCAAACTGTTATGTGCGTGCTGCTGCTTCCATCTGACAAGGAGCACAGCCTTCTGACAGCAGCTTTCAACTTGTCTAAGGAAGAGCTTGGCCATTTAGATGTGATGCAAATCTGTGTGTGTGTAAGGTGCAGGTGCAAGCTCCTGACAAAGGTGTTCTCCAGTTTCAGTTTCTATCTGCCAGACACATTGGAAATGTTTTCCTCTGGCATTCGCACCAAGAGTCGCAGAATACTTAACCCAGGAGCTCTGAGAATGGAACGGCAAGAGGTGTTCCGCTTACGTCATAAACAGTGCTCCAGAGCGCTTAGCAACGGGCACAACGAAACGTGTCTGTGGGATAGTGACCATTCCCGCCTAGTGCTGGCAATGCACGAGCACTGCCAAAAGGCAAAGGAAGGCGCTTAGCATCCGGCTTGTGCGCAAAGCTTTCAGACTGCCAGAGGACTGCAGCTGTGGTAAGCCCGCTTGCTCATTTGACGTTAGAAGGCGCCTGCAAGAACTTCACCTGCATCTGGTTTATGCTGCTACCTGTTGTTAGGCGACAACAAGAGCACATGTAGCAAATGCTTTTTCCTGACCCGTTTTGCTAGACCACGCTCTTTTGTGGCTCTTTAATGCTTGCCAAACTGCTATGTGCATGCTGCTGCTTCCATCTGACAAGGAGCACAGCCGTCTGACAGCAGCTTTCAACTTGCCTAAGAAAGAGCTTGGCCATTTAGGTGTGATGCAAATCTGTGTGTGTTTAAAGTGCAGGTGCAAGCTTCTGACAAAGGTTTTCTCCAGGTTCAGTTTCTCCCTGTCAGACACATTGGAAATGTTTTCCTCTGGCATTCGCAGCAAGAGTCGCAGATTGCTTAACCCAGGAGCTCTGAGAATGGAACGGCAAGAGGTGCTCCGCTTACGTCATAAACAGTGCTCCAGAGCGCTTAGCAACGGCCACAACGAAAAAGTGTGCGGGATAGTGACCATTCCCGCCTAGTGCTGGCAATGCACGAGCACTGCCAAAAGGCAAAGGAAGGCGCTTAGCATCCGGCTTGTGCGCAAAGCTTTCAGACTGCCAGAGGACCGCAGCTGTGGTAAGCCCGCTTGCTCATTTGACGTTAGAAGGCGCCTGCAAGAACTTCACCCGCATCTGGTTTATGCTGCTACCTGTTGTTAGGCGACAAGAAGAGCACATGTAACAAATGCTTTTTCCTGACCCGTTTTGCTAGACCACGCTCTTTTGTGGCTCTGTAGTGCTTGCCAAACTGCTATGTGCATGTTGCTGCTTCCATCTGACAAGGAGCACAGCCGTCTGACAGCAGCTTTCAACTTGTCTAAGAAAGAGCTTGGCCATTTAGATGTGATGCAAATCTGTGTGTGTGTAAGGTGCAGGTGCAAGCTCGTGACAAAGGTGTTCTCCAGTTTCAGTTTCTATCTGCCAGACACATTGGAAATGTTTTCCTCTGGCATTTGCGCCAAGAGTTGCAGATTGCTTAACTCAGGAGCTCTGAGAATGGAACGGCAAGAGGTGTTCAGCTTACGTCATAAACAGTGCTCCAGAGCGCTTAGCAACGGGCACAACGAAACGTGTCTGTGGGATAGTGACCATTCCCGCCTAGTGCTGGCAATGCACGAGCACTGCCAAAAGGCAAAGGAAGGCGCTTAGCATCCGGCTGTGCGCAAAGCTTTCAGACTGCCAGAGGACTGCAGCTGTGGTAAGCCTGCTTGCTCATTTGATGTTAGATGTCGCCTGCAAGAACTTCACCCCCATCTGGTTTATGCTGCTACTTGTTGTTAGGCGACAACAAGGGCACAAGTCGCAAATGCTTTTTCCTGCCTCATATTGCTAGACCACGCTCTTCTGTGGCTCTTTAGTTCTTGCCAAACTGTTATGTGCGTGCTGCTGCTTCCATCTGACAAGGAGCACAGCCTTCTGACAGCAGCTTTCAACTTGTCTAAGGAAGAGCTTGGCCATTTAGATGTGATGCAAATCTGTGTGTGTGTAAGGTGCAGGTGCAAGCTCCTGACAAAGGTGTTCTCCAGTTTCAGTTTCTATCTGCCAGACACATTGGAAATGTTTTCCTCTGGCATTCGCACCAAGAGTCGCAGAATACTTTACTGAGGAGCTCTGAGAATGGAACGGCAAGAGGTGTTCAGCTTACGTCATAAACAGTGCTCCAGAGCGCTTAGCAACGGGCACAACGAAACGTGTCTGTGGGATAGTGACCATTCCCGCCTAGTGCTGGCAATTCACGAGCACTGCCAAAAGGCAAAGGAAGGCGCTTAGCATCCGGCTTGTGCGCAAAGCTTTCAGACTGCCAGAGGACCGCAGCTGTGGTAAGCCCGCTTGCTCATTTGACGTTAGAAGGCGCCTGCAAGAACTTCACCCGCATCTGGTTTATGCTGCTACCTGTTGTTAGGCGACAAGAAGAGCACATGTAACAAATGCTTTTTCCTGACCCGTTTTGCTAGACCACGCTCTTTTGTGGCTCTGTAGTGCTTGCCAAACTGCTATGTGCATGTTGCTGCTTCCATCTGACAAGGAGCACAGCCGTCTGACAGCAGCTTTCAACTTGCCTAAGGAAGAGCTTGGCCATTTAGGTGTGATGCAAATCTGTGTGTGTTTAAAGTGCAGGTGCAAGCTCCTGACAAAGGTGTTCTCCAGGTTCAGTTTCTCCCTGTCAGACACATTGGAAATGTTTTCCTCTGGCATTCGCGCCAAGAGTCGCAGATTGCTTAACCCAGGATCTCTGAGAATGGAACGGCAAGAGGTGCTCCGCTAACGTCATAAACAGTGCTCCAGAGCGCTTAGCAACGGGCACAACGAAACGTGTCTGTGGGATAGTGACCATTCCCGCCTAGTGCTGGCAATGCACGAGCACTGCCAAAAGGCAAAGGAAGGCGCTTAGCATCCGGCTTGTGTGCAAAGCTTTCAGACTGCCAGAGGACTGCAGCTGTGGTAAGCCCGCTTGCTCATTTGACGTTAGATGTCGCCTGCAAGAACTTCACCCGCATCTGGTTTATGCTGCTACCTGTTGTTAGGCGACAACAAGAGCACATGTAACAAATGCTTTTTCCTGACCCGTTTTGCTAGACCACGCTTTTTTGTGGCTCTGTAGTGCTTGCCAAACTGCTATGTGCATGTTGCTGCTTCCATCTGACAAGGAGCACAGCCATCTGACAGCAGCTTTCAACTTGTCTAAGAAAGAGCTTGGCCATTTAGATGTGATGCAAATCTGTGTGTGTGTAAAATGCAGGTGCAAGCTCCTGACAAAGGTGTTCTCCAGTTTCAGTTTCTATCTGCCAGACACATTGGAAATGTTTTCCTCTGGCATTTGCGCCAAGAGTTGCAGATTGCTTAACTCAGGAGCTCTGAGAATGGAACGGCAAGAGGTGCTCCGCTTACGTCATAAACAGTGCTCCAGAGCGCTTAGCAACGGGCACAACGAAACGTGTCTGTGGGATAGTGACCATTCCCGCCTAGTGCTGGCAATGCACGAGCACTGCCAAAAGGCAAAGGAAGGCGCTTAGCATCCGGCTGTGCGCAAAGCTTTCAGACTGCCAGAGGACTGCAGCTGTGGTAAGCCTGCTTCCTCATTTGATGTTAGATGTCGCCTGCAAGAACTTCACCCCCATCTGGTTTATGCTGCTACCTGTTGTTAGGCGACAACAAGGGCACAAGTCGCAAATGCTTTTCCCTGCCTCATATTGCTAGACCACGCTCTTCTGTGGCTCTTTAGTTCTTGCCAAACTGTTATGTGCGTGCTGCTGCTTCCATCTGACAAGGAGCACAGCCTTCTGACAGCAGCTTTCAACTTGTCTAAGGAAGAGCTTGGCCATTTAGATGTGATGCAAATCTGTGTGTGTGTAAGGTGCAGGTGCAAGCTCCTGACAAAGGTGTTCTCCAGTTTCAGTTTCTATCTGCCAGACACATTGGAAATGTTTTCCTCTGGCATTCGCACCAAGAGTCGCAGAATACTTTACTGAGGAGCTCTGAGAATGGAACGGCAAGAGGTGTTCCGCTTACGTCATAAACAGTGCTCCAGAGCGCTTAGCAACGGCCACAACGAAACGTGTCTGTGGGATAGTGACCATTCCCGCCTAGTGCTGGCAATGCACGAGCACTGCCAAAAGGCAAAGGAAGGCGCTTAGCATCCGGCTTGTGCGCAAAGCTTTCAGACTGCCAGAGGACTGCAGCTGTGGTAAGCCCGCTTGCTCATTTGACGTTAGAAGGCGCCTGCAAGAACTTCACCTGCATCTGGTTTATGCTGCTACCTGTTGTTAGGCGACAACAAGAGCACATGTAGCAAATGCTTTTTCCTGACCCGTTTTGCTAGACCACGCTCTTTTGTGGCTCTTTAATGCTTGCCAAACTGCTATGTGCATGTTGCTGCTTCCATCTGACAAGGAGCACAGCTGTCTGACAGCAGCTTTCAACTTGCCTAAGAAAGAGCTTGGCCATTTAGGTGTGATGCAAATCTGTGTGTGTTTAAAGTGCAGGTGCAAGCTTCTGACAAAGGTTTTCTCCAGGTTCAGTTTCTCCCTGTCAGACACATTGGAAATGTTTTCCTCTGGCATTCGCAGCAAGAGTCGCAGATTGCTTAACCCAGGAGCTCTGAGAATGGAACGGCAAGAGGTGCTCCGCTTACGTCATAAACAGTGCTCCAGAGCGCTTAGCAACGGCCACAACGAAACAGTGTGCGGGATAGTGACCATTCCCGCCTAGTGCTGGCAATGCACGAGCACTGCCAAAAGGCAAAGGAAGGCGCTTAGCATCCGGCTTGTGCGCAAAGCTTTCAGACTGCCAGAGGACCGCAGCTGTGGTAAGCCCGCTTGCTCATTTGACGTTAGAAGGCGCCTGCAAGAACTTCACCCGCATCTGGTTTATGCTCCTACCTGTTGTTAGGCGACAAGAAGAGCACATGTAACAAATGCTTTTTCCTGACCCGTTTTGCTAGACCACGCTCTTTTGTGGCTCTTTAATGCTTGCCAAACTGCTATGTGCATGTTGCTGCTTCCATCTGACAAGGAGCACAGCCGTCTGACAGCAGCTTTCAACTTGTCTAAGAAAGAGCTTGGCCATTTAGATGTGATGCAAATCTGTGTGTGTGTAAGGTGCAGGTGCAAGCTCCTGACAAAGGTGTTCTCCAGTTTCACTTTCTATCTGCCAGACACATTGGAAATGTTTTCCTCTGGCATTTGCGCCAAGAGTTGCAGATTGCTTAACTCAGGAGCTCTGAGAATGGAACGGCAAGAGGTGTTCAGCTTACGTCATAAACAGTGCTCCAGAGCGCTTAGCAACGGGCACAACGAAACGTGTCTGTGGGATAGTGACCATTCCCGCCTAGTGCTGGCAATGCACGAGCACTGCCAAAAGGCAAAGGAAGGCGCTTAGCATCCGGCTGTGCGCAAAGCTTTCAGACTGCCAGAGGACTGCAGCTGTGGTAAGCCTGCTTGCTCATTTGATGTTAGATGTCGCCTGCAAGAACTTCACCCCCATCTGGTTTATGCTGCTACCTGTTGTTAGGCGACAACAAGGGCACAAGTCGCAAATGCTTTTTCCTGCCTCATATTGCTAGACCACGCTCTTCTGTGGCTCTTTAGTTCTTGCCAAACTGTTATGTGCGTGCTGCTGCTTCCATCTGACAAGGAGCACAGCCTTCTGACAGCAGCTTTCAACTTGTCTAAGGAAGAGCTTGGCCATTTAGATGTGATGCAAATCTGTGTGTGTGTAAGGTGCAGGTGCAAGCTCCTGACAAAGGTGTTCTCCAGTTTCAGTTTCTATCTGCCAGACACATTGGAAATGTTTTCCTCTGGCATTCGCACCAAGAGTCGCAGAATACTTTACTGAGGAGCTCTGAGAATGGAACGGCAAGAGGTGTTCAGCTTACGTCATAAACAGTGCTCCAGAGCGCTTAGCAACGGGCACAACGAAACGTGTCTGTGGGATAGTGACCATTCCCGCCTAGTGCTGGCAATGCACGAGCACTGCCAAAAGGCAAAGGAAGGCGCTTAGCATCCGGCTTGTGCGCAAAGCTTTCAGACTGCCAGAGGACTGCAGCTGTGGTAAGCCCGCTTGCTCATTTGACGTTAGAAGGCGCCTGCAAGAACTTCACCTGCATCTGGTTTATGCTGCTACCTGTTGTTAGGCGACAACAAGAGCACATGTAGCAAATGCTTTTTCCTGACCCGTTTTGCTAGACCACGCTCTTTTGTGGCTCTTTAATGCTTGCCAAACTGCTATGTGCATGCTGCTGCTTCCATCTGACAAGGAGCACAGCCGTCTGACAGCAGCTTTCAACTTGCCTAAGAAAGAGCTTGGCCATTTAGGTGTGATGCAAATCTGTGTGTGTTTAAAGTGCAGGTGCAAGCTTCTGACAAAGGTTTTCTCCAGGTTCAGTTTCTCCCTGTCAGACACATTGGAAATGTTTTCCTCTGGCATTCGCAGCAAGAGTCGCAGATTGCTTAACCCAGGAGCTCTGAGAATGGAACGGCAAGAGGTGCTCCGCTTACGTCATAAACAGTGCTCCAGAGCGCTTAGCAACGGCCACAACGAAACAGTGTGCGGGATAGTGACCATTCCCGCCTAGTGCTGGCAATGCACGAGCACTGCCAAAAGGCAAAGGAAGGCGCTTAGCATCCGGCTTGTGCGCAAAGCTTTCAGACTGCCAGAGGACCGCAGCTGTGGTAAGCCCGCTTGCTCATTTGACGTTAGAAGGCACCTGCAAGAACTTCACCCGCATCTGGTTTATGCTCCTACCTGTTGTTAGGCGACAAGAAGAGCACATGTAACAAATGCTTTTTCCTGACCCGTTTTGCTAGACCACGCTCTTTTGTGGCTCTGTAGTGCTTGCCAAACTGCGATGTGCATGTTGCTGCTTCCATCTGACAAGGAGCACAGCCGTCTGACAGCAGCTTTCAACTTGTCTAAGAAAGAGCTTGGCCATTTAGATGTGATGCAAATCTGTGTGTGTGTAAAGTGCAGGTGCAAGCTCCTGACAAAGGTGTTCTCCAGTTTCACTTTCTATCTGCCAGACACATTGGAAATGTTTTCCTCTGGCATTTGCGCCAAGAGTTGCAGATTGCTTAACTCAGGAGCTCTGAGAATGGAACGGCAAGAGGTGTTCAGCTTACGTCATAAACAGTGCTCCAGAGCGCTTAGCAACGGGCACAACGAAACGTGTCTGTGGGATAGTGACCATTCCCGCCTAGTGCTGGCAATGCACGAGCACTGCCAAAAGGCAAAGGAAGGCGCTTAGCATCCGGCTGTGCGCAAAGCTTTCAGACTGCCAGAGGACTGCAGCTGTGGTAAGCCCGCTTGCTCATTTGACGTTAGAAGGCGCCTGCAAGAACTTCACCCCCATCTGGTTTATGCTGCTACCTGTTGTTAGGCGACAACAAGAGCACATGTAGCAAATGCTTTTTCCTGACCCGTTTTGCTAGACCACGCTCTTTTGTGGCTCTTTAATGCTTGCCAAACTGCTATGTGCATGTTGCTGCTTCCATCTGACAAGGAGCACAGCCGTCTGACAGCAGCTTTCAACTTGCCTAAGAAAGAGCTTGGCCATTTAGGTGTGATGCAAATCTGTGTGTGTGTAAAGTGCAGGTGCAAGCTCCTGACAAAGGTGTTCTCCAGTTTCAGTTTCTATCTGCCAGACACATTGGAAATGTTTTCCTCTGGCATTTGCGCCAAGAGTTGCAGATTGCTTAACTCAGGAGCTCTGAGAATGGAACGGCAAGAGGTGTTCAGCTTACGTCATAAACAGTGCTCCAGAGCGCTTAGCAACGGGCACAACGAAACGTGTCTGTGGGATAGTGACCATTCCCGCCTAGTGCTGGCAATGCACGAGCACTGCCAAAAGGCAAAGGAAGGCGCTTAGCATCCGGCTGTGCGCAAAGCTTTCAGACTGCCAGAGGACTGCAGCTGTGGTAAGCCCGCTTGCTCATTTGACGTTAGAAGGCGCCTGCAAGAACTTCACCTGCATCTGGTTTATGCTGCTACCTGTTGTTAGGCGACAACAAGAGCACATGTAGCAAATGCTTTTTCCTGCCTCATTTTGCTAGACCACGCTCTTCTGTGGCTCTTTAGTTCTTGCCAAACTGTTATGTGCGTGCTGCTGCTTCCATCTGAGAAGGAGCACAGCCTTCTGACGGCAGCTTTCAACTTGCCTAAGAAAGAGCTTGGCCATTTAGATGTGATGCAAATCTGTGTGTGTGTAAAGTGCAGGTGCAAGCTCCTGACAAAGGTGTTCTCCAGTTTCAGTTTCTATCTGCCAGACACATTGGAAATGTTTTCCTCTGGCATTCGCAGCAAGAGTCGCAGATTGCTTAACCCAGGAGCTCTGAGAATGGAACGGCAAGAGGTGCTCCGCTTACGTCATAAACAGTGCTCCAGAGCGCTTAGCAACGGCCACAACGAAACAGTGTGCGGGATAGTGACCATTCCCGCCTAGTGCTGGCAATGCACGAGCACTGCCAAAAGGCAAAGGAAGGCGCTTAGCATCCGGCTTGTGCGCAAAGCTTTCAGACTGCCAGAGGACCGCAGCTGTGGTAAGCCCGCTTGCTCATTTGACGTTAGAAGGCGCCTGCAAGAACTTCACCCGCATCTGGTTTATGCTGCTACCTGTTGTTAAGCGACAAGAAGAGCACATGTAACAAATGCTTTTTCCTGACCCATTTTGCTAGACCACGCTCTTCTGTGGCTCTGTAGTGCTTGCCAAACTGCTATGTGCATGTTGCTGCTTCCATCTGACAAGGAGCACAGCCGTCTGACAGCAGCTTTCAACTTGTCTAAGAAAGAGCTTGGCCATTTAGATGTGATGCAAATCTGTGTGTGTGTAAGGTGCAGGTGCAAGCTCCTGACAAAGGTGTTCTCCAGTTTCAGTTTCTATCTGCCAGACACATTGGAAATGTTTTCCTCTGGCATTTGCGCCAAGAGTTGCAGATTGCTTAACTCAGGAGCTCTGAGAATGGAACGGCAAGAGGTGTTCAGCTTACGTCATAAACAGTGCTCCAGAGCGCTTAGCAACGGGCACAACGAAACGTGTCTGTGGGATAGTGACCATTCCCGCCTAGTGCTGGCAATGCACGAGCACTGCCAAAAGGCAAAGGAAGGCGCTTAGCATCCGGCTGTGCGCAAAGCTTTCAGACTGCCAGAGGACTGCAGCTGTGGTAAGCCTGCTTGCTCATTTGATGTTAGATGTCGCCTGCAAGAACTTCACCCGCATCTGGTTTATGCTGCTACTTGTTGTTAGGCGACAACAAGGGCACAAGTCGCAAATGCTTTTTCCTGCCTCATATTGCTAGACCACACTCTTCTGTGGCTCTTTAGTTCTTGCCAAACTGTTATGTGCGTGCTGCTGCTTCCATCTGACAAGGAGCACAGCCTTCTGACAGCAGCTTTCAACTTGTCTAAGGAAGAGCTTGGCCATTTAGATGTGATGCAAATCTGTGTGTGTGTAAGGTGCAGGTGCAAGCTCCTGACAAAGGTGTTCTCCAGTTTCAGTTTCTATCTGCCAGACACATTGGAAATGTTTTCCTCTGGCATTCGCACCAAGAGTCGCAGAATACTTTACTGAGGAGCTCTGAGAATGGAACGGCAAGAGGTGTTCAGCTTACGTCATAAACAGTGCTCCAGAGCGCTTAGCAACGGGCACAACGAAACGTGTGTGTGGGATAGTGACCATTCCCGCCTAGTGCTGGCAATTCACGAGCACTGCCAAAAGGCAAAGGAAGGCGCTTAGCATCCGGCTGTGCGCAAAGCTTTCAGACTGCCAGAGGACTGTAGCTGTGGTAAGCCCGCTTGCTCATTTGACGTTAGATGTCGCCTGCAAGAACTCCACCCGCATCTGGTTTATGCTGCTACCTGTTGTTAGGCGACAAGAAGGGCACAAGTCGCAAATGCTTTTTCCTGCCTCATTTTGCTAGACCACGCTCTTCTGTGGCTCTTTAGTTCTTGCCAAACTCCTATGTGCATGCTGTTGCTTCCATCTGACAAGGAGCACAACCTTCTGACAGCAGCTTTCAACTTGTCTAAGGAAGAGCTTGGCCATTTAGATGTGATGCAAATCTGTGTGTGTGTAAGGTGCAGGTGCAAGCTCCTGACAAAGGTGTTCTCCAGTTTCAGTTTCTATCTGCCAGACACATTGGAAATGTTTTCCTCCGGCATTCACGCCAAGAGTCGCAGATTGCTTAACCCAGGAGCTCTGAGAATGGAACGGCAAGAGGTGCTCCGCTTACGTCATAAACAGTGCTCCAGAGCGCTTAGCAACGGGCACAACGAAACGTGTCTGTGGGATAGTGACCATTCCCGCCTAGTGCTGGCAATGCACGAGCACTGCCAAAAGGCAAAGGAAGGCGCTTAGAATCCGGCTTGTGTGCAAAGCTTTCAGACTGCCAGAGGACTGCAGCTGTGGTAAGCCCGCTTGCTCATTTGACGTTAGATGTCGCCTGCAAGAACTTCACCCGCATCTGGTTTATGCTGCTACCTGTTGTTAGGCGACAACAAGAGCACATGTAACAAATGCTTTTTCCTGACCCGTTTTGCTAGACCACGCTTTTTTGTGGCTCTGTAGTGCTTGCCAAACTGCTATGTGCATGTTGCTGCTTCCATCTGACAAGGAGCACAGCCGTCTGACAGCAGCTTTCAACTTGTCTAATAAAGAGCTTGGCCATTTAGATGTGATGCAAATCTGTGTGTGTGTAAAATGCAGGTGCAAGCTCCTGACAAAGGTGTTCTCCAGTTTCAGTTTCTATCTGCCAGACACATTGGAAATGTTTTCCTCTGGCATTTGCGCCAAGAGTTGCAGATTGCTTAACTCAGGAGCTCTGAGAATGGAACGGCAAGAGGTGTTCCGCTTACGTCATAAACAGTGCTCCAGAGCGCTTAGCAACGGGCACAACGAAACGTGTCTGTGGGATAGTGACCATTCCCGCCTAGTGCTGGCAATGCACGAGCACTGCCAAAAGGCAAAGGAAGGCGCTTAGCATCCGGCTTGTGTGCAAAGCTTTCAGACTGCCAGAGGACTGCAGCTGTGGTAAGCCCGCTTGCTCATTTGACGTTAGATGTCGCCTGCAAGAACTTCACCCGCATCTGGTTTATGCTGCTACCTGTTGTTAGGCGACAACAAGAGCACATGTAACAAATGCTTTTTCCTGACCCGTTTTGCTAGACCACGCTTTTTTGTGGCTCTGTAGTGCTTGCCAAACTGCTATGTGCATGTTGCTGCTTCCATCTGACAAGGAGCACAGCCGTCTGACAGCAGCTTTCAACTTGCCTAAGGGAGAGCTTGGCCATTTAGGTGTGATGCAAATCTGTGTGTGTTTAAAGTGCAGGTGCAAGCTCCTGACAAAGGTTTTCTCCAGGTTCAGTTTCTCCCTGTCAGACACATTGGAAATGTTTTCCTCTGGCATTTGCGCCAAGAGTTGCAGATTGCTTAACTCAGGAGCTCTGAGAATGGAACGGCAAGAGGTGCTCCGCTTACGTCATAAACAGTGCTCCAGAGCGCTTAGCAACGGCCACAACGAAACGTGTCTGTGGGATAGTGACCATTCCCGCCTAGTGCTGGCAATGCACGAGCACTGCCAAAAGGCAAAGGAAGGCGCTTAGCATCCGGCTTGTGCGCAAAGCTTTCAGACTGCCAGAGGACTGCAGCTGTGGTAAGCACGCTTGCTCATTTGACGTTAGATGTCGCCTGCAAGAACTCCACCCGCATCTGGTTTATGCTGCTACCTGTTGTTAGGCGACAAGAAGGGCACAAGTCGCAAATGCTTTTTCCTGCCTCATTTTGCTAGACCACGCTCTTCTGTGGCTCTTTAGTTCTTGCCAAACTCCTATGTGCGTGCTGTTGCTTCCATCTGACAAGGAGCACAACCTTCTGACAGCAGCTTTCAACTTGTCTAAGGAAGAGCTTGGCCATTTAGATGTGATGCAAATCTGTGTGTGTGTAAGGTGCAGGTGCAAGCTCCTGACAAAGGTGTTCTCCAGTTTCAGTTTCTATCTGCCAGACACATTGGAAATGTTTTCCTCTGGCATTCGCACCAAGAGTCGCAGAATACTTAACCCAGGAGCTCTGAGAATGGAACGGCAAGAGGTGTTCCGCTTACGTCATAAACAGTGCTCCAGAGCGCTTAACAACGGGCACAACAAAACGTGTCTGTGGGATAGTGACCATTCCCGCCTAGTGCTGGCAATTCACGAGCACTGCCAAAAGGCAAAGGAAGGCGCTTAGCATCCGGCTTGTGTGCAAAGCTTTCAGACTGCCAGAGGACTGCAGCTGTGGTAAGCCCGCTTGCTCATTTGATGTTAGATGTCGCCTGCAAGAACTCCACCCGCATCTGGTTTATGCTGCTACCTGTTGTTAGGCGACAAGAAGGGCACAAGTCGCAAATGCTTTTTCCTGCCTCATTTTGCTAGACCACGCTCTTCTGTGGCTCTTTAGTTCTTGCCAAACTGTTATGTGCGTGCTGCTGCTTCCATCTGACAAGGAGCACAGCCTTCTGACAGCAGCTTTCAACTTGTCTAAGGAAGAGCTTGGCCATTTAGATGTGATGCAAATCTGTGTGTGTGTAAAGTGCAGGTGCAAGCTCCTGACAAAGGTTTTCTCCAGGTTCAGTTTCTCCCTGTCAGACACATTGGAAATGTTTTCCTCTGGCATTCGCAGCAAGAGTCGCAGATTGCTTAACCCAGGACCTCTGAGAATGGAACGGCAAGAGGTGCTCCGCTTACGTCATAAACAGTGCTCCAGAGCGCTTAGCAACGGCCACAACGAAACAGTGTGCGGGATAGTGACCATTCCCGCCTAGTGCTGGCAATGCACGAGCACTGCCAAAAGGCAAAGGAAGGCGCTTAGCATCCGGCTGTGCGCAAAGCTTTCAGACTGCCAGAGGACTGTAGCTGTGGTAAGCACGCTTGCTCATTTGACGTTAGATGTCGCCTGCAAGAACTCCACCCGCATCTGGTTTATGCTGCTACCTGTTGTTAGGCGACAACAAGAGCACATGTAACAAATGCTTTTTCCTGACCCGTTTTGCCAGACCACGCTTTTTTGTGGCTCTGTAGTGCTTGCCAAACTGCTATGTGCATGTTGCTGCTTCCATCTGACAAGGAGCACAGCCGTCTGACAGCAGCTTTCAACTTGCCTAAGAAAGAGCTTGGCCATTTAGGTGTGATGCAAATCTGTGTGTGTGTAAGGTGCAGGTGCAAGCTCCTGACAAAGGTGTTCTCCAGTTTCAGTTTCTATCTGCCAGACACATTGGAAATGTTTTCCTCTGGCATTTGCGCCAAGAGTTGCAGATTGCTTAACCCAGGAGCTCTGAGAATGGAACGGCAAGAGGTGTTCAGCTTACGTCATAAACAGTGCTCCAGAGCGCTTAGCAATGGGCACAACGAAACGTGTCTGTGGGATAGTGACCATTCCCGCCTAGTGCTGGCAATGCACGAGCACTGCCAAAAGGCAAAGGAAGGCGCTTAGCATCCGGCTGTGCGCAAAGCTTTCAGACTGCCAGAGGACTGCAGCTGTGGTAAGCCCGCTTGCTCATTTGATGTTAGATGTCGCCTGCAAGAACTTCACCCCCATCTGGTTTATGCTGCTACTTGTTGTTAGGCGACAACAAGGGCACAAGTCGCAAATGCTTTTTCCTGCCTCATATTGCTAGACCACGCTCTTCTGTGGCTCTTTAGTTCTTGCCAAACTGTTATGTGCGTGCTGCTGCTTCCATCTGACAAGGAGCACAGACTTCTGACAGCAGCTTTCAACTTGTCTAAGGAAGAGCTTGGCCATTTAGATGTGATGCAAATCTGTGTGTGTGTAAGGTGCAGGTGCAAGCTCCTGACAAAGGTGTTCTCCAGTTTCAGTTTCTATCTGCCAGACACATTGGAAATGTTTTCCTCTGGCATTCGCACCAAGAGTCGCAGAATACTTAACCCAGGAGCTCTGAGAATGGAACGGCAAGAGGTGTTCCGCTTACGTCATAAACAGTGCTCCAGAGCGCTTAGCAACGGCCACAACGAAACGTGTCTGTGGGATAGTGACCATTCCCGCCTAGTGCTGGCAATGCACGAGCACTGCCAAAAGGCAAAGGAAGGCGCTTAGCATCCGGCTTGTGCGCAAAGCTTTCAGACTGCCAGAGGACTGCAGCTGTGGTAAGCCCGCTTGCTCATTTGACGTTAGAAGGCGCCTGCAAGAACTTCACCTGCATCTGGTTTATGCTGCTACCTGTTGTTAGGCGACAACAAGAGCACATGTAGCAAATGCTTTTTCCTGACCCGTTTTGCTAGACCACGCTCTTTTGTGGCTCTTAATGCTTGCCAAACTGCTATGTGCATGTTGCTGCTTCCATCTGACAAGGAGCACAGCCGTCTGACAGCAGCTTTCAACTTGCCTAAGAAAGAGCTTGGCCATTTAGGTGTGATGCAAATCTGTGTGTGTTTAAAGTGCAGGTGCAAGCTTCTGACAAAGGTTTTCTCCAGGTTCAGTTTCTCCCTGTCAGACACATTGGAAATGTTTTCCTCTGGCATTCGCAGCAAGAGTCGCAGATTGCTTAACCCAGGAGCTCTGAGAATGGAACGGCAAGAGGTGTTCCGCTTACGTCATAAACAGTGCTCCAGAGCGCTTAACAACGGGCACAACGAAACATGTCTGTGGGATAGTGACCATTCCCGCCTAGTGCTGGCAATGCACGAGCACTGCCAAAAGGCAAAGGAAGGCGCTTAGCATCCGGCTTGTGTGCAAAGCTTTCAGACTGCCAGAGGACTGCAGCTGTGGTAAGCCCGCTTGCTCATTTGATGTTAGATGTCGCCTGCAAGAACTCCACCCCCATCTGGTTTATGCTGCTACCTGTTGTTAGGCGACAAGAAGGGCACAAGTCGCAAATGCTTTTTCCTGCCTCATTTTGCTAGACCACGCTCTTCTGTGGCTCTTTAGTTCTTGCCAAACTGTTATGTGCGTGCTGCTGCTTCCATCTGACAAGGAGCACAGCCTTCTGACAGCAGCTTTCAACTTGTCTAAGGAAGAGCTTGGCCATTTAGATGTGATGCAAATCTGTGTGTGTGTAAAGTGCAGGTGCAAGCTCCTGACAAAGGTGTTCTCCAGTTTCAGTTTCTATCTGCCAGACACATTGGAAATGTTTTCCTCCGGCATTCACGCCAAGAGTCGCAGATTGCTTAACCCAGGAGCTCTGAGAATGGAACGGCAAGAGGTGCTCCGCTTACGTCATAAACAGTGCTCCAGAGCGCTTAGCAACGGGCACAACGAAACGTGTCTGTGGGATAGTGACCATTCCCGCCTAGTGCTGGCAATGCACGAGCACTGCCAAAAGGCAAAGGAAGGCGCTTAGCATCCGGCTTGTGCGCAAAGCTTTCAGACTGCCAGAGGACTGCAGCTGTGGTAAGCCCGCTTGCTCATTTGACGTTAGAAGGCGCCTGCAAGAACTTCACCTGCATCTGGTTTATGCTGCTACCTGTTGTTAGGCGACAACAAGAGCACATGTAGCAAATGCTTTTTCCTGACCCGTTTTGCTAGACCACGCTCTTTTGTGGCTCTTTAATGCTTGCCAAACTGCTATGTGCATGTTGCTGCTTCCATCTGACAAGGAGCACAGCCGTCTGACAGCAGCTTTCAACTTGCCTAAGAAAGAGCTTGGCCATTTAGGTGTGATGCAAATCTGTGTGTGTTTAAAGTGCAGGTGCAAGCTTCTGACAAAGGTGTTCTCCAGTTTCAGTTTCTATCTGCCAGACACATTGGAAATGTTTTCCTCTGGCATTTGCACCAAGAGTCGCAGAATACTTAACCCAGGAGCTCTGAGAATGGAACGGCAAGAGGTGTTCCGCTTACGTCATAAACAGTGCTCCAGAGCGCTTAGCAACGGGCACAACGAAACGTGTCTGTGGGATAGTGACCATTCCCGCCTAGTGCTGGCAATGCACGAGCACTGCCAAAAGGCAAAGGAAAGCGCTTAGCATCCGGCTTGTGCGCAAAGCTTTCAGACTGCCAGAGGACTGCAGCTGTGGTAAGCCCGCTTGCTCATTTGACGTTAGAAGGCGCCTGCAAGAACTTCACCTGCATCTGGTTTATGCTGCTACCTGTTGTTAGGCGACAACAAGAGCACATGTAGCAAATGCTTTTTCCTGACCCGTTTTGCTAGACCACGCTCTTTTGTGGCTCTTTAATGCTTGCCAAACTGCTATGTGCATGTTGCTGCTTCCATCTGACAAGGAGCACAGCCGTCTGACAGCAGCTTTCAACTTGCCTAAGAAAGAGCTTGGCCATTTAGGTGTGATGCAAATCTGTGTGTGTTTAAAGTGCAGGTGCAAGCTTCTGACAAAGGTTTTCTCCAGGTTCAGTTTCTCCCTGTCAGACACATTGGAAATGTTTTCCTCTGGCATTCGCAGCAAGAGTCGCAGAATACTTAACCCAGGAGCTCTGAGAATGGAACGGCAAGAGGTGTTCCGCTTACGTCATAAACAGTGCTCCAGAGCGCTTAGCAACGGGCACAACGAAACGTGTCTGTGGGATAGTGACCATTCCCGCCTAGTGCTGGCAATGCACGAGCACTGCCAAAAGGCAAAGGAAGGCGCTTAACATCCGGCTTGTGCACAAAGCTTTCAGACTGCCAGAGGACTGCAGCTGTAGTAAGCCCGCTTGCTCATTTGACGTTAGAAGGCGCCTGCAAGAACTTCACCTGCATCTGGTTTATGCTGCTACCTGTTGTTAGGCGACAACAAGAGCACATGTAGCAAATGCTTTTTCCTGACCCGTTTTGCTAGACCACGCTCTTTTGTGGCTCTTTAATGCTTGCCAAACTGCTATGTGCATGTTGCTGCTTCCATCTGACAAGGAGCACAGCCGTCTGACAGCAGCTTTCAACTTGCCTAAGGAAGAGCTTGGCCATTTAGGTGTGATGCAAATCTGTGTGTGTTTAAAGTGCAGGTGCAAGCTCCTGACAAAGGTGTTCTCCAGGTTCAGTTTCTCCCTGTCAGACACATTGGAAATGTTTTCCTCTGGCATTCGCGCCAAGAGTCGCAGATTGCTTAACCCAGGATCTCTGAGAATGGAACGGCAAGAGGTGCTCCGCTAACGTCATAAACAGTGCTCCAGAGCGCTTAGCAACGGGCACAACAAAACGTGTCTGTGGGATAGTGACCATTCCCGCCTAGTGCTGGCAATGCACGAGCACTGCCAAAAGGCAAAGGAAGGCGCTTAGCATCCGGCTTGTGTGCAAAGCTTTCAGACTGCCAGAGGACTGCAGCTGTGGTAAGCCCGCTTGCTCATTTGACGTTAGATGTCGCCTGCAAGAACTTCACCCGCATCTGGTTTATGCTGCTACCTGTTGTTAGGCGACAACAAGAGCACATGTAACAAATGCTTTTTCCTGACCCGTTTTGCCAGACCACGCTTTTTTGTGGCTCTGTAGTGCTTGCCAAACTGCTATGTGCATGTTGCTGCTTCCATCTGACAAGGAGCACAGCCGTCTGACAGCAGCTTTCAACTTGTCTAAGAAAGAGCTTGGCCATTTAGATGTGATGCAAATCTGTGTGTGTGTAAAATGCAGGTGCAAGCTCGTGACAAAGGTGTTCTCCAGTTTCAGTTTCTATCTGCCAGACACATTGGAAATGTTTTCCTCTGGCATTTGCGCCAAGAGTTGCAGATTGCTTAACTCAGGAGCTCTGAGAATGGAACGGCAAGAGGTGCTCCGCTTACGTCATAAACAGTGCTCCAGAGCGCTTAGCAACGGGCACAACGAAACGTGTCTGTGGGATAGTGACCATTCCCGCCTAGTGCTGGCAATTCACGAGCACTGCCAAAAGGCAAAGGAAGGCGCTTAGCATCCGGCTTGTGTGCAAAGCTTTCAGACTGCCAGAGGACTGCAGCTGTGGTAAGCCCGCTTGCTCATTTGATGTTAGATGTCGCCTGCAAGAACTCCACCCCCATCTGGTTTATGCTGCTACCTGTTGTTAGGCGACAAGAAGGGCACAAGTCGCAAATGCTTTTTCCTGCCTCATTTTGCTAGACCACGCTCTTCTGTGGCTCTTTAGCTCTTGCCAAACTGTTATGTGCGTGCTGCTGCTTCCATCTGACAAGGAGCACAGCCTTCTGACAGCAGCTTTCAACTTGTCTAAGGAAGAGCTTGGCCATTTAGATGTGATGCAAATCTGTGTGTGTGTAAAGTGCAGGTGCAAGCTCCTGACAAAGGTGTTCTCCAGTTTCAGTTTCTATCTGCCAGACACATTGGAAATGTTTTCCTCCGGCATTCACGCCAAGAGTCGCAGATTGCTTAACCCAGGAGCTCTGAGAATGGAACGGCAAGAGGTGCTCCGCTTACGTCATAAACAGTGCTCCAGAGCGCTTAGCAACGGCCACAACGAAACAGTGTGCGGGATAGTGACCATTCCCGCCTAGTGCTGGCAATGCACGAGCACTGCCAAAAGGCAAAGGAAGGCGCTTAGCATCCGGCTTGTGCGCAAAGCTTTCAGACTGCCAGAGGACTGCAGCTGTGGTAAGCCCGCTTGCTCATTTGACGTTAGAAGGCGCCTGCAAGAACTTCACCTGCATCTGGTTTATGCTGCTACCTGTTGTTAGGCGACAAGAAGAGCACATGTAACAAATGCTTTTTCCTGACCCGTTTTGCTAGACCACGCTCTTTTGTGGCTCTTTAATGCTTGCCAAACTGCTATGTGCATGTTGCTGCTTCCATCTGACAAGGAGCACAGCCGTCTGACAGCAGCTTTCAACTTGCCTAAGAAAGAGCTTGGCCATTTAGGTGTGATGCAAATCTGTGTGTGTTTAAAGTGCAGGTGCAAGCTTCTGACAAAGGTTTTCTCCAGGTTCAGTTTCTCCCTGTCAGACACATTGGAAATGTTTTCCTCTGGCATTCGCAGCAAGAGTCGCAGATTGCTTAACCCAGGAGCTCTGAGAATGGAACGGCAAGAGGTGCTCCGCTTACGTCATAAACAGTGCTCCAGAGCGCTTAGCAACGGGCACAACGAAACGTGTCTGTGGGATAGTGACCATTCCCGCCTAGTGCTGGCAATGCACGAGCACTGCCAAAAGGCAAAGGAAGGCGCTTAGCATCCGGCTGTGCGCAAAGCTTTCAGACTGCCAGAGGACTGCAGCTGTGGTAAGCCTGCTTGCTCATTTGATGTTAGATGTCGCCTGCAAGAACTTCACCCCCATCTGGTTTATGCTGCTACCTGTTGTTAGGCGACAACAAGGGCACAAGTCGCAAATGCTTTTTCCTGCCTCATATTGCTAGACCACGCTCTTCTGTGGCTCTTTAGTTCTTGCCAAACTGTTATGTGCGTGCTGCTGCTTCCATCTGACAAGGAGCACAGCCTTCTGACAGCAGCTTTCAACTTGTCTAAGGAAGAGCTTGGCCATTTAGATGTGATGCAAATCTGTGTGTGTGTAAGGTGCAGGTGCAAGCTCCTGACAAAGGTGTTCTCCAGTTTCAGTTTCTATCTGCCAGACACATTGGAAATGTTTTCCTCTGGCATTCGCACCAAGAGTCGCAGAATACTTTACTGAGGAGCTCTGAGAATGGAACGGCAAGAGGTGTTCAGCTTACGTCATAAACAGTGCTCCAGAGCGCTTAGCAACGGGCACAACGAAACGTGTCTGTGGGATAGTGACCATTCCCGCCTAGTGCTGGCAATTCACGAGCACTGCCAAAAGGCAAAGGAAGGCGCTTAGCATCCGGCTGTGCGCAAAGCTTTCAGACTGCCAGAGGACTGTAGCTGTGGTAAGCCCGCTTGCTCATTTGACGTTAGATGTCGCCTGCAAGAACTCCACCCGCATCTGGTTTATGCTGCTACCTGTTGTTAGGCGACAAGAAGGGCACAAGTCGCGAATGCTTTTTCCTGCCTCATTTTGCTAGACCACGCTCTTCTGTGGCTCTTTAGTTCTTGCCAAACTGTTATGTGCGTGCTGCTGCTTCCATCTGAGAAGGAGCACAGCCTTCTGACAGCAGCTTTCAACTTGCCTAAGAAAGAGCTTGGCCATTTAGATGTGATGCAAATCTGTGTGTGTGTAAAGTGCAGGTGCAAGCTCCTGACAAAGGTGTTCTCCAGTTTCAGTTTCTATCTGCCAGACACATTGGAAATGTTTTCCTCTGGCATTCGCACTAAGAGTCGCAGAATACTTAACCCAGGAGCTCTGAGAATGGAACGGCAAGAGGTGTTCCGCTTACGTCATAAACAGTGCTCCAGAGCGCTTAGCAACGGGCACAACGAAACGTGTCTGTGGGATAGTGACCATTCCCGCCTAGTGCTGGCAATGCACGAGCACTGCCAAAAGGCAAAGGAAGGCGCTTAACATCCGGCTTGTGCGCAAAGCTTTCAGACTGCCAGAGGACTGCAGCTGTAGTAAGCCCGCTTGCTCATTTGACGTTAGAAGGCGCCTGCAAGAACTTCACCTGCATCTGGTTTATGCTGCTACCTGTTGTTAGGCGACAACAAGAGCACATGTAGCAAATGCTTTTTCCTGACCCGTTTTGCTAGACCACGCTCTTTTGTGGCTCTTTAATGCTTGCCAAACTGCTATGTGCATGTTGCTGCTTCCATCTGACAAGGAGCACAGCTGTCTGACAGCAGCTTTCAACTTGCCTAAGGAAGAGCTTGGCCATTTAGGTGTGATGCAAATCTGTGTGTGTTTAAAGTGCAGGTGCAAGCTCCTGACAAAGGTGTTCTCCAGGTTCAGTTTCTCCCTGTCAGACACATTGGAAATGTTTTCCTCTGGCATTCGCGCCAAGAGTCGCAGATTGCTTAACCCAGGATCTCTGAGAATGGAACGGCAAGAGGTGCTCCGCTAACGTCATAAACAGTGCTCCAGAGCGCTTAGCAACGGGCACAACGAAACGTGTCTGTGGGATAGTGACCATTCCCGCCTAGTGCTGGCAATGCACGAGCACTGCCAAAAGGCAAAGGAAGGCGCTTAGCATCCGGCTTGTGTGCAAAGCTTTCAGACTGCCAGAGGACTGCAGCTGTGGTAAGCCCGCTTGCTCATTTGACGTTAGATGTCGCCTGCAAGAACTTCACCCGCATCTGGTTTATGCTGCTAC
The DNA here is from genome assembly GCF_030490865.1 of Poecile atricapillus. Taxonomy (NCBI): domain Eukaryota; kingdom Metazoa; phylum Chordata; class Aves; order Passeriformes; family Paridae; genus Poecile; species Poecile atricapillus. Next base: position 163,309 of record NC_081262.1, on the reverse strand, counting down.
CTGTTGTTAGGCGACAACAAGAGCACATGTAACAAATGCTTTTTCCTGACCCGTTTTGCTAGACCACGCTTTTTTGTGGCTCTGTAGTGCTTGCCAAACTGCTATGTGCATGTTGCTGCTTCCATCTGACAAGGAGCACAGCCGTCTGACAGCAGCTTTCAACTTGCCTAAGAAAGAGCTTGGCCATTTAGATGTGATGCAAATCTGTGTGTGTGTAAAGTGCAGGTGCAAGCTCCTGACAAAGGTGTTCTCCAGTTTCAGTTTCTATCTGCCAGACACATTGGAAATGTTTTCCTCTGGCATTTGCGCCAAGAGTTGCAGATTGCTTAACTCAGGAGCTCTGAGAATGGAACGGCAAGAGGTGCTCCGCTTACGTCATAAACAGTGCTCCAGAGCGCTTAGCAACGGGCACAACGAAACGTGTCTGTGGGATAGTGACCATTCCCGCCTAGTGCTGGCAATGCACGAGCACTGCCAAAAGGCAAAGGAAGGCGCTTAGCATCCGGCTGTGCGCAAAGCTTTCAGACTGCCAGAGGACTGCAGCTGTGGTAAGCCCGCTTGCTCATTTGACGTTAGAAGGCGCCTGCAAGAACTTCACCTGCATCTGGTTTATGCTGCTACCTGTTGTTAGGCGACAACAAGAGCACATGTAGCAAATGCTTTTTCCTGACCCGTTTTGCTAGACCACGCTCTTTTGTGGCTCTTTAATGCTTGCCAAACTGCTATGTGCATGTTGCTGCTTCCATCTGACAAGGAGCACAGCCGTCTGACAGCAGCTTTCAACTTGCCTAAGAAAGAGCTTGGCCATTTAGGTGTGAGGCAAATCTGTGTATGTTTAAAGTGCAGGTGCAAGCTTCTGACAAAGGTTTTCTCCAGGTTCAGTTTCTCCCTGTCAGACACATTGGAAATGTTTTCCTCTGGCATTCGCGCCAAGAGTCGCAGATTGCTTAACCCAGGATCTCTGAGAATGGAACGGCAAGAGGTGCTCCGCTAACGTCATAAACAGTGCTCCAGAGCGCTTAGCAACGGGCACAACGAAACGTGTCTGTGGGATAGTGACCATTCCCGCCTAGTGCTGGCAATGCACGAGCACTGCCAAAAGGCAAAGGAAGGCGCTTAGCATCCGGCTTGTGTGCAAAGCTTTCAGACTGCCAGAGGACTGCAGCTGTGGTAAGCCCGCTTGCTCATTTGACGTTAGATGTCGCCTGCAAGAACTTCACCCGCATCTGGTTTATGCTGCTACCTGTTGTTAGGCGACAACAAGAGCACATGTAACAAATGCTTTTTCCTGACCCGTTTTGCTAGACCACGCTTTTTTGTGGCTCTGTAGTGCTTGCCAAACTGCTATGTGCATGTTGCTGCTTCCATCTGACAAGGAGCACAGCCGTCTGACAGCAGCTTTCAACTTGTCTAAGAAAGAGCTTGGCCATTTAGATGTGATGCAAATCTGTGTGTGTGTAAAATGCAGGTGCAAGCTCCTGACAAAGGTGTTCTCCAGTTTCAGTTTCTATCTGCCAGACACATTGGAAATGTTTTCCTCTGGCATTTGCGCCAAGAGTTGCAGATTGCTTAACTCAGGAGCTCTGAGAATGGAACGGCAAGAGGTGCTCCGCTTACGTCATAAACAGTGCTCCAGAGCGCTTAGCAACGGGCACAACGAAACGTGTCTGTGGGATAGTGACCATTCCCGCCTAGTGCTGGCAATGCACGAGCACTGCCAAAAGGCAAAGGAAGGCGCTTAGCATCCGGCTGTGCGCAAAGCTTTCAGACTGCCAGAGGACTGCAGCTGTGGTAAGCCTGCTTGCTCATTTGATGTTAGATGTCGCCTGCAAGAACTTCACCCCCATCTGGTTTATGCTGCTACCTGTTGTTAGGCGACAAGAAGGGCACAAGTCGCAAATGCTTTTTCCTGCCTCATATTGCTAGACCACGCTCTTCTGTGGCTCTTTAGTTCTTGCCAAACTGTTATGTGCGTGCTGCTGCTTCCATCTGACAAGGAGCACAGCCTTCTGACAGCAGCTTTCAACTTGTCTAAGGAAGAGCTTGGCCATTTAGATGTGATGCAAATCTGTGTGTGTGTAAGGTGCAGGTGCAAGCTCCTGACAAAGGTGTTCTCCAGTTTCAGTTTCTATCTGCCAGACACATTGGAAATGTTTTCCTCTGGCATTCGCACCAAGAGTCGCAGAATACTTAACCCAGGAGCTCTGAGAATGGAACGGCAAGAGGTGTTCCGCTTACGTCATAAACAGTGCTCCAGAGCGCTTAGCAACGGGCACAACGAAACGTGTCTGTGGGATAGTGACCATTCCCGCCTAGTGCTGGCAATGCACGAGCACTGCCAAAAGGCAAAGGAAGGCGCTTAGCATCCGGCTTGTGCGCAAAGCTTTCAGACTGCCAGAGGACTGCAGCTGTGGTAAGCCCGCTTGCTCATTTGACGTTAGAAGGCGCCTGCAAGAACTTCACCTGCATCTGGTTTATGCTGCTACCTGTTGTTAGGCGACAACAAGAGCACATGTAGCAAATGCTTTTTCCTGACCCGTTTTGCTAGACCACGCTCTTTTGTGGCTCTGTAGTGCTTGCCAAACTGCTATGTGCATGTTGCTGCTTCCATCTGACAAGGAGCACAGCCGTCTGACAGCAGCTTTCAACTTGTCTAAGAAAGAGCTTGGCCATTTAGATGTGATGCAAATCTGTGTGTGTTTAAAGTGCAGGTGCAAGCTCCTGACAAAGGTGTTCTCCAGGTTCAGTTTCTCCCTGTCAGACACATTGGAAATGTTTTCCTCTGGCATTCGCGCCAAGAGTCGCAGATTGCTTAACCCAGGATCTCTGAGAATGGAACGGCAAGAGGTGCTCCGCTAACGTCATAAACAGTGCTCCAGAGCGCTTAGCAACGGGCACAACGAAACGTGTCTGTGGGATAGTGACCATTCCCGCCTAGTGCTGGCAATGCACGAGCACTGCCAAAAGGCAAAGGAAGGCGCTTAGCATCCGGCTTGTGTGCAAAGCTTTCAGACTGCCAGAGGACTGCAGCTGTGGTAAGCCCGCTTGCTCATTTGACGTTAGATGTCGCCTGCAAGAACTTCACCCGCATCTGGTTTATGCTGCTACCTGTTGTTAGGCGACAACAAGAGCACATGTAACAAATGCTTTTTCCTGACCCGTTTTGCTAGACCACGCTTTTTTGTGGCTCTGTAGTGCTTGCCAAACTGCTATGTGCATGTTGCTGCTTCCATCTGACAAGGAGCACAGCCGTCTGACAGCAGCTTTCAACTTGTCTAAGAAAGAGCTTGGCCATTTAGATGTGATGCAAATCTGTGTGTGTGTAAAATGCAGGTGCAAGCTCCTGACAAAGGTGTTCTCCAGTTTCAGTTTCTATCTGCCAGACACATTGGAAATGTTTTCCTCTGGCATTTGCGCCAAGAGTTGCAGATTGCTTAACTCAGGAGCTCTGAGAATGGAACGGCAAGAGGTGCTCCGCTTACGTCATAAACAGTGCTCCAGAGCGCTTAGCAACGGGCACAACGAAACGTGTCTGTGGGATAGTGACCATTCCCGCCTAGTGCTGGCAATGCACGAGCACTGCCAAAAGGCAAAGGAAGGCGCTTAGCATCCGGCTGTGCGCAAAGCTTTCAGACTGCCAGAGGACTGCAGCTGTGGTAAGCCTGCTTGCTCATTTGATGTTAGATGTCGCCTGCAAGAACTTCACCCCCATCTGGTTTATGCTGCTACCTGTTGTTAGGCGACAAGAAGGGCACAAGTCGCAAATGCTTTTTCCTGCCTCATATTGCTAGACCACGCTCTTCTGTGGCTCTTTAGTTCTTGCCAAACTGTTATGTGCGTGCTGCTGCTTCCATCTGACAAGGAGCACAGCCTTCTGACAGCAGCTTTCAACTTGTCTAAGGAAGAGCTTGGCCATTTAGATGTGATGCAAATCTGTGTGTGTGTAAGGTGCAGGTGCAAGCTCCTGACAAAGGTGTTCTCCAGTTTCAGTTTCTATCTGCCAGACACATTGGAAATGTTTTCCTCTGGCATTCGCACCAAGAGTCGCAGAATACTTAACCCAGGAGCTCTGAGAATGGAACGGCAAGAGGTGTTCCGCTTACGTCATAAACAGTGCTCCAGAGCGCTTAGCAACGGGCACAACGAAACGTGTCTGTGGGATAGTGACCATTCCCGCCTAGTGCTGGCAATGCACGAGCACTGCCAAAAGGCAAAGGAAGGCGCTTAGCATCCGGCTTGTGCGCAAAGCTTTCAGACTGCCAGAGGACTGCAGCTGTGGTAAGCCCGCTTGCTCATTTGACGTTAGAAGGCGCCTGCAAGAACTTCACCTGCATCTGGTTTATGCTGCTACCTGTTGTTAGGCGACAACAAGAGCACATGTAGCAAATGCTTTTTCCTGACCCGTTTTGCTAGACCACGCTCTTTTGTGGCTCTTTAATGCTTGCCAAACTGCTATGTGCATGCTGCTGCTTCCATCTGACAAGGAGCACAGCCGTCTGACAGCAGCTTTCAACTTGCCTAAGAAAGAGCTTGGCCATTTAGGTGTGATGCAAATCTGTGTGTGTTTAAAGTGCAGGTGCAAGCTTCTGACAAAGGTTTTCTCCAGGTTCAGTTTCTCCCTGTCAGACACATTGGAAATGTTTTCCTCTGGCATTCGCAGCAAGAGTCGCAGATTGCTTAACCCAGGAGCTCTGAGAATGGAACGGCAAGAGGTGCTCCGCTTACGTCATAAACAGTGCTCCAGAGCGCTTAGCAACGGCCACAACGAAAAAGTGTGCGGGATAGTGACCATTCCCGCCTAGTGCTGGCAATGCACGAGCACTGCCAAAAGGCAAAGGAAGGCGCTTAGCATCCGGCTTGTGCGCAAAGCTTTCAGACTGCCAGAGGACCGCAGCTGTGGTAAGCCCGCTTGCTCATTTGACGTTAGAAGGCGCCTGCAAGAACTTCACCCGCATCTGGTTTATGCTGCTACCTGTTGTTAGGCGACAAGAAGAGCACATGTAACAAATGCTTTTTCCTGACCCGTTTTGCTAGACCACGCTCTTTTGTGGCTCTGTAGTGCTTGCCAAACTGCTATGTGCATGTTGCTGCTTCCATCTGACAAGGAGCACAGCCGTCTGACAGCAGCTTTCAACTTGTCTAAGAAAGAGCTTGGCCATTTAGATGTGATGCAAATCTGTGTGTGTGTAAGGTGCAGGTGCAAGCTCGTGACAAAGGTGTTCTCCAGTTTCAGTTTCTATCTGCCAGACACATTGGAAATGTTTTCCTCTGGCATTTGCGCCAAGAGTTGCAGATTGCTTAACTCAGGAGCTCTGAGAATGGAACGGCAAGAGGTGTTCAGCTTACGTCATAAACAGTGCTCCAGAGCGCTTAGCAACGGGCACAACGAAACGTGTCTGTGGGATAGTGACCATTCCCGCCTAGTGCTGGCAATGCACGAGCACTGCCAAAAGGCAAAGGAAGGCGCTTAGCATCCGGCTGTGCGCAAAGCTTTCAGACTGCCAGAGGACTGCAGCTGTGGTAAGCCTGCTTGCTCATTTGATGTTAGATGTCGCCTGCAAGAACTTCACCCCCATCTGGTTTATGCTGCTACTTGTTGTTAGGCGACAACAAGGGCACAAGTCGCAAATGCTTTTTCCTGCCTCATATTGCTAGACCACGCTCTTCTGTGGCTCTTTAGTTCTTGCCAAACTGTTATGTGCGTGCTGCTGCTTCCATCTGACAAGGAGCACAGCCTTCTGACAGCAGCTTTCAACTTGTCTAAGGAAGAGCTTGGCCATTTAGATGTGATGCAAATCTGTGTGTGTGTAAGGTGCAGGTGCAAGCTCCTGACAAAGGTGTTCTCCAGTTTCAGTTTCTATCTGCCAGACACATTGGAAATGTTTTCCTCTGGCATTCGCACCAAGAGTCGCAGAATACTTTACTGAGGAGCTCTGAGAATGGAACGGCAAGAGGTGTTCAGCTTACGTCATAAACAGTGCTCCAGAGCGCTTAGCAACGGGCACAACGAAACGTGTCTGTGGGATAGTGACCATTCCCGCCTAGTGCTGGCAATTCACGAGCACTGCCAAAAGGCAAAGGAAGGCGCTTAGCATCCGGCTTGTGCGCAAAGCTTTCAGACTGCCAGAGGACCGCAGCTGTGGTAAGCCCGCTTGCTCATTTGACGTTAGAAGGCGCCTGCAAGAACTTCACCCGCATCTGGTTTATGCTGCTACCTGTTGTTAGGCGACAAGAAGAGCACATGTAACAAATGCTTTTTCCTGACCCGTTTTGCTAGACCACGCTCTTTTGTGGCTCTGTAGTGCTTGCCAAACTGCTATGTGCATGTTGCTGCTTCCATCTGACAAGGAGCACAGCCGTCTGACAGCAGCTTTCAACTTGCCTAAGGAAGAGCTTGGCCATTTAGGTGTGATGCAAATCTGTGTGTGTTTAAAGTGCAGGTGCAAGCTCCTGACAAAGGTGTTCTCCAGGTTCAGTTTCTCCCTGTCAGACACATTGGAAATGTTTTCCTCTGGCATTCGCGCCAAGAGTCGCAGATTGCTTAACCCAGGATCTCTGAGAATGGAACGGCAAGAGGTGCTCCGCTAACGTCATAAACAGTGCTCCAGAGCGCTTAGCAACGGGCACAACGAAACGTGTCTGTGGGATAGTGACCATTCCCGCCTAGTGCTGGCAATGCACGAGCACTGCCAAAAGGCAAAGGAAGGCGCTTAGCATCCGGCTTGTGTGCAAAGCTTTCAGACTGCCAGAGGACTGCAGCTGTGGTAAGCCCGCTTGCTCATTTGACGTTAGATGTCGCCTGCAAGAACTTCACCCGCATCTGGTTTATGCTGCTACCTGTTGTTAGGCGACAACAAGAGCACATGTAACAAATGCTTTTTCCTGACCCGTTTTGCTAGACCACGCTTTTTTGTGGCTCTGTAGTGCTTGCCAAACTGCTATGTGCATGTTGCTGCTTCCATCTGACAAGGAGCACAGCCATCTGACAGCAGCTTTCAACTTGTCTAAGAAAGAGCTTGGCCATTTAGATGTGATGCAAATCTGTGTGTGTGTAAAATGCAGGTGCAAGCTCCTGACAAAGGTGTTCTCCAGTTTCAGTTTCTATCTGCCAGACACATTGGAAATGTTTTCCTCTGGCATTTGCGCCAAGAGTTGCAGATTGCTTAACTCAGGAGCTCTGAGAATGGAACGGCAAGAGGTGCTCCGCTTACGTCATAAACAGTGCTCCAGAGCGCTTAGCAACGGGCACAACGAAACGTGTCTGTGGGATAGTGACCATTCCCGCCTAGTGCTGGCAATGCACGAGCACTGCCAAAAGGCAAAGGAAGGCGCTTAGCATCCGGCTGTGCGCAAAGCTTTCAGACTGCCAGAGGACTGCAGCTGTGGTAAGCCTGCTTCCTCATTTGATGTTAGATGTCGCCTGCAAGAACTTCACCCCCATCTGGTTTATGCTGCTACCTGTTGTTAGGCGACAACAAGGGCACAAGTCGCAAATGCTTTTCCCTGCCTCATATTGCTAGACCACGCTCTTCTGTGGCTCTTTAGTTCTTGCCAAACTGTTATGTGCGTGCTGCTGCTTCCATCTGACAAGGAGCACAGCCTTCTGACAGCAGCTTTCAACTTGTCTAAGGAAGAGCTTGGCCATTTAGATGTGATGCAAATCTGTGTGTGTGTAAGGTGCAGGTGCAAGCTCCTGACAAAGGTGTTCTCCAGTTTCAGTTTCTATCTGCCAGACACATTGGAAATGTTTTCCTCTGGCATTCGCACCAAGAGTCGCAGAATACTTTACTGAGGAGCTCTGAGAATGGAACGGCAAGAGGTGTTCCGCTTACGTCATAAACAGTGCTCCAGAGCGCTTAGCAACGGCCACAACGAAACGTGTCTGTGGGATAGTGACCATTCCCGCCTAGTGCTGGCAATGCACGAGCACTGCCAAAAGGCAAAGGAAGGCGCTTAGCATCCGGCTTGTGCGCAAAGCTTTCAGACTGCCAGAGGACTGCAGCTGTGGTAAGCCCGCTTGCTCATTTGACGTTAGAAGGCGCCTGCAAGAACTTCACCTGCATCTGGTTTATGCTGCTACCTGTTGTTAGGCGACAACAAGAGCACATGTAGCAAATGCTTTTTCCTGACCCGTTTTGCTAGACCACGCTCTTTTGTGGCTCTTTAATGCTTGCCAAACTGCTATGTGCATGTTGCTGCTTCCATCTGACAAGGAGCACAGCTGTCTGACAGCAGCTTTCAACTTGCCTAAGAAAGAGCTTGGCCATTTAGGTGTGATGCAAATCTGTGTGTGTTTAAAGTGCAGGTGCAAGCTTCTGACAAAGGTTTTCTCCAGGTTCAGTTTCTCCCTGTCAGACACATTGGAAATGTTTTCCTCTGGCATTCGCAGCAAGAGTCGCAGATTGCTTAACCCAGGAGCTCTGAGAATGGAACGGCAAGAGGTGCTCCGCTTACGTCATAAACAGTGCTCCAGAGCGCTTAGCAACGGCCACAACGAAACAGTGTGCGGGATAGTGACCATTCCCGCCTAGTGCTGGCAATGCACGAGCACTGCCAAAAGGCAAAGGAAGGCGCTTAGCATCCGGCTTGTGCGCAAAGCTTTCAGACTGCCAGAGGACCGCAGCTGTGGTAAGCCCGCTTGCTCATTTGACGTTAGAAGGCGCCTGCAAGAACTTCACCCGCATCTGGTTTATGCTCCTACCTGTTGTTAGGCGACAAGAAGAGCACATGTAACAAATGCTTTTTCCTGACCCGTTTTGCTAGACCACGCTCTTTTGTGGCTCTTTAATGCTTGCCAAACTGCTATGTGCATGTTGCTGCTTCCATCTGACAAGGAGCACAGCCGTCTGACAGCAGCTTTCAACTTGTCTAAGAAAGAGCTTGGCCATTTAGATGTGATGCAAATCTGTGTGTGTGTAAGGTGCAGGTGCAAGCTCCTGACAAAGGTGTTCTCCAGTTTCACTTTCTATCTGCCAGACACATTGGAAATGTTTTCCTCTGGCATTTGCGCCAAGAGTTGCAGATTGCTTAACTCAGGAGCTCTGAGAATGGAACGGCAAGAGGTGTTCAGCTTACGTCATAAACAGTGCTCCAGAGCGCTTAGCAACGGGCACAACGAAACGTGTCTGTGGGATAGTGACCATTCCCGCCTAGTGCTGGCAATGCACGAGCACTGCCAAAAGGCAAAGGAAGGCGCTTAGCATCCGGCTGTGCGCAAAGCTTTCAGACTGCCAGAGGACTGCAGCTGTGGTAAGCCTGCTTGCTCATTTGATGTTAGATGTCGCCTGCAAGAACTTCACCCCCATCTGGTTTATGCTGCTACCTGTTGTTAGGCGACAACAAGGGCACAAGTCGCAAATGCTTTTTCCTGCCTCATATTGCTAGACCACGCTCTTCTGTGGCTCTTTAGTTCTTGCCAAACTGTTATGTGCGTGCTGCTGCTTCCATCTGACAAGGAGCACAGCCTTCTGACAGCAGCTTTCAACTTGTCTAAGGAAGAGCTTGGCCATTTAGATGTGATGCAAATCTGTGTGTGTGTAAGGTGCAGGTGCAAGCTCCTGACAAAGGTGTTCTCCAGTTTCAGTTTCTATCTGCCAGACACATTGGAAATGTTTTCCTCTGGCATTCGCACCAAGAGTCGCAGAATACTTTACTGAGGAGCTCTGAGAATGGAACGGCAAGAGGTGTTCAGCTTACGTCATAAACAGTGCTCCAGAGCGCTTAGCAACGGGCACAACGAAACGTGTCTGTGGGATAGTGACCATTCCCGCCTAGTGCTGGCAATGCACGAGCACTGCCAAAAGGCAAAGGAAGGCGCTTAGCATCCGGCTTGTGCGCAAAGCTTTCAGACTGCCAGAGGACTGCAGCTGTGGTAAGCCCGCTTGCTCATTTGACGTTAGAAGGCGCCTGCAAGAACTTCACCTGCATCTGGTTTATGCTGCTACCTGTTGTTAGGCGACAACAAGAGCACATGTAGCAAATGCTTTTTCCTGACCCGTTTTGCTAGACCACGCTCTTTTGTGGCTCTTTAATGCTTGCCAAACTGCTATGTGCATGCTGCTGCTTCCATCTGACAAGGAGCACAGCCGTCTGACAGCAGCTTTCAACTTGCCTAAGAAAGAGCTTGGCCATTTAGGTGTGATGCAAATCTGTGTGTGTTTAAAGTGCAGGTGCAAGCTTCTGACAAAGGTTTTCTCCAGGTTCAGTTTCTCCCTGTCAGACACATTGGAAATGTTTTCCTCTGGCATTCGCAGCAAGAGTCGCAGATTGCTTAACCCAGGAGCTCTGAGAATGGAACGGCAAGAGGTGCTCCGCTTACGTCATAAACAGTGCTCCAGAGCGCTTAGCAACGGCCACAACGAAACAGTGTGCGGGATAGTGACCATTCCCGCCTAGTGCTGGCAATGCACGAGCACTGCCAAAAGGCAAAGGAAGGCGCTTAGCATCCGGCTTGTGCGCAAAGCTTTCAGACTGCCAGAGGACCGCAGCTGTGGTAAGCCCGCTTGCTCATTTGACGTTAGAAGGCACCTGCAAGAACTTCACCCGCATCTGGTTTATGCTCCTACCTGTTGTTAGGCGACAAGAAGAGCACATGTAACAAATGCTTTTTCCTGACCCGTTTTGCTAGACCACGCTCTTTTGTGGCTCTGTAGTGCTTGCCAAACTGCGATGTGCATGTTGCTGCTTCCATCTGACAAGGAGCACAGCCGTCTGACAGCAGCTTTCAACTTGTCTAAGAAAGAGCTTGGCCATTTAGATGTGATGCAAATCTGTGTGTGTGTAAAGTGCAGGTGCAAGCTCCTGACAAAGGTGTTCTCCAGTTTCACTTTCTATCTGCCAGACACATTGGAAATGTTTTCCTCTGGCATTTGCGCCAAGAGTTGCAGATTGCTTAACTCAGGAGCTCTGAGAATGGAACGGCAAGAGGTGTTCAGCTTACGTCATAAACAGTGCTCCAGAGCGCTTAGCAACGGGCACAACGAAACGTGTCTGTGGGATAGTGACCATTCCCGCCTAGTGCTGGCAATGCACGAGCACTGCCAAAAGGCAAAGGAAGGCGCTTAGCATCCGGCTGTGCGCAAAGCTTTCAGACTGCCAGAGGACTGCAGCTGTGGTAAGCCCGCTTGCTCATTTGACGTTAGAAGGCGCCTGCAAGAACTTCACCCCCATCTGGTTTATGCTGCTACCTGTTGTTAGGCGACAACAAGAGCACATGTAGCAAATGCTTTTTCCTGACCCGTTTTGCTAGACCACGCTCTTTTGTGGCTCTTTAATGCTTGCCAAACTGCTATGTGCATGTTGCTGCTTCCATCTGACAAGGAGCACAGCCGTCTGACAGCAGCTTTCAACTTGCCTAAGAAAGAGCTTGGCCATTTAGGTGTGATGCAAATCTGTGTGTGTGTAAAGTGCAGGTGCAAGCTCCTGACAAAGGTGTTCTCCAGTTTCAGTTTCTATCTGCCAGACACATTGGAAATGTTTTCCTCTGGCATTTGCGCCAAGAGTTGCAGATTGCTTAACTCAGGAGCTCTGAGAATGGAACGGCAAGAGGTGTTCAGCTTACGTCATAAACAGTGCTCCAGAGCGCTTAGCAACGGGCACAACGAAACGTGTCTGTGGGATAGTGACCATTCCCGCCTAGTGCTGGCAATGCACGAGCACTGCCAAAAGGCAAAGGAAGGCGCTTAGCATCCGGCTGTGCGCAAAGCTTTCAGACTGCCAGAGGACTGCAGCTGTGGTAAGCCCGCTTGCTCATTTGACGTTAGAAGGCGCCTGCAAGAACTTCACCTGCATCTGGTTTATGCTGCTACCTGTTGTTAGGCGACAACAAGAGCACATGTAGCAAATGCTTTTTCCTGCCTCATTTTGCTAGACCACGCTCTTCTGTGGCTCTTTAGTTCTTGCCAAACTGTTATGTGCGTGCTGCTGCTTCCATCTGAGAAGGAGCACAGCCTTCTGACGGCAGCTTTCAACTTGCCTAAGAAAGAGCTTGGCCATTTAGATGTGATGCAAATCTGTGTGTGTGTAAAGTGCAGGTGCAAGCTCCTGACAAAGGTGTTCTCCAGTTTCAGTTTCTATCTGCCAGACACATTGGAAATGTTTTCCTCTGGCATTCGCAGCAAGAGTCGCAGATTGCTTAACCCAGGAGCTCTGAGAATGGAACGGCAAGAGGTGCTCCGCTTACGTCATAAACAGTGCTCCAGAGCGCTTAGCAACGGCCACAACGAAACAGTGTGCGGGATAGTGACCATTCCCGCCTAGTGCTGGCAATGCACGAGCACTGCCAAAAGGCAAAGGAAGGCGCTTAGCATCCGGCTTGTGCGCAAAGCTTTCAGACTGCCAGAGGACCGCAGCTGTGGTAAGCCCGCTTGCTCATTTGACGTTAGAAGGCGCCTGCAAGAACTTCACCCGCATCTGGTTTATGCTGCTACCTGTTGTTAAGCGACAAGAAGAGCACATGTAACAAATGCTTTTTCCTGACCCATTTTGCTAGACCACGCTCTTCTGTGGCTCTGTAGTGCTTGCCAAACTGCTATGTGCATGTTGCTGCTTCCATCTGACAAGGAGCACAGCCGTCTGACAGCAGCTTTCAACTTGTCTAAGAAAGAGCTTGGCCATTTAGATGTGATGCAAATCTGTGTGTGTGTAAGGTGCAGGTGCAAGCTCCTGACAAAGGTGTTCTCCAGTTTCAGTTTCTATCTGCCAGACACATTGGAAATGTTTTCCTCTGGCATTTGCGCCAAGAGTTGCAGATTGCTTAACTCAGGAGCTCTGAGAATGGAACGGCAAGAGGTGTTCAGCTTACGTCATAAACAGTGCTCCAGAGCGCTTAGCAACGGGCACAACGAAACGTGTCTGTGGGATAGTGACCATTCCCGCCTAGTGCTGGCAATGCACGAGCACTGCCAAAAGGCAAAGGAAGGCGCTTAGCATCCGGCTGTGCGCAAAGCTTTCAGACTGCCAGAGGACTGCAGCTGTGGTAAGCCTGCTTGCTCATTTGATGTTAGATGTCGCCTGCAAGAACTTCACCCGCATCTGGTTTATGCTGCTACTTGTTGTTAGGCGACAACAAGGGCACAAGTCGCAAATGCTTTTTCCTGCCTCATATTGCTAGACCACACTCTTCTGTGGCTCTTTAGTTCTTGCCAAACTGTTATGTGCGTGCTGCTGCTTCCATCTGACAAGGAGCACAGCCTTCTGACAGCAGCTTTCAACTTGTCTAAGGAAGAGCTTGGCCATTTAGATGTGATGCAAATCTGTGTGTGTGTAAGGTGCAGGTGCAAGCTCCTGACAAAGGTGTTCTCCAGTTTCAGTTTCTATCTGCCAGACACATTGGAAATGTTTTCCTCTGGCATTCGCACCAAGAGTCGCAGAATACTTTACTGAGGAGCTCTGAGAATGGAACGGCAAGAGGTGTTCAGCTTACGTCATAAACAGTGCTCCAGAGCGCTTAGCAACGGGCACAACGAAACGTGTGTGTGGGATAGTGACCATTCCCGCCTAGTGCTGGCAATTCACGAGCACTGCCAAAAGGCAAAGGAAGGCGCTTAGCATCCGGCTGTGCGCAAAGCTTTCAGACTGCCAGAGGACTGTAGCTGTGGTAAGCCCGCTTGCTCATTTGACGTTAGATGTCGCCTGCAAGAACTCCACCCGCATCTGGTTTATGCTGCTACCTGTTGTTAGGCGACAAGAAGGGCACAAGTCGCAAATGCTTTTTCCTGCCTCATTTTGCTAGACCACGCTCTTCTGTGGCTCTTTAGTTCTTGCCAAACTCCTATGTGCATGCTGTTGCTTCCATCTGACAAGGAGCACAACCTTCTGACAGCAGCTTTCAACTTGTCTAAGGAAGAGCTTGGCCATTTAGATGTGATGCAAATCTGTGTGTGTGTAAGGTGCAGGTGCAAGCTCCTGACAAAGGTGTTCTCCAGTTTCAGTTTCTATCTGCCAGACACATTGGAAATGTTTTCCTCCGGCATTCACGCCAAGAGTCGCAGATTGCTTAACCCAGGAGCTCTGAGAATGGAACGGCAAGAGGTGCTCCGCTTACGTCATAAACAGTGCTCCAGAGCGCTTAGCAACGGGCACAACGAAACGTGTCTGTGGGATAGTGACCATTCCCGCCTAGTGCTGGCAATGCACGAGCACTGCCAAAAGGCAAAGGAAGGCGCTTAGAATCCGGCTTGTGTGCAAAGCTTTCAGACTGCCAGAGGACTGCAGCTGTGGTAAGCCCGCTTGCTCATTTGACGTTAGATGTCGCCTGCAAGAACTTCACCCGCATCTGGTTTATGCTGCTACCTGTTGTTAGGCGACAACAAGAGCACATGTAACAAATGCTTTTTCCTGACCCGTTTTGCTAGACCACGCTTTTTTGTGGCTCTGTAGTGCTTGCCAAACTGCTATGTGCATGTTGCTGCTTCCATCTGACAAGGAGCACAGCCGTCTGACAGCAGCTTTCAACTTGTCTAATAAAGAGCTTGGCCATTTAGATGTGATGCAAATCTGTGTGTGTGTAAAATGCAGGTGCAAGCTCCTGACAAAGGTGTTCTCCAGTTTCAGTTTCTATCTGCCAGACACATTGGAAATGTTTTCCTCTGGCATTTGCGCCAAGAGTTGCAGATTGCTTAACTCAGGAGCTCTGAGAATGGAACGGCAAGAGGTGTTCCGCTTACGTCATAAACAGTGCTCCAGAGCGCTTAGCAACGGGCACAACGAAACGTGTCTGTGGGATAGTGACCATTCCCGCCTAGTGCTGGCAATGCACGAGCACTGCCAAAAGGCAAAGGAAGGCGCTTAGCATCCGGCTTGTGTGCAAAGCTTTCAGACTGCCAGAGGACTGCAGCTGTGGTAAGCCCGCTTGCTCATTTGACGTTAGATGTCGCCTGCAAGAACTTCACCCGCATCTGGTTTATGCTGCTACCTGTTGTTAGGCGACAACAAGAGCACATGTAACAAATGCTTTTTCCTGACCCGTTTTGCTAGACCACGCTTTTTTGTGGCTCTGTAGTGCTTGCCAAACTGCTATGTGCATGTTGCTGCTTCCATCTGACAAGGAGCACAGCCGTCTGACAGCAGCTTTCAACTTGCCTAAGGGAGAGCTTGGCCATTTAGGTGTGATGCAAATCTGTGTGTGTTTAAAGTGCAGGTGCAAGCTCCTGACAAAGGTTTTCTCCAGGTTCAGTTTCTCCCTGTCAGACACATTGGAAATGTTTTCCTCTGGCATTTGCGCCAAGAGTTGCAGATTGCTTAACTCAGGAGCTCTGAGAATGGAACGGCAAGAGGTGCTCCGCTTACGTCATAAACAGTGCTCCAGAGCGCTTAGCAACGGCCACAACGAAACGTGTCTGTGGGATAGTGACCATTCCCGCCTAGTGCTGGCAATGCACGAGCACTGCCAAAAGGCAAAGGAAGGCGCTTAGCATCCGGCTTGTGCGCAAAGCTTTCAGACTGCCAGAGGACTGCAGCTGTGGTAAGCACGCTTGCTCATTTGACGTTAGATGTCGCCTGCAAGAACTCCACCCGCATCTGGTTTATGCTGCTACCTGTTGTTAGGCGACAAGAAGGGCACAAGTCGCAAATGCTTTTTCCTGCCTCATTTTGCTAGACCACGCTCTTCTGTGGCTCTTTAGTTCTTGCCAAACTCCTATGTGCGTGCTGTTGCTTCCATCTGACAAGGAGCACAACCTTCTGACAGCAGCTTTCAACTTGTCTAAGGAAGAGCTTGGCCATTTAGATGTGATGCAAATCTGTGTGTGTGTAAGGTGCAGGTGCAAGCTCCTGACAAAGGTGTTCTCCAGTTTCAGTTTCTATCTGCCAGACACATTGGAAATGTTTTCCTCTGGCATTCGCACCAAGAGTCGCAGAATACTTAACCCAGGAGCTCTGAGAATGGAACGGCAAGAGGTGTTCCGCTTACGTCATAAACAGTGCTCCAGAGCGCTTAACAACGGGCACAACAAAACGTGTCTGTGGGATAGTGACCATTCCCGCCTAGTGCTGGCAATTCACGAGCACTGCCAAAAGGCAAAGGAAGGCGCTTAGCATCCGGCTTGTGTGCAAAGCTTTCAGACTGCCAGAGGACTGCAGCTGTGGTAAGCCCGCTTGCTCATTTGATGTTAGATGTCGCCTGCAAGAACTCCACCCGCATCTGGTTTATGCTGCTACCTGTTGTTAGGCGACAAGAAGGGCACAAGTCGCAAATGCTTTTTCCTGCCTCATTTTGCTAGACCACGCTCTTCTGTGGCTCTTTAGTTCTTGCCAAACTGTTATGTGCGTGCTGCTGCTTCCATCTGACAAGGAGCACAGCCTTCTGACAGCAGCTTTCAACTTGTCTAAGGAAGAGCTTGGCCATTTAGATGTGATGCAAATCTGTGTGTGTGTAAAGTGCAGGTGCAAGCTCCTGACAAAGGTGTTCTCCAGTTTCAGTTTCTATCTGCCAGACACATTGGAAATGTTTTCCTCTGGCATTCGCACCAAGAGTCGCAGAATACTTAACCCAGGAGCTCTGAGAATGGAACGGCAAGAGGTGTTCCGCTTACGTCATAAACAGTGCTCCAGAGCGCTTAGCAACGGCCACAACGAAACGTGTCTGTGGGATAGTGACCATTCCCGCCTAGTGCTGGCAATGCACGAGCACTGCCAAAAGGCAAAGGAAGGCGCTTAGCATCCGGCTTGTGCGCAAAGCTTTCAGACTGCCAGAGGACTGCAGCTGTGGTAAGCCCGCTTGCTCATTTGACGTTAGAAGGCGCCTGCAAGAACTTCACCTGCATCTGGTTTATGCTGCTACCTGTTGTTAGGCGACAACAAGAGCACATGTAGCAAATGCTTTTTCCTGACCCGTTTTGCTAGACCACGCTCTTTTGTGGCTCTTAATGCTTGCCAAACTGCTATGTGCATGTTGCTGCTTCCATCTGACAAGGAGCACAGCCGTCTGACAGCAGCTTTCAACTTGCCTAAGAAAGAGCTTGGCCATTTAGGTGTGATGCAAATCTGTGTGTGTTTAAAGTGCAGGTGCAAGCTTCTGACAAAGGTTTTCTCCAGGTTCAGTTTCTCCCTGTCAGACACATTGGAAATGTTTTCCTCTGGCATTCGCAGCAAGAGTCGCAGATTGCTTAACCCAGGAGCTCTGAGAATGGAACGGCAAGAGGTGTTCCGCTTACGTCATAAACAGTGCTCCAGAGCGCTTAACAACGGGCACAACGAAACATGTCTGTGGGATAGTGACCATTCCCGCCTAGTGCTGGCAATGCACGAGCACTGCCAAAAGGCAAAGGAAGGCGCTTAGCATCCGGCTTGTGTGCAAAGCTTTCAGACTGCCAGAGGACTGCAGCTGTGGTAAGCCCGCTTGCTCATTTGATGTTAGATGTCGCCTGCAAGAACTCCACCCCCATCTGGTTTATGCTGCTACCTGTTGTTAGGCGACAAGAAGGGCACAAGTCGCAAATGCTTTTTCCTGCCTCATTTTGCTAGACCACGCTCTTCTGTGGCTCTTTAGTTCTTGCCAAACTGTTATGTGCGTGCTGCTGCTTCCATCTGACAAGGAGCACAGCCTTCTGACAGCAGCTTTCAACTTGTCTAAGGAAGAGCTTGGCCATTTAGATGTGATGCAAATCTGTGTGTGTGTAAAGTGCAGGTGCAAGCTCCTGACAAAGGTGTTCTCCAGTTTCAGTTTCTATCTGCCAGACACATTGGAAATGTTTTCCTCCGGCATTCACGCCAAGAGTCGCAGATTGCTTAACCCAGGAGCTCTGAGAATGGAACGGCAAGAGGTGCTCCGCTTACGTCATAAACAGTGCTCCAGAGCGCTTAGCAACGGGCACAACGAAACGTGTCTGTGGGATAGTGACCATTCCCGCCTAGTGCTGGCAATGCACGAGCACTGCCAAAAGGCAAAGGAAGGCGCTTAGCATCCGGCTTGTGCGCAAAGCTTTCAGACTGCCAGAGGACTGCAGCTGTGGTAAGCCCGCTTGCTCATTTGACGTTAGAAGGCGCCTGCAAGAACTTCACCTGCATCTGGTTTATGCTGCTACCTGTTGTTAGGCGACAACAAGAGCACATGTAGCAAATGCTTTTTCCTGACCCGTTTTGCTAGACCACGCTCTTTTGTGGCTCTTTAATGCTTGCCAAACTGCTATGTGCATGTTGCTGCTTCCATCTGACAAGGAGCACAGCCGTCTGACAGCAGCTTTCAACTTGCCTAAGAAAGAGCTTGGCCATTTAGGTGTGATGCAAATCTGTGTGTGTTTAAAGTGCAGGTGCAAGCTTCTGACAAAGGTGTTCTCCAGTTTCAGTTTCTATCTGCCAGACACATTGGAAATGTTTTCCTCTGGCATTTGCACCAAGAGTCGCAGAATACTTAACCCAGGAGCTCTGAGAATGGAACGGCAAGAGGTGTTCCGCTTACGTCATAAACAGTGCTCCAGAGCGCTTAGCAACGGGCACAACGAAACGTGTCTGTGGGATAGTGACCATTCCCGCCTAGTGCTGGCAATGCACGAGCACTGCCAAAAGGCAAAGGAAAGCGCTTAGCATCCGGCTTGTGCGCAAAGCTTTCAGACTGCCAGAGGACTGCAGCTGTGGTAAGCCCGCTTGCTCATTTGACGTTAGAAGGCGCCTGCAAGAACTTCACCTGCATCTGGTTTATGCTGCTACCTGTTGTTAGGCGACAACAAGAGCACATGTAGCAAATGCTTTTTCCTGACCCGTTTTGCTAGACCACGCTCTTTTGTGGCTCTTTAATGCTTGCCAAACTGCTATGTGCATGTTGCTGCTTCCATCTGACAAGGAGCACAGCCGTCTGACAGCAGCTTTCAACTTGCCTAAGAAAGAGCTTGGCCATTTAGGTGTGATGCAAATCTGTGTGTGTTTAAAGTGCAGGTGCAAGCTTCTGACAAAGGTTTTCTCCAGGTTCAGTTTCTCCCTGTCAGACACATTGGAAATGTTTTCCTCTGGCATTCGCAGCAAGAGTCGCAGAATACTTAACCCAGGAGCTCTGAGAATGGAACGGCAAGAGGTGTTCCGCTTACGTCATAAACAGTGCTCCAGAGCGCTTAGCAACGGGCACAACGAAACGTGTCTGTGGGATAGTGACCATTCCCGCCTAGTGCTGGCAATGCACGAGCACTGCCAAAAGGCAAAGGAAGGCGCTTAACATCCGGCTTGTGCACAAAGCTTTCAGACTGCCAGAGGACTGCAGCTGTAGTAAGCCCGCTTGCTCATTTGACGTTAGAAGGCGCCTGCAAGAACTTCACCTGCATCTGGTTTATGCTGCTACCTGTTGTTAGGCGACAACAAGAGCACATGTAGCAAATGCTTTTTCCTGACCCGTTTTGCTAGACCACGCTCTTTTGTGGCTCTTTAATGCTTGCCAAACTGCTATGTGCATGTTGCTGCTTCCATCTGACAAGGAGCACAGCCGTCTGACAGCAGCTTTCAACTTGCCTAAGGAAGAGCTTGGCCATTTAGGTGTGATGCAAATCTGTGTGTGTTTAAAGTGCAGGTGCAAGCTCCTGACAAAGGTGTTCTCCAGGTTCAGTTTCTCCCTGTCAGACACATTGGAAATGTTTTCCTCTGGCATTCGCGCCAAGAGTCGCAGATTGCTTAACCCAGGATCTCTGAGAATGGAACGGCAAGAGGTGCTCCGCTAACGTCATAAACAGTGCTCCAGAGCGCTTAGCAACGGGCACAACAAAACGTGTCTGTGGGATAGTGACCATTCCCGCCTAGTGCTGGCAATGCACGAGCACTGCCAAAAGGCAAAGGAAGGCGCTTAGCATCCGGCTTGTGTGCAAAGCTTTCAGACTGCCAGAGGACTGCAGCTGTGGTAAGCCCGCTTGCTCATTTGACGTTAGATGTCGCCTGCAAGAACTTCACCCGCATCTGGTTTATGCTGCTACCTGTTGTTAGGCGACAACAAGAGCACATGTAACAAATGCTTTTTCCTGACCCGTTTTGCCAGACCACGCTTTTTTGTGGCTCTGTAGTGCTTGCCAAACTGCTATGTGCATGTTGCTGCTTCCATCTGACAAGGAGCACAGCCGTCTGACAGCAGCTTTCAACTTGTCTAAGAAAGAGCTTGGCCATTTAGATGTGATGCAAATCTGTGTGTGTGTAAAATGCAGGTGCAAGCTCGTGACAAAGGTGTTCTCCAGTTTCAGTTTCTATCTGCCAGACACATTGGAAATGTTTTCCTCTGGCATTTGCGCCAAGAGTTGCAGATTGCTTAACTCAGGAGCTCTGAGAATGGAACGGCAAGAGGTGCTCCGCTTACGTCATAAACAGTGCTCCAGAGCGCTTAGCAACGGGCACAACGAAACGTGTCTGTGGGATAGTGACCATTCCCGCCTAGTGCTGGCAATTCACGAGCACTGCCAAAAGGCAAAGGAAGGCGCTTAGCATCCGGCTTGTGTGCAAAGCTTTCAGACTGCCAGAGGACTGCAGCTGTGGTAAGCCCGCTTGCTCATTTGATGTTAGATGTCGCCTGCAAGAACTCCACCCCCATCTGGTTTATGCTGCTACCTGTTGTTAGGCGACAAGAAGGGCACAAGTCGCAAATGCTTTTTCCTGCCTCATTTTGCTAGACCACGCTCTTCTGTGGCTCTTTAGCTCTTGCCAAACTGTTATGTGCGTGCTGCTGCTTCCATCTGACAAGGAGCACAGCCTTCTGACAGCAGCTTTCAACTTGTCTAAGGAAGAGCTTGGCCATTTAGATGTGATGCAAATCTGTGTGTGTGTAAAGTGCAGGTGCAAGCTCCTGACAAAGGTGTTCTCCAGTTTCAGTTTCTATCTGCCAGACACATTGGAAATGTTTTCCTCCGGCATTCACGCCAAGAGTCGCAGATTGCTTAACCCAGGAGCTCTGAGAATGGAACGGCAAGAGGTGCTCCGCTTACGTCATAAACAGTGCTCCAGAGCGCTTAGCAACGGCCACAACGAAACAGTGTGCGGGATAGTGACCATTCCCGCCTAGTGCTGGCAATGCACGAGCACTGCCAAAAGGCAAAGGAAGGCGCTTAGCATCCGGCTTGTGCGCAAAGCTTTCAGACTGCCAGAGGACTGCAGCTGTGGTAAGCCCGCTTGCTCATTTGACGTTAGAAGGCGCCTGCAAGAACTTCACCTGCATCTGGTTTATGCTGCTACCTGTTGTTAGGCGACAAGAAGAGCACATGTAACAAATGCTTTTTCCTGACCCGTTTTGCTAGACCACGCTCTTTTGTGGCTCTTTAATGCTTGCCAAACTGCTATGTGCATGTTGCTGCTTCCATCTGACAAGGAGCACAGCCGTCTGACAGCAGCTTTCAACTTGCCTAAGAAAGAGCTTGGCCATTTAGGTGTGATGCAAATCTGTGTGTGTTTAAAGTGCAGGTGCAAGCTTCTGACAAAGGTTTTCTCCAGGTTCAGTTTCTCCCTGTCAGACACATTGGAAATGTTTTCCTCTGGCATTCGCAGCAAGAGTCGCAGATTGCTTAACCCAGGAGCTCTGAGAATGGAACGGCAAGAGGTGCTCCGCTTACGTCATAAACAGTGCTCCAGAGCGCTTAGCAACGGGCACAACGAAACGTGTCTGTGGGATAGTGACCATTCCCGCCTAGTGCTGGCAATGCACGAGCACTGCCAAAAGGCAAAGGAAGGCGCTTAGCATCCGGCTGTGCGCAAAGCTTTCAGACTGCCAGAGGACTGCAGCTGTGGTAAGCCCGCTTGCTCATTTGACGTTAGAAGGCGCCTGCAAGAACTTCACCCCCATCTGGTTTATGCTGCTACCTGTTGTTAGGCGACAACAAGAGCACATGTAGCAAATGCTTTTTCCTGACCCGTTTTGCTAGACCACGCTCTTTTGTGGCTCTTTAATGCTTGCCAAACTGCTATGTGCATGTTGCTGCTTCCATCTGACAAGGAGCACAGCCGTCTGACAGCAGCTTTCAACTTGCCTAAGAAAGAGCTTGGCCATTTAGGTGTGATGCAAATCTGTGTGTGTTTAAAGTGCAGGTGCAAGCTTCTGACAAAGGTTTTCTCCAGGTTCAGTTTCTCCCTGTCAGACACATTGGAAATGTTTTCCTCTGGCATTCGCAGCAAGAGTCGCAGATTGCTTAACCCAGGAGCTCTGAGAATGGAACGGCAAGAGGTGCTCCGCTTACGTCATAAACAGTGCTCCAGAGCGCTTAGCAACGGGCACAACGAAACGTGTCTGTGGGATAGTGACCATTCCCGCCTAGTGCTGGCAATGCACGAGCACTGCCAAAAGGCAAAGGAAGGCGCTTAGCATCCGGCTGTGCGCAAAGCTTTCAGACTGCCAGAGGACTGCAGCTGTGGTAAGCCCGCTTGCTCATTTGACGTTAGAAGGCGCCTGCAAGAACTTCACCTGCATCTGGTTTATGCTGCTACCTGTTGTTAGGCGACAACAAGAGCACATGTAGCAAATGCTTTTTCCTGACCCGTTTTGCTAGACCACGCTCTTTTGTGGCTCTTTAATGCTTGCCAAACTGCTATGTGCATGTTGCTGCTTCCATCTGACAAGGAGCACAGCCGTCTGACAGCAGCTTTCAACTTGCCTAAGAAAGAGCTTGGCCATTTAGGTGTGATGCAAATCTGTGTGTGTGTAAGGTGCAGGTGCAAGCTCCTGACAAAGGTGTTCTCCAGTTTCAGTTTCTATCTGCCAGACACATTGGAAATATTTTCCTCTGGCATTCGCACCAAGAGTCGCAGAATACTTTACTGAGGAGCTCTGAGAATGGAACGGCAAGAGGTGCTCCGCTTACGTCATAAACAGTGCTCCAGAGCGCTTAGCAACGGCCACAACGAAACAGTGTGCGGGATAGTGACCATTCCCGCCTAGTGCTGGCAATGCACGAGCACTGCCAAAAGGCAAAGGAAGGCGCTTAGCATCCGGCTTGTGCGCAAAGCTTTCAGACTGCCAGAGGACCGCAGCTGTGGTAAGCCCGCTTGCTCATTTGACGTTAGAAGGCGCCTGCAAGAACTTCACCCGCATCTGGTTTATGCTGCTACCTGTTGTTAGGCGACAACAAGAGCACATGTAACAAATGCTTTTTCCTGACCCGTTTTGCTAGACCACGCTTTTTTGTGGCTCTGTAGTGCTTGCCAAACTGCTATGTGCATGTTGCTGCTTCCATCTGACAAGGAGCACAGCCGTCTGACAGCAGCTTTCAACTTGTCTAAGAAAGAGCTTGGCCATTTAGATGTGATGCAAATCTGTGTGTGTGTAAAATGCAGGTGCAAGCTCCTGACAAAGGTGTTCTCCAGTTTCAGTTTCTATCTGCCAGACACATTGGAAATGTTTTCCTCTGGCATTTGCGCCAAGAGTTGCAGATTGCTTAACTCAGGAGCTCTGAGAATGGAACGGCAAGAGGTGCTCCGCTTACGTCATAAACAGTGCTCCAGAGCGCTTAGCAACGGGCACAACGAAACGTGTCTGTAGGATAGTGACCATTCCCGCCTAGTGCTGGCAATGCACGAGCACTGCCAAAAGGCAAAGGAAGGCGCTTAGCATCCGGCTGTGCGCAAAGCTTTCAGACTGCCCGAGGACTGCAGCTGTGGTAAGCCCGCTTGCTCATTTGACGTTAGAAGGCGCCTGCAAGAACTTCACCTGCATCTGGTTTATGCTGCTACCTGTTGTTAGGCGACAACAAGAGCACATGTAGCAAATGCTTTTTCCTGCCTCATTTTGCTAGACCACGCTCTTCTGTGGCTCTTTAGTTCTTGCCAAACTGTTATGTGCGTGCTGCTGCTTCCATCTGAGAAGGAGCACAGCCTTCTGACGGCAGCTTTCAACTTGCCTAAGAAAGAGCTTGGCCATTTAGATGTGATGCAAATCTGTGTGTGTGTAAAGTGCAGGTGCAAGCTCCTGACAAAGGTGTTCTCCAGTTTCAGTTTCTATCTGCCAGACACATTGGAAATGTTTTCCTCTGGCATTCGCAGCAAGAGTCGCAGATTGCTTAACCCAGGAGCTCTGAGAATGGAACGGCAAGAGGTGCTCCGCTTACGTCATAAACAGTGCTCCAGAGCGCTTAGCAACGGCCACAACGAAACAGTGTGCGGGATAGTGACCATTCCCGCCTAGTGCTGGCAATGCACGAGCACTGCCAAAAGGCAAAGGAAGGCGCTTAGCATCCGGCTTGTGCGCAAAGCTTTCAGACTGCCAGAGGACCGCAGCTGTGGTAAGCCCGCTTGCTCATTTGACGTTAGAAGGCGCCTGCAAGAACTTCACCCGCATCTGGTTTATGCTGCTACCTGTTGTTAAGCGACAAGAAGAGCACATGTAACAAATGCTTTTTCCTGACCCATTTTGCTAGACCACGCTCTTCTGTGGCTCTGTAGTGCTTGCCAAACTGCTATGTGCATGTTGCTGCTTCCATCTGACAAGGAGCACAGCCGTCTGACAGCAGCTTTCAACTTGTCTAAGAAAGAGCTTGGCCATTTAGATGTGATGCAAATCTGTGTGTGTGTAAGGTGCAGGTGCAAGCTCCTGACAAAGGTGTTCTCCAGTTTCAGTTTCTATCTGCCAGACACATTGGAAATGTTTTCCTCTGGCATTTGCGCCAAGAGTTGCAGATTGCTTAACTCAGGAGCTCTGAGAATGGAACGGCAAGAGGTGTTCAGCTTACGTCATAAACAGTGCTCCAGAGCGCTTAGCAACGGGCACAACGAAACGTGTCTGTGGGATAGTGACCATTCCCGCCTAGTGCTGGCAATGCACGAGCACTGCCAAAAGGCAAAGGAAGGCGCTTAGCATCCGGCTGTGCGCAAAGCTTTCAGACTGCCAGAGGACTGCAGCTGTGGTAAGCCTGCTTGCTCATTTGATGTTAGATGTCGCCTGCAAGAACTTCACCCGCATCTGGTTTATGCTGCTACTTGTTGTTAGGCGACAACAAGGGCACAAGTCGCAAATGCTTTTTCCTGCCTCATATTGCTAGACCACGCTCTTCTGTGGCTCTTTAGTTCTTGCCAAACTGTTATGTGCGTGCTGCTGCTTCCATCTGACAAGGAGCACAGCCTTCTGACAGCAGCTTTCAACTTGTCTAAGGAAGAGCTTGGCCATTTAGATGTGATGCAAATCTGTGTGTGTGTAAGGTGCAGGTGCAAGCTCCTGACAAAGGTGTTCTCCAGTTTCAGTTTCTATCTGCCAGACACATTGGAAATGTTTTCCTCTGGCATTCGCACCAAGAGTCGCAGAATACTTTACTGAGGAGCTCTGAGAATGGAACGGCAAGAGGTGTTCAGCTTACGTCATAAACAGTGCTCCAGAGCGCTTAGCAACGGGCACAACGAAACGTGTCTGTGGGATAGTGACCATTCCCGCCTAGTGCTGGCAATTCACGAGCACTGCCAAAAGGCAAAGGAAGGCGCTTAGCATCCGGCTGTGCGCAAAGCTTTCAGACTGCCAGAGGACTGTAGCTGTGGTAAGCCCGCTTGCTCATTTGACGTTAGATGTCGCCTGCAAGAACTCCACCCGCATCTGGTTTATGCTGCTACCTGTTGTTAGGCGACAAGAAGGGCACAAGTCGCAAATGCTTTTTCCTGCCTCATTTTGCTAGACCACGCTCTTCTGTGGCTCTTTAGTTCTTGCCAAACTCCTATGTGCATGCTGTTGCTTCCATCTGACAAGGAGCACAACCTTCTGACAGCAGCTTTCAACTTGTCTAAGGAAGAGCTTGGCCATTTAGATGTGATGCAAATCTGTGTGTGTGTAAGGTGCAGGTGCAAGCTCCTGACAAAGGTGTTCTCCAGTTTCAGTTTCTATCTGCCAGACACATTGGAAATGTTTTCCTCCGGCATTCACGCCAAGAGTCGCAGATTGCTTAACCCAGGAGCTCTGAGAATGGAACGGCAAGAGGTGCTCCGCTTACGTCATAAACAGTGCTCCAGAGCGCTTAGCAACGGGCACAACGAAACGTGTCTGTGGGATAGTGACCATTCCCGCCTAGTGCTGGCAATGCACGAGCACTGCCAAAAGGCAAAGGAAGGCGCTTAGAATCCGGCTTGTGTGCAAAGCTTTCAGACTGCCAGAGGACTGCAGCTGTGGTAAGCCCGCTTGCTCATTTGACGTTAGATGTCGCCTGCAAGAACTTCACCCGCATCTGGTTTATGCTGCTACCTGTTGTTAGGCGACAACAAGAGCACATGTAACAAATGCTTTTTCCTGACCCGTTTTGCTAGACCACGCTTTTTTGTGGCTCTGTAGTGCTTGCCAAACTGCTATGTGCATGTTGCTGCTTCCATCTGACAAGGAGCACAGCCGTCTGACAGCAGCTTTCAACTTGTCTAAGAAAGAGCTTGGCCATTTAGATGTGATGCAAATCTGTGTGTGTGTAAAATGCAGGTGCAAGCTCCTGACAAAGGTGTTCTCCAGTTTCAGTTTCTATCTGCCAGACACATTGGAAATGTTTTCCTCTGGCATTTGCGCCAAGAGTTGCAGATTGCTTAACTCAGGAGCTCTGAGAATGGAACGGCAAGAGGTGTTCCGCTTACGTCATAAACAGTGCTCCAGAGCGCTTAGCAACGGGCACAACGAAACGTGTCTGTGGGATAGTGACCATTCCCGCCTAGTGCTGGCAATGCACGAGCACTGCCAAAAGGCAAAGGAAGGCGCTTAGCATCCGGCTTGTGTGCAAAGCTTTCAGACTGCCAGAGGACTGCAGCTGTGGTAAGCCCGCTTGCTCATTTGACGTTAGATGTCGCCTGCAAGAACTTCACCCGCATCTGGTTTATGCTGCTACCTGTTGTTAGGCGACAACAAGAGCACATGTAACAAATGCTTTTTCCTGACCCGTTTTGCTAGACCACGCTTTTTTGTGGCTCTGTAGTGCTTGCCAAACTGCTATGTGCATGTTGCTGCTTCCATCTGACAAGGAGCACAGCCGTCTGACAGCAGCTTTCAACTTGTCTAAGAAAGAGCTTGGCCATTTAGATGTGATGCAAATCTGTGTGTGTGTAAAATGCAGGTGCAAGCTCCTGACAAAGGTGTTCTCCAGTTTCAGTTTCTATCTGCCAGACACATTGGAAATGTTTTCCTCTGGCATTTGCGCCAAGAGTTGCAGATTGCTTAACTCAGGAGCTCTGAGAATGGAACGGCAAGAGGTGCTCCGCTTACGTCATAAACAGTGCTCCAGAGCGCTTAGCAACGGGCACAACGAAACGTGTCTGTGGGATAGTGACCATTCCCGCCTAGTGCTGGCAATGCACGAGCACTGCCAAAAGGCAAAGGAAGGCGCTTAGCATCCGGCTGTGCGCAAAGCTTTCAGACTGCCAGAGGACTGCAGCTGTGGTAAGCCTGCTTGCTCATTTGATGTTAGATGTCGCCTGCAAGAACTCCACCCGCATCTGGTTTATGCTGCTACCTGTTGTTAGGCGACAACAAGGGCACAAGTCGCAAATGCTTTTTCCTGCCTCATATTGCTAGACCACGCTCTTCTGTGGCTCTTTAGTTCTTGCCAAACTGTTATGTGCGTGCTGCTGCTTCCATCTGACAAGGAGCACAGCCTTCTGACAGCAGCTTTCAACTTGTCTAAGGAAGAGCTTGGCCATTTAGATGTGATGCAAATCTGTGTGTGTGTAAGGTGCAGGTGCAAGCTCCTGACAAAGGTGTTCTCCAGTTTCAGTTTCTATCTGCCAGACACATTGGAAATGTTTTCCTCTGGCATTCGCACCAAGAGTCGCAGAATACTTTACTGAGCAGCTCTGAGAATGGAACGGCAAGAGGTGTTCAGCTTACGTCTTATGCTGCTACCTGTTGTTAGGCGACAACAAGAGCACATGTAGCAAATGCTTTTTCCTGACCCGTTTTGCTAGACCACGCTCTTTTGTGGCTCTTTAATGCTTGCCAAACTGCTATGTGCATGTTGCTGCTTCCATCTGCCAAGGAGCACAGCCGTCTGACAGCAGCTTTCAACTTGCCTAAGGGAGAGCTTGGCCATTTAGGTGTGATGCAAATCTGTGTGTGTTTAAAGTGCAGGTGCAAGCTCCTGACAAAGGTTTTCTCCAGGTTCAGTTTCTCCCTGTCAGACACATTGGAAATGTTTTCCTCTGGCATTTGCGCCAAGAGTTGCAGATTGCTTAACTCAGGAGCTCTGAGAATGGAACGGCAAGAGGTGCTCCGCTTACGTCATAAACAGTGCTCCAGAGCGCTTAGCAACGGCCACAACGAAACGTGTCTGTGGGATAGTGACCATTCCCGCCTAGTGCTGGCAATGCACGAGCACTGCCAAAAGGCAAAGGAAGGCGCTTAGCATCCGGCTTGTGCGCAAAGCTTTCAGACTGCCAGAGGACTGCAGCTGTGGTAAGCACGCTTGCTCATTTGACGTTAGATGTCGCCTGCAAGAACTCCACCCGCATCTGGTTTATGCTGCTACCTGTTGTTAGGCGACAAGAAGGGCACAAGTCGCAAATGCTTTTTCCTGCCTCATTTTGCTAGACCACGCTCTT
The DNA here is from genome assembly GCF_030490865.1 of Poecile atricapillus. Taxonomy (NCBI): domain Eukaryota; kingdom Metazoa; phylum Chordata; class Aves; order Passeriformes; family Paridae; genus Poecile; species Poecile atricapillus. Next base: position 134,881 of record NC_081262.1, on the reverse strand, counting down.
CTGTGGCTCTTTAGTTCTTGCCAAACTCCTATGTGCGTGCTGTTGCTTCCATCTGACAAGGAGCACAACCTTCTGACAGCAGCTTTCAACTTGTCTAAGGAAGAGCTTGGCCATTTAGATGTGATGCAAATCTGTGTGTGTGTAAGGTGCAGGTGCAAGCTCCTGACAAAGGTGTTCTCCAGTTTCAGTTTCTATCTGCCAGACACATTGGAAATGTTTTCCTCTGGCATTCGCACCAAGAGTCGCAGAATACTTAACCCAGGAGCTCTGAGAATGGAACGGCAAGAGGTGTTCCGCTTACGTCATAAACAGTGCTCCAGAGCGCTTAACAACGGGCACAACAAAACGTGTCTGTGGGATAGTGACCATTCCCGCCTAGTGCTGGCAATTCACGAGCACTGCCAAAAGGCAAAGGAAGGCGCTTAGCATCCGGCTTGTGTGCAAAGCTTTCAGACTGCCAGAGGACTGCAGCTGTGGTAAGCCCGCTTGCTCATTTGATGTTAGATGTCGCCTGCAAGAACTCCACCCGCATCTGGTTTATGCTGCTACCTGTTGTTAGGCGACAAGAAGGGCACAAGTCGCAAATGCTTTTTCCTGCCTCATTTTGCTAGACCACGCTCTTCTGTGGCTCTTTAGTTCTTGCCAAACTGTTATGTGCGTGCTGCTGCTTCCATCTGACAAGGAGCACAGCCTTCTGACAGCAGCTTTCAACTTGTCTAAGGAAGAGCTTGGCCATTTAGATGTGATGCAAATCTGTGTGTGTGTAAAGTGCAGGTGCAAGCTTCTGACAAAGGTTTTCTCCAGGTTCAGTTTCTCCCTGTCAGACACATTGGAAATGTTTTCCTCTGGCATTCGCAGCAAGAGTCGCAGATTGCTTAACCCAGGAGCTCTGAGAATGGAACGGCAAGAGGTGCTCCGCTTACGTCATAAACAGTGCTCCAGAGCGCTTAGCAACGGCCACAACGAAACAGTGTGCGGGATAGTGACCATTCCCGCCTAGTGCTGGCAATGCACGAGCACTGCCAAAAGGCAAAGGAAGGCGCTTAGCATCCGGCTGTGCGCAAAGCTTTCAGACTGCCAGAGGACTGTAGCTGTGGTAAGCCCGCTTGCTCATTTGACGTTAGATGTCGCCTGCAAGAACTCCACCCGCATCTGGTTTATGCTGCTACCTGTTGTTAGGCGACAACAAGAGCACATGTAACAAATGCTTTTTCCTGACCCGTTTTGCCAGACCACGCTTTTTTGTGGCTCTGTAGTGCTTGCCAAACTGCTATGTGCATGTTGCTGCTTCCATCTGACAAGGAGCACAGCCGTCTGACAGCAGCTTTCAACTTGCCTAAGAAAGAGCTTGGCCATTTAGGTGTGATGCAAATCTGTGTGTGTGTAAGGTGCAGGTGCAAGCTCCTGACAAAGGTGTTCTCCAGTTTCAGTTTCTATCTGCCAGACACATTGGAAATGTTTTCCTCTGGCATTTGCGCCAAGAGTTGCAGATTGCTTAACCCAGGAGCTCTGAGAATGGAACGGCAAGAGGTGTTCAGCTTACGTCATAAACAGTGCTCCAGAGCGCTTAGCAATGGGCACAACGAAACGTGTCTGTGGGATAGTGACCATTCCCGCCTAGTGCTGGCAATGCACGAGCACTGCCAAAAGGCAAAGGAAGGCGCTTAGCATCCGGCTGTGCGCAAAGCTTTCAGACTGCCAGAGGACTGCAGCTGTGGTAAGCCCGCTTGCTCATTTGATGTTAGATGTCGCCTGCAAGAACTTCACCCCCATCTGGTTTATGCTGCTACTTGTTGTTAGGCGACAACAAGGGCACAAGTCGCAAATGCTTTTTCCTGCCTCATATTGCTAGACCACGCTCTTCTGTGGCTCTTTAGTTCTTGCCAAACTGTTATGTGCGTGCTGCTGCTTCCATCTGACAAGGAGCACAGACTTCTGACAGCAGCTTTCAACTTGTCTAAGGAAGAGCTTGGCCATTTAGATGTGATGCAAATCTGTGTGTGTGTAAGGTGCAGGTGCAAGCTCCTGACAAAGGTGTTCTCCAGTTTCAGTTTCTATCTGCCAGACACATTGGAAATGTTTTCCTCTGGCATTCGCACCAAGAGTCGCAGAATACTTAACCCAGGAGCTCTGAGAATGGAACGGCAAGAGGTGTTCCGCTTACGTCATAAACAGTGCTCCAGAGCGCTTAGCAACGGGCACAACGAAACGTGTCTGTGGGATAGTGACCATTCCCGCCTAGTGCTGGCAATGCACGAGCACTGCCAAAAGGCAAAGGAAGGCGCTTAGCATCCGGCTTGTGCGCAAAGCTTTCAGACTGCCAGAGGACTGCAGCTGTGGTAAGCCCGCTTGCTCATTTGACGTTAGAAGGCGCCTGCAAGACCTTCACCTGCATCTGGTTTATGCTGCTACCTGTTGTTAGGCGACAACAAGAGCACATGTAGCAAATGCTTTTTCCTGACCCGTTTTGCTAGACCACGCTCTTTTGTGGCTCTTAATGCTTGCCAAACTGCTATGTGCATGTTGCTGCTTCCATCTGACAAGGAGCACAGCCGTCTGACAGCAGCTTTCAACTTGCCTAAGAAAGAGCTTGGCCATTTAGGTGTGATGCAAATCTGTGTGTGTTTAAAGTGCAGGTGCAAGCTCCTGACAAAGGTTTTCTCCAGGTTCAGTTTCTCCCTGTCAGACACATTGGAAATGTTTTCCTCTGGCATTCGCAGCAAGAGTCGCAGATTGCTTAACCCAGGAGCTCTGAGAATGGAACGGCAAGAGGTGTTCCGCTTACGTCATAAACAGTGCTCCAGTGCGCTTAACAACGGGCACAACGAAACATGTCTGTGGGATAGTGACCATTCCCGCCTAGTGCTGGCAATTCACGAGCACTGCCAAAAGGCAAAGGAAGGCGCTTAGCATCCGGCTTGTGTGCAAAGCTTTCAGACTGCCAGAGGACTGCAGCTGTGGTAAGCCCGCTTGCTCATTTGATGTTAGATGTCGCCTGCAAGAACTCCACCCCCATCTGGTTTATGCTGCTACCTGTTGTTAGGCGACAAGAAGGGCACAAGTCGCAAATGCTTTTTCCTGCCTCATTTTGCTAGACCACGCTCTTCTGTGGCTCTTTAGTTCTTGCCAAACTGTTATGTGCGTGCTGCTGCTTCCATCTGACAAGGAGCACAGCCTTCTGACAGCAGCTTTCAACTTGTCTAAGGAAGAGCTTGGCCATTTAGATGTGATGCAAATCTGTGTGTGTGTAAAGTGCAGGTGCAAGCTCCTGACAAAGGTGTTCTCCAGTTTCAGTTTCTATCTGCCAGACACATTGGAAATGTTTTCCTCCGGCATTCACGCCAAGAGTCGCAGATTGCTTAACCCAGGAGCTCTGAGAATGGAACGGCAAGAGGTGCTCCGCTTACGTCATAAACAGTGCTCCAGAGCGCTTAGCAACGGGCACAACGAAACGTGTCTGTGGGATAGTGACCATTCCCGCCTAGTGCTGGCAATGCACGAGCACTGCCAAAAGGCAAAGGAAGGCGCTTAGCATCCGGCTTGTGCGCAAAGCTTTCAGACTGCCAGAGGACTGCAGCTGTGGTAAGCTCGCTTGCTCATTTGACGTTAGAAGGCGCCTGCAAGAACTTCACCTGCATCTGGTTTATGCTGCTACCTGTTGTTAGGCGACAACAAGAGCACATGTAGCAAATGCTTTTTCCTGACCCGTTTTGCTAGACCACGCTCTTTTGTGGCTCTTTAATGCTTGCCAAACTGCTATGTGCATGTTGCTGCTTCCATCTGACAAGGAGCACAGCCGTCTGACAGCAGCTTTCAACTTGCCTAAGAAAGAGCTTGGCCATTTAGGTGTGATGCAAATCTGTGTGTGTTTAAAGTGCAGGTGCAAGCTTCTGACAAAGGTGTTCTCCAGTTTCAGTTTCTATCTGCCAGACACATTGGAAATGTTTTCCTCTGGCATTTGCACCAAGAGTCGCAGAATACTTAACCCAGGAGCTCTGAGAATGGAACGGCAAGAGGTGTTCCGCTTACGTCATAAACAGTGCTCCAGAGCGCTTAGCAACGGGCACAACGAAACGTGTCTGTGGGATAGTGACCATTCCCGCCTAGTGCTGGCAATGCACGAGCACTGCCAAAAGGCAAAGGAAGGCGCTTAGCATCCGGCTTGTGCGCAAAGCTTTCAGACTGCCAGAGGACTGCAGCTGTGGTAAGCCCGCTTGCTCATTTGACGTTAGAAGGCGCCTGCAAGAACTTCACCTGCATCTGGTTTATGCTGCTACCTGTTGTTAGGCGACAACAAGAGCACATGTAGCAAATGCTTTTTCCTGACCCGTTTTGCTAGACCACGCTCTTTTGTGGCTCTTTAATGCTTGCCAAACTGCTATGTGCATGTTGCTGCTTCCATCTGACAAGGAGCACAGCCGTCTGACAGCAGCTTTCAACTTGCCTAAGAAAGAGCTTGGCCATTTAGGTGTGATGCAAATCTGTGTGTGTTTAAAGTGCAGGTGCAAGCTTCTGACAAAGGTTTTCTCCAGGTTCAGTTTCTCCCTGTCAGACACATTGGAAATGTTTTCCTCTGGCATTCGCGCCAAGAGTCGCAGATTGCTTAACCCAGGAGCTCTGAGAATGGAACGGCAAGAGGTGCTCCGCTAACGTCATAAACAGTGCTCCAGAGCGCTTAGCAACGGGCACAACAAAACGTGTCTGTGGGATAGTGACCATTCCCGCCTAGTGCTGGCAATGCACGAGCACTGCCAAAAGGCAAAGGAAGGCGCTTAGCATCCGGCTTGTGTGCAAAGCTTTCAGACTGCCAGAGGACTGCAGCTGTGGTAAGCCCGCTTGCTCATTTGACGTTAGATGTCGCCTGCAAGAACTTCACCCGCATCTGGTTTATGCTGCTACCTGTTGTTAGGCGACAACAAGAGCACATGTAACAAATGCTTTTTCCTGACCCGTTTTGCCAGACCACGCTTTTTTGTGGCTCTGTAGTGCTTGCCAAACTGCTATGTGCATGTTGCTGCTTCCATCTGACAAGGAGCACAGCCGTCTGACAGCAGCTTTCAACTTGTCTAAGAAAGAGCTTGGCCATTTAGATGTGATGCAAATCTGTGTGTGTGTAAAATGCAGGTGCAAGCTCGTGACAAAGGTGTTCTCCAGTTTCAGTTTCTATCTGCCAGACACATTGGAAATGTTTTCCTCTGGCATTTGCGCCAAGAGTTGCAGATTGCTTAACTCAGGAGCTCTGAGAATGGAACGGCAAGAGGTGCTCCGCTTACGTCATAAACAGTGCTCCAGAGCGCTTAGCAACGGGCACAACGAAACGTGTCTGTGGGATAGTGACCATTCCCGCCTAGTGCTGGCAATTCACGAGCACTGCCAAAAGGCAAAGGAAGGCGCTTAGCATCCGGCTTGTGTGCAAAGCTTTCAGACTGCCAGAGGACTGCAGCTGTGGTAAGCCCGCTTGCTCATTTGATGTTAGATGTCGCCTGCAAGAACTCCACCCCCATCTGGTTTATGCTGCTACCTGTTGTTAGGCGACAAGAAGGGCACAAGTCGCAAATGCTTTTTCCTGCCTCATTTTGCTAGACCACGCTCTTCTGTGGCTCTTTAGCTCTTGCCAAACTGTTATGTGCGTGCTGCTGCTTCCATCTGACAAGGAGCACAGCCTTCTGACAGCAGCTTTCAACTTGTCTAAGGAAGAGCTTGGCCATTTAGATGTGATGCAAATCTGTGTGTGTGTAAAGTGCAGGTGCAAGCTCCTGACAAAGGTGTTCTCCAGTTTCAGTTTCTATCTGCCAGACACATTGGAAATGTTTTCCTCCGGCATTCACGCCAAGAGTCGCAGATTGCTTAACCCAGGAGCTCTGAGAATGGAACGGCAAGAGGTGCTCCGCTTACGTCATAAACAGTGCTCCAGAGCGCTTAGCAACGGCCACAACGAAACAGTGTGCGGGATAGTGACCATTCCCGCCTAGTGCTGGCAATGCACGAGCACTGCCAAAAGGCAAAGGAAGGCGCTTAGCATCCGGCTTGTGCGCAAAGCTTTCAGACTGCCAGAGGACTGCAGCTGTGGTAAGCCCGCTTGCTCATTTGACGTTAGAAGGCGCCTGCAAGAACTTCACCTGCATCTGGTTTATGCTGCTACCTGTTGTTAGGCGACAAGAAGAGCACATGTAACAAATGCTTTTTCCTGACCCGTTTTGCTAGACCACGCTCTTTTGTGGCTCTTTAATGCTTGCCAAACTGCTATGTGCATGTTGCTGCTTCCATCTGACAAGGAGCACAGCCGTCTGACAGCAGCTTTCAACTTGCCTAAGAAAGAGCTTGGCCATTTAGGTGTGATGCAAATCTGTGTGTGTTTAAAGTGCAGGTGCAAGCTTCTGACAAAGGTTTTCTCCAGGTTCAGTTTCTCCCTGTCAGACACATTGGAAATGTTTTCCTCTGGCATTCGCAGCAAGAGTCGCAGATTGCTTAACCCAGGAGCTCTGAGAATGGAACGGCAAGAGGTGCTCCGCTTACGTCATAAACAGTGCTCCAGAGCGCTTAGCAACGGCCACAACGAAACAGTGTGCGGGATAGTGACCATTCCCGCCTAGTGCTGGCAATGCACGAGCACTGCCAAAAGGCAAAGGAAGGCGCTTAGCATCCGGCTTGTGCGCAAAGCTTTCAGACTGCCAGAGGACCGCAGCTGTGGTAAGCCCGCTTGCTCATTTGACGTTAGAAGGCGCCTGCAAGAACTTCACCCGCATCTGGTTTATGCTGCTACCTGTTGTTAGGCGACAAGAAGAGCACATGTAACAAATGCTTTTTCCTGACCCGTTTTGCTAGACCACGCTTTTTTGTGGCTCTGTAGTGCTTGCCAAACTGCTATGTGCATGTTGCTGCTTCCATCTGACAAGGAGCACAGCCGTCTGACAGCAGCTTTCAACTTGTCTAAGAAAGAGCTTGGCCATTTAGATGTGATGCAAATCTGTGTGTGTGTAAGGTGCAGGTGCAAGCTCCTGACAAAGGTGTTCTCCAGTTTCAGTTTCTATCTGCCAGACACATTGGAAATGTTTTCCTCTGGCATTCGCACCAAGAGTCGCAGAATACTTAACCCAGGAGCTCTGAGAATGGAACGGCAAGAGGTGTTCCGCTTACGTCATAAACAGTGCTCCAGAGCGCTTAACAACGGGCACAACGAAACATGTCTGTGGGATAGTGACCATTCCCGCCTAGTGCTGGCAATTCACGAGCACTGCCAAAAGGCAAAGGAAGGCGCTTAGCATCCGGCTTGTGTGCAAAGCTTTCAGACTGCCAGAGGACTGCAGCTGTGGTAAGCCCGCTTGCTCATTTGATGTTAGATGTCGCCTGCAAGAACTCCACCCCCATCTGGTTTATGCTGCTACCTGTTGTTAGGCGACAAGAAGGGCACAAGTCGCAAATGCTTTTTCCTGCCTCATTTTGCTAGACCACGCTCTTCTGTGGCTCTTTAGTTCTTGCCAAACTGTTATGTGCGTGCTGCTGCTTCCATCTGACAAGGAGCACAGCCTTCTGACAGCAGCTTTCAACTTGTCTAAGGAAGAGCTTGGCCATTTAGATGTGATGCAAATCTGTGTGTGTGTAAAGTGCAGGTGCAAGCTCCTGACAAAGGTGTTCTCCAGTTTCAGTTTCTATCTGCCAGACACATTGGAAATGTTTTCCTCCGGCATTCACGCCAAGAGTCGCAGATTGCTTAACCCAGGAGCTCTGAGAATGGAACGGCAAGAGGTGTTCAGCTTACGTCATAAACAGTGCTCCAGAGCGCTTAGCAACGGGCACAACGAAACGTGTCTGTGGGATAGTGACCATTCCCGCCTAGTGCTGGCAATGCACGAGCACTGCCAAAAGGCAAAGGAAGGCGCTTAGCATCCGGCTTGTGCGCAAAGCTTTCAGACTGCCAGAGGACTGCAGCTGTGGTAAGCCCGCTTGCTCATTTGACGTTAGAAGGCGCCTGCAAGAACTTCACCTGCATCTGGTTTATGCTGCTACCTGTTGTTAGGCGACAACAAGAGCACATGTAGCAAATGCTTTTTCCTGACCCGTTTTGCTAGACCACGCTCTTTTGTGGCTCTTTAATGCTTGCCAAACTGCTATGTGCATGTTGCTGCTTCCATCTGACAAGGAGCACAGCCGTCTGACAGCAGCTTTCAACTTGCCTAAGAAAGAGCTTGGCCATTTAGGTGTGATGCAAATCTGTGTGTGTTTAAAGTGCAGGTGCAAGCTTCTGACAAAGGTGTTCTCCAGTTTCAGTTTCTATCTGCCAGACACATTGGAAATGTTTTCCTCTGGCATTTGCACCAAGAGTCGCAGAATACTTAACCCAGGAGCTCTGAGAATGGAACGGCAAGAGGTGTTCCGCTTACGTCATAAACAGTGCTCCAGAGCGCTTAGCAACGGGCACAACGAAACGTGTCTGTGGGATAGTGACCATTCCCGCCTAGTGCTGGCAATGCACGAGCACTGCCAAAAGGCAAAGGAAGGCGCTTAGCATCCGGCTTGTGCGCAAAGCTTTCAGACTGCCAGAGGACTGCAGCTGTGGTAAGCCCGCTTGCTCATTTGACGTTAGAAGGCGCCTGCAAGAACTTCACCTGCATCTGGTTTATGCTGCTACCTGTTGTTAGGCGACAACAAGAGCACATGTAGCAAATGCTTTTTCCTGACCCGTTTTGCTAGACCACGCTCTTTTGTGGCTCTTTAATGCTTGCCAAACTGCTATGTGCATGTTGCTGCTTCCATCTGACAAGGAGCACAGCCGTCTGACAGCAGCTTTCAACTTGCCTAAGAAAGAGCTTGGCCATTTAGGTGTGATGCAAATCTGTGTGTGTTTAAAGTGCAGGTGCAAGCTTCTGACAAAGGTTTTCTCCAGGTTCAGTTTCTCCCTGTCAGACACATTGGAAATGTTTTCCTCTGGCATTCGCGCCAAGAGTCGCAGATTGCTTAACCCAGGAGCTCTGAGAATGGAACGGCAAGAGGTGCTCCGCTAACGTCATAAACAGTGCTCCAGAGCGCTTAGCAACGGGCACAACAAAACGTGTCTGTGGGATAGTGACCATTCCCGCCTAGTGCTGGCAATGCACGAGCACTGCCAAAAGGCAAAGGAAGGCGCTTAGCATCCGGCTTGTGTGCAAAGCTTTCAGACTGCCAGAGGACTGCAGCTGTGGTAAGCCCGCTTGCTCATTTGACGTTAGATGTCGCCTGCAAGAACTTCACCCGCATCTGGTTTATGCTGCTACCTGTTGTTAGGCGACAACAAGAGCACATGTAACAAATGCTTTTTCCTGACCCGTTTTGCCAGACCACGCTTTTTTGTGGCTCTGTAGTGCTTGCCAAACTGCTATGTGCATGTTGCTGCTTCCATCTGACAAGGAGCACAGCCGTCTGACAGCAGCTTTCAACTTGTCTAAGAAAGAGCTTGGCCATTTAGATGTGATGCAAATCTGTGTGTGTGTAAAATGCAGGTGCAAGCTCGTGACAAAGGTGTTCTCCAGTTTCAGTTTCTATCTGCCAGACACATTGGAAATGTTTTCCTCTGGCATTTGCGCCAAGAGTTGCAGATTGCTTAACTCAGGAGCTCTGAGAATGGAACGGCAAGAGGTGCTCCGCTTACGTCATAAACAGTGCTCCAGAGCGCTTAGCAACGGCCACAACGAAACGTGTCTGTGGGATAGTGACCATTCCCGCCTAGTGCTGGCAATTCACGAGCACTGCCAAAAGGCAAAGGAAGGCGCTTAGCATCCGGCTTGTGTGCAAAGCTTTCAGACTGCCAGAGGACTGCAGCTGTGGTAAGCCCGCTTGCTCATTTGATGTTAGATGTCGCCTGCAAGAACTCCACCCCCATCTGGTTTATGCTGCTACCTGTTGTTAGGCGACAAGAAGGGCACAAGTCGCAAATGCTTTTTCCTGCCTCATTTTGCTAGACCACGCTCTTCTGTGGCTCTTTAGCTCTTGCCAAACTGTTATGTGCGTGCTGCTGCTTCCATCTGACAAGGAGCACAGCCTTCTGACAGCAGCTTTCAACTTGTCTAAGGAAGAGCTTGGCCATTTAGATGTGATGCAAATCTGTGTGTGTGTAAAGTGCAGGTGCAAGCTCCTGACAAAGGTGTTCTCCAGTTTCAGTTTCTATCTGCCAGACACATTGGAAATGTTTTCCTCCGGCATTCACGCCAAGAGTCGCAGATTGCTTAACCCAGGAGCTCTGAGAATGGAACGGCAAGAGGTGCTCCGCTTACGTCATAAACAGTGCTCCAGAGCGCTTAGCAACGGCCACAACGAAACAGTGTGCGGGATAGTGACCATTCCCGCCTAGTGCTGGCAATGCACGAGCACTGCCAAAAGGCAAAGGAAGGCGCTTAGCATCCGGCTTGTGCGCAAAGCTTTCAGACTGCCAGAGGACTGCAGCTGTGGTAAGCCCGCTTGCTCATTTGACGTTAGAAGGCGCCTGCAAGAACTTCACCTGCATCTGGTTTATGCTGCTACCTGTTGTTAGGCGACAAGAAGAGCACATGTAACAAATGCTTTTTCCTGACCCGTTTTGCTAGACCACGCTCTTTTGTGGCTCTTTAATGCTTGCCAAACTGCTATGTGCATGTTGCTGCTTCCATCTGACAAGGAGCACAGCCGTCTGACAGCAGCTTTCAACTTGCCTAAGAAAGAGCTTGGCCATTTAGGTGTGATGCAAATCTGTGTGTGTTTAAAGTGCAGGTGCAAGCTTCTGACAAAGGTTTTCTCCAGGTTCAGTTTCTCCCTGTCAGACACATTGGAAATGTTTTCCTCTGGCATTCGCAGCAAGAGTCGCAGATTGCTTAACCCAGGAGCTCTGAGAATGGAACGGCAAGAGGTGCTCCGCTTACGTCATAAACAGTGCTCCAGAGCGCTTAGCAACGGCCACAACGAAACAGTGTGCGGGATAGTGACCATTCCCGCCTAGTGCTGGCAATGCACGAGCACTGCCAAAAGGCAAAGGAAGGCGCTTAGCATCCGGCTTGTGCGCAAAGCTTTCAGACTGCCAGAGGACCGCAGCTGTGGTAAGCCCGCTTGCTCATTTGACGTTAGAAGGCGCCTGCAAGAACTTCACCCGCATCTGGTTTATGCTGCTACCTGTTGTTAGGCGACAAGAAGAGCACATGTAACAAATGCTTTTTCCTGACCCGTTTTGCTAGACCACGCTTTTTTGTGGCTCTGTAGTGCTTGCCAAACTGCTATGTGCATGTTGCTGCTTCCATCTGACAAGGAGCACAGCCGTCTGACAGCAGCTTTCAACTTGTCTAAGAAAGAGCTTGGCCATTTAGATGTGATGCAAATCTGTGTGTGTGTAAGGTGCAGGTGCAAGCTCCTGACAAAGGTGTTCTCCAGTTTCAGTTTCTATCTGCCAGACACATTGGAAATGTTTTCCTCTGGCATTCGCACCAAGAGTCGCAGAATACTTAACCCAGGAGCTCTGAGAATGGAACGGCAAGAGGTGTTCCGCTTACGTCATAAACAGTGCTCCAGAGCGCTTAACAACGGGCACAACGAAACATGTCTGTGGGATAGTGACCATTCCCGCCTAGTGCTGGCAATTCACGAGCACTGCCAAAAGGCAAAGGAAGGCGCTTAGCATCCGGCTTGTGTGCAAAGCTTTCAGACTGCCAGAGGACTGCAGCTGTGGTAAGCCCGCTTGCTCATTTGATGTTAGATGTCGCCTGCAAGAACTCCACCCCCATCTGGTTTATGCTGCTACCTGTTGTTAGGCGACAAGAAGGGCACAAGTCGCAAATGCTTTTTCCTGCCTCATTTTGCTAGACCACGCTCTTCTGTGGCTCTTTAGTTCTTGCCAAACTGTTATGTGCGTGCTGCTGCTTCCATCTGACAAGGAGCACAGCCTTCTGACAGCAGCTTTCAACTTGTCTAAGGAAGAGCTTGGCCATTTAGATGTGATGCAAATCTGTGTGTGTGTAAAGTGCAGGTGCAAGCTCCTGACAAAGGTGTTCTCCAGGTTCAGTTTCTCCCTGTCAGACACATTGGAAATGTTTTCCTCTGGCATTCGCACCAAGAGTCGCAGAATACTTAACCCAGGAGCTCTGAGAATGGAACGGCAAGAGGTGTTCCGCTTACGTCATAAACAGTGCTCCAGAGCGCTTAGCAACGGGCACAACGAAACGTGTCTGTGGGATAGTGACCATTCCCGCCTAGTGCTGGCAATGCACGAGCACTGCCAAAAGGCAAAGGAAGGCGCTTAACATCCGGCTTGTGCGCAAAGCTTTCAGACTGCCAGAGGACTGCAGCTGTAGTAAGCCCGCTTGCTCATTTGACGTTAGAAGGCGCCTGCAAGAACTTCACCTGCATCTGGTTTATGCTGCTACCTGTTGTTAGGCGACAACAAGAGCACATGTAGCAAATGCTTTTTCCTGACCCGTTTTGCTAGACCACGCTCTTTTGTGGCTCTTTAATGCTTGCCAAACTGCTATGTGCATGTTGCTGCTTCCATCTGACAAGGAGCACAGCCGTCTGACAGCAGCTTTCAACTTGCCTAAGGAAGAGCTTGGCCATTTAGGTGTGATGCAAATCTGTGTGTGTTTAAAGTGCAGGTGCAAGCTCCTGACAAAGGTGTTCTCCAGGTTCAGTTTCTCCCTGTCAGACACATTGGAAATGTTTTCCTCTGGCATTCGCGCCAAGAGTCGCAGATTGCTTAACCCAGGATCTCTGAGAATGGAACGGCAAGAGGTGCTCCGCTAACGTCATAAACAGTGCTCCAGAGCGCTTAGCAACGGGCACAACAAAACGTGTCTGTGGGATAGTGACCATTCCCGCCTAGTGCTGGCAATGCACGAGCACTGCCAAAAGGCAAAGGAAGGCGCTTAGCATCCGGCTTGTGTGCAAAGCTTTCAGACTGCCAGAGGACTGCAGCTGTGGTAAGCCCGCTTGCTCATTTGACGTTAGATGTCGCCTGCAAGAACTTCACCCGCATCTGGTTTATGCTGCTACCTGTTGTTAGGCGACAACAAGAGCACATGTAGCAAATGCTTTTTCCTGACCCGTTTTGCCAGACCACGCTTTTTTGTGGCTCTGTAGTGCTTGCCAAAATGCTATGTGCATGTTGCTGCTTCCATCTGACAAGGAGCACAGCCGTCTGACAGCAGCTTTCAACTTGTCTAAGAAAGAGCTTGGCCATTTAGATGTGATGCAAATCTGTGTGTGTGTAAAATGCAGGTGCAAGCTCGTGTCAAAGGTGTTCTCCAGTTTCAGTTTCTATCTGCCAGACACATTGGAAATGTTTTCCTCTGGCATTTGCGCCAAGAGTTGCAGATTGCTTAACTCAGGAGCTCTGAGAATGGAACGGCAAGAGGTGCTCCGCTTACGTCATAAACAGTGCTCCAGAGCGCTTAGCAACGGGCACAACGAAACGTGTCTGTGGGATAGTGACCATTCCCGCCTAGTGCTGGCAATTCACGAGCACTGCCAAAAGGCAAAGGAAGGCGCTTAGCATCCGGCTTGTGTGCAAAGCTTTCAGACTGCCAGAGGACTGCAGCTGTGGTAAGCCCGCTTGCTCATTTGATGTTAGATGTCGCCTGCAAGAACTCCACCCCCATCTGGTTTATGCTGCTACCTGTTGTTAGGCGACAAGAAGGGCACAAGTCGCAAATGCTTTTTCCTGCCTCATTTTGCTAGACCACGCTCTTCTGTGGCTCTTTAGTTCTTGCCAAACTGTTATGTGCGTGCTGCTGCTTCCATCTGACAAGGAGCACAGCCTTCTGACAGCAGCTTTCAACTTGTCTAAGGAAGAGCTTGGCCATTTAGATGTGATGCAAATCTGTGTGTGTGTAAAGTGCAGGTGCAAGCTCCTGACAAAGGTGTTCTCCAGTTTCAGTTTCTATCTGCCAGACACATTGGAAATGTTTTCCTCCGGCATTCACGCCAAGAGTCGCAGATTGCTTAACCCAGGAGCTCTGAGAATGGAACGGCAAGAGGTGCTCCGCTTACGTCATAAACAGTGCTCCAGAGCGCTTAGCAACGGGCACAACGAAACGTGTCTGTGGGATAGTGACCATTCCCGCCTAGTGCTGGCAATGCACGAGCACTGCCAAAAGGCAAAGGAAGGCGCTTAGCATCCGGCTTGTGCGCAAAGCTTTCAGACTGCCAGAGGACTGCAGCTGTGGTAAGCCCGCTTGCTCATTTGACGTTAGAAGGCGCCTGCAAGAACTTCACCTGCATCTGGTTTATGCTGCTACCTGTTGTTAGGCGACAACAAGAGCACATGTAGCAAATGCTTTTTCCTGACCCGTTTTGCTAGACCACGCTCTTTTGTGGCTCTTTAATGCTTGCCAAACTGCTATGTGCATGTTGCTGCTTCCATCTGACAAGGAGCACAGCCGTCTGACAGCAGCTTTCAACTTGCCTAAGAAAGAGCTTGGCCATTTAGGTGTGATGCAAATCTGTGTGTGTTTAAAGTGCAGGTGCAAGCTTCTGACAAAGGTGTTCTCCAGTTTCAGTTTCTATCTGCCAGACACATTGGAAATGTTTTCCTCTGGCATTTGCACCAAGAGTCGCAGAATACTTAACCCAGGATCTCTGAGAATGGAACGGCAAGAGGTGTTCCGCTTACGTCATAAACAGTGCTCCAGAGCGCTTAGCAACGGGCACAACGAAACGTGTCTGTGGGATAGTGACCATTCCCGCCTAGTGCTGGCAATGCACGAGCACTGCCAAAAGGCAAAGGAAGGCGCTTAGCATCCGGCTTGTGCGCAAAGCTTTCAGACTGCCAGAGGACTGCAGCTGTGGTAAGCCCGCTTGCTCATTTGACGTTAGAAGGCGCCTGCAAGAACTTCACCTGCATCTGGTTTATGCTGCTACCTGTTGTTAGGCGACAACAAGAGCACATGTAGCAAATGCTTTTTCCTGACCCGTTTTGCTAGACCACGCTCTTTTGTGGCTCTTTAATGCTTGCCAAACTGCTATGTGCATGTTGCTGCTTCCATCTGACAAGGAGCACAGCCGTCTGACAGCAGCTTTCAACTTGCCTAAGAAAGAGCTTGGCCATTTAGGTGTGATGCAAATCTGTGTGTGTTTAAAGTGCAGGTGCAAGCTTCTGACAAAGGTTTTCTCCAGGTTCAGTTTCTCCCTGTCAGACACATTGGAAATGTTTTCCTCTGGCATTCGCACCAAGAGTCGCAGAATACTTAACCCAGGAGCTCTGAGAATGGAACGGCAAGAGGTGTTCCGCTTACGTCATAAACAGTGCTCCAGAGCGCTTAGCAACGGGCACAACAAAACGTGTCTGTGGGATAGTGACCATTCCCGCCTAGTGCTGGCAATGCACGAGCACTGCCAAAAGGCAAAGGAAGGCGCTTAACATCCGGCTTGTGCGCAAAGCTTTCAGACTGCCAGAGGACTGCAGCTGTAGTAAGCCCGCTTGCTCATTTGACGTTAGAAGGCGCCTGCAAGAACTTCACCTGCATCTGGTTTATGCTGCTACCTGTTGTTAGGCGACAACAAGAGCACATGTAGCAAATGCTTTTTCCTGACCCGTTTTGCTAGACCACGCTCTTTTGTGGCTCTTTAATGCTTGCCAAACTGCTATGTGCATGTTGCTGCTTCCATCTGACAAGGAGCACAGCCGTCTGACAGCAGCTTTCAACTTGCCTAAGGAAGAGCTTGGCCATTTAGGTGTGATGCAAATCTGTGTGTGTTTAAAGTGCAGGTGCAAGCTCCTGACAAAGGTGTTCTCCAGGTTCAGTTTCTCCCTGTCAGACACATTGGAAATGTTTTCCTCTGGCATTTGCGCCAAGAGTTGCAGATTGCTTAACTCAGGAGCTCTGAGAATGGAACGGCAAGAGGTGCTCCGCTAACGTCATAAACAGTGCTCCAGAGCGCTTAGCAACGGGCACAACGAAACGTGTCTGTGGGATAGTGACCATTCCCGCCTAGTGCTGGCAATGCACGAGCACTGCCAAAAGGCAAAGGAAGGCGCTTAGCATCCGGCTTGTGTGCAAAGCTTTCAGACTGCCAGAGGACTGCAGCTGTGGTAAGCCCGCTTGCTCATTTGACGTTAGATGTCGCCTGCAAGAACTTCACCCGCATCTGGTTTATGCTGCTACCTGTTGTTAGGCGACAACAAGAGCACATGTAACAAATGCTTTTTCCTGACCCGTTTTGCCAGACCACGCTTTTTTGTGGCTCTGTAGTGCTTGCCAAACTGCTATGTGCATGTTGCTGCTTCCATCTGACAAGGAGCACAGCCGTCTGACAGCAGCTTTCAACTTGTCTAAGAAAGAGCTTGGCCATTTAGATGTGATGCAAATCTGTGTGTGTGTAAAATGCAGGTGCAAGCTCGTGACAAAGGTGTTCTCCAGTTTCAGTTTCTATCTGCCAGACACATTGGAAATGTTTTCCTCAGGCATTTGCGCCAAGAGTTGCAGATTGCTTAACTCAGGAGCTCTGAGAATGGAACGGCAAGAGGTGCTCCGCTTACGTCATAAACAGTGCTCCAGAGCGCTTAGCAACGGGCACAACGAAACGTGTCTGTGGGATAGTGACCATTCCCGCCTAGTGCTGGCAATGCACGAGCACTGCCAAAAGGCAAAGGAAGGCGCTTAGCATCCGGCTGTGCGCAAAGCTTTCAGACTGCCAGAGGACTGCAGCTGTGGTAAGCCCGCTTGCTCATTTGACGTTAGATGTCGCCTGCAAGAACTTCACCTGCATCTGGTTTATGCTGCTACCTGTTGTTAGGCGACAAGAAAAGCACATGTAGCAAATGCTTTTTCCTGACCCGTTTTGCTAGACCACGCTCTTTTGTGGCTCTTTAATGCTTGCCAAACTGCTATGTGCATGTTGCTGCTTCCATCTGACAAGGAGCACAGCCGTCTGACAGCAGCTTTCAACTTGCCTAAGAAAGAGCTTGGCCATTTAGGTGTGATGCAAATCTGTGTGTGTGTAAGGTGCAGGTGCAAGCTCCTGACAAAGGTGTTCTCCAGTTTCAGTTTCTATCTGCCAGACACATTGGAAATGTTTTCCTCTGGCATTTGCGCCAAGAGTTGCAGATTGCTTAACCCAGGAGCTCTGAGAATGGAACGGCAAGAGGTGTTCAGCTTACGTCATAAACAGTGCTCCAGAGCGCTTAGCAATGGGCACAACGAAACGTGTCTGTGGGATAGTGACCATTCCCGCCTAGTGCTGGCAATGCACGAGCACTGCCAAAAGGCAAAGGAAGGCGCTTAGCATCCGGCTTGTGCGCAAAGCTTTCAGACTGCCAGAGGACTGCAGCTGTGGTAAGCCCGCTTGCTCATTTGATGTTAGATGTCGCCTGCAAGAACTTCACCCCCATCTGGTTTATGCTGCTACTTGTTGTTAGGCGACAACAAGGGCACAAGTCGCAAATGCTTTTTCCTGCCTCATATTGCTAGACCACGCTCTTCTGTGGCTCTTTAGTTCTTGCCAAACTGTTATGTGCGTGCTGCTGCTTCCATCTGACAAGGAGCACAGACTTCTGACAGCAGCTTTCAACTTGTCTAAGGAAGAGCTTGGCCATTTAGATGTGATGCAAATCTGTGTGTGTGTAAGGTGCAGGTGCAAGCTCCTGACAAAGGTGTTCTCCAGTTTCAGTTTCTATCTGCCAGACACATTGGAAATGTTTTCCTCTGGCATTCGCACCAAGAGTCGCAGAATACTTTACTGAGGAGCTCTGAGAATGGAACGGCAAGAGGTGTTCAGCTTACGTCATAAACAGTGCTCCAGAGCGCTTAGCAACGGGCACAACGAAACGTGTCTGTGGGACAGTGACCATTCCCGCCTAGTGCTGGCAATTCACGAGCACTGCCAAAAGGCAAAGGAAGGCGCTTAGCATCCGGCTGTGCGCAAAGCTTTCAGACTGCCAGAGGACTGTAGCTGTGGTAAGCCCGCTTGCTCATTTGACGTTAGATGTCGCCTGCAAGAACTTCACCCGCATCTGGTTTATGCTGCTACCTGTTGTTAGGCGACAAGAAGGGCACGAGTCGCGAATGCTTTTTCCTGCCTCATTTTGCTAGACCACGCTCTTCTGTGGCTCTTTAGTTCTTGCCAAACTGTTATGTGCGTGCTGCTGCTTCCATCTGACAAGGAGCACAGCCTTCTGACAGCAGCTTTCAACTTGCCTAAGAAAGAGCTTGGCCATTTAGATGTGATGCAAATCTGTGTGTGTTTAAAGTGCAGGTGCAAGCTCCTGACAAAGGTGTTCTCCAGGTTCAGTTTCTCCCTGTCAGACACATTGGAAATGTTTTCCTCTGGCATTCGCGCCAAGAGTCGCAGATTGCTTAACCCAGGATCTCTGAGAATGGAACGGCAAGAGGTGCTCCGCTTACGTCATAAACAGTGCTCCAGAGCGCTTAGCAATGGGCACAACGAAACGTGTCTGTGGGATAGTGACCATTCCCGCCTAGTGCTGGCAATGCACGAGCACTGCCAAAAGGCAAAGGAAGGCGCTTAGCATCCGGCTTGTGTGCAAAGCTTTCAGACTGCCAGAGGACTGCAGCTGTGGTAAGCCCGCTTGCTCATTTGATGTTAGATGTCGCCTGCAAGAACTTCACCCCCATCTGGTTTATGCTGCTACTTGTTGTTAGGCGACAACAAGGGCACAAGTCGCAAATGCTTTTTCTGCCTCATTTTGCTAGACCACGCTCTTCTGTGGCTCTTTAGTTCTTGCCAAACTGTTATGTGCGTGCTGCTGCTTCCATCTGACAAGGAGCACAGCCTTCTGACAGCAGCTTTCAACTTGTCTAAGGAAGAGCTTGGCCATTTAGATGTGATGCAAATCTGTGTGTGTGTAAGGTGCAGGTGCAAGCTCCTGACAAAGGTGTTCTCCAGTTTCAGTTTCTATCTGCCAGACACATTGGAAATGTTTTCCTCTGGCATTCGCACCAAGAGTCGCAGAATACTTTACTGAGCAGCTCTGAGAATGGAACGGCAAGAGGTGTTCAGCTTACGTCATAAACAGTGCTCCAGAGCGCTTAGCAACGGGCACAACGAAACGTGTCTGTGGGACAGTGACCATTCCCGCCTAGTGCTGGCAATTCACGAGCACTGCCAAAAGGCAAAGGAAGGCGCTTAGCATCCGGCTGTGCGCAAAGCTTTCAGACTGCCAGAGGACTGTAGCTGTGGTAAGCCCGCTTGCTCATTTGACGTTAGATGTCGCCTGCAAGAACTCCACCCGCATCTGGTTTATGCTGCTACCTGTTGTTAGGCGACAAGAAGGGCACAAGTCGCGAATGCTTTTTCCTGCCTCATTTTGCTAGACCACGCTCTTCTGTGGCTCTTTAGTTCTTGCCAAACTGTTATGTGCGTGCTGCTGCTTCCATCTGACAAGGAGCACAGCCTTCTGACAGCACCTTTCAACTTGTCTAAGAAAGAGCTTGGCCATTTAGATGTGATGCAAATCTGTGTGTGTTTAAAGTGCAGGTGCAAGCTCCTGACAAAGGTGTTCTCCAGGTTCAGTTTCTCCCTGTCAGACACATTGGAAATGTTTTCCTCTGGCATTCGCGCCAAGAGTCGCAGATTGCTTAACCCAGGATCTCTGAGAATGGAACGGCAAGAGGTGCTCCGCTTACGTCATAAACAGTGCTCCAGAGCGCTTAGCAACGGCCACAACGAAACGTGTCTGTGGGATAGTGACCATTCCCGCCTAGTGCTGGCAATGCACGAGCACTGCCAAAAGGCAAAGGAAGGCGCTTTGCATCCGGCTTGTGTGCAAAGCTTTCAGACTGCCAGAGGACTGCAGCTGTGGTAAGCCCGCTTGCTCATTTGACGTTAGATGTCGCCTGCAAGAACTTCACCCGCATCTGGTTTATGCTGCTACCTGTTGTTAGGCGACAACAAGAGCACATGTAACAAATGCATTTTCCTGACCCGTTTTGGTAGACCACGCTTTTTTGTGGCTCTGTAGTGCTTGCCAAACTGCTATGTGCATGTTGCTGCTTCCATCTGACAAGGAGCACAGCCGTCTGACAGCAGCTTTCAACTTGTCTAAGAAAGAGCTTGGCCATTTAGATGTGATGCAAATCTGTGTGTGTGTAAAATGCAGGTGCAAGCTCCTGACAAAGGTGTTCTCCAGTTTCAGTTTCTATCTGCCAGACACATTGGAAATGTTTTCCTCTGGCATTTGCGCCAAGAGTTGCAGATTGCTTAACTCAGGAGCTCTGAGAATGGAACGGCAAGAGGTGCTCCGCTTACGTCATAAACAGTGCTCCAGAGCGCTTAGCAACGGCCACAACGAAACGTGTCTGTGGGATAGTGACCATTCCCGCCTAGTGCTGGCAATGCACGAGCACTGCCAAAAGGCAAAGGAAGGCGCTTAGCATCCGGCTGTGCGCAAAGCTTTCAGACTGCCAGAGGACTGCAGCTGTGGTAAGCCTGCTTGCTCATTTGATGTTAGATGTCGCCTGCAAGAACTTCACCCCCATCTGGTTTATGCTGCTACTTGTTGTTAGGCGACAACAAGGGCACAAGTCGCAAATGCTTTTTCCTGCCTCATTTTGCTAGACCACGCTCTTTTGTGGCTCTTTAGTTCTTGCCAAACTGTTATGTGCGTGCTGCTGCTTCCATCTGACAAGGAGCACAGACTTCTGACAGCAGCTTTCAACTTGTCTAAGGAAGAGCTTGGCCATTTAGATGTGATGCAAATCTGTGTGTGTGTAAGGTGCAGGTGCAAGCTCCTGACAAAGGTGTTCTCCAGTTTCAGTTTCTATCTGCCAGACACATTGGAAATGTTTTCCTCTGGCATTCGCACCAAGAGTCGCAGAATACTTAACCCAGGAGCTCTGAGAATGGAACGGCAAGAGGTGTTCCGCTTACGTCATAAACAGTGCTCCAGAGCGCTTAGCAACGGGCACAACGAAACGTGTGTGTGGGATAGTGACCATTCCCGCCTAGTGCTGGCAATGCACGAGCACTGCCAAAAGGCAAAGGAAGGCGCTTAGCATCCGGCTTGTGCGCAAAGCTTTCAGACTGCCAGAGGACTGCAGCTGTGGTAAGCCCGCTTGCTTATTTGACGTTAGAAGGCGCCTGCAAGAACTTCACCTGCATCTGGTTTATGCTGCTACCTGTTGTTAGGCGACAACAAGAGCACATGTAGCAAATGCTTTTTCCTGACCCGTTTTGCTAGACCACGCTCTTTTGTGGCTCTTTAATGCTTGCCAAACTGCTATGTGCATGTTGCTGCTTCCATCTGACAAGGAGCACAGCCGTCTGACAGAAGCTTTCAACTTGCCTAAGAAAGAGCTTGGCCATTTAGGTGTGATGCAAATCTGTGTGTGTTTAAAGTGCAGGTGCAAGCTCCTGACAAAGGTGTTCTCCAGTTTCAGTTTCTATCTGCCAGACACATTGGAAATGTTTTCCTCTGGCATTCGCAGCAAGAGTCACAGATTGCTTAACCCAGGGTCTCTGAGAATGGAACGGCAAGAGGTGCTCCGCTTACGTCATAAACAGTGCTCCAGAGCGCTTAGCAACGGGCACAACGAAACGTGTCTGTGGGATAGTGACCATTCCCGCCTAGTGCTGGCAATGCACGAGCACTGCCAAAAGGCAAAGGAAGGCGCTTAACATCCGGCTTGTGCGCAAAGCTTTCAGACTGCCAGAGGACTGCAGCTGTAGTAAGCCCGCTTGCTCATTTGACGTTAGAAGGCGCCTGCAAGAACTTCACCCGCATCTGGTTTATGCTGCTACCTGTTGTTAGGCGACAACAAGAGCACATGTAACAAATGCTTTTTCCTGACCCGTTTTGCCAGACCACGCTTTTTTGTGGCTCTGTAGTGCTTGCCAAACTGCTATGTGCATGTTGCTGCTTCCATCTGACAAGGAGCACAGCCGTCTGACAGCAGCTTTCAACTTGTCTAAGAAAGAGCTTGGCCATTTAGATGTGATGCAAATCTGTGTGTGTGTAAAATGCAGGTGCAAGCTCCTGACAAAGGTGTTCTCCAGTTTCAGTTTCTATCTGCCAGACACATTGGAAATGTTTTCCTCTGGCATTTGCGCCAAGAGTTGCAGATTGCTTAACTCAGGAGCTCTGAGAATGGAACGGCAAGAGGTGCTCCGCTTACGTCATAAACAGTGCTCCAGAGCGCTTAGCAACGGGCACAACGAAACGTGTCTGTGGGATAGTGACCATTCCCGCCTAGTGCTGGCAATGCACGAGCACTGCCAAAAGGCAAAGGAAGGCGCTTAGCATCCGGCTGTGCGCAAAGCTTTCAGTTGCCAGAGGACTGCAGCTGTGGTAAGCCCGCTTGCTCATTTGACGTTAGAAGGCGCCTGCAAGAACTTCACCTGCATCTGGTTTATGCTGCTACCTGTTGTTAGGCGACAACAAGAGCACATGTAGCAAATGCTTTTTCCTGACCCGTTTTGCTAGACCACGCTCTTTTGTGGCTCTTTAATGCTTGCCAAACTGCTATGTGCATGTTGCTGCTTCCATCTGACAAGGAGCACAGCCGTCTGACAGCAGCTTTCAACTTGCCTAATAAAGAGCTTGGCCATTTAAGTGTGATGCAAATCTGTGTGTGTGTAAGGTGCAGGTGCAAGCTCCTGACAAAGGTGTTCTCCAGTTTCAGTTTCTATCTGCCAGACACATTGAAAATGTTTTCCTCTGGCATTTGTGCCAAGAGTTGCAGATTGCTTAACTCAGGAGCTCTGAGAATGGAACGGCAAGAGGTGTTCAGCTTACGTCATAAACAGTGCTCCAGAGCGCTTAGCAACGGGCACAATGAAACGTGTCTGTGGGATAGTGACCATTCCCGCCTAGTGCTGGCAATGCACGAGCACTGCCAAAAGGCAAAGGAAGGCGCTTAGCATCCGGCTGTGCGCAAAGCTTTCAGACTGCCAGAGGACTGCAGCTGTGGTAAGCCCGCTTGCTCATTTGATGTTAGATGTCGCCTGCAAGAACTTCACCCCCATCTGGTTTATGCTGCTACTTGTTGTTAGGCGACAACAAGGGCACAAGTCGCAAATGCTTTTTCCTGCCTCATTTTGCTAGACCACGCTCTTCTGTGGCTCTTTAGTTCTTGCCAAACTGTTATGTGCGTGCTGCTGCTTCCATCTGACAAGGAGCACAGACTTCTGACAGCAGCTTTCAACTTGTCTAAGGAAGAGCTTGGCCATTTAGATGTGATGCAAATCTGTGTGTGTGTAAGGTGCAGGTGCAAGCTCCTGACAAAGGTGTTCTCCAGTTTCAGTTTCTATCTGCCAGACACATTGGAAATGTTTTCCTCTAGCATTCGCACCAAGAGTCGCAGAATACTTTACTGAGGAGCTCTGAGAATGGAACGGCAAGAGGTGTTCAGCTTACGTCATAAACAGTGCTCCAGAGCGCTTAGCAACGGGCACAACGAAACGTGTCTGTGGGATAGTGACCATTCCCGCCTAGTGCTGGCAATGCACGAGCACTGCCAAAAGGCAAAGGAAGGCGCTTAGCATCCGGCTTGTGCGCAAAGCTTTCAGACTGCCAGAGGACTGCAGCTGTGGTAAGCCCGCTTGCTCATTTGACGTTAGAAGGCGCCTGCAAGAACTTCACCTGCATCTGGTTTATGCTGCTACCTGTTGTTAGGCGACAAGAAGAGCACATGTAGCAAATGCTTTTTCCTGACCCGTTTTGCTAGACCACGCTCTTTTGTGGCTCTTTAATGCTTGCCAAACTGCTATGTGCATGTTGCTGCTTCCATCTGACAAGGAGCACAGCCGTCTGACAGCAGCTTTCAACTTGCCTAAGAAAGAGCTTGGCCATTTAGGTGTGATGCAAATCTGTGTGTGTTTAAAGTGCAGGTGCAAGCTTCTGACAAAGGTTTTCTCCAAGTTCAGTTTCTATCTGCCAGACACATTGGAAATGTTTTCCTCTGGCATTCGCAGCAAGAGTCGCAGATTGCTTAACCCAGGAGCTCTGAGAATGGAACGGCAAGAGGTGCTCCGCTTACGTCATAAACAGTGCTCCAGAGCGCTTAGCAACGGCCACAACGAAACAGTGTGCGGGATAGTGACCATTCCCGCCTAGTGCTGGCAATGCACGAGCACTGCCAAAAGGCAAAGGAAGGCGCTTAGCATCCGGCTGTGCGCAAAGCTTTCAGACTGCCAGAGGACTGTAGCTGTGGTAAGCCCGCTTGCTCATTTGACGTTAGATGTCGCCTGCAAGAACTCCACCCGCATCTGGTTTATGCTGCTACCTGTTGTTAGGCGACAAGAAGGGCACAAGTCGCGAATGCTTTTTCCTGCCTCATTTTGCTAGACCACGCTCTTCTGTGGCTCTTTAGTTCTTGCCAAACTGTTATGTGCGTGCTGCTGCTTCCATCTGACAAGGAGCACAGCCTTCTGACAGCAGCTTTCAACTTGCCTAAGAAAGAGCTTGGCCATTTAGATGTGATGCAAATCTGTGTGTGTGTAAAGTGCAGGTGCAAGCTCCTGACAAAGGTGTTCTCCAGTTTCACTTTCTATCTGCCAGACACATTGGAAATGTTTTCCTCTGGCATTCGCACCAAGAGTCGCAGAATACTTAACCCAGGAGCTCTGAGAATGGAACGGCAAGAGGTGTTCCGCTTACGTCATAAACAGTGCTCCAGAGCGCTTAGCAACGGGCACAACGAAACGTGTCTGTGGGATAGTGACCATTCCCGCCTAGTGCTGGCAATGCACGAGCACTGCCAAAAGGCAAAGGAAGGCGCTTAACATCCGGCTTGTGCGCAAAGCTTTCAGACTGCCAGAGGACTGCAGCTGTAGTAAGCCCGCTTGCTCATTTGACGTTAGAAGGCGCCTGCAAGAACTTCACCTGCATCTGGTTTATGCTGCTACCTGTTGTTAGGCGACAACAAGAGCACATGTAGCAAATGCTTTTTCCTGACCCGTTTTGCTAGACCACGCTCTTTTGTGGCTCTTTAATGCTTGCCAAACTGCTATGTGCATGTTGCTGCTTCCATCTGACAAGGAGCACAGCCGTCTGACAGCAGCTTTCAACTTGCCTAAGGAAGAGCTTGGCCATTTAGGTGTGATGCAAATCTGTGTGTGTTTAAAGTGCAGGTGCAAGCTCCTGACAAAGGTGTTCTCCAGGTTCAGTTTCTCCCTGTCAGACACATTGGAAATGTTTTCCTCTGGCATTCGCGCCAAGAGTCGCAGATTGCTTAACCCAGGATCTCTGAGAATGGAACGGCAAGAGGTGCTCCGCTAACGTCATAAACAGTGCTCCAGAGCGCTTAGCAACGGGCACAACGAAACGTGTCTGTGGGATAGTGACCATTCCCGCCTAGTGCTGGCAATGCACGAGCACTGCCAAAAGGCAAAGGAAGGCGCTTAGCATCCGGCTTGTGTGCAAAGCTTTCAGACTGCCAGAGGACTGCAGCTGTGGTAAGCCCGCTTGCTCATTTGACGTTAGATGTCGCCTGCAAGAACTTCACCCGCATCTGGTTTATGCTGCTACCTGTTGTTAGGCGACAACAAGAGCACATGTAACAAATGCTTTTTCCTGACCCGTTTTGCCAGACCACGCTTTTTTGTGGCTCTGTAGTGCTTGCCAAACTGCTATGTGCATGTTGCTGCTTCCATCTGACAAGGAGCACAGCCGTCTGACAGCAGCTTTCAACTTGTCTAAGAAAGAGCTTGGCCATTTAGATGTGATGCAAATCTGTGTGTGTAAAATGCAGGTGCAAGCTCCTGACAAAGGTGTTCTCCAGTTTCAGTTTCTATCTGCCAGACACATTGGAAATGTTTTCCTCTGGCATTTGCGCCAAGAGTTGCAGATTGCTTAACTCAGGAGCTCTGAGAATGGAACGGCAAGAGGTGCTCCGCTTACGTCATAAACAGTGCTCCAGAGCGCTTAGCAACGGGCACAACGAAACGTGTCTGTGGGATAGTGACCATTCCCGCCTAGTGCTGGCAATGCACGAGCACTGCCAAAAGGCAAAGGAAGGCGCTTAGCATCCGGCTGTGCGCAAAGCTTTCAGACTGCCAGAGGACTGCAGCTGTGGTAAGCCCGCTTGCTCATTTGACGTTAGAAGGCGCCTGCAAGAACTTCACCTGCATCTGGTTTATGCTGCTACCTGTTGTTAGGCGACAACAAGAGCACATGTAGCAAATGCTTTTTCCTGACCCGTTTTGCTAGACCACGCTCTTTTGTGGCTCTTTAATGCTTGCCAAACTGCTATGTGCATGTTGCTGCTTCCATCTGACAAGGAGCACAGCCGTCTGACAGCAGCTTTCAACTTGCCTAAGAAAGAGCTTGGCCATTTAGGTGTGATGCAAATCTGTGTGTGTGTAAGGTGCAGGTGCAAGCTCCTGACAAAGGTGTTCTCCAGTTTCAGTTTCTATCTGCCAGACACATTGGAAATGTTTTCCTCTGGCATTTGTGCCAAGAGTTGCAGATTGCTTAACTCAGGAGCTCTGAGAATGGAACGGCAAGAGGTGTTCAGCTTACGTCATAAACAGTGCTCCAGAGCGCTTAGCAACGGGCACAACGAAACGTGTCTGTGGGATAGTGACCATTCCCGCCTAGTGCTGGCAATGCACGAGCACTGCCAAAAGGCAAAGGAAGGCGCTTAGCATCCGGCTGTGCGCAAAGCTTTCAGACTGCCAGAGGACTGCAGCTGTGGTAAGCCCGCTTGCTCATTTGATGTTAGATGTCGCCTGCAAGAACTTCACCCCCATCTGGTTTATGCTGCTACTTGTTGTTAGGCGACAACAAGGGCACAAGTCGCAAATGCTTTTTCCTGCCTCATTTTGCTAGACCACGCTCTTCTGTGGCTCTTTAGTTCTTGCCAAACTGTTATGTGCGTGCTGCTGCTTCCATCTGACAAGGAGCACAGCCTTCTGACAGCAGCTTTCAACTTGTCTAAGGAAGAGCTTGGCCATTTAGATGTGATGCAAATCTGTGTGTGTGTAAGGTGCAGGTGCAAGCTCCTGACAAAGGTGTTCTCCAGTTTCAGTTTCTATCTGCCAGACACATTGGAAATGTTTTCCTCTGGCATTCGCACCAAGAGTCGCAGATTGCTTAACTCAGGAGCTCTGAGAATGGAACGGCAAGAGGTGCTCCGCTTACGTCATAAACAGTGCTCCAGAGCGCTTAGCAACGGGCACAACGAAACGTGTCTGTGGGATAGTGACCATTCCCGCCTAGTGCTGGCAATGCACGAGCACTGCCAAAAGGCAAAGGAAGGCGCTTAGCATCCGGCTGTGCGCAAAGCTTTCAGACTGCCAGAGGACTGCAGCTGTGGTAAGCCCGCTTGCTCATTTGACGTTAGAAGGCGCCTGCAAGAACTTCACCTGCATCTGGTTTATGCTGCTACCTGTTGTTAGGCGACAACAAGAGCACATGTAGCAAATGCTTTTTCCTGACCCGTTTTGCTAGACCACGCTCTTTTGTGGCTCTTTAATGCTTGCCAAACTGCTATGTGCATGTTGCTGCTTCCATCTGACAAGGAGCACAGCCGTCTGACAGCAGCTTTCAACTTGCCTAAGAAAGAGCTTGGCCATTTAGGTGTGATGCAAATCTGTGTGTGTTTAAAGTGCAGGTGCAAGCTTCTGACAAAGGTTTTCTCCAGGTTCAGTTTCTATCTGCCAGACACATTGGAAATGTTTTCCTCTGGCATTCGCAGCAAGAGTCGCAGATTGCTTAACCCAGGAGCTCTGAGAATGGAACGGCAAGAGGTGCTCCGCTTACGTCATAAACAGTGCTCCAGAGCGCTTAGCAACGGCCACAACGAAACGTGTCTGTGGGATAGTGACCATTCCCGCCTAGTGCTGGCAATGCACGAGCACTGCCAAAAGGCAAAGGAAGGCGCTTAGCATCCGGCTTGTGTGCAAAGCTTTCAGACTGCCAGAGGACTGCAGCTGTGGTAAGCCCGCTTGCTCATTTGACGTTAGATGTCGCCTGCAAGAACTTCACCCGCATCTGGTTTATGCTGCTACCTGTTGTTAGGCGACAACAAGAGCACATGTAACAAATGCTTTTTCCTGACCCGTTTTGCCAGACCACGCTTTTTTGTGGCTCTGTAGTGCTTGCCAAACTGCTATGTGCATGTTGCTGCTTCCATCTGACAAGGAGCACAGCCGTCTGACAGCAGCTTTCAACTTGTCTAAGAAAGAGCTTGGCCATTTAGATGTGATGCAAATCTGTGTGTGTGTAAAATGCAGGTGCAAGCTCCTGACAAAGGTGTTCTCCAGTTTCAGTTTCTATCTGCCAGACACATTGGAAATGTTTTCCTCTGGCATTTGCGCCAAGAGTTGCAGATTGCTTAACTCAGGAGCTCTGAGAATGGAACGGCAAGAGGTGCTCCGCTTACGTCATAAACAGTGCTCCAGAGCGCTTAGCAACGGGCACAACGAAACGTGTCTGTGGGATAGTGACCATTCCCGCCTAGTGCTGGCAATGCACGAGCACTGCCAAAAGGCAAAGGAAGGCGCTTAGCATCCGGCTGTGCGCAAAGCTTTCAGACTGCCAGAGGACTGCAGCTGTGGTAAGCCCGCTTGCTCATTTGACGTTAGAAGGCGCCTGCAAGAACTTCACCTGCATCTGGTTTATGCTGCTACCTGTTGTTAGGCGACAACAAGAGCACATGTAGCAAATGCTTTTTCCTGACCCGTTTTGCTAGACCACGCTCTTTTGTGGCTCTTTAATGCTTGCCAAACTGCTATGTGCATGTTGCTGCTTCCATCTGACAAGGAGCACAGCCGTCTGACAGCAGCTTTCAACTTGCCTAATAAAGAGCTTGGCCATTTAAGTGTGATGCAAATCTGTGTGTGTGTAAGGTGCAGGTGCAAGCTCCTGACAAAGGTGTTCTCCAGTTTCAGTTTCTATCTGCCAGACACATTGGAAATGTTTTCCTCTGGCATTTGCGCCAAGAGTTGCAGATTGCTTAACTCAGGAGCTCTGAGAATGGAACGGCAAGAGGTGTTCAGCTTACGTCATAAACAGTGCTCCAGAGCGCTTAGCAACGGGCACAACGAAACGTGTCTGTGGGATAGTGACCATTCCCGCCTAGTGCTGGCAATGCACGAGCACTGCCAAAAGGCAAAGGAAGGCGCTTAGCATCCGGCTGTGCGCAAAGCTTTCAGACTGCCAGAGGACTGCAGCTGTGGTAAGCCCGCTTGCTCATTTGATGTTAGATGTCGCCTGCAAGAACTTCACCCCCATCTGGTTTATGCTGCTACTTGTTGTTAGGCGACAACAAGGGCACAAGTCGCAAATGCTTTTTCCTGCCTCATATTGCTAGACCACGCTCTTCTGTGGCTCTTTAGTTCTTGCCAAACTGTTATGTGCGTGCTGCTGCTTCCATCTGACAAGGAGCACAGACTTCTGACAGCAGCTTTCAACTTGTCTAAGGAAGAGCTTGGCCATTTAGATGTGATGCAAATCTGTGTGTGTGTAAGGTGCAGGTGCAAGCTCCTGACAAAGGTGTTCTCCAGTTTCAGTTTCTATCTGCCAGACACATTGGAAATGTTTTCCTCTGGCATTCGCACCAAGAGTCGCAGAATACTTTACTGAGGAGCTCTGAGAATGGAACGGCAAGAGGTGTTCCGCTTACGTCATAAACAGTGCTCCAGAGCGCTTAGCAACGGGCACAACGAAACGTGTCTGTGGGATAGTGACCATTCCCGCCTAGTGCTGGCAATGCACGAGCACTGCCAAAAGGCAAAGGAAGGCGCTTAGCATCCGGCTTGTGCGCAAAGCTTTCAGACTGCCAGAGGACTGCAGCTGTGGTAAGCCCGCTTGCTCATTTGACGTTAGAAGGCGCCTGCAAGAACTTCACCTGCATCTGGTTTATGCTGCTACCTGTTGTTAGGCGACAACAAGAGCACATGTAGCAAATGCTTTTTCCTGACCCGTTTTGCTAGACCACGCTCTTCTGTGGCTCTGTAGTGCTTGCCAAACTGCTATGTGCATGTTGCTGCTTCCATCTGACAAGGAGCACAGCCGTCTGACAGCAGCTTTCAACTTGTCTAAGAAAGAGCTTGGCCATTTAGATGTGATGCAAATCTGTGTGTGTGTAAGGTGCAGGTGCAAGCTCCTGACAAAGGTGTTCTCCAGTTTCAGTTTCTATCTGCCAGACACATTGGAAATGTTTTCCTCTGGCATTTGCGCCAAGAGTTGCAGATTGCTTAACTCAGGAGCTCTGAGAATGGAACGGCAAGAGGTGTTCAGCTTACGTCATAAACAGTGCTCCAGAGCGCTTAGCAACGGGCACAACGAAACGTGTCTGTGGGATAGTGACCATTCCCGCCTAGTGCTGGCAATGCACGAGCACTGCCAAAAGGCAAAGGAAGGCGCTTAGCATCCGGCTGTGCGCAAAGCTTTCAGACTGCCAGAGGACTGCAGCTGTGGTAAGCCCGCTTGCTCATTTGATGTTAGATGTCGCCTGCAAGAACTTCACCCCCATCTGGTTTATGCTGCTACTTGTTGTTAGGCGACAACAAGGGCACAAGTCGCGAATGCTTTTTCCTGCCTCATTTTGCTAGACCACGCTCTTCTGTGGCTCTTTAGTTCTTGCCAAACTGTTATGTGCGTGCTGCTGCTTCCATCTGACAAGGAGCACAGCCTTCTGACAGCAGCTTTCAACTTGTCTAAGGAAGAGCTTGGCCATTTAGATGTGATGCAAATCTGTGTGTGTGTAAGGTGCAGGTGCAAGCTCCTGACAAAGGTGTTCTCCAGTTTCAGTTTCTATCTGCCAGACACATTGGAAATGTTTTCCTCTGGCATTCGCACCAAGAGTCGCAGATTGCTTAACTCAGGAGCTCTGAGAATGGAACGGCAAGAGGTGCTCCGCTTACGTCATAAACAGTGCTCCAGAGCGCTTAGCAACGGGCACAACGAAACGTGTCTGTGGGATAGTGACCATTCCCGCCTAGTGCTGGCAATGCACGAGCACTGCCAAAAGGCAAAGGAAGGCGCTTAGCATCCGGCTGTGCGCAAAGCTTTCAGACTGCCAGAGGACTGCAGCTGTGGTAAGCCCGCTTGCTCATTTGACGTTAGAAGGCGCCTGCAAGAACTTCACCTGCATCTGGTTTATGCTGCTACCTGTTGTTAGGCGACAACAAGAGCACATGTAGCAAATGCTTTTTCCTGACCCGTTTTGCTAGACCACGCTCTTTTGTGGCTCTTTAATGCTTGCCAAACTGCTATGTGCATGTTGCTGCTTCCATCTGACAAGGAGCACAGCCGTCTGACAGCAGCTTTCAACTTGCCTAAGAAAGAGCTTGGCCAATTAGGTGTGATGCAAATCTGTGTGTGTTTAAAGTGCAGGTGCAAGCTTCTGACAAAGGTTTTCTCCAGGTTCAGTTTCTCCCTGTCAGACACATTGGAAATGTTTTCCTCTGGCATTCGCAGCAAGAGTCGCAGATTGCTTAACCCAGGAGCTCTGAGAATGGAACGGCAAGAGGTGCTCCGCTTACGTCATAAACAGTGCTCCAGAGCGCTTAGCAACGGCCACAACGAAACAGTGTGCGGGATAGTGACCATTCCCGCCTAGTGCTGGCAATGCACGAGCACTGCCAAAAGGCAAAGGAAGGCGCTTAGCATCCGGCTTGTGCGCAAAGCTTTCAGACTGCCAGAGGACCGCAGCTGTGGTAAGCCCGCTTGATCATTTGACGTTAGAAGGCGCCTGCAAGAACTTCACCCGCATCTGGTTTATGCTGCTACCTGTTGTTAGGCGACAAGAAGAGCACATGTAACAAATGCTTTTTCCTGACCCGTTTTGCTAGACCACGCTCTTCTGTGGCTCTGTAGTGCTTGCCAAACTGCTATGTGCATGTTGCTGCTTCCATCTGACAAGGAGCACAGCCGTCTGACAGCAGCTTTCAACTTGTCTAAGAAAGAGCTTGGCCATTTAGATGTGATGCAAATCTGTGTGTGTGTAAGGTGCAGGTGCAAGCTCCTGACAAAGGTGTTCTCCAGTTTCAGTTTCTATCTGCCAGACACATTGGAAATGTTTTCCTCTGGCATTTGTGCCAAGAGTTGCAGATTGCTTAACTCAGGAGCTCTGAGAATGGAACGGCAAGAGGTGTTCAGCTTACGTCATAAACAGTGCTCCAGAGCGCTTAGCAACGGGCACAACGAAACGTGTCTGTGGGATAGTGACCATTCCCGCCTAGTGCTGGCAATGCACGAGCACTGCCAAAAGGCAAAGGAAGGCGCTTAGCATCCGGCTGTGCGCAAAGCTTTCAGACTGCCAGAGGACTGTAGCTGTGGTAAGCCCGCTTGCTCATTTGACGTTAGATGTCGCCTGCAAGAACTCCACCCGCATCTGGTTTATGCTGCTACTTGTTAGGCGACAAGAAGGGCACAAGTCGCGAATGCTTTTTCCTGCCTCATTTTGCTAGACCACGCTCTTCTTTGGCTCTTTAGTTCTTGCCAAACTGTTATGTGCGTGCTGCTGCTTCCATCTGACAAGGAGCACAGCCTTCTGACAGCAGCTTTCAACTTGCCTAAGAAAGAGCTTGGCCATTTAGATGTGATGCAAATCTGTGTGTGTGTAAAGTGCAGGTGCAAGCTCCTGACAAAGGTGTTCTCCAGTTTCAGTTTCTATCTGCCAGACACATTGGAAATGTTTTCCTCTGGCATTCGCACCAAGAGTCGCAGAATACTTAACCCAGGAGCTCTGAGAATGGAACGGCAAGAGGTGTTCCGCTTACGTCATAAACAGTGCTCCAGAGCGCTTAGCAACGGGCACAACGAAACGTGTCTGTGGGATAGTGACCATTCCCGCCTAGTGCTGGCAATGCACGAGCACTGCCAAAAGGCAAAGGAAGGCGCTTAACATCCGGCTTGTGCGCAAAGCTTTCAGACTGCCAGAGGACTGCAGCTGTAGTAAGCCCGCTTGCTCATTTGACGTTAGAAGGCGCCTGCAAGAACTTCACCTGCATCTGGTTTATGCTGCTACCTGTTGTTAGGCGACAACAAGAGCACATGTAGCAAATGCTTTTTCCTGACCCGTTTTGCTAGACCACGCTCTTTTGTGGCTCTTTAATGCTTGCCAAACTGCTATGTGCATGTTGCTGCTTCCATCTGACAAGGAGCACAGCCGTCTGACAGCAGCTTTCAACTTGCCTAAGAAAGAGCTTGGCCATTTAGGTGTGATGCAAATCTGTGTGTGTTTAAAGTGCAGGTGCAAGCTCCTGACAAAGGTGTTCTCCAGGTTCAGTTTCTCCCTGTCAGACACATTGGAAATGTTTTCCTCTGGCATTCGCGCCAAGAGTCGCAGATTGCTTAACCCAGGATCTCTGAGAATGGAACGGCAAGAGGTGCTCCGCTAACGTCATAAACAGTGCTCCAGAGCGCTTAGCAACGGGCACAACGAAACGTGTCTGTGGGATAGTGACCATTCCCGCCTAGTGCTGGCAATGCACGAGCACTGCCAAAAGGCAAAGGAAGGCGCTTAGCATCCGGCTTGTGTGCAAAGCTTTCAGACTGCCAGAGGACTGCAGCTGTGGTAAGCCCGCTTGCTCATTTGACGTTAGATGTCGCCTGCAAGAACTTCACCCGCATCTGGTTTATGCTGCTACCTGTTGTTAGGCGACAACAAGAGCACATGTAACAAATGCTTTTTCCTGACCCGTTTTGCCAGACCACGCTTTTTTGTGGCTCTGTAGTGCTTGCCAAACTGCTATGTGCATGTTGCTGCTTCCATCTGACAAGGAGCACAGCCGTCTGACAGCAGCTTTCAACTTGTCTAAGAAAGAGCTTGGCCATTTAGATGTGATGCAAATCTGTGTGTGTAAAATGCAGGTGCAAGCTCCTGACAAAGGTGTTCTCCAGTTTCAGTTTCTATCTGCCAGACACATTGGAAATGTTTTCCTCTGGCATTTGCGCCAAGAGTTGCAGATTGCTTAACTCAGGAGCTCTGAGAATGGAACGGCAAGAGGTGCTCCGCTTACGTCATAAACAGTGCTCCAGAGCGCTTAGCAACGGGCACAACGAAACGTGTCTGTGGGATAGTGACCATTCCCGCCTAGTGCTGGCAATGCACGAGCACTGCCAAAAGGCAAAGGAAGGCGCTTAGCATCCGGCTGTGCGCAAAGCTTTCAGACTGCCAGAGGACTGCAGCTGTGGTAAGCCCGCTTGCTCATTTGACGTTAGAAGGCGCCTGCAAGAACTTCACCTGCATCTGGTTTATGCTGCTACCTGTTGTTAGGCGACAACAAGAGCACATGTAGCAAATGCTTTTTCCTGACCCGTTTTGCTAGACCACGCTCTTTTGTGGCTCTTTAATGCTTGCCAAACTGCTATGTGCATGTTGCTGCTTCCATCTGACAAGGACCACAGCCGTCTGACAGCAGCTTTCAACTTGCCTAAGAAAGAGCTTGGCCATTTAGGTGTGATGCAAATCTGTGTGTGTGTAAGGTGCAGGTGCAAGCTCCTGACAAAGGTGTTCTCCAGTTTCAGTTTCTATCTGCCAGACACATTGGAAATGTTTTCCTCTGGCATTTGTGCCAAGAGTTGCAGATTGCTTAACTCAGGAGCTCTGAGAATGGAACGGCAAGAGGTGTTCAGCTTACGTCATAAACAGTGCTCCAGAGCGCTTAGCAACGGGCACAACGAAACGTGTCTGTGGGATAGTGACCATTCCCGCCTAGTGCTGGCAATGCACGAGCACTGCCAAAAGGCAAAGGAAGGCGCTTAGCATCCGGCTGTGCGCAAAGCTTTCAGACTGCCAGAGGACTGCAGCTGTGGTAAGCCCGCTTGCTCATTTGATGTTAGATGTCGCCTGCAAGAACTTCACCCCCATCTGGTTTATGCTGCTACTTGTTGTTAGGCGACAACAAGGGCACAAGTCGCAAATGCTTTTTCCTGCCTCATATTGCTAGACCACGCTCTTCTGTGGCTCTTTAGTTCTTGCCAAACTGTTATGTGCGTGCTGCTGCTTCCATCTGACAAGGAGCACAGACTTCTGACAGCAGCTTTCAACTTGTCTAAGGAAGAGCTTGGCCATTTAGATGTGATGCAAATCTGTGTGTGTGTAAGGTGCAGGTGCAAGCTCCTGACAAAGGTGTTCTCCAGTTTCAGTTTCTATCTGCCAGACACATTGGAAATGTTTTCCTCTGGCATTCGCACCAAGAGTCGCAGAATACTTAACCCAGGAGCTCTGAGAATGGAACGGCAAGAGGTGTTCCGCTTACGTCATAAACAGTGCTCCAGAGCGATTAGCAACGGGCACAACGAAACGTGTCTGTGGGATAGTGACCATTCCCGCCTAGTGCTGGCAATGCACGAGCACTGCCAAAAGGCAAAGGAAGGCGCTTAGCATCCGGCTGTGCGCAAAGCTTTCAGACTGCCAGAGGACTGCAGCTGTGGTAAGCCCGCTTGCTCATTTGACGTTAGAAGGCGCCTGCAAGAACTTCACCTGCATCTGGTTTATGCTGCTACCTGTTGTTAGGCGACAACAAGAGCACATGTAGCAAATGCTTTTTCCTGACCCGTTTTGCTAGACCACGCTCTTTTGTGGCTCTTTAATGCTTGCCAAACTGCTATGTGCATGTTGCTGCTTCCATCTGACAAGGACCACAGCCGTCTGACAGCAGCTTTCAACTTGCCTAAGAAAGAGCTTGGCCATTTAGGTGTGATGCAAATCTGTGTGTGTTTAAAGTGCAGGTGCAAGCTTCTGACAAAGGTTTTCTCCAGGTTCAGTTTCTATCTGCCAGACACATTGGAAATGTTTTCCTCTGGCATTCGCAGCAAGAGTCGCAGATTGCTTAACCCAGGAGCTCTGAGAATGGAACGGCAAGAGGTGCTCCGCTTACGTCATAAACAGTGCTCCAGAGCGCTTAGCAACGGCCACAACGAAACAGTGTGCGGGATAGTGACCATTCCCGCCTAGTGCTGGCAATGCACGAGCACTGCCAAAAGGCAAAGGAAGGCGCTTAGCATCCGGCTTGTGCGCAAAGCTTTCAGACTGCCAGAGGACCGCAGCTGTGGTAAGCCCGCTTGATCATTTGACGTTAGAAGGCGCCTGCAAGAACTTCACCCGCATCTGGTTTATGCTGCTACCTGTTGTTAGGCGACAAGAAGAGCACATGTAACAAATGCTTTTTCCTGACCCGTTTTGCTAGACCACGCTCTTCTGTGGCTCTGTAGTGCTTGCCAAACTGCTATGTGCATGTTGCTGCTTCCATCTGACAAGGAGCACAGCCGTCTGACAGCAGCTTTCAACTTGTCTAAGAAAGAGCTTGGCCATTTAGATGTGATGCAAATCTGTGTGTGTGTAAGGTGCAGGTGCAAGCTCCTGACAAAGGTGTTCTCCAGTTTCAGTTTCTATCTGCCAGACACATTGGAAATGTTTTCCTCTGGCATTTGCGCCAAGAGTTGCAGATTGCTTAACTCAGGAGCTCTGAGAATGGAACGGCAAGAGGTGTTCAGCTTACGTCATAAACAGTGCTCCAGAG
The DNA here is from genome assembly GCF_030490865.1 of Poecile atricapillus. Taxonomy (NCBI): domain Eukaryota; kingdom Metazoa; phylum Chordata; class Aves; order Passeriformes; family Paridae; genus Poecile; species Poecile atricapillus. The sequence goes on along the minus strand of NC_081262.1, from coordinate 98,521 downwards.
CGCTTAGCAACGGGCACAACGAAACGTGTCTGTGGGATAGTGACCATTCCCGCCTAGTGCTGGCAATGCACGAGCACTGCCAAAAGGCAAAGGAAGGCGCTTAGCATCCGGCTGTGCGCAAAGCTTTCAGACTGCCAGAGGACTGCAGCTGTGGTAAGCCCGCTTGCTCATTTGACGTTAGAAGGCGCCTGCAAGAACTTCACCTGCATCTGGTTTATGCTGCTACCTGTTGTTAGGCGACAACAAGAGCACATGTAGCAAATGCTTTTTCCTGACCCGTTTTGCTAGACCACGCTCTTTTGTGGCTCTTTAATGCTTGCCAAACTGCTATGTGCATGTTGCTGCTTCCATCTGACAAGGACCACAGCCGTCTGACAGCAGCTTTCAACTTGCCTAAGAAAGAGCTTGGCCAATTAGGTGTGATGCAAATCTGTGTGTGTTTAAAGTGCAGGTGCAAGCTTCTGACAAAGGTTTTCTCCAGGTTCAGTTTCTCCCTGTCAGACACATTGGAAATGTTTTCCTCTGGCATTCGCAGCAAGAGTCGCAGATTGCTTAACCCAGGAGCTCTGAGAATGGAACGGCAAGAGGTGCTCCGCTTACGTCATAAACAGTGCTCCAGAGCGCTTAGCAACGGCCACAACGAAACAGTGTGCGGGATAGTGACCATTCCCGCCTAGTGCTGGCAATGCACGAGCACTGCCAAAAGGCAAAGGAAGGCGCTTAGCATCCGGCTTGTGCGCAAAGCTTTCAGACTGCCAGAGGACCGCAGCTGTGGTAAGCCCGCTTGCTCATTTGACGTTAGATGTCGCCTGCAAGAACTTCACCCGCATCTGGTTTATGCTGCTACCTGTTGTTAGGCGACAACAAGAGCACATGTAACAAATGCTTTTTCCTGACCCGTTTTGCCAGACCACGCTTTTTTGTGGCTCTGTAGTGCTTGCCAAACTGCTATGTGCATGTTGCTGCTTCCATCTGACAAGGAGCACAGCCGTCTGACAGCAGCTTTCAACTTGTCTAAGAAAGAGCTTGGCCATTTAGATGTGATGCAAATCTGTGTGTGTAAAATGCAGGTGCAAGCTCCTGACAAAGGTGTTCTCCAGTTTCAGTTTCTATCTGCCAGACACATTGGAAATGTTTTCCTCTGGCATTTGCGCCAAGAGTTGCAGATTGCTTAACTCAGGAGCTCTGAGAATGGAACGGCAAGAGGTGCTCCGCTTACGTCATAAACAGTGCTCCAGAGCGCTTAGCAACGGGCACAACGAAACGTGTCTGTGGGATAGTGACCATTCCCGCCTAGTGCTGGCAATGCACGAGCACTGCCAAAAGGCAAAGGAAGGCGCTTAGCATCCGGCTGTGCGCAAAGCTTTCAGACTGCCAGAGGACTGCAGCTGTGGTAAGCCCGCTTGCTCATTTGACGTTAGAAGGCGCCTGCAAGAACTTCACCTGCATCTGGTTTATGCTGCTACCTGTTGTTAGGCGACAACAAGAGCACATGTAGCAAATGCTTTTTCCTGACCCGTTTTGCTAGACCACGCTCTTTTGTGGCTCTTTAATGCTTGCCAAACTGCTATGTGCATGTTGCTGCTTCCATCTGACAAGGACCACAGCCGTCTGACAGCAGCTTTCAACTTGCCTAAGAAAGAGCTTGGCCATTTAGGTGTGATGCAAATCTGTGTGTGTGTAAGGTGCAGGTGCAAGCTCCTGACAAAGGTGTTCTCCAGTTTCAGTTTCTATCTGCCAGACACATTGGAAATGTTTTCCTCTGGCATTTGTGCCAAGAGTTGCAGATTGCTTAACTCAGGAGCTCTGAGAATGGAACGGCAAGAGGTGTTCAGCTTACGTCATAAACAGTGCTCCAGAGCGCTTAGCAACGGGCACAACGAAACGTGTCTGTGGGATAGTGACCATTCCCGCCTAGTGCTGGCAATGCACGAGCACTGCCAAAAGGCAAAGGAAGGCGCTTAGCATCCGGCTGTGCGCAAAGCTTTCAGACTGCCAGAGGACTGCAGCTGTGGTAAGCCCGCTTGCTCATTTGATGTTAGATGTCGCCTGCAAGAACTTCACCCCCATCTGGTTTATGCTGCTACTTGTTGTTAGGCGACAACAAGGGCACAAGTCGCAAATGCTTTTTCCTGCCTCATATTGCTAGACCACGCTCTTCTGTGGCTCTTTAGTTCTTGCCAAACTGTTATGTGCGTGCTGCTGCTTCCATCTGACAAGGAGCACAGACTTCTGACAGCAGCTTTCAACTTGTCTAAGGAAGAGCTTGGCCATTTAGATGTGATGCAAATCTGTGTGTGTGTAAGGTGCAGGTGCAAGCTCCTGACAAAGGTGTTCTCCAGTTTCAGTTTCTATCTGCCAGACACATTGGAAATGTTTTCCTCTGGCATTCGCACCAAGAGTCGCAGAATACTTAACCCAGGAGCTCTGAGAATGGAACGGCAAGAGGTGTTCCGCTTACGTCATAAACAGTGCTCCAGAGCGATTAGCAACGGGCACAACGAAACGTGTCTGTGGGATAGTGACCATTCCCGCCTAGTGCTGGCAATGCACGAGCACTGCCAAAAGGCAAAGGAAGGCGCTTAGCATCCGGCTGTGCGCAAAGCTTTCAGACTGCCAGAGGACTGCAGCTGTGGTAAGCCCGCTTGCTCATTTGACGTTAGAAGGCGCCTGCAAGAACTTCACCTGCATCTGGTTTATGCTGCTACCTGTTGTTAGGCGACAACAAGAGCACATGTAGCAAATGCTTTTTCCTGACCCGTTTTGCTAGACCACGCTCTTTTGTGGCTCTTTAATGCTTGCCAAACTGCTATGTGCATGTTGCTGCTTCCATCTGACAAGGACCACAGCCGTCTGACAGCAGCTTTCAACTTGCCTAAGAAAGAGCTTGGCCATTTAGGTGTGATGCAAATCTGTGTGTGTTTAAAGTGCAGGTGCAAGCTTCTGACAAAGGTTTTCTCCAGGTTCAGTTTCTATCTGCCAGACACATTGGAAATGTTTTCCTCTGGCATTCGCAGCAAGAGTCGCAGATTGCTTAACCCAGGAGCTCTGAGAATGGAACGGCAAGAGGTGCTCCGCTTACGTCATAAACAGTGCTCCAGAGCGCTTAGCAACGGCCACAACGAAACAGTGTGCGGGATAGTGACCATTCCCGCCTAGTGCTGGCAATGCACGAGCACTGCCAAAAGGCAAAGGAAGGCGCTTAGCATCCGGCTTGTGCGCAAAGCTTTCAGACTGCCAGAGGACCGCAGCTGTGGTAAGCCCGCTTGATCATTTGACGTTAGAAGGCGCCTGCAAGAACTTCACCCGCATCTGGTTTATGCTGCTACCTGTTGTTAGGCGACAAGAAGAGCACATGTAACAAATGCTTTTTCCTGACCCGTTTTGCTAGACCACGCTCTTCTGTGGCTCTGTAGTGCTTGCCAAACTGCTATGTGCATGTTGCTGCTTCCATCTGACAAGGAGCACAGCCGTCTGACAGCAGCTTTCAACTTGTCTAAGAAAGAGCTTGGCCATTTAGATGTGATGCAAATCTGTGTGTGTGTAAGGTGCAGGTGCAAGCTCCTGACAAAGGTGTTCTCCAGTTTCAGTTTCTATCTGCCAGACACATTGGAAATGTTTTCCTCTGGCATTTGCGCCAAGAGTTGCAGATTGCTTAACTCAGGAGCTCTGAGAATGGAACGGCAAGAGGTGTTCAGCTTACGTCATAAACAGTGCTCCAGAGCGCTTAGCAACGGGCACAACGAAACGTGTCTGTGGGATAGTGACCATTCCCGCCTAGTGCTGGCAATGCACGAGCACTGCCAAAAGGCAAAGGAAGGCGCTTAGCATCCGGCTGTGCGCAAAGCTTTCAGACTGCCAGAGGACTGCAGCTGTGGTAAGCCCGCTTGCTCATTTGACGTTAGAAGGCGCCTGCAAGAACTTCACCTGCATCTGGTTTATGCTGCTACCTGTTGTTAGGCGACAACAAGAGCACATGTAGCAAATGCTTTTTCCTGACCCGTTTTGCTAGACCACGCTCTTTTGTGGCTCTTTAATGCTTGCCAAACTGCTATGTGCATGTTGCTGCTTCCATCTGACAAGGACCACAGCCGTCTGACAGCAGCTTTCAACTTGCCTAAGAAAGAGCTTGGCCAATTAGGTGTGATGCAAATCTGTGTGTGTTTAAAGTGCAGGTGCAAGCTTCTGACAAAGGTTTTCTCCAGGTTCAGTTTCTCCCTGTCAGACACATTGGAAATGTTTTCCTCTGGCATTCGCAGCAAGAGTCGCAGATTGCTTAACCCAGGAGCTCTGAGAATGGAACGGCAAGAGGTGCTCCGCTTACGTCATAAACAGTGCTCCAGAGCGCTTAGCAACGGCCACAACGAAACAGTGTGCGGGATAGTGACCATTCCCGCCTAGTGCTGGCAATGCACGAGCACTGCCAAAAGGCAAAGGAAGGCGCTTAGCATCCGGCTTGTGCGCAAAGCTTTCAGACTGCCAGAGGACCGCAGCTGTGGTAAGCCCGCTTGATCATTTGACGTTAGAAGGCGCCTGCAAGAACTTCACCCGCATCTGGTTTATGCTGCTACCTGTTGTTAGGCGACAAGAAGAGCACATGTAACAAATGCTTTTTCCTGACCCGTTTTGCTAGACCACGCTCTTCTGTGGCTCTGTAGTGCTTGCCAAACTGCTATGTGCATGTTGCTGCTTCCATCTGACAAGGAGCACAGCCGTCTGACAGCAGCTTTCAACTTGTCTAAAAAAGAGCTTGGCCATTTAGATGTGATGCAAATCTGTGTGTGTGTAAGGTGCAGGTGCAAGCTCCTGACAAAGGTGTTCTCCAGTTTCAGTTTCTATCTGCCAGACACATTGGAAATGTTTTCCTCTGGCATTTGTGCCAAGAGTTGCAGATTGCTTAACTCAGGAGCTCTGAGAATGGAACGGCAAGAGGTGTTCAGCTTACGTCATAAACAGTGCTCCAGAGCGCTTAGCAACGGGCACAACGAAACGTGTCTGTGGGATAGTGACCATTCCCGCCTAGTGCTGGCAATGCACGAGCACTGCCAAAAGGCAAAGGAAGGCGCTTAGCATCCGGCTTGTGCGCAAAGCTTTCAGACTGCCAGAGGACTGCAGCTGTGGTAAGCCCGCTTGCTCATTTGACGTTAGAAGGCGCCTGCAAGAACTTCACCTGCATCTGGTTTATGCTGCTACCTGTTGTTAGGCGACAACAAGAGCACATGTAGCAAATGCTTTTTCCTGACCCGTTTTGCTAGACCACGCTCTTTTGTGGCTCTTTAATGCTTGCCAAACTGCTATGTGCATGTTGCTGCTTCCATCTGACAAGGAGCACAGCCGTCTGACAGCAGCTTTCAACTTGCCTAAGAAAGAGCTTGGCCATTTAGGTGTGATGCAAATCTGTGTGTGTTTAAAGTGCAGGTGCAAGCTTCTGACAAAGGTTTTCTCCAGGTTCAGTTTCTATCTGCCAGACACATTGGAAATGTTTTCCTCTGGCATTCGCAGCAAGAGTCGCAGATTGCTTAACCCAGGAGCTCTGAGAATGGAACGGCAAGAGGTGCTCCGCTTACGTCATAAACAGTGCTCCAGAGCGCTTAGCAACGGCCACAACGAAACAGTGTGCGGGATAGTGACCATTCCCGCCTAGTGCTGGCAATGCACGAGCACTGCCAAAAGGCAAAGGAAGGCGCTTAGCATCCGGCTTGTGCGCAAAGCTTTCAGACTGCCAGAGGACCGCAGCTGTGGTAAGCCCGCTTGCTCATTTGACGTTAGAAGGCGCCTGCAAGAACTTCACCCGCATCTGGTTTATGCTGCTACCTGTTGTTAGGCGACAAGAAGAGCACATGTAACAAATGCTTTTTCCTGACCCGTTTTGCTAGACCACGCTCTTCTGTGGCTCTGTAGTGCTTGCCAAACTGCTATGTGCATGTTGCTGCTTCCATCTGACAAGGAGCACAGCCGTCTGACAGCAGCTTTCAACTTGTCTAAGAAAGAGCTTGGCCATTTAGATGTGATGCAAATCTGTGTGTGTGTAAGGTGCAGGTGCAAGCTCCTGACAAAGGTGTTCTCCAGTTTCAGTTTCTATCTGCCAGACACATTGGAAATGTTTTCCTCTGGCATTTGCGCCAAGAGTTGCAGATTGCTTAACTCAGGAGCTCTGAGAATGGAACGGCAAGAGGTGTTCAGCTTACGTCATAAACAGTGCTCCAGAGCGCTTAGCAACGGGCACAACGAAACGTGTCTGTGGGATAGTGACCATTCCCGCCTAGTGCTGGCAATGCACGAGCACTGCCAAAAGGCAAAGGAAGGCGCTTAGCATCCGGCTTGTGTGCAAAGCTTTCAGACTGCCAGAGGACTGCAGCTGTGGTAAGCCCGCTTGCTCATTTGACGTTAGATGTCGCCTGCAAGAACTTCACCCGCATCTGGTTTATGCTGCTACCTGTTGTTAGGCGACAACAAGAGCACATGTAACAAATGCTATTTCATGACCCGTTTTGCTAGACCACGCTCTTTTGTGGCTCTGTAGTGCTTGCCAAACTGTTATGTGCGTGCTGCTGCTTCCATCTGACAAGGAGCACAGCCTTCTGACAGCAGCTTTCAACTTGTCTAAGGAAGAGCTTGGCCATTTAGATGTGATGCAAATCTGTGTGTGTGTAAAGTGCAGGTGCAAGCTCCTGACAAAGGTGTTCTCCAGTTTCAGTTTCTATCTGCCAGACACATTGGAAATGTTTTCCTCTGGCATTCGCACCAAGAGTCGCAGAATACTTTACTGAGGAGCTCTGAGAATGGAACGGCAAGAGGTGCTCCGCTTACGTCATAAACAGTGCTCCAGAGCGCTTAGCAACGGGCACAACGAAACGTGTCTGTGGGATAGTGACCATTCCCGCCTAGTGCTGGCAATGCACGAGCACTGCCAAAAGGCAAAGGAAGGCGCTTAGCATCCGGCTTGTGCGCAAAGCTTTCAGACTGCCAGAGGACTGCAGCTGTGGTAAGCCTGCTTGCTCATTTGATGTTAGATGTCGCCTGCAAGAACTTCACCCCCATCTGGTTTATGCTGCTACCTGTTGTTAGGCGACAACAAGGGCACAAGTCGCAAATGCTTTTTCCTGCCTCATATTGCTAGACCACGCACTTTTGTGGCTCTGTAGTGCTTGCCAAACTGCTATGTGCATGTTGCTGCTTCCATCTGACAAGGAGCACAGCCGTCTGACAGCAGCTTTCAACTTGTCTAAGAAAGAGCTTGGCCATTTAGATGTGATGCAAATCTGTGTGTGTGTAAGGTGCAGGTGCAAGCTCCTGACAAAGGTGTTCTCCAGTTTCAGTTTCTATCTGCCAGACACATTGGAAATGTTTTCCTCTGGCATTCGCACCAAGAGTCGCAGAATACTTTACTGAGGAGCTCTGAGAATGGAACGGCAAGAGGTGTTCAGCTTACGTCATAAACAGTGCTCCAGAGCGCTTAGCAACGGGCACAACGAAACGTGTCTGTGGGATAGTGACCATTCCCGCCTAGTGCTGGCAATTCACGAGCACTGCCAAAAGGCAAAGGAAGGCGCTTAGCATCCGGCTGTGCGCAAAGCTTTCAGACTGCCAGAGGACTGTAGCTGTGGTAAGCCCGCTTGCTCATTTGACGTTAGATGTCGCCTGCAAGAACTCCACCCGCATCTGGTTTATGCTGCTACCTGTTGTTAGGCGACAAGAAGGACACAAGTCGCGAATGCTTTTTCCTGACCCGTTTTGCTAGACCACGCTCTTCTGTGGCTCTGTAGTGCTTGCCAAACTGCTATGTGCATGTTGCTGCTTCCATCTGACAAGGAGCACAGCCGTCTGACAGCAGCTTTCAACTTGTCTAAGAAAGAGCTTGGCCATTTAGATGTGATGCAAATCTGTGTGTGTGTAAGGTGCAGGTGCAAGCTCCTGACAAAGGTGTTCTCCAGTTTCAGTTTCTATCTGCCAGACACATTGGAAATGTTTTCCTCTGGCATTTGCGCCAAGAGTTGCAGATTGCTTAACTCAGGAGCTCTGAGAATGGAACGGCAAGAGGTGTTCAGCTTACGTCATAAACAGTGCTCCAGAGCGCTTAGCAACGGGCACAACGAAACGTGTCTGTGGGATAGTGACCATTCCCGCCTAGTGCTGGCAATGCACGAGCACTGCCAAAAGGCAAAGGAAGGCGCTTAGCATCCGGCTTGTGTGCAAAGCTTTCAGACTGCCAGAGGACCGCAGCTGTGGTAAGCCCGCTTGCTCATTTGACGTTAGATGTCGCCTGCAAGAACTTCACCCGCATCTGGTTTATGCTGCTACCTGTTGTTAGGCGACAACAAGAGCACATGTAACAAATGCTATTTCATGACCCGTTTTGCTAGACCACGCTCTTTTGTGGCTCTGTAGTGCTTGCCAAACTGCTATGTGCGTGCTGCTGCTTCCATCTGACAAGGAGCACAGCCTTCTGACAGCAGCTTTCAACTTGTCTAAGGAAGAGCTTGGCCATTTAGATGTGATGCAAATCTGTGTGTGTGTAAGGTGCAGGTGCAAGCTCCTGACAAAGGTGTTCTCCAGTTTCAGTTTCTATCTGCCAGACACATTGGAAATGTTTTCCTCTGGCATTCGCACCAAGAGTCGCAGAATACTTTACTGAGGAGCTCTGAGAATGGAACGGCAAGAGGTGCTCCGCTTACGTCATAAACAGTGCTCCAGAGCGCTTAGCAACGGCCACAACGAAACGTGTCTGTGGGATAGTGACCATTCCCGCCTAGTGCTGGCAATTCACGAGCACTGCCAAAAGGCAAAGGAAGGCGCTTAGCATCCGGCTTGTGCGCAAAGCTTTCAGACTGCCAGAGGACTGCAGCTGTGGTAAGCCCGCTTGCTCATTTGACGTTAGAAGGCGCCTGCAAGAACTTCACCCGCATCTGGTTTATGCTGCTACCTGTTGTTAGGCGACAAGAAGAGCACATGTAACAAATGCTTTTTCCTGCCTCATTTTGCTAGACCACGCTCTTCTGTGGCTCTTTAGTTCTTGCCAAACTGCTATGTGCATGTTGCTGCTTCCATCTGACAAGGAGCACAGCCGTCTGACAGCAGCTTTCAACTTGTCTAAGAAAGAGCTTGGCCATTTAGATGTGATGCAAATCTGTGTGTGTGTAAGGTGCAGGTGCAAGCTCCTGACAAAGGTGTTCTCCAGTTTCAGTTTCTATCTGCCAGACACATTGGAAATGTTTTCCTCTGGCATTTGCGCCAAGAGTTGCAGATTGCTTAACTCAGGAGCTCTGAGAATGGAACGGCAAGAGGTGTTCAGCTTACGTCATAAACAGTGCTCCAGAGCGCTTAGCAACGGGCACAACGAAACGTGTCTGTGGGATAGTGACCATTCCCGCCTAGTGCTGGCAATGCACGAGCACTGCCAAAAGGCAAAGGAAGGCGCTTAGCATCCGGCTGTGCGCAAAGCTTTCAGACTGCCAGAGGACTGCAGCTGTGGTAAGCCCGCTTGCTCATTTGATGTTAGATGTCGCCTGCAAGAACTTCACCCCCATCTGGTTTATGCTGCTACTTGTTGTTAGGCGACAACAAGGGCACAAGTCGCGAATGCTTTTTCCTGCCTCATTTTGCTAGACCACGCTCTTCTGTGGCTCTTTAGTTCTTGCCAAACTGTTATGTGCGTGCTGCTGCTTCCATCTGACAAGGAGCACAGCCTTCTGACAGCAGCTTTCAACTTGTCTAAGGAAGAGCTTGGCCATTTAGATGTGATGCAAATCTGTGTGTGTGTAAGGTGCAGGTGCAAGCTCCTGACAAAGGTGTTCTCCAGTTTCAGTTTCTATCTGCCAGACACATTGGAAATGTTTTCCTCTGGCATTCGCACCAAGAGTCGCAGATTGCTTAACTCAGGAGCTCTGAGAATGGAACGGCAAGAGGTGCTCCGCTTACGTCATAAACAGTGCTCCAGAGCGCTTAGCAACGGGCACAACGAAACGTGTCTGTGGGATAGTGACCATTCCCGCCTAGTGCTGGCAATGCACGAGCACTGCCAAAAGGCAAAGGAAGGCGCTTAGCATCCGGCTGTGCGCAAAGCTTTCAGACTGCCAGAGGACTGCAGCTGTGGTAAGCCCGCTTGCTCATTTGACGTTAGAAGGCGCCTGCAAGAACTTCACCTGCATCTGGTTTATGCTGCTACCTGTTGTTAGGCGACAACAAGAGCACATGTAGCAAATGCTTTTTCCTGACCCGTTTTGCTAGACCACGCTCTTTTGTGGCTCTTTAATGCTTGCCAAACTGCTATGTGCATGTTGCTGCTTCCATCTGACAAGGAGCACAGCCGTCTGACAGCAGCTTTCAACTTGCCTAAGAAAGAGCTTGGCCAATTAGGTGTGATGCAAATCTGTGTGTGTTTAAAGTGCAGGTGCAAGCTTCTGACAAAGGTTTTCTCCAGGTTCAGTTTCTATCTGCCAGACACATTGGAAATGTTTTCCTCTGGCATTCGCAGCAAGAGTCGCAGATTGCTTAACCCAGGAGCTCTGAGAATGGAACGGCAAGAGGTGCTCCGCTTACGTCATAAACAGTGCTCCAGAGCGCTTAGCAACGGCCACAACGAAACAGTGTGCGGGATAGTGACCATTCCCGCCTAGTGCTGGCAATGCACGAGCACTGCCAAAAGGCAAAGGAAGGCGCTTAGCATCCGGCTTGTGCGCAAAGCTTTCAGACTGCCAGAGGACCGCAGCTGTGGTAAGCCCGCTTGATCATTTGACGTTAGAAGGCGCCTGCAAGAACTTCACCCGCATCTGGTTTATGCTGCTACCTGTTGTTAGGTGACAAGAAGAGCACATGTAACAAATGCTTTTTCCTGACCCGTTTTGCTAGACCACGCTCTTCTGTGGCTCTGTAGTGCTTGCCAAACTGCTATGTGCATGTTGCTGCTTCCATCTGACAAGGAGCACAGCCGTCTGACAGCAGCTTTCAACTTGTCTAAGAAAGAGCTTGGCCATTTAGATGTGATGCAAATCTGTGTGTGTGTAAGGTGCAGGTGCAAGCTCCTGACAAAGGTGTTCTCCAGTTTCAGTTTCTATCTGCCAGACACATTGGAAATGTTTTCCTCTGGCATTTGCGCCAAGAGTTGCAGATTGCTTAACTCAGGAGCTCTGAGAATGGAACGGCAAGAGGTGTTCAGCTTACGTCATAAACAGTGCTCCAGAGCGCTTAGCAACGGGCACAACGAAACGTGTCTGTGGGATAGTGACCATTCCCGCCTAGTGCTGGCAATGCACGAGCACTGCCAAAAGGCAAAGGAAGGCGCTTAGCATCCGGCTGTGCGCAAAGCTTTCAGACTGCCAGAGGACTGCAGCTGTGGTAAGCCCGCTTGCTCATTTGATGTTAGATGTCGCCTGCAAGAACTTCACCCCCATCTGGTTTATGCTGCTACTTGTTGTTAGGCGACAACAAGGGCACAAGTCGCGAATGCTTTTTCCTGCCTCATTTTGCTAGACCACGCTCTTCTGTGGCTCTTTAGTTCTTGCCAAACTGTTATGTGCGTGCTGCTGCTTCCATCTGACAAGGAGCACAGCCTTCTGACAGCAGCTTTCAACTTGTCTAAGGAAGAGCTTGGCCATTTAGATGTGATGCAAATCTGTGTGTGTGTAAGGTGCAGGTGCAAGCTCCTGACAAAGGTGTTCTCCAGTTTCAGTTTCTATCTGCCAGACACATTGGAAATGTTTTCCTCTGGCATTCGCACCAAGAGTCGCAGATTGCTTAACTCAGGAGCTCTGAGAATGGAACGGCAAGAGGTGCTCCGCTTACGTCATAAACAGTGCTCCAGAGCGCTTAGCAACGGGCACAACGAAACGTGTCTGTGGGATAGTGACCATTCCCGCCTAGTGCTGGCAATGCACGAGCACTGCCAAAAGGCAAAGGAAGGCGCTTAGCATCCGGCTTGTGCGCAAAGCTTTCAGACTGCCAGAGGACCGCAGCTGTGGTAAGCCCGCTTGCTCATTTGACGTTAGAAGGCGCCTGCAAGAACTTCACCCGCATCTGGTTTATGCTGCTACCTGTTGTTAGGCGACAAGAAGAGCACATGTAACAAATGCTTTTTCCTGACCCGTTTTGCTAGACCACGCTCTTCTGTGGCTCTGTAGTGCTTGCCAAACTGCTATGTGCATGTTGCTGCTTCCATCTGACAAGGAGCACAGCCGTCTGACAGCAGCTTTCAACTTGTCTAAGGAAGAGCTTGGCCATTTAGATGTGATGCAAATCTGTGTGTGTGTAAGGTGCAGGTGCAAGCTCCTGACAAAGGTGTTCTCCAGTTTCAGTTTCTATCTGCCAGACACATTGGAAATGTTTTCCTCTGGCATTTGTGCCAAGAGTTGCAGATTGCTTAACTCAGGAGCTCTGAGAATGGAACGGCAAGAGGTGTTCCGCTTACGTCATAAACAGTGCTCCAGAGCGCTTAGCAACGGGCACAACGAAACGTGTCTGTGGGATAGTGACCATTCCCGCCTAGTGCTGGCAATGCACGAGCACTGCCAAAAGGCAAAGGAAGGCGCTTAGCATCCGGCTTGTGTGCAAAGCTTTCAGACTGCCAGAGGACTGCAGCTGTGGTAAGCCCGCTTGCTCATTTGACGTTAGAAGGCGCCTGCAAGAACTTCACCTGCATCTGGTTTATGCTGCTACCTGTTGTTAGGCGACAACAAGAGCACATGTAGCAAATGCTTTTTCCTGACCCGTTTTGCTAGACCACGCTCTTTTGTGGCTCTTTAATGCTTGCCAAACTGCTATGTGCATGTTGCTGCTTCCATCTGACAAGGAGCACAGCCGTCTGACAGCAGCTTTCAACTTGCCTAAGAAAGAGCTTGGCCATTTAGGTGTGATGCAAATCTGTGTGTGTTTAAAGTGCAGGTGCAAGCTTCTGACAAAGGTTTTCTCCAGGTTCAGTTTCTATCTGCCAGACACATTGGAAATGTTTTCCTCTGGCATTCGCAGCAAGAGTCGCAGATTGCTTAACCCAGGAGCTCTGAGAATGGAACGGCAAGAGGTGCTCCGCTTACGTCATAAACAGTGCTCCAGAGCGCTTAGCAACGGCCACAACGAAACAGTGTGCGGGATAGTGACCATTCCCGCCTAGTGCTGGCAATGCACGAGCACTGCCAAAAGGCAAAGGAAGGCGCTTAGCATCCGGCTTGTGCGCAAAGCTTTCAGACTGCCAGAGGACCGCAGCTGTGGTAAGCCCGCTTGCACATTTGACGTTAGAAGGCGCCTGCAAGAACTTCACCCGCATCTGGTTTATGCTGCTACCTGTTGTTAGGCGACAAGAAGAGCACATGTAACAAATGCTATTTCATGACCCGTTTTGCTAGACCACGCTCTTTTGTGGCTCTGTAGTGCTTGCCAAACTGCTATGTGCGTGCTGCTGCTTCCATCTGACAAGGAGCACAGCCTTCTGACAGCAGCTTTCAACTTGTCTAAGGAAGAGCTTGGCCATTTAGATGTGATGCAAATCTGTGTGTGTGTAAAGTGCAGGTGCAAGCTCCTGACAAAGGTGTTCTCCAGTTTCAGTTTCTATCTGCCAGACACATTGGAAATGTTTTCCTCTGGCATTCGCACCAAGAGTCGCAGAATACTTTACTGAGGAGCTCTGAGAATGGAACGGCAAGAGGTGTTCAGCTTACGTCATAAACAGTGCTCCAGAGCGCTTAGCAACGGGCACAACGAAACGTGTCTGTGGGATAGTGACCATTCCCGCCTAGTGCTGGCAATTCACGAGCACTGCCAAAAGGCAAAGGAAGGCGCTTAGCATCCGGCTGTGCGCAAAGCTTTCAGACTGCCAGAGGACTGTAGCTGTGGTAAGCCCGCTTGCTCATTTGACGTTAGATGTCGCCTGCAAGAACTCCACCCGCATCTGGTTTATGCTGCTACCTGTTGTTAGGCGACAAGAAGGACACAAGTCGCGAATGCTTTTTCCTGCCTCATTTTGCTAGACCACGCTCTTTTGTGGCTCTTTAGTTCTTGCCAAACTGTTATGTGCGTGCTGCTGCTTCCATCTGACAAGGAGCACAGCCTTCTGACAGCAGCTTTCAACTTGCCTAAGAAGGAGCTTGGCCATTTAGATGTGATGCAAATCCGTGTGTGTGTAAAGTGCAGGTGCAAGCTCCTGACAAAGGTGTTCTCCAGTTTCAGTTTCTATCTGCCAGACACATTGGAAATGTTTTCCTCCGGCATTCACGCCAAGAGTCGCAGATTGCTTAACCCAGGAGCTCTGAGAATGGAACGGCAAGAGGTGCTCCGCTTACGTCATAAACAGTGCTCCAGAGCGCTTAGCAACGGCCACAACGAAACAGTGTGCGGGATAGTGACCATTCCCGCCTAGTGCTGGCAATTCACGAGCACTGCCAAAAGGCAAAGGAAGGCGCTTAGCATCCGGCTTGTGTGCAAAGCTTTCAGACTGCCAGAGGACCGCAGCTGTGGTAAGCCCGCTTGCTCATTTGACGTTAGATGTCGCCTGCAAGAACTTCACCCGCATCTGGTTTATGCTGCTACCTGTTGTTAGGCGACAACAAGAGCACATGTAACAAATGCTATTTCATGACCCGTTTTGCTAGACCACGCTCTTTTGTGGCTCTGTAGTGCTTGCCAAACTGCTATGTGCGTGCTGCTGCTTCCATCTGACAAGGAGCACAGCCTTCTGACAGCAGCTTTCAACTTGTCTAAGGAAGAGCTTGGCCATTTAGATGTGATGCAAATCTGTGTGTGTGTAAGGTGCAGGTGCAAGCTCCTGACAAAGGTGTTCTCCAGTTTCAGTTTCTATCTGCCAGACACATTGGAAATGTTTTCCTCTGGCATTCGCACCAAGAGTCGCAGATTGCTTAACTCAGGAGCTCTGAGAATGGAACGGCAAGAGGTGTTCCGCTTACGTCATAAACAGTGCTCCAGAGCGCTTAGCAACGGGCACAACGAAACGTGTCTGTGGGATAGTGACCATTCCCGCCTAGTGCTGGCAATGCACGAGCACTGCCAAAAGGCAAAGGAAGGCGCTTAGCATCCGGCTTGTGTGCAAAGCTTTCAGACTGCCAGAGGACTGCAGCTGTGGTAAGCCCGCTTGCTCATTTGACGTTAGAAGGCGCCTGCAAGAACTTCACCTGCATCTGGTTTATGCTGCTACCTGTTGTTAGGCGACAACAAGAGCACATGTAGCAAATGCTTTTTCCTGACCCGTTTTGCTAGACCACGCTCTTTTGTGGCTCTTTAATGCTTGCCAAACTGCTATGTGCATGTTGCTGCTTCCATCTGACAAGGAGCACAGCCGTCTGACAGCAGCTTTCAACTTGCCTAAGAAAGAGCTTGGCCATTTAGGTGTGATGCAAATCTGTGTGTGTTTAAAGTGCAGGTGCAAGCTTCTGACAAAGGTTTTCTCCAGGTTCAGTTTCTATCTGCCAGACACATTGGAAATGTTTTCCTCTGGCATTCGCAGCAAGAGTCGCAGATTGCTTAACCCAGGAGCTCTGAGAATGGAACGGCAAGAGGTGCTCCGCTTACGTCATAAACAGTGCTCCAGAGCGCTTAGCAACGGCCACAACGAAACAGTGTGCGGGATAGTGACCATTCCCGCCTAGTGCTGGCAATGCACGAGCACTGCCAAAAGGCAAAGGAAGGCGCTTAGCATCCGGCTTGTGCGCAAAGCTTTCAGACTGCCAGAGGACCGCAGCTGTGGTAAGCCCGCTTGCACATTTGACGTTAGAAGGCGCCTGCAAGAACTTCACCCGCATCTGGTTTATGCTGCTACCTGTTGTTAGGCGACAAGAAGAGCACATGTAACAAATGCTATTTCATGACCCGTTTTGCTAGACCACGCTCTTTTGTGGCTCTGTAGTGCTTGCCAAACTGCTATGTGCGTGCTGCTGCTTCCATCTGACAAGGAGCACAGCCTTCTGACAGCAGCTTTCAACTTGTCTAAGGAAGAGCTTGGCCATTTAGATGTGATGCAAATCTGTGTGTGTGTAAAGTGCAGGTGCAAGCTCCTGACAAAGGTGTTCTCCAGTTTCAGTTTCTATCTGCCAGACACATTGGAAATGTTTTCCTCTGGCATTCGCACCAAGAGTCGCAGAATACTTTACTGAGGAGCTCTGAGAATGGAACGGCAAGAGGTGTTCAGCTTACGTCATAAACAGTGCTCCAGAGCGCTTAGCAACGGGCACAACGAAACGTGTCTGTGGGATAGTGACCATTCCCGCCTAGTGCTGGCAATTCACGAGCACTGCCAAAAGGCAAAGGAAGGCGCTTAGCATCCGGCTGTGCGCAAAGCTTTCAGACTGCCAGAGGACTGTAGCTGTGGTAAGCCCGCTTGCTCATTTGACGTTAGATGTCGCCTGCAAGAACTCCACCCGCATCTGGTTTATGCTGCTACCTGTTGTTAGGCGACAAGAAGGACACAAGTCGCGAATGCTTTTTCCTGCCTCATTTTGCTAGACCACGCTCTTTTGTGGCTCTTTAGTTCTTGCCAAACTGTTATGTGCGTGCTGCTGCTTCCATCTGACAAGGAGCACAGCCTTCTGACAGCAGCTTTCAACTTGCCTAAGAAGGAGCTTGGCCATTTAGATGTGATGCAAATCCGTGTGTGTGTAAAGTGCAGGTGCAAGCTCCTGACAAAGGTGTTCTCCAGTTTCAGTTTCTATCTGCCAGACACATTGGAAATGTTTTCCTCCGGCATTCACGCCAAGAGTCGCAGATTGCTTAACCCAGGAGCTCTGAGAATGGAACGGCAAGAGGTGCTCCGCTTACGTCATAAACAGTGCTCCAGAGCGCTTAGCAACGGCCACAACGAAACAGTGTGCGGGATAGTGACCATTCCCGCCTAGTGCTGGCAATTCACGAGCACTGCCAAAAGGCAAAGGAAGGCGCTTAGCATCCGGCTTGTGTGCAAAGCTTTCAGACTGCCAGAGGACCGCAGCTGTGGTAAGCCCGCTTGCTCATTTGACGTTAGATGTCGCCTGCAAGAACTTCACCCGCATCTGGTTTATGCTGCTACCTGTTGTTAGGCGACAACAAGAGCACATGTAACAAATGCTATTTCATGACCCGTTTTGCTAGACCACGCTCTTTTGTGGCTCTGTAGTGCTTGCCAAACTGCTATGTGCGTGCTGCTGCTTCCATCTGACAAGGAGCACAGCCTTCTGACAGCAGCTTTCAACTTGTCTAAGGAAGAGCTTGGCCATTTAGATGTGATGCAAATCTGTGTGTGTGTAAGGTGCAGGTGCAAGCTCCTGACAAAGGTGTTCTCCAGTTTCAGTTTCTATCTGCCAGACACATTGGAAATGTTTTCCTCTGGCATTCGCACCAAGAGTCGCAGAATACTTTACTGAGGAGCTCTGAGAATGGAACGGCAAGAGGTGCTCCGCTTACGTCATAAACAGTGCTCCAGAGCGCTTAGCAACGGGCACAACGAAACGTGTCTGTGGGATAGTGACCATTCCCGCCTAGTGCTGGCAATTCACGAGCACTGCCAAAAGGCAAAGGAAGGCGCTTAGCATCCGGCTTGTGCGCAAAGCTTTCAGACTGCCAGAGGACTGCAGCTGTGGTAAGCCCGCTTGCTCATTTGACGTTAGAAGGCACCTGCAAAAACTTCACCTGCATCTGGTTTATGCTGCTACCTGTTGTTAGGCGACAACAAGAGCACATGTAGCAAATGCTTTTTCCTGACCCGTTTTGCTAGACCACGCTCTTTTGTGGCTCTGTAGTGCTTGCCAAACTGCTATGTGCATGTTGCTGCTTCCATCTGACAAGGAGCACAGCCGTCTGACAGCAGCTTTCAACTTGCCTAAGAAAGAGCTTGGCCATTTAGGTGTGATGCAAATCTGTGTGTGTTTAAAGTGCAGGTGCAAGCTTCTGACAAAGGTTTTCTCCAGGTTCAGTTTCTCCCTGTCAGACACATTGGAAATGTTTTCCTCTGGCATTCGCAGCAAGAGTCGCAGATTGCTTAACCCAGGAGCTCTGAGAATGGAACGGCAAGAGGTGCTCCGCTTACGTCATAAACAGTGCTCCAGAGCGCTTAGCAACGGCCACAACGAAACGTGTCTGTGGGATAGTGACCATTCCCGCCTAGTGCTGGCAATGCACGAGCACTGCCAAAAGGCAAAGGAAGGCGCTTAACATCCGGCTTGTGCGCAAAGCTTTCAGACTGCCAGAGGACCGCAGCTGTGGTAAGCCCGCTTGCTCATTTGACGTTAGAAGGCGCCTGCAAGAACTTCACCCGCATCTGGTTTATGCTGCTACCTGTTGTTAGGCGACAAGAAGAGCACATGTAACAAATGCTTTTTCCTGACCCGTTTTGCTAGACCATGCTTTTTTGTGGCTCTGTAGTGCTTGCCAAACTGCTATGTGCATGTTGCTGCTTCCATCTGACAAGGAGCACAGCCGTCTGACAGCAGCTTTCAACTTGTCTAAGAAAGAGCTTGGCCATTTAGATGTGATGCAAATCTGTGTGTGTGTAAAATGCAGGTGCAAGCTCCTGACAAAGGTGTTCTCCAGTTTCAGTTTCTATCTGCCAGACACATTGGAAATGTTTTCCTCTGGCATTTGCGCCAAGAGTTGCAGATTGCTTAACTCAGGAGCTCTGAGAATGGAACGGCAAGAGGTGCTCCGCTTACGTCATAAACAGTGCTCCAGAGCGCTTAGCAACGGCCACAACGAAACGTGTCTGTGGGATAGTGACCATTCCCGCCTAGTGCTGGCAATGCACGAGCACTGCCAAAAGGCAAAGGAAGGCGCTTAGCATCCTGCTGTGCGCAAAGCTTTCAGACTGCCAGAGGACTGCAGCTGTGGTAAGCCTGCTTGCTCATTTGATGTTAGATGTCGCCTGCAAGAACTTCACCCCCATCTGGTTTATGCTGCTACCTGTTGTTAGGCGACAACAAGGGCACAAGTCGCAAATGCTTTTTCCTGCCTCATATTGCTAGACCACGCTCTTCTGTGGCTCTTTAGTTCTTGCCAAACTGTTATGTGCGTGCTGCTGCTTCCATCTGACAAGGAGCACAGCCTTCTGACAGCAGCTTTCAACTTGTCTAAGGAAGAGCTTGGCCATTTAGATGTGATGCAAATCTGTGTGTGTGTAAGGTGCAGGTGCAAGCTCCTGACAAAGGTGTTCTCCAGTTTCAGTTTCTATCTGCCAGACACATTGGAAATATTTTCCTCTGGCATTCGCACCAAGAGTCGCAGAATACTTTACTGAGGAGCTCTGAGAATGGAACGGCAAGAGGTGCTCCGCTTACGTCATAAACAGTGCTCCAGAGCGCTTAGCAACGGGCACAACGAAACGTGTCTGTGGGATAGTGACCATTCCCGCCTAGTGCTGGCAATGCACGAGCACTGCCAAAAGGCAAAGGAAGGCGCTTAGCATCCGGCTTGTGCGCAAAGCTTTCAGACTGCCAGAGGACTGCAGCTGTGGTAAGCCCGCTTGCTCATTTGACGTTAGAAGGCGCCTGCAAGAACTTCACCTGCATCTGGTTTATGCTGCTACCTGTTGTTAGGCGACAACAAGAGCACATGTAGCAAATGCTTTTTCCTGACCCGTTTTGCTAGACCACGCTCTTTTGTGGCTCTTTAATGCTTGCCAAACTGCTATGTGCATGTTGCTGCTTCCATCTGACAAGGAGCACAGCCGTCTGACAGCAGCTTTCAACTTGCCTAAGAAAGAGCTTGGCCATTTAGGTGTGATGCAAATCTGTGTGTGTTTAAAGTGCAGGTGCAAGCTTCTGACAAAGGTTTTCTCCAGGTTCAGTTTCTCCCTGTCAGACACATTGGAAATGTTTTCCTCTGGCATTCGCAGCAAGAGTCGCAGATTGCTTAACCCAGGAGCTCTGAGAATGGAACGGCAAGAGGTGCTCCGCTTACGTCATAAACAGTGCTCCAGAGCGCTTAGCAACGGCCACAACGAAACGTGTCTGTGGGATAGTGACCATTCCCGCCTAGTGCTGGCAATGCACGAGCACTGCCAAAAGGCAAAGGAAGGCGCTTAGCATCCGGCTTGTGCGCAAAGCTTTCAGACTGCCAGAGGACCGCAGCTGTGGTAAGCCCGCTTGCTCATTTGACGTTAGAAGGCGCCTGCAAGAACTTCACCCGCATCTGGTTTATGCTGCTACCTGTTGTTAGGCGACAACAAGAGCACATGTAACAAATGCTTTTTCCTGACCCGTTTTGCTAGACCACGCTCTTTTGTGGCTCTGTAGTGCTTGCCAAACTGCTATGTGCATGTTGCTGCTTCCATCTGACAAGGAGCACAGCCGTCTGACAGCAGCTTTCAACTTGTCTAAGAAAGAGCTTGGCCATTTAGATGTGATGCAAATCTGTGTGTGTGTAAAATGCAGGTGCAAGCTCCTGACAAAGGTGTTCTCCAGTTTCAGTTTCTATCTGCCAGACACATTGGAAATGTTTTCCTCTGGCATTTGCGCCAAGAGTTGCAGATTGCTTAACCCAGGATCTCTGAGAATGGAACGGCAAGAGGTGCTCCGCTTACGTCATAAACAGTGCTCCAGAGCGCTTAGCAACGGGCACAACGAAACGTGTCTGTGGGATAGTGACCATTCCCGCCTAGTGCTGGCAATGCACGAGCACTGCCAAAAGGCAAAGGAAGGCGCTTAGCATCCGGCTTGTGCGCAAAGCTTTCAGACTGCCAGAGGACCGCAGCTGTGGTAAGCCCGCTTGCTCATTTGACGTTAGAAGGCGCCTGCAAGAACTTCACCCGCATCTGGTTTATGCTGCTACCTGTTGTTAGGCGACAACAAGAGCACATGTAACAAATGCTTTTTCATGACCCGTTTTGCTAGACCACGCTCTTTTGTGGCTCTGTAGTGCTTGCCAAACTGCTATGTGCATGTTGCTGCTTCCATCTGACAAGGAGCACAGCCGTCTGACAGCAGCTTTCAACTTGTCTAAGAAAGAGCTTGGCCATTTAGATGTGATGCAAATCTGTGTGTGTGTAAGGTGCAGGTGCAAGCTCCTGACAAAGGTGTTCTCCAGTTTCAGTTTCTATCTGCCAGACACATTGGAAATGTTTTCCTCTGGCATTCGCACCAAGAGTCGCAGAATACTTTACTGAGGAGCTCTGAGAATGGAACGGCAAGAGGTGTTCCGCTTACGTCATAAACAGTGCTCCAGAGCGCTTAGCAACGGGCACAACGAAACGTGTCTGTGGGATAGTGACCATTCCCGCCTAGTGCTGGCAATGCACGAGCACTGCCAAAAGGCAAAGGAAGGCGCTTAGCATCCGGCTTGTGCGCAAAGCTTTCAGACTGCCAGAGGACTGCAGCTGTGGTAAGCCCGCTTGCTCATTTGACGTTAGAAGGCGCCTGCAAGAACTTCACCTGCATCTGGTTTATGCTGCTACCTGTTGTTAGGCGACAAGAAGGACACAAGTCGCGAATGCTTTTTCCTGCCTCATTTTGCTAGACCACGCTCTTTTGTGGCTCTTTAGTTCTTGCCAAACTGTTATGTGCGTGCTGCTGCTTCCATCTGACAAGGAGCACAGCCTTCTGACAGCAGCTTTCAACTTGCCTAAGAAGGAGCTTGGCCATTTAGATGTGATGCAAATCCGTGTGTGTGTAAAGTGCAGGTGCAAGCTCCTGACAAAGGTGTTCTCCAGTTTCAGTTTCTATCTGCCAGACACATTGGAAATGTTTTCCTCCGGCATTCACGCCAAGAGTCGCAGATTGCTTAACCCAGGAGCTCTGAGAATGGAACGGCAAGAGGTGCTCCGCTTACGTCATAAACAGTGCTCCAGAACGCTTAGCAACGGCCACAACGAAACAGTGTGCGGGATAGTGACCATTCCCGCCTAGTGCTGGCAATTCACGAGCACTGCCAAAAGGCAAAGGAAGGCGCTTAGCATCCGGCTTGTGTGCAAAGCTTTCAGACTGCCAGAGGACCGCAGCTGTGGTAAGCCCGCTTGCTCATTTGACGTTAGATGTCGCCTGCAAGAACTTCACCCGCATCTGGTTTATGCTGCTACCTGTTGTTAGGCGACAACAAGAGCACATGTAACAAATGCTATTTCATGACCCGTTTTGCTAGACCACGCTCTTTTGTGGCTCTGTAGTGCTTGCCAAACTGCTATGTGCGTGCTGCTGCTTCCATCTGACAAGGAGCACAGCCTTCTGACAGCAGCTTTCAACTTGTCTAAGGAAGAGCTTGGCCATTTAGATGTGATGCAAATCTGTGTGTGTGTAAGGTGCAGGTGCAAGCTCCTGACAAAGGTGTTCTCCAGTTTCAGTTTCTATCTGCCAGACACATTGGAAATGTTTTCCTCTGGCATTCGCACCAAGAGTCGCAGAATACTTTACTGAGGAGCTCTGAGAATGGAACGGCAAGAGGTGCTCCGCTTACGTCATAAACAGTGCTCCAGAGCGCTTAGCAACGGGCACAACGAAACGTGTCTGTGGGATAGTGACCATTCCCGCCTAGTGCTGGCAATTCACGAGCACTGCCAAAAGGCAAAGGAAGGCGCTTAGCATCCGGCTTGTGCGCAAAGCTTTCAGACTGCCAGAGGACTGCAGCTGTGGTAAGCCCGCTTGCTCATTTGACGTTAGAAGGCACCTGCAAAAACTTCACCTGCATCTGGTTTATGCTGCTACCTGTTGTTAGGCGACAACAAGAGCACATGTAGCAAATGCTTTTTCCTGACCCGTTTTGCTAGACCACGCTCTTTTGTGGCTCTGTAGTGCTTGCCAAACTGCTATGTGCATGTTGCTGCTTCCATCTGACAAGGAGCACAGCCGTCTGACAGCAGCTTTCAACTTGCCTAAGAAAGAGCTTGGCCATTTAGGTGTGATGCAAATCTGTGTGTGTTTAAAGTGCAGGTGCAAGCTTCTGACAAAGGTTTTCTCCAGGTTCAGTTTCTCCCTGTCAGACACATTGGAAATGTTTTCCTCTGGCATTCGCAGCAAGAGTCGCAGATTGCTTAACCCAGGAGCTCTGAGAATGGAACGGCAAGAGGTGCTCCGCTTACGTCATAAACAGTGCTCCAGAGCGCTTAGCAACGGGCACAACGAAACGTGTCTGTGGGATAGTGACCATTCCCGCCTAGTGCTGGCAATGCACGAGCACTGCCAAAAGGCAAAGGAAGGCGCTTAACATCCGGCTTGTGCGCAAAGCTTTCAGACTGCCAGAGGACCGCAGCTGTGGTAAGCCCGCTTGCTCATTTGACGTTAGAAGGCGCCTGCAAGAACTTCACCCGCATCTGGTTTATGCTGCTACCTGTTGTTAGGCGACAAGAAGAGCACATGTAACAAATGCTTTTTCCTGACCCGTTTTGCTAGACCATGCTTTTTTGTGGCTCTGTAGTGCTTGCCAAACTGCTATGTGCATGTTGCTGCTTCCATCTGACAAGGAGCACAGCCGTCTGACAGCAGCTTTCAACTTGTCTAAGAAAGAGCTTGGCCATTTAGATGTGATGCAAATCTGTGTGTGTGTAAAATGCAGGTGCAAGCTCCTGACAAAGGTGTTCTCCAGTTTCAGTTTCTATCTGCCAGACACATTGGAAATGTTTTCCTCTGGCATTTGCGCCAAGAGTTGCAGATTGCTTAACTCAGGAGCTCTGAGAATGGAACGGCAAGAGGTGCTCCGCTTACGTCATAAACAGTGCTCCAGAGCGCTTAGCAACGGGCACAACGAAACGTGTCTGTGGGATAGTGACCATTCCCGCCTAGTGCTGGCAATGCACGAGCACTGCCAAAAGGCAAAGGAAGGCGCTTAGCATCCTGCTGTGCGCAAAGCTTTCAGACTGCCAGAGGACTGCAGCTGTGGTAAGCCTGCTTGCTCATTTGATGTTAGATGTCGCCTGCAAGAACTTCACCCCCATCTGGTTTATGCTGCTACCTGTTGTTAGGCGACAACAAGGGCACAAGTCGCAAATGCTTTTTCCTGCCTCATATTGCTAGACCACGCTCTTCTGTGGCTCTTTAGTTCTTGCCAAACTGTTATGTGCGTGCTGCTGCTTCCATCTGACAAGGAGCACAGCCTTCTGACAGCAGCTTTCAACTTGTCTAAGGAAGAGCTTGGCCATTTAGATGTGATGCAAATCTGTGTGTGTGTAAGGTGCAGGTGCAAGCTCCTGACAAAGGTGTTCTCCAGTTTCAGTTTCTATCTGCCAGACACATTGGAAATATTTTCCTCTGGCATTCGCACCAAGAGTCGCAGAATACTTTACTGAGGAGCTCTGAGAATGGAACGGCAAGAGGTGCTCCGCTTACGTCATAAACAGTGCTCCAGAGCGCTTAGCAACGGGCACAACGAAACGTGTCTGTGGGATAGTGACCATTCCCGCCTAGTGCTGGCAATGCACGAGCACTGCCAAAAGGCAAAGGAAGGCGCTTAGCATCCGGCTTGTGCGCAAAGCTTTCAGACTGCCAGAGGACTGCAGCTGTGGTAAGCCCGCTTGCTCATTTGACGTTAGAAGGCGCCTGCAAGAACTTCACCTGCATCTGGTTTATGCTGCTACCTGTTGTTAGGCGACAACAAGAGCACATGTAGCAAATGCTTTTTCCTGACCCGTTTTGCTAGACCACGCTCTTTTGTGGCTCTTTAATGCTTGCCAAACTGCTATGTGCATGTTGCTGCTTCCATCTGACAAGGAGCACAGCCGTCTGACAGCAGCTTTCAACTTGCCTAAGAAAGAGCTTGGCCATTTAGGTGTGATGCAAATCTGTGTGTGTTTAAAGTGCAGGTGCAAGCTTCTGACAAAGGTTTTCTCCAGGTTCAGTTTCTCCCTGTCAGACACATTGGAAATGTTTTCCTCTGGCATTCGCAGCAAGAGTCGCAGATTGCTTAACCCAGGAGCTCTGAGAATGGAACGGCAAGAGGTGCTCCGCTTACGTCATAAACAGTGCTCCAGAGCGCTTAGCAACGGCCACAACGAAACGTGTCTGTGGGATAGTGACCATTCCCGCCTAGTGCTGGCAATGCACGAGCACTGCCAAAAGGCAAAGGAAGGCGCTTAGCATCCGGCTTGTGCGCAAAGCTTTCAGACTGCCAGAGGACCGCAGCTGTGGTAAGCCCGCTTGCTCATTTGACGTTAGAAGGCGCCTGCAAGAACTTCACCCGCATCTGGTTTATGCTGCTACCTGTTGTTAGGCGACAACAAGAGCACATGTAACAAATGCTTTTTCCTGACCCGTTTTGCTAGACCACGCTCTTTTGTGGCTCTGTAGTGCTTGCCAAACTGCTATGTGCATGTTGCTGCTTCCATCTGACAAGGAGCACAGCCGTCTGACAGCAGCTTTCAACTTGTCTAAGAAAGAGCTTGGCCATTTAGATGTGATGCAAATCTGTGTGTGTGTAAAATGCAGGTGCAAGCTCCTGACAAAGGTGTTCTCCAGTTTCAGTTTCTATCTGCCAGACACATTGGAAATGTTTTCCTCTGGCATTTGCGCCAAGAGTTGCAGATTGCTTAACCCAGGATCTCTGAGAATGGAACGGCAAGAGGTGCTCCGCTTACGTCATAAACAGTGCTCCAGAGCGCTTAGCAACGGGCACAACGAAACGTGTCTGTGGGATAGTGACCATTCCCGCCTAGTGCTGGCAATGCACGAGCACTGCCAAAAGGCAAAGGAAGGCGCTTAGCATCCGGCTTGTGCGCAAAGCTTTCAGACTGCCAGAGGACCGCAGCTGTGGTAAGCCCGCTTGCTCATTTGACGTTAGAAGGCGCCTGCAAGAACTTCACCCGCATCTGGTTTATGCTGCTACCTGTTGTTAGGCGACAACAAGAGCACATGTAACAAATGCTTTTTCATGACCCGTTTTGCTAGACCACGCTCTTTTGTGGCTCTGTAGTGCTTGCCAAACTGCTATGTGCATGTTGCTGCTTCCATCTGACAAGGAGCACAGCCGTCTGACAGCAGCTTTCAACTTGTCTAAGAAAGAGCTTGGCCATTTAGATGTGATGCAAATCTGTGTGTGTGTAAGGTGCAGGTGCAAGCTCCTGACAAAGGTGTTCTCCAGTTTCAGTTTCTATCTGCCAGACACATTGGAAATGTTTTCCTCTGGCATTCGCACCAAGAGTCGCAGAATACTTTACTGAGGAGCTCTGAGAATGGAACGGCAAGAGGTGTTCCGCTTACGTCATAAACAGTGCTCCAGAGCGCTTAGCAACGGGCACAACGAAACGTGTCTGTGGGATAGTGACCATTCCCGCCTAGTGCTGGCAATGCACGAGCACTGCCAAAAGGCAAAGGAAGGCGCTTAGCATCCGGCTTGTGCGCAAAGCTTTCAGACTGCCAGAGGACTGCAGCTGTGGTAAGCCCGCTTGCTCATTTGACGTTAGAAGGCGCCTGCAAGAACTTCACCTGCATCTGGTTTATGCTGCTACCTGTTGTTAGGCGACAACAAGAGCACATGTAGCAAATGCTTTTTCCTGACCCGTTTTGCTAGACCACGCTCTTTTGTGGCTCTTTAATGCTTGCCAAACTGCTATGTGCATGTTGCTGCTTCCATCTGACAAGGAGCACAGCCGTCTGACAGCAGCTTTCAACTTGCCTAAGAAAGAGCTTGGCCATTTAGGTGTGATGCAAATCTGTGTGTGTTTAAAGTGCAGGTGCAAGCTTCTGACAAAGGTTTTCTCCAGGTTCAGTTTCTCCCTGTCAGACACATTGGAAATGTTTTCCTCTGGCATTCGCAGCAAGAGTCGCAGATTGCTTAACCCAGGAGCTCTGAGAATGGAACGGCAATAGGTGCTCCGCTTACGTCATAAACAGTGCTCCAGAGCGCTTAGCAACGGGCACAACGAAACGTGTCTGTGGGATAGTGACCATTCCCGCCTAGTGCTGGCAATGCACGAGCACTGCCAAAAGGCAAAGGAAGGCGCTTAACATCCGGCTTGTGCGCAAAGCTTTCAGACTGCCAGAGGACTGCAGCTGTGGTAAGCCCGCTTGCTCATTTGACGTTAGAAGGCGCCTGCAAGAACTTCACCTGCATCTGGTTTATGCTGCTACCTGTTGTTAGGCGACAACAAGAGCACATGTAGCAAATGCTTTTTCCTGACCCGTTTTGCTAGACCACGCTCTTTTGTGGCTCTTTAATGCTTGCCAAACTGCTATGTGCATGTTGCTGCTTCCATCTGACAAGGAGCACAGCCGTCTGACAGCAGCTTTCAACTTGCCTAAGGAAGAGCTTGGCCATTTAGGTGTGATGCAAATCTGTGTGTGTTTAAAGTGCAGGTGCAAGCTCCTGACAAAGGTGTTCTCCAAATTCAGTTTCTCCCTGTCAGACACATTGGAAATGTTTTCCTCTGGCATTCGCGCCAAGAGTCGCAGATTGCTTAACCCAGGATCTCTGAGAATGGAACGGCAAGAGGTGCTCCGCTAACGTCATAAACAGTGCTCCAGAGCGCTTAGCAACGGGCACAACGAAACGTGTCTGTGGGATAGTGACCATTCCCGCCTAGTGCTGGCAATGCACGAGCACTGTCAAAAGGCAAAGGAAGGCGCTTAGAATCCGGCTTGTGTGCAAAGCTTTCAGACTGGCAGAGGACCGCAGCTGTGGTAAGCCCGCTTGCTCATTTGACGTTAGAAGGCGCCTGCAAGAACTTCACCCGCATCTGGTTTATGCTGCTACCTGTTGTTAGGCGACAACAAGAGCACATGTAACAAATGCTTTTTCCTGACCCGTTTTGCTAGACCACGCTCTTTTGTGGCTCTGTAGTGCTTGCCAAACTGCTATGTGCATGTTGCTGCTTCCATCTGACAAGGAGCACAGCCGTCTGACAGCAGCTTTCAACTTGTCTAAGAAAGAGCTTGGCCATTTAGATGTGATGCAAATCTGTGTGTGTGTAAAATGCAGGTGCAAGCTCCTGACAAAGGTGTTCTCCAGTTTCAGTTTCTATCTGCCAGACACATTGGAAATGTTTTCCTCTGGCATTTGCGCCAAGAGTTGCAGATTGCTTAACTCAGGAGCTCTGAGAATGGAACGGCAAGAGGTGTTCAGCTTACGTCATAAACAGTGCTCCAGAGCGCTTAGCAACGGGCACAACGAAACGTGTCTGTGGGATAGTGACCATTCCCGCCTAGTGCTGGCAATGCACGAGCACTGCCAAAAGGCAAAGGAAGGCGCTTAGCATCCGGCTTGTGCGCAAAGCTTTCAGACTGCCAGAGGACTGCAGCTGTGGTAAGCCCGCTTGCTCATTTGATGTTAGATGTCGCCTGCAAGAACTTCACCCCCATCTGGTTTATGCTGCTACTTGTTGTTAGGCGACAACAAGGGCACAAGTCGCGAATGCTTTTTCCTGCCTCATTTTGCTAGACCACGCTCTTTTGTGGCTCTTTAGTTCTTGCCAAACTGTTATGTGCGTGCTGCTGCTTCCATCTGACAAGGAGCACAGCCTTCTGACAGCAGCTTTCAACTTGCCTAAGAAGGAGCTTGGCCATTTAGATGTGATGCAAATCCGTGTGTGTGTAAAGTGCAGGTGCAAGCTCCTGACAAAGGTGTTCTCCAGTTTCAGTTTCTATCTGCCAGACACATTGGAAATGTTTTCCTCCGGCATTCACGCCAAGAGTCGCAGATTGCTTAACCCAGGAGCTCTGAGAATGGAACGGCAAGAGGTGCTCCGCTTACGTCATAAACAGTGCTCCAGAACGCTTAGCAACGGCCACAACGAAACAGTGTGCGGGATAGTGACCATTCCCGCCTAGTGCTGGCAATTCACGAGCACTGCCAAAAGGCAAAGGAAGGCGCTTAGCATCCGGCTTGTGTGCAAAGCTTTCAGACTGCCAGAGGACTGCAGCTGTGGTAAGCCCGCTTGCTCATTTGACGTTAGATGTCGCCTGCAAGAACTTCACCCGCATCTGGTTTATGCTGCTACCTGTTGTTAGGCGACAACAAGAGCACATGTAACAAATGCTATTTCATGACCCGTTTTGCTAGACCACGCTCTTTTGTGGCTCTGTAGTGCTTGCCAAACTGCTATGTGCGTGCTGCTGCTTCCATCTGACAAGGAGCACAGCCTTCTGACAGCAGCTTTCAACTTGTCTAAGGAAGAGCTTGGCCATTTAGATGTGATGCAAATCTGTGTGTGTGTAAGGTGCAGGTGCAAGCTCCTGACAAAGGTGTTCTCCAGTTTCAGTTTCTATCTGCCAGACACATTGGAAATGTTTTCCTCTGGCATTCGCACCAAGAGTCGCAGAATACTTTACTGAGGAGCTCTGAGAATGGAACGGCAAGAGGTGCTCCGCTTACGTCATAAACAGTGCTCCAGAGCGCTTAGCAACGGGCACAACGAAACGTGTCTGTGGGATAGTGACCATTCCCGCCTAGTGCTGGCAATTCACGAGCACTGCCAAAAGGCAAAGGAAGGCGCTTAGCATCCGGCTTGTGCGCAAAGCTTTCAGACTGCCAGAGGACTGCAGCTGTGGTAAGCCCGCTTGCTCATTTGACGTTAGAAGGCACCTGCAAAAACTTCACCTGCATCTGGTTTATGCTGCTACCTGTTGTTAGGCGACAACAAGAGCACATGTAGCAAATGCTTTTTCCTGACCCGTTTTGCTAGACCACGCTCTTTTGTGGCTCTGTAGTGCTTGCCAAACTGCTATGTGCATGTTGCTGCTTCCATCTGACAAGGAGCACAGCCGTCTGACAGCAGCTTTCAACTTGCCTAAGAAAGAGCTTGGCCATTTAGGTGTGATGCAAATCTGTGTGTGTTTAAAGTGCAGGTGCAAGCTTCTGACAAAGGTTTTCTCCAGGTTCAGTTTCTCCCTGTCAGACACATTGGAAATGTTTTCCTCTGGCATTCGCAGCAAGAGTCGCAGATTGCTTAACCCAGGAGCTCTGAGAATGGAACGGCAAGAGGTGCTCCGCTTACGTCATAAACAGTGCTCCAGAGCGCTTAGCAACGGGCACAACGAAACGTGTCTGTGGGATAGTGACCATTCCCGCCTAGTGCTGGCAATGCACGAGCACTGCCAAAAGGCAAAGGAAGGCGCTTAACATCCGGCTTGTGCGCAAAGCTTTCAGACTGCCAGAGGACCGCAGCTGTGGTAAGCCCGCTTGCTCATTTGACGTTAGAAGGCGCCTGCAAGAACTTCACCCGCATCTGGTTTATGCTGCTACCTGTTGTTAGGCGACAAGAAGAGCACATGTAACAAATGCTTTTTCCTGACCCGTTTTGCTAGACCATGCTTTTTTGTGGCTCTGTAGTGCTTGCCAAACTGCTATGTGCATGTTGCTGCTTCCATCTGACAAGGAGCACAGCCGTCTGACAGCAGCTTTCAACTTGTCTAAGAAAGAGCTTGGCCATTTAGATGTGATGCAAATCTGTGTGTGTGTAAAATGCAGGTGCAAGCTCCTGACAAAGGTGTTCTCCAGTTTCAGTTTCTATCTGCCAGACACATTGGAAATGTTTTCCTCTGGCATTTGCGCCAAGAGTTGCAGATTGCTTAACTCAGGAGCTCTGAGAATGGAACGGCAAGAGGTGCTCCGCTTACGTCATAAACAGTGCTCCAGAGCGCTTAGCAACGGCCACAACGAAACGTGTCTGTGGGATAGTGACCATTCCCGCCTAGTGCTGGCAATGCACGAGCACTGCCAAAAGGCAAAGGAAGGCGCTTAGCATCCTGCTGTGCGCAAAGCTTTCAGACTGCCAGAGGACTGCAGCTGTGGTAAGCCTGCTTGCTCATTTGATGTTAGATGTCGCCTGCAAGAACTTCACCCCCATCTGGTTTATGCTGCTACCTGTTGTTAGGCGACAACAAGGGCACAAGTCGCAAATGCTTTTTCCTGCCTCATATTGCTAGACCACGCTCTTCTGTGGCTCTTTAGTTCTTGCCAAACTGTTATGTGCGTGCTGCTGCTTCCATCTGACAAGGAGCACAGCCTTCTGACAGCAGCTTTCAACTTGTCTAAGGAAGAGCTTGGCCATTTAGATGTGATGCAAATCTGTGTGTGTGTAAGGTGCAGGTGCAAGCTCCTGACAAAGGTGTTCTCCAGTTTCAGTTTCTATCTGCCAGACACATTGGAAATATTTTCCTCTGGCATTCGCACCAAGAGTCGCAGAATACTTTACTGAGGAGCTCTGAGAATGGAACGGCAAGAGGTGCTCCGCTTACGTCATAAACAGTGCTCCAGAGCGCTTAGCAACGGGCACAACGAAACGTGTCTGTGGGATAGTGACCATTCCCGCCTAGTGCTGGCAATGCACGAGCACTGCCAAAAGGCAAAGGAAGGCGCTTAGCATCCGGCTTGTGCGCAAAGCTTTCAGACTGCCAGAGGACTGCAGCTGTGGTAAGCCCGCTTGCTCATTTGACGTTAGAAGGCGCCTGCAAGAACTTCACCCCCATCTGGTTTATGCTGCTACCTGTTGTTAGGCGACAACAAGAGCACATGTAGCAAATGCTTTTTCCTGACCCGTTTTGCTAGACCACGCTCTTTTGTGGCTCTTTAATGCTTGCCAAACTGCTATGTGCATGTTGCTGCTTCCATCTGACAAGGAGCACAGCCGTCTGACAGCAGCTTTCAACTTGCCTAAGAAAGAGCTTGGCCATTTAGGTGTGATGCAAATCTGTGTGTGTTTAAAGTGCAGGTGCAAGCTTCTGACAAAGGTTTTCTCCAGGTTCAGTTTCTCCCTGTCAGACACATTGGAAATGTTTTCCTCTGGCATTCGCAGCAAGAGTCGCAGATTGCTTAACCCAGGAGCTCTGAGAATGGAACGGCA
The DNA here is from genome assembly GCF_030490865.1 of Poecile atricapillus. NCBI lineage: Eukaryota > Metazoa > Chordata > Aves > Passeriformes > Paridae > Poecile > Poecile atricapillus. Next base: position 66,864 of record NC_081262.1, on the reverse strand, counting down.
AGAGGTGCTCCGCTTACGTCATAAACAGTGCTCCAGAGCGCTTAGCAACGGCCACAACGAAACGTGTCTGTGGGATAGTGACCATTCCCGCCTAGTGCTGGCAATGCACGAGCACTGCCAAAAGGCAAAGGAAGGCGCTTAGCATCCGGCTTGTGCGCAAAGCTTTCAGACTGCCAGAGGACCGCAGCTGTGGTAAGCCCGCTTGCTCATTTGACGTTAGAAGGCGCCTGCAAGAACTTCACCCGCATCTGGTTTATGCTGCTACCTGTTGTTAGGCGACAACAAGAGCACATGTAACAAATGCTTTTTCCTGACCCGTTTTGCTAGACCACGCTCTTTTGTGGCTCTGTAGTGCTTGCCAAACTGCTATGTGCATGTTGCTGCTTCCATCTGACAAGGAGCACAGCCGTCTGACAGCAGCTTTCAACTTGTCTAAGAAAGAGCTTGGCCATTTAGATGTGATGCAAATCTGTGTGTGTGTAAAATGCAGGTGCAAGCTCCTGACAAAGGTGTTCTCCAGTTTCAGTTTCTATCTGCCAGACACATTGGAAATGTTTACCTCTGGCATTTGCGCCAAGAGTTGCAGATTGCTTAACCCAGGATCTCTGAGAATGGAACGGCAAGAGGTGCTCCGCTTACGTCATAAACAGTGCTCCAGAGCGCTTAGCAACGGGCACAACGAAACGTGTCTGTGGGATAGTGACCATTCCCGCCTAGTGCTGGCAATGCACGAGCACTGCCAAAAGGCAAAGGAAGGCGCTTAGCATCCGGCTTGTGCGCAAAGCTTTCAGACTGCCAGAGGACCGCAGCTGTGGTAAGCCCGCTTGCTCATTTGACGTTAGAAGGCGCCTGCAAGAACTTCACCCGCATCTGGTTTATGCTGCTACCTGTTGTTAGGCGACAACAAGAGCACATGTAACAAATGCTTTTTCATGACCCGTTTTGCTAGACCACGCTCTTTTGTGGCTCTGTAGTGCTTGCCAAACTGCTATGTGCATGTTGCTGCTTCCATCTGACAAGGAGCACAGCGGTCTGACAGCAGCTTTCAACTTGTCTAAGAAAGAGCTTGGCCATTTAGATGTGATGCAAATCTGTGTGTGTGTAAGGTGCAGGTGCAAGCTCCTGACAAAGGTGTTCTCCAGTTTCAGTTTCTATCTGCCAGACACATTGGAAATGTTTTCCTCTGGCATTCGCACCAAGAGTCGCAGAATACTTTACTGAGGAGCTCTGAGAATGGAACGGCAAGAGGTGTTCCGCTTACGTCATAAACAGTGCTCCAGAGCGCTTAGCAACGGGCACAACGAAACGTGTCTGTGGGATAGTGACCATTCCCGCCTAGTGCTGGCAATGCACGAGCACTGCCAAAAGGCAAAGGAAGGCGCTTAGCATCCGGCTTGTGCGCAAAGCTTTCAGACTGCCAGAGGACCGCAGCTGTGGTAAGCCCGCTTGCTCATTTGACGTTAGAAGGCGCCTGCAAGAACTTCACCCGCATCTGGTTTATGCTGCTACCTGTTGTTAGGCGACAACAAGAGCACATGTAACAAATGCTTTTTCATGACCCGTTTTGCTAGACCACGCTCTTTTGTGGCTCTGTAGTGCTTGCCAAACTGCTATGTGCATGTTGCTGCTTCCATCTGACAAGGAGCACAGCGGTCTGACAGCAGCTTTCAACTTGTCTAAGAAAGAGCTTGGCCATTTAGATGTGATGCAAATCTGTGTGTGTGTAAGGTGCAGGTGCAAGCTCCTGACAAAGGTGTTCTCCAGTTTCAGTTTCTATCTGCCAGACACATTGGAAATGTTTTCCTCTGGCATTCGCACCAAGAGTCGCAGAATACTTTACTGAGGAGCTCTGAGAATGGAACGGCAAGAGGTGTTCCGCTTACGTCATAAACAGTGCTCCAGAGCGCTTAGCAACGGGCACAACGAAACGTGTCTGTGGGATAGTGACCATTCCCGCCTAGTGCTGGCAATGCACGAGCACTGCCAAAAGGCAAAGGAAGGCGCTTAGCATCCGGCTTGTGCGCAAAGCTTTCAGACTGCCAGAGGACTGCAGCTGTGGTAAGCCCGCTTGCTCATTTGACGTTAGAAGGCGCCTGCAAGAACTTCACCTGCATCTGGTTTATGCTGCTACCTGTTGTTAGGCGACAACAAGAGCACATGTAGCAAATGCTTTTTCCTGACCCGTTTTGCTAGACCACGCTCTTTTGTGGCTCTTTAATGCTTGCCAAACTGCTATGTGCATGTTGCTGCTTCCATCTGACAAGGAGCACAGCCGTCTGACAGCAGCTTTCAACTTGCCTAAGAAAGAGCTTGGCCATTTAGGTGTGATGCAAATCTGTGTGTGTTTAAAGTGCAGGTGCAAGCTTCTGACAAAGGTTTTCTCCAGGTTCAGTTTCTCCCTGTCAGACACATTGGAAATGTTTTCCTCTGGCATTCGCAGCAAGAGTCGCAGATTGCTTAACCCAGGAGCTCTGAGAATGGAACGGCAATAGGTGCTCCGCTTACGCCATAAACAGTGCTCCAGAGCGCTTAGCAACGGGCACAACGAAACGTGTCTGTGGGATAGTGACCATTCCCGCCTAGTGCTGGCAATGCACGAGCACTGCCAAAAGGCAAAGGAAGGCGCTTAACATCCGGCTTGTGCGCAAAGCTTTCAGACTGCCAGAGGACTGCAGCTGTGGTAAGCCCGCTTGCTCATTTGACGTTAGAAGGCGCCTGCAAGAACTTCACCTGCATCTGGTTTATGCTGCTACCTGTTGTTAGGCGACAACAAGAGCACATGTAGCAAATGCTTTTTCCTGACCCGTTTTGCTAGACCACGCTCTTTTGTGGCTCTTTAATGCTTGCCAAACTGCTATGTGCATGTTGCTGCTTCCATCTGACAAGGAGCACAGCCGTCTGACAGCAGCTTTCAACTTGCCTAAGGAAGAGCTTGGCCATTTAGGTGTGATGCAAATCTGTGTGTGTGTAAAATGCAGGTGCAAGCTCCTGACAAAGGTGTTCTCCAGTTTCAGTTTCTATCTGCCAGACACATTGGAAATGTTTTCCTCTGGCATTTGCGCCAAGAGTTGCAGATTGCTTAACTCAGGAGCTCTGAGAATGGAACGGCAAGAGGTGTTCAGCTTACGTCATAAACAGTGCTCCAGAGCGCTTAGCAACGGGCACAACGAAACGTGTCTGTGGGATAGTGACCATTCCCGCCTAGTGCTGGCAATGCACGAGCACTGCCAAAAGGCAAAGGAAGGCGCTTAGCATCCGGCTTGTGCGCAAAGCTTTCAGACTGCCAGAGGACTGCAGCTGTGGTAAGCCCGCTTGCTCATTTGATGTTAGATGTCGCCTGCAAGAACTTCACCCCCATCTGGTTTATGCTGCTACTTGTTGTTAGGCGACAACAAGGGCACAAGTCGCAAATGCTTTTTCCTGCCTCATTTTGCTAGACCACGCTCTTCTGTGGCTCTTTAGTTCTTGCCAAACTGTTATGTGCGTGCTGCTGCTTCCATCTGACAAGCAGCACAGCCTTCTGACAGCAGCTTTCAACTTGTCTAAGGAAGAGCTTGGCCATTTAGATGTGATGCAAATCTGTGTGTGTGTAAGGTGCAGGTGCAAGCTCCTGACAAAGGTGTTCTCCAGTTTCAGTTTCTATCTGCCAGACACATTGGAAATATTTTCCTCTGGCATTCGCACCAAGAGTCGCAGAATACTTTACTGAGGAGCTCTGAGAATGGAACGGCAAGAGGTGTTCAGCTTACGTCATAAACAGTGCTCCAGAGCGCTTAGCAACGGCCACAACGAAACGTGTCTGTGGGATAGTGACCATTCCCGCCTAGTGCTGGCAATTCACGAGCACTGCCAAAAGGCAAAGGAAGGCGCTTAGCATCCGGCTGTGCGCAAATCTTTCAGACTGCCAGAGGACTGTAGCTGTGGTAAGCCCGCTTGCTCATTTGACGTTAGATGTCGCCTGCAAGAACTCCACCCGCATCTGGTTTATGCTGCTACCTGTTGTTAGGCGACAACAAGAGCACATGTAACAAATGCTTTTTCCTGACCCGTTTTGCTAGACCACGCTCTTTTGTGGCTCTTTAATGCTTGCCAAACTGCTATGTGCATGTTGCTGCTTCCATCTGACAAGGAGCACAGCCGTCTGACAGCAGCTTTCAACTTGCCTAAGGAAGAGCTTGGCCATTTAGGTGTGATGCAAATCTGTGTGTGTTTAAAGTGCAGGTGCAAGCTCCTGACAAAGGTGTTCTCCAGGTTCAGTTTCTCCCTGTCAGACACATTGGAAATGTTTTCCTCTGGCATTCGCACCAAGAGTCGCAGAATACTTTACTGAGCAGCTCTGAGAAGGGAACGGCACGAGGTGTTCCGCTTACGTCATAAACAGTGCTCCAGAGCGCTTAGCAACGGGCACAACGAAACGTGTCTGTGGGATAGTGACCATTCCCGCCTAGTGCTGGCAATGCACGAGCACTGCCAAAAGGCAAAGGAAGGCGCTTAGCATCCGGCTTGTGCGCAAAGCTTTCAGACTGCCAGAGGACCGCAGCTGTGGTAAGCCCGCTTGCTCATTTGACGTTAGAAGGCGCCTGCAAGAACTTCACCTGCATCTGGTTTATGCTGCTACCTGTTGTTAGGCGACAACAAGGGCACAAGTCGCAAATGCTTTTTCCTGCCTCATATTGCTAGACCACGCTCTTCTGTGGCTCTTTAGTTCTTGCCAAACTGTTATGTGCGTGCTGCTGCTTCCATCTGACAAGGAGCACAGCCTTCTGACAGCAGCTTTCAACTTGCCTAAGAAAGAGCTTGGCCATTTAGGTGTGATGCAAATCTGTGTGTGTTTAAAGTGCAGGTGCAAGCTCCTGACAAAGGTGTTCTCCAAATTCAGTTTCTCCCTGTCAGACACATTGGAAATGTTTTCCTCTGGCATTCGCACCAAGAGTCGCAGATTGCTTAACCCAGGATCTCTGAGAATGGAACGGCAAGAGGTGCTCCGCTTACGTCATAAACAGTGCTCCAGAGCGCTTAGCAACGGGCACAACGAAACGTGTCTGTGGGATAGTGACCATTCCCGCCTAGTGCTGGCAATGCACGAGCACTGCCAAAAGGCAAAGGAAGGCGCTTAGCATCCGGCTTGTGCGCAAAGCTTTCAGACTGCCAGAGGACCGCAGCTGTGGTAAGCCCGCTTGCTCATTTGACGTTAGAAGGCGCCTGCAAGAACTTCACCCGCATCTGGTTTATGCTGCTACCTGTTGTTAGGCGACAACAAGGGCACAAGTCGCAAATGCTTTTTCCTGCCTCATATTGCTAGACCACGCTCTTCTGTGGCTCTTTAGTTCTTGCCAAACTGTTATGTGCGTGCTGCTGCTTCCATCTGACAAGGAGCACAGCCTTCTGACAGCAGCTTTCAACTTGCCTAAGAAAGAGCTTGGCCATTTAGGTGTGATGCAAATCTGTGTGTGTTTAAAGTGCAGGTGCAAGCTCCTGACAAAGGTGTTCTCCAAATTCAGTTTCTCCCTGTCAGACACATTGGAAATGTTTTCCTCTGGCATTCGCACCAAGAGTCGCAGATTGCTTAACCCAGGATCTCTGAGAATGGAACGGCAAGAGGTGCTCCGCTTACGTCATAAACAGTGCTCCAGAGCGCTTAGCAACGGCCACAACGAAACGTGTCTGTGGGATAGTGACCATTCCCGCCTAGTGCTGGCAATGCACGAGCACTGCCAAAAGGCAAAGGAAGGCGCTTAGCATCCGGCTTGTGCGCAAAGCTTTCAGACTGCCAGAGGACCGCAGCTGTGGTAAGCCCGCTTGCTCATTTGACGTTAGAAGGCGCCTGCAAGAACTTCACCCGCATCTGGTTTATGCTGCTACCTGTTGTTAGGCGACAACAAGAGCACATGTAACAAATGCTTTTTCATGACCCGTTTTGCTAGACCACGCTCTTTTGTGGCTCTGTAGTGCTTGCCAAACTGCTATGTGCGTGCTGCTGCTTCCATCTGACAAGGAGCACAGCCTTCTGACAGCAGCTTTCAACTTGTCTAAGGAAGAGCTTGGCCATTTAGATGTGATGCAAATCTGTGTGTGTGTAAGGTGCAGGTGCAAGCTCCTGACAAAGGTGTTCTCCAGTTTCAGTTTCTATCTGCCAGACACATTGGAAATGTTTTCCTCTGGCATTCGCACCAAGAGTCGCAGAATTCTTTACTGAGCAGCTCTGAGAATGGAACGGCAAGAGGTGTTCAGCTTACGTCATAAACAGTGCTCCAGAGCACTTAGCAACGGGCACAACGAAACGTGTCTGTGGGATAGTGACCATTCCCGCCTAGTGCTGGCAATGCACGAGCACTGCCAAAAGGCAAAGGAAGGCGCTTAACATCCGGCTTGTGCGCAAAGCTTTCAGACTGCCAGAGGACTGCAGCTGTGGTAAGCCCGCTTGCTCATTTGACGTTAGAAGGCGCCTGCAAGAACTTCACCTGCATCTGGTTTATGCTGCTACCTGTTGTTAGGCGACAACCAGAGCACATGTAGCAAATGCTTTTTCCTGACCCGTTTTGCTAGACCACGCTCTTTTGTGGCTCTTTAATGCTTGCCAAACTGCTATGTGCATGTTGCTGCTTCCATCTGACAAGGAGCACAGCCGTCTGACAGCAGCTTTCAACTTGCCTAAGAAAGAGCTTGGCCATTTAAGTGTGATGCAAATCTGTGTGTGTTTAAAGTGCAGGTGCAAGCTCCTGACAAAGGTTTTCTCCAGGTTCAGTTTCTCCCTGTCAGACACATTGGAAATGTTTTCCTCTGGCATTTGCGCCAAGAGTTGCAGATTGCTTAACTCAGGAGCTCTGAGAATGGAACGGCAAGAGGTGCTCCGCTTACGTCATAAACAGTGCTCCAGAGCGCTTAGCAACGGGCACAACGAAACGTGTCTGTGGGATAGTGACCATTCCCGCCTAGTGCTGGCAATGCACGAGCACTGCCAAAAGGCAAAGGAAGGCGCTTAGCATCCGGCTTGTGTGCAAAGCTTTCAGACTGCCAGAGGACTGCAGCTGTGGTAAGCACGCTTGCTCATTTGACGTTAGATGTCGCCTGCGAGAACTCCACCCGCATCTGGTTTATGCTGCTACCTGTTGTTAGGCGACAAGAAGGGCACAAGTCGCAAATGCTTTTTCCTGCCTCATTTTGCTAGACCACGCTCTTCTGTGGCTCTTTAGTTCTTGCCAAACTGTTATGTGCGTGCTGCTGCTTCCATCTGACAAGGAGCACAGCCTTCTGACAGCAGCTTTCAACTTGTCTAAGGAAGAGCTTGGCCATTTAGATGTGATGCAAATCTGTGTGTGTTTAAAGTGCAGGTGCAAGCTCCTGACAAAGGTGTTCTCCAGTTTCAGTTTCTATCTGCCAGACACATTGGAAATGTTTTCCTCTGGCATTCGCACCAAGAGTCGCAGAATACTTTACTGAGCAGCTCTGAGAATGGAACGGCAAGAGGTGTTCCGCTTACGTCATAAACAGTGCTCCAGAGCGCTTAGCAACGGGCACAACGAAACGTGTCTGTGGGATAGTGACCATTCCCACCTAGTGCTGGCAATGCACGAGCACTGCCAAAAGGCAAAGGAAGGCGCTTAGCATCCGGCTTGTGCGCAAAGCTTTCAGACTGCCAGAGGACTGCAGCTGTGGTAAGCCCGCTTGCTCATTTGACGTTAGATGTCGCCTGCAAGAACTTCACCTGCATCTGGTTTATGCTGCTACCTGTTGTTAGGCGACAACAAGAGCACATGTAGCAAATGCTTTTTCCTGACCCGTTTTGCTAGACCACGCTTTTTTGTAGCTCTGTAGTGCTTGCCAAACTGCTATGTGCATGTTGCTGCTTCCATCTGACAAGGAGCACAGCCGTCTGACAGCAGCTTTCAACTTGTCTAAGAAAGAGCTTGGACATTTAGGTGTGATGCAAATCTGTGTGTGTTTAAAGTGCAGGTGCAAGCTTCTGACAAAGGTTTTCTCCAGGTTCAGTTTCTCCCTGTCAGACACATTGGAAATGTTTTCCTCTGGCATTCGCAGCAAGAGTCGCAGATTGCTTAACCCAGGAGCTCTGAGAATGGAACGGCAAGAGGTGCTCCGCTTACGTCATAAACAGTGCTCCAGAGCGCTTAGCAACGGGCACAACGAAACAGTGTGCGGGATAGTGACCATTCCCGCCTAGTGCTGGCAATGCACGAGCACTGCCAAAAGGCAAAGGAAGGCGCTTAGCATCCGGCTTGTGCGCAAAGCTTTCAGACTGCCAGAGGACCGCAGCTGTGGTAAGCCCGCTTGCTCATTTGACGTTAGAAGGCGCCTGCAAGAACTTCACCCGCATCTGGTTTATGCTGCTACCTGTTGTTAGGCGACAACAAGGGCACAAGTCGCAAATGCTTTTTCCTGCCTCATATTGCTAGACCACGCTCTTCTGTGGCTCTTTAGTTCTTGCCAAACTCCTATGTGCGTGCTGTTGTTTCCATCTGACAAGGAGCACAACCTTCTGACAGCAGCTTTCAACTTGTCTAAGGAAGAGCTTGGCCATTTAGATGTCATGCAAATCTGTGTGTGTGTAAGGTGCAGGTGCAAGCTCCTGACAAAGGTGTTCTCCAGTTTCAGTTTCTATCTGCCAGACACATTGGAAATGTTTTCCTCTGGCATTCGCACCAAGAGTCGCAGAATACTTAACCCAGGAGCTCTGAGAATGGAACGGCAAGAGGTGTTCCGCTTACGTCATAAACAGTGCTCCAGAGCGCTTAGCAACGGGCACAACGAAACGTGTCTGTGGGATAGTGACCATTCCCGCCTAGTGCTGGCAATGCACGAGCACTGCCAAAAGGCAAAGGAAGGCGCTTAACATCCGGCTTGTGCGCAAAGCTTTCAGACTGCCAGAGGACTGCAGCTGTGGTAAGCCCGCTTGCTCATTTGACGTTAGAAGGCGCCTGCAAGAACTTCACCTGCATCTGGTTTATGCTGCTACCTGTTGTTAGGCGACAACAAGAGCACATGTAGCAAATGCTTTTTCCTGACCCGTTTTGCTAGACCACGCTCTTTTGTGGCTCTTTAATGCTTGCCAAACTGCTATGTGCATGTTGCTGCTTCCATCTGACAAGGAGCACAGCCGTCTGACAGCAGCTTTCAACTTGCCTAAGGAAGAGCTTGGCCATTTAGGTGTGATGCAAATCTGTGTGTGTTTAAAGTGCAGGTGCAAGCTCCTGACAAAGGTGTTCTCCAAATTCAGTTTCTCCCTGTCAGACACATTGGAAATGTTTTCCTCTGGCATTCGCGCCAAGAGTCGCAGATTGCTTAACCCAGGATCTCTGAGAATGGAACGGCAAGAGGTGCTCCGCTTACGTCATAAACAGTGCTCCAGAGCGCTTAGCAACGGGCACAACGAAATGTGTCTGTGGGATAGTGACCATTCCCGCCTAGTGCTGGCAATGCACGAGCACTGCCAAAAGGCAAAGGAAGGCGCTTAGCATCCGGCTTGTGCGCAAAGCTTTCAGACTGCCAGAGGACTGCAGCTGTGGTAAGCCCGCTTGCTCATTTGACGTTAGATGTCGCCTGCAAGAACTTCACCCGCATCTGGTTTATGCTGCTACCTGTTGTTAGGCGACAACAAGAGCACATGTAACAAATGCTTTTTCCTGACCCGTTTTGCTAGACCACGCTTTTTTGTGGCTCTGTAGTGCTTGCCAAACTGCTATGTGCATGTTGCTGCTTCCATCTGACAAGGAGCACAGCCGTCTGACAGCAGCTTTCAACTTGCCTAAGAAAGAGCTTGGCCATTTAAGTGTGATGCAAATCTGTGTGTGTTTAAAGTGCAGGTGCAAGCTCCTGACAAAGGTTTTCTCCAGGTTCAGTTTCTCCCTGTCAGACACATTGGAAATGTTTTCCTCTGGCATTCGCGCCAAGAGTCGCAGATTGCTTAACCCAGGATCTCTGAGAATGGAACGGCAAGAGGTGCTCCGCTTACGTCATAAACAGTGCTCCAGAGCGCTTAGCAACGGGCACAACGAAACGTGTCTGTGGGATAGTGACCATTCCCGCCTAGTGCTGGCAATGCACGAGCACTGCCAAAAGGCAAAGGAAGGCGCTTAGCATCCGGCTTGTGTGCAAAGCTTTCAGACTGCCAGAGGACTGCAGCTGTGGTAAGCCCGCTTGCTCATTTGACGTTAGATGTCGCCTGCAAGAACTCCACCCGCATCTGGTTTATGCTGCTACCTGTTGTTAGGCGACAAGAAGGGCACAAGTTGCAAATGCTTTTTCCTGCCTCATTTTGCTAGACCACGCTCTTCTGTGGCTCTTTAGTTCTTGCCAAACTCCTATGTGCATGCTTCTGCTTCCATCTGACAAGGAGCACAACCTTCTGACAGCAGCTTTCAACTTGTCTAAAGAAGAGCTTGGCCATTTAGATGTGATGCAAATCTGTGTGTGTGTAAGGTGCAGGTGCAAGCTCCTGACAAAGGTGTTCTCCAGTTTCAGTTTCTATCTGCCAGACATATTGGAAATGTTTTCCTCTGGCATTCGCACCAAGAGTCGCAGAATACTTTACCCAGGAGCTCTGAGAATGAAACGGTAAGAGGTGTTCCGCTTACGTCATAAACAGTGCTCCAGAGCGCTTAGCAACGGGCACAACGAAACGTGTCTGTGGGATAGTGACCATTCCCGCCTAGTGCTGGCAATTCACGAGCACTGCCAAAAGGCAAAGGAAGGCGCTTAGCATCCGGCTTGTGTGCAAAGCTTTCAGACTGCCAGAGGACTGCAGCTGTGGTAAGCCCGCTTGCTCATTTGATGTTAGATGTCGCCTGCAAGAACTCCACCCGCATCTGGTTTATGCTGCTACCTGTTGTTAGGCGACAACAAGGGCACAAGTCGCAAATGCTTTTTCCTGCCTCATATTGCTAGACCACGCTCTTCTGTGGCTCTTTAGTTCTTGCCAAACTGTTATGTGCGTGCTGCTGCTTCCATCTGACAAGGAGCACAGCCTTCTGACGGCAGCTTTCAACTTGTCTAAGGAAGAGCTTGGCCATTTAGATGTGATGCAAATCTGTGTGTGTGTAAAGTGCAGGTGCAAGCTCCTGACAAAGGTTTTCTCCAGGTTCAGTTTCTCCCTGTCAGACACATTGGAAATGTTTTCCTCTGGCATTCTCGCCAAGAGTCGCAGATTGCTTAACCCAGGATCTCTGAGAATGGAACGGCAAGAGGTGCTCCGCTTACGTCATAAACAGTGCTCCAGAGCGCTTAGCAACGGGCACAACGAAACGTGTCTGTGGGATAGTGACCATTCCCGCCTAGTGCTGGCAATGCACGAGCACTGCCAAAAGGCAAAGGAAGGCGCTTAGCATCCGGCTTGTGTGCAAAGCTTTCAGACTGCCAGAGGACTGCAGCTGTGGTAAGCCCGCTTGCTCATTTGACGTTAGATGTCGCCTGCAAGAACTCCACCCGCATCTGGTTTATGCTGCTACCTGTTGTTAGGCGACAAGAAGGGCACAAGTCGCAAATGCTTTTTCCTGCCTCATTTTGCTAGACCACGCTCTTCTGTGGCTCTTTAGTTCTTGCCAAACTCCTATATGCGTGCTGTTGCTTCCATCTGACAAGGAGCACAACCTTCTGACAGCAGCTTTCAACTTGTCTAAGGAAGAGCTTGGCCATTTAGATGTGATGCAAATCTGTGTGTGTGTAAGGTGCAGGTGCAAGCTCCTGACAAAGGTGTTCTCCAGTTTCAGTTTCTATCTGCCAGACACATTGGAAATGTTTTCCTCTGGCATTCGCACCAAGAGTCGCAGAATACTTTACTGAGCAGCTCTGAGAATGGAACGGCAAGAGGTGTTCCGCTTACGTCATAAACAGTGCTCCAGAGCGCTTAGCAACGGGCACAACGAAACGTGTCTGTGGGATAGTGACCATTCCCGCCTAGTGCTGGCAATGCACGAGCACTGCCAAAAGGCAAAGGAAGGCGCTTAGCATCCGGCTTGTGCGCAAAGCTTTCAGACTGCCAGAGGACTGCAGCTGTGGTAAGCCCGCTTGCTCATTTGACGTTAGAAGGCGCCTGCAAGAACTTCACCTGCATCTGGTTTATGCTGCTACCTGTTGTTAGGCGACAACAAGAGCACATGTAGCAAATGCTTTTTCCTGACCCGTTTTGCTAGACCACGCTCTTTTGTGGCTCTTTAATGCTTGCCAAACTGCTATGTGCATGTTGCTGCTTCCATCTGACAAGGAGCACAGCCGTCTGACAGCAGCTTTCAACTTGCCTAAGAAAGAGCTTGGCCATTTAGGTGTGATGCAAATCTGTGTGTGTTTAAAGTGCAGGTGCAAGCTTCTGACAAAGGTGTTCTCCAGTTTCAGTTTCTATCTGCCAGACACATTGGAAATGTTTTCCTCTGGCATTCGCAGCAAGAGTCGCAGATTGCTTAACCCAGGAGCTCTGAGAATGGAACGGCAAGAGGTGCTCCGCTTACGTCATAAACAGTGCTCCAGAGCGCTTAGCAACGGGCACAACGAAACGTGTCTGTGGGATAGTGACCATTCCCGCCTAGTGCTGGCAATGCACGAGCACTGCCAAAAGGCAAAGGAAGGCGCTTAACATCAGGCTTGTGCGCAAAGCTTTCAGACTGCCAGAGGACTGCAGCTGTGGTAAGCCCGCTTGCTCATTTGACGTTAGAAGGCGCCTGCAAGAACTTCACCTGCATCTGGTTTATGCTGCTACCTGTTGTTAGGCGACAACAAGAGCACATGTAGCAAATGCTTTTTCCTGACCCGTTTTGCTAGACCACGCTCTTTTGTGGCTCTTTAATGCTTGCCAAACTGCTATGTGCATGTTGCTGCTTCCATCTGACAAGGAGCACAGCCGTCTGACAGCAGCTTTCAACTTGCCTAAGGAAGAGCTTGGCCATTTAGGTGTGATGCAAATCTGTGTGTGTTTAAAGTGCAGGTGCAAGCTCCTGACAAAGGTGTTCTCCAGGTTCAGTTTCTCCCTGTCAGACACATTGGAAATGTTTTCCTCTGGCATTCGCGCCAAGAGTCGCAGATTGCTTAACCCAGGATCTCTGAGAATGGAACGGCAAGAGGTGCTCCGCTTACGTCATAAACAGTGCTCCAGAGCGCTTAGCAACGGGCACAACGAAACGTGTCTGTGGGATAGTGACCATTCCCGCCTAGTGCTGGCAATGCACGAGCACTGCCAAAAGGCAAAGGAAGGCGCTTAGAATCCGGCTTGTGTGCAAAGCTTTCAGACTGCCAGAGGACCGCAGCTGTGGTAAGCCCGCTTGCTCATTTGACGTTAGAAGGCGCCTGCAAGAACTTCACCCGCATCTGGTTTATGCTGCTACCTGTTGTTAGGCGACAAGAAGAGCACATGTAGCAAATGCTTTTTCCTGACCCGTTTTGCTAGACCACGCTCTTTTGTGGCTCTGTAGTGCTTGCCAAACTGCTATGTGCATGTTGCTGCTTCCATCTGACAAGGAGCACAGCCGTCTGACAGCAGCTTTCAACTTGCCTAAGAAAGAGCTTGGCCATTTAAGTGTGATGCAAATCTGTGTGTGTTTAAAGTGCAGGTGCAAGCTCCTGACAAAGGTTTTCTCCAGGTTCAGTTTCTCCCTGTCAGACACATTGGAAATGTTTTCCTCTGGCATTCTCGCCAAGAGTCGCAGATTGCTTAACCCAGGATCTCTGAGAATGGAACGGCAAGAGGTGCTCCGCTTACGTCATAAACAGTGCTCCAGAGCGCTTAGCAACGGGCACAACGAAACGTGTCTGTGGGATAGTGACCATTCCCGCCTAGTGCTGGCAATGCACGAGCACTGCCAAAAGGCAAAGGAAGGCGCTTAGCATCCGGCTTGTGTGCAAAGCTTTCAGACTGCCAGAGGACTGCAGCTGTGGTAAGCCCGCTTGCTCATTTGACGTTAGATGTCGCCTGCAAGAACTCCACCCGCATCTGGTTTATGCTGCTACCTGTTGTTAGGCGACAAGAAGGGCACAAGTCGCAAATGCTTTTTCCTGCCTCATTTTGCTAGACCACGCTCTTCTGTGGCTCTTTAGTTCTTGCCAAACTCCTATATGCGTGCTGTTGCTTCCATCTGACAAGGAGCACAACCTTCTGACAGCAGCTTTCAACTTGTCTAAGGAAGAGCTTGGCCATTTAGATGTGATGCAAATCTGTGTGTGTGTAAGGTGCAGGTGCAAGCTCCTGACAAAGGTGTTCTCCAGTTTCAGTTTCTATCTGCCAGACACTTTGGAAATGTTTTCCTCTGGCATTCGCACCAAGAGTCGCAGAATACTTAACCCAGGAGCTCTGAGAATGGAACGGCAAGAGGTGTTCCGCTTACGTCATAAACAGTGCTCCAGAGCGCTTAGCAACGGGCACAACGAAACGTGTCTGTGGGATAGTGACCATTCCCGCCTAGTGCTGGCAATGCACGAGCACTGCCAAAAGGCAAAGGAAGGCGCTTAGCATCCGGCTTGTGCGCAAAGCTTTCAGACTGCCAGAGGACTGCAGCTGTGGTAAGCCCGCTTGCTCATTTGACGTTAGAAGGCGCCTGCAAGAACTTCACCTGCATCTGGTTTATGCTGCTACCTGTTGTTAGGCGACAACAAGAGCACATGTAGCAAATGCTTTTTCCTGACCCGTTTTGCTAGACCACGCTCTTTTGTGGCTCTTTAATGCTTGCCAAACTGCTATGTGCATGTTGCTGCTTCCATCTGACAAGGAGCACAGCCGTCTGACAGCAGCTTTCAACTTGCCTAAGAAAGAGCTTGGCCATTTAAGTGTGATGCAAATCTGTGTGTGTTTAAAGTGCAGGTGCAAGCTCCTGACAAAGGTTTTCTCCAGGTTCAGTTTCTCCCTGTCAGACACATTGGAAATGTTTTCCTCTGGCATTCGCGCCAAGAGTCGCAGATTGCTTAACCCAGGATCTCTGAGAATGGAACGGCAAGAGGTGCTCCGCTTACGTCATAAACAGTGCTCCAGAGCGCTTAGCAACGGGCACAACGAAACGTGTCTGTGGGATAGTGACCATTCCCGCCTAGTGCTGGCAATGCACGAGCACTGCCAAAAGGCAAAGGAAGGCGCTTAGCATCCGGCTTGTGTGCAAAGCTTTCAGACTGCCAGAGGACTGCAGCTGTGGTAAGCCCGCTTGCTCATTTGACGTTAGATGTCGCCTGCAAGAACTCCACCCGCATCTGGTTTATGCTGCTACCTGTTGTTAGGCGACAAGAAGGGCACAAGTTGCAAATGCTTTTTCCTGCCTCATTTTGCTAGACCACGCTCTTCTGTGGCTCTTTAGTTCTTGCCAAACTCCTATGTGCATGCTTCTGCTTCCATCTGACAAGGAGCACAACCTTCTGACAGCAGCTTTCAACTTGTCTAAAGAAGAGCTTGGCCATTTAGATGTGATGCAAATCTGTGTGTGTGTAAGGTGCAGGTGCAAGCTCCTGACAAAGGTGTTCTCCAGTTTCAGTTTCTATCTGCCAGACACATTGGAAATGTTTTCCTCTGGCATTCGCACCAAGAGTCGCAGAATACTTTACCCAGGAGCTCTGAGAATGAAACGGTAAGAGGTGTTCCGCTTACGTCATAAACAGTGCTCCAGAGCGCTTAGCAACGGGCACAACGAAACGTGTCTGTGGGATAGTGACCATTCCCGCCTAGTGCTGGCAATTCACGAGCACTGCCAAAAGGCAAAGGAAGGCGCTTAGCATCCGGCTTGTGTGCAAAGCTTTCAGACTGCCAGAGGACTGCAGCTGTGGTAAGCCCGCTTGCTCATTTGATGTTAGATGTCGCCTGCAAGAACTCCACCCGCATCTGGATTATGCTGCTACCTGTTGTTAGGCGACAACAAGGGCACAAGTCGCAAATGCTTTTTCCTGCCTCATATTGCTAGACCACGCTCTTCTGTGGCTCTTTAGTTCTTGCCAAACTGTTATGTGCGTGCTGCTGCTTCCATCTGACAAGGAGCACAGCCTTCTGACGGCAGCTTTCAACTTGTCTAAGGAAGAGCTTGGCCATTTAGATGTGATGCAAATCTGTGTGTGTGTAAAGTGCAGGTGCAAGCTCCTGACAAAGGTTTTCTCCAGGTTCAGTTTCTCCCTGTCAGACACATTGGAAATGTTTTCCTCTGGCATTCTCGCCAAGAGTCGCAGATTGCTTAACCCAGGATCTCTGAGAATGGAACGGCAAGAGGTGCTCCGCTTACGTCATAAACAGTGCTCCAGAGCGCTTAGCAACGGGCACAACGAAACGTGTCTGTGGGATAGTGACCATTCCCGCCTAGTGCTGGCAATGCACGAGCACTGCCAAAAGGCAAAGGAAGGCGCTTAGCATCCGGCTTGTGTGCAAAGCTTTCAGACTGCCAGAGGACTGCAGCTGTGGTAAGCCCGCTTGCTCATTTGACGTTAGAAGGCGCCTGCAAGAACTTCACCGGCATCTGGTTTATGCTGCTACCTGTTGTTAGGCGACAACAAGAGCACATGTAGCAAATGCTTTTTCCTGACCCGTTTTGCTAGACCACGCTCTTTTGTGGCTCTTTAATGCTTGCCAAACTGCTATGTGCATGTTGCTGCTTCCATCTGACAAGGAGCACAGCCGTCTGACAGCAGCTTTCAACTTGCCTAAGAAAGAGCTTGGCCATTTAAGTGTGATGCAAATCTGTGTGTGTGTAAAGTGCAGGTGCAAGCTTCTGACAAAGGTTTTCTCCAGGTTCAGTTTCTCCCTGTCAGACACATTGGAAATGTTTTCCTCTGGCATTCGCACCAAGAGTCGCAGATTGCTTAACCCAGGATCTCTGAGAATGGAACGGCAAGAGGTGCTCCGCTTACGTCATAAACAGTGCTCCAGAGCGCTTAGCAACGGGCACAACGAAACGTGTCTGTGGGATAGTGACCATTCCCGCCTAGTGCTGGCAATGCACGAGCACTGCCAAAAGGCAAAGGAAGGCGCTTAACATCAGGCTTGTGCGCAAAGCTTTCAGACTGCCAGAGGACTGCAGCTGTGGTAAGCCCGCTTGCTCATTTGACGTTAGAAGGCGCCTGCAAGAACTTCACCTGCATCTGGTTTATGCTGCTACCTGTTGTTAGGCGACAACAAGAGCACATGTAGCAAATGCTTTTTCCTGACCCGTTTTGCTAGACCACGCTCTTTTGTGGCTCTTTAATGCTTGCCAAACTGCTATGTGCATGTTGCTGCTTCCATCTGACAAGGAGCACAGCCGTCTGACAGCAGCTTTCAACTTGTCTAAGAAAGAGCTTGGCCATTTAGATGTGATGCAAATCTGTGTGTGTGTAAGGTGCAGGTGCAAGCTCCTGACAAAGGTGTTCTCCAGTTTCAGTTTCTATCTGCCAGACACATTGGAAATGTTTTCCTCTGGCATTCGCACCAAGAGTCGCAGAATACTTTACTGAGGAGCTCTGAGAATGGAACGGCAAGAGGTGTTCCGCTTACGTCATAAACAGTGCTCCAGAGCGCTTAGCAACGGGCACAACGAAACGTGTCTGTGGGATAGTGACCATTCCCGCCTAGTGCTGGCAATGCACGAGCACTGCCAAAAGGCAAAGGAAGGCGCTTAGCATCCGGCTTGTGCGCAAAGCTTTCAGACTGCCAGAGGACTGCAGCTGTGGTAAGCCCGCTTGCTCATTTGACGTTAGAAGGCGCCTGCAAGAACTTCACCTGCATCTGGTTTATGCTGCTACCTGTTGTTAGGCGACAACAAGAGCACATGTAGCAAATGCTTTTTCCTGACCCGTTTTGCTAGACCACGCTCTTTTGTGGCTCTTTAATGCTTGCCAAACTGCTATGTGCATGTTGCTGCTTCCATCTGACAAGGAGCACAGCCGTCTGACAGCAGCTTTCAACTTGCCTAAGAAAGAGCTTGGCCATTTAGGTGTGATGCAAATCTGTGTGTGTTTAAAGTGCAGGTGCAAGCTTCTGACAAAGGTTTTCTCCAGGTTCAGTTTCTCCCTGTCAGACACATTGGAAATGTTTTCCTCTGGCATTCGCAGCAAGAGTCGCAGATTGCTTAACCCAGGAGCTCTGAGAATGGAACGGCAATAGGTGCTCCGCTTACGTCATAAACAGTGCTCCAGAGCGCTTAGCAACGGGCACAACGAAACGTGTCTGTGGGATAGTGACCATTCCCGCCTAGTGCTGGCAATGCACGAGCACTGCCAAAAGGCAAAGGAAGGCGCTTAACATCCGGCTTGTGCGCAAAGCTTTCAGACTGCCAGAGGACTGCAGCTGTGGTAAGCCCGCTTGCTCATTTGACGTTAGAAGGCGCCTGCAAGAACTTCACCTGCATCTGGTTTATGCTGCTACCTGTTGTTAGGCGACAACAAGAGCACATGTAGCAAATGCTTTTTCCTGACCCGTTTTGCTAGACCACGCTCTTTTGTGGCTCTTTAATGCTTGCCAAACTGCTATGTGCATGTTGCTGCTTCCATCTGACAAGGAGCACAGCCGTCTGACAGCAGCTTTCAACTTGCCTAAGGAAGAGCTTGGCCATTTAGGTGTGATGCAAATCTGTGTGTGTTTAAAGTGCAGGTGCAAGCTCCTGACAAAGGTGTTCTCCAAATTCAGTTTCTCCCTGTCAGACACATTGGAAATGTTTTCCTCTGGCATTCGCGCCAAGAGTCGCAGATTGCTTAACCCAGGATCTCTGAGAATGGAACGGCAAGAGGTGCTCCGCTAACGTCATAAACAGTGCTCCAGAGCGCTTAGCAACGGGCACAACGAAACGTGTCTGTGGGATAGTGACCATTCCCGCCTAGTGCTGGCAATGCACGAGCACTGTCAAAAGGCAAAGGAAGGCGCTTAGAATCCGGCTTGTGTGCAAAGCTTTCAGACTGGCAGAGGACCGCAGCTGTGGTAAGCCCGCTTGCTCATTTGACGTTAGATGTCGCCTGCAAGAACTCCACCCGCATCTGGTTTATGCTGCTACCTGTTGTTAGGCGACAAGAAGGACACAAGTCGCGAATGCTTTTTCCTGCCTCATTTTGCTAGACCACGCTCTTTTGTGGCTCTTTAGTTCTTGCCAAACTGTTATGTGCGTGCTGCTGCTTCCATCTGACAAGGAGCACAGCCTTCTGACAGCAGCTTTCAACTTGCCTAAGAAGGAGCTTGGCCATTTAGATGTGATGCAAATCCGTGTGTGTGTAAAGTGCAGGTGCAAGCTCCTGACAAAGGTGTTCTCCAGTTTCAGTTTCTATCTGCCAGACACATTGGAAATGTTTTCCTCCGGCATTCACGCCAAGAGTCGCAGATTGCTTAACCCAGGAGCTCTGAGAATGGAACGGCAAGAGGTGCTCCGCTTACGTCATAAACAGTGCTCCAGAACGCTTAGCAACGGCCACAACGAAACAGTGTGCGGGATAGTGACCATTCCCGCCTAGTGCTGGCAATTCACGAGCACTGCCAAAAGGCAAAGGAAGGCGCTTAGCATCCGGCTTGTGTGCAAAGCTTTCAGACTGCCAGAGGACCGCAGCTGTGGTAAGCCCGCTTGCTCATTTGACGTTAGATGTCGCCTGCAAGAACTTCACCCGCATCTGGTTTATGCTGCTACCTGTTGTTAGGCGACAACAAGAGCACATGTAACAAATGCTATTTCATGACCCGTTTTGCTAGACCACGCTCTTTTGTGGCTCTGTAGTGCTTGCCAAACTGCTATGTGCGTGCTGCTGCTTCCATCTGACAAGGAGCACAGCCTTCTGACAGCAGCTTTCAACTTGTCTAAGGAAGAGCTTGGCCATTTAGATGTGATGCAAATCTGTGTGTGTGTAAGGTGCAGGTGCAAGCTCCTGACAAAGGTGTTCTCCAGTTTCAGTTTCTATCTGCCAGACACATTGGAAATGTTTTCCTCTGGCATTCGCACCAAGAGTCGCAGAATACTTTACTGAGGAGCTCTGAGAATGGAACGGCAAGAGGTGCTCCGCTTACGTCATAAACAGTGCTCCAGAGCGCTTAGCAACGGGCACAACGAAACGTGTCTGTGGGATAGTGACCATTCCCGCCTAGTGCTGGCAATTCACGAGCACTGCCAAAAGGCAAAGGAAGGCGCTTAGCATCCGGCTTGTGCGCAAAGCTTTCAGACTGCCAGAGGACTGCAGCTGTGGTAAGCCCGCTTGCTCATTTGACGTTAGAAGGCACCTGCAAAAACTTCACCTGCATCTGGTTTATGCTGCTACCTGTTGTTAGGCGACAACAAGAGCACATGTAGCAAATGCTTTTTCCTGACCCGTTTTGCTAGACCACGCTCTTTTGTGGCTCTGTAGTGCTTGCCAAACTGCTATGTGCATGTTGCTGCTTCCATCTGACAAGGAGCACAGCCGTCTGACAGCAGCTTTCAACTTGCCTAAGAAAGAGCTTGGCCATTTAGGTGTGATGCAAATCTGTGTGTGTTTAAAGTGCAGGTGCAAGCTTCTGACAAAGGTTTTCTCCAGGTTCAGTTTCTCCCTGTCAGACACATTGGAAATGTTTTCCTCTGGCATTCGCAGCAAGAGTCGCAGATTGCTTAACCCAGGAGCTCTGAGAATGGAACGGCAAGAGGTGCTCCGCTTACGTCATAAACAGTGCTCCAGAGCGCTTAGCAACGGGCACAACGAAACGTGTCTGTGGGATAGTGACCATTCCCGCCTAGTGCTGGCAATGCACGAGCACTGCCAAAAGGCAAAGGAAGGCGCTTAACATCCGGCTTGTGCGCAAAGCTTTCAGACTGCCAGAGGACCGCAGCTGTGGTAAGCCCGCTTGCTCATTTGACGTTAGAAGGCGCCTGCAAGAACTTCACCCGCATCTGGTTTATGCTGCTACCTGTTGTTAGGCGACAAGAAGAGCACATGTAACAAATGCTTTTTCCTGACCCGTTTTGCTAGACCATGCTTTTTTGTGGCTCTGTAGTGCTTGCCAAACTGCTATGTGCATGTTGCTGCTTCCATCTGACAAGGAGCACAGCCGTCTGACAGCAGCTTTCAACTTGTCTAAGAAAGAGCTTGGCCATTTAGATGTGATGCAAATCTGTGTGTGTGTAAAATGCAGGTGCAAGCTCCTGACAAAGGTGTTCTCCAGTTTCAGTTTCTATCTGCCAGACACATTGGAAATGTTTTCCTCTGGCATTTGCGCCAAGAGTTGCAGATTGCTTAACTCAGGAGCTCTGAGAATGGAACGGCAAGAGGTGCTCCGCTTACGTCATAAACAGTGCTCCAGAGCGCTTAGCAACGGGCACAACGAAACGTGTCTGTGGGATAGTGACCATTCCCGCCTAGTGCTGGCAATGCACGAGCACTGCCAAAAGGCAAAGGAAGGCGCTTAGCATCCTGCTGTGCGCAAAGCTTTCAGACTGCCAGAGGACTGCAGCTGTGGTAAGCCTGCTTGCTCATTTGATGTTAGATGTCGCCTGCAAGAACTTCACCCCCATCTGGTTTATGCTGCTACCTGTTGTTAGGCGACAACAAGGGCACAAGTCGCAAATGCTTTTTCCTGCCTCATATTGCTAGACCACGCTCTTCTGTGGCTCTTTAGTTCTTGCCAAACTGTTATGTGCGTGCTGCTGCTTCCATCTGACAAGGAGCACAGCCTTCTGACAGCAGCTTTCAACTTGTCTAAGGAAGAGCTTGGCCATTTAGATGTGATGCAAATCTGTGTGTGTGTAAGGTGCAGGTGCAAGCTCCTGACAAAGGTGTTCTCCAGTTTCAGTTTCTATCTGCCAGACACATTGGAAATATTTTCCTCTGGCATTCGCACCAAGAGTCGCAGAATACTTTACTGAGGAGCTCTGAGAATGGAACGGCAAGAGGTGCTCCGCTTACGTCATAAACAGTGCTCCAGAGCGCTTAGCAACGGGCACAACGAAACGTGTCTGTGGGATAGTGACCATTCCCGCCTAGTGCTGGCAATGCACGAGCACTGCCAAAAGGCAAAGGAAGGCGCTTAGCATCCGGCTTGTGCGCAAAGCTTTCAGACTGCCAGAGGACTGCAGCTGTGGTAAGCCCGCTTGCTCATTTGACGTTAGAAGGCGCCTGCAAGAACTTCACCTGCATCTGGTTTATGCTGCTACCTGTTGTTAGGCGACAACAAGAGCACATGTAGCAAATGCTTTTTCCTGACCCGTTTTGCTAGACCACGCTCTTTTGTGGCTCTTTAATGCTTGCCAAACTGCTATGTGCATGTTGCTGCTTCCATCTGACAAGGAGCACAGCCGTCTGACAGCAGCTTTCAACTTGCCTAAGAAAGAGCTTGGCCATTTAGGTGTGATGCAAATCTGTGTGTGTTTAAAGTGCAGGTGCAAGCTTCTGACAAAGGTTTTCTCCAGGTTCAGTTTCTCCCTGTCAGACACATTGGAAATGTTTTCCTCTGGCATTCGCAGCAAGAGTCGCAGATTGCTTAACCCAGGAGCTCTGAGAATGGAACGGCAAGAGGTGCTCCGCTTACGTCATAAACAGTGCTCCAGAGCGCTTAGCAACGGCCACAACGAAACGTGTCTGTGGGATAGTGACCATTCCCGCCTAGTGCTGGCAATGCACGAGCACTGCCAAAAGGCAAAGGAAGGCGCTTAGCATCCGGCTTGTGCGCAAAGCTTTCAGACTGCCAGAGGACCGCAGCTGTGGTAAGCCCGCTTGCTCATTTGACGTTAGAAGGCGCCTGCAAGAACTTCACCCGCATCTGGTTTATGCTGCTACCTGTTGTTAGGCGACAACAAGAGCACATGTAACAAATGCTTTTTCCTGACCCGTTTTGCTAGACCACGCTCTTTTGTGGCTCTGTAGTGCTTGCCAAACTGCTATGTGCATGTTGCTGCTTCCATCTGACAAGGAGCACAGCCGTCTGACAGCAGCTTTCAACTTGTCTAAGAAAGAGCTTGGCCATTTAGATGTGATGCAAATCTGTGTGTGTGTAAAATGCAGGTGCAAGCTCCTGACAAAGGTGTTCTCCAGTTTCAGTTTCTATCTGCCAGACACATTGGAAATGTTTTCCTCTGGCATTTGCGCCAAGAGTTGCAGATTGCTTAACCCAGGATCTCTGAGAATGGAACGGCAAGAGGTGCTCCGCTTACGTCATAAACAGTGCTCCAGAGCGCTTAGCAACGGGCACAACGAAACGTGTCTGTGGGATAGTGACCATTCCCGCCTAGTGCTGGCAATGCACGAGCACTGCCAAAAGGCAAAGGAAGGCGCTTAGCATCCGGCTTGTGCGCAAAGCTTTCAGACTGCCAGAGGACCGCAGCTGTGGTAAGCCCGCTTGCTCATTTGACGTTAGAAGGCGCCTGCAAGAACTTCACCCGCATCTGGTTTATGCTGCTACCTGTTGTTAGGCGACAACAAGAGCACATGTAACAAATGCTTTTTCATGACCCGTTTTGCTAGACCACGCTCTTTTGTGGCTCTGTAGTGCTTGCCAAACTGCTATGTGCATGTTGCTGCTTCCATCTGACAAGGAGCACAGCCGTCTGACAGCAGCTTTCAACTTGTCTAAGAAAGAGCTTGGCCATTTAGATGTGATGCAAATCTGTGTGTGTGTAAGGTGCAGGTGCAAGCTCCTGACAAAGGTGTTCTCCAGTTTCAGTTTCTATCTGCCAGACACATTGGAAATGTTTTCCTCTGGCATTCGCACCAAGAGTCGCAGAATACTTTACTGAGGAGCTCTGAGAATGGAACGGCAAGAGGTGTTCCGCTTACGTCATAAACAGTGCTCCAGAGCGCTTAGCAACGGGCACAACGAAACGTGTCTGTGGGATAGTGACCATTCCCGCCTAGTGCTGGCAATGCACGAGCACTGCCAAAAGGCAAAGGAAGGCGCTTAGCATCCGGCTTGTGCGCAAAGCTTTCAGACTGCCAGAGGACTGCAGCTGTGGTAAGCCCGCTTGCTCATTTGACGTTAGAAGGCGCCTGCAAGAACTTCACCTGCATCTGGTTTATGCTGCTACCTGTTGTTAGGCGACAACAAGAGCACATGTAGCAAATGCTTTTTCCTGACCCGTTTTGCTAGACCACGCTCTTTTGTGGCTCTTTAATGCTTGCCAAACTGCTATGTGCATGTTGCTGCTTCCATCTGACAAGGAGCACAGCCGTCTGACAGCAGCTTTCAACTTGCCTAAGAAAGAGCTTGGCCATTTAGGTGTGATGCAAATCTGTGTGTGTTTAAAGTGCAGGTGCAAGCTTCTGACAAAGGTTTTCTCCAGGTTCAGTTTCTCCCTGTCAGACACATTGGAAATGTTTTCCTCTGGCATTCGCAGCAAGAGTCGCAGATTGCTTAACCCAGGAGCTCTGAGAATGGAACGGCAATAGGTGCTCCGCTTACGTCATAAACAGTGCTCCAGAGCGCTTAGCAACGGGCACAACGAAACGTGTCTGTGGGATAGTGACCATTCCCGCCTAGTGCTGGCAATGCACGAGCACTGCCAAAAGGCAAAGGAAGGCGCTTAACATCCGGCTTGTGCGCAAAGCTTTCAGACTGCCAGAGGACTGCAGCTGTGGTAAGCCCGCTTGCTCATTTGACGTTAGAAGGCGCCTGCAAGAACTTCACCTGCATCTGGTTTATGCTGCTACCTGTTGTTAGGCGACAACAAGAGCACATGTAGCAAATGCTTTTTCCTGACCCGTTTTGCTAGACCACGCTCTTTTGTGGCTCTTTAATGCTTGCCAAACTGCTATGTGCATGTTGCTGCTTCCATCTGACAAGGAGCACAGCCGTCTGACAGCAGCTTTCAACTTGCCTAAGGAAGAGCTTGGCCATTTAGGTGTGATGCAAATCTGTGTGTGTTTAAAGTGCAGGTGCAAGCTCCTGACAAAGGTGTTCTCCAAATTCAGTTTCTCCCTGTCAGACACATTGGAAATGTTTTCCTCTGGCATTCGCGCCAAGAGTCGCAGATTGCTTAACCCAGGATCTCTGAGAATGGAACGGCAAGAGGTGCTCCGCTAACGTCATAAACAGTGCTCCAGAGCGCTTAGCAACGGGCACAACGAAACGTGTCTGTGGGATAGTGACCATTCCCGCCTAGTGCTGGCAATGCACGAGCACTGTCAAAAGGCAAAGGAAGGCGCTTAGAATCCGGCTTGTGTGCAAAGCTTTCAGACTGGCAGAGGACCGCAGCTGTGGTAAGCCCGCTTGCTCATTTGACGTTAGAAGGCGCCTGCAAGAACTTCACCCGCATCTGGTTTATGCTGCTACCTGTTGTTAGGCGACAACAAGAGCACATGTAACAAATGCTTTTTCCTGACCCGTTTTGCTAGACCACGCTCTTTTGTGGCTCTGTAGTGCTTGCCAAACTGCTATGTGCATGTTGCTGCTTCCATCTGACAAGGAGCACAGCCGTCTGACAGCAGCTTTCAACTTGTCTAAGAAAGAGCTTGGCCATTTAGATGTGATGCAAATCTGTGTGTGTGTAAAATGCAGGTGCAAGCTCCTGACAAAGGTGTTCTCCAGTTTCAGTTTCTATCTGCCAGACACATTGGAAATGTTTTCCTCTGGCATTTGCGCCAAGAGTTGCAGATTGCTTAACTCAGGAGCTCTGAGAATGGAACGGCAAGAGGTGTTCAGCTTACGTCATAAACAGTGCTCCAGAGCGCTTAGCAACGGGCACAACGAAACGTGTCTGTGGGATAGTGACCATTCCCGCCTAGTGCTGGCAATGCACGAGCACTGCCAAAAGGCAAAGGAAGGCGCTTAGCATCCGGCTTGTGCGCAAAGCTTTCAGACTGCCAGAGGACTGCAGCTGTGGTAAGCCCGCTTGCTCATTTGATGTTAGATGTCGCCTGCAAGAACTTCACCCCCATCTGGTTTATGCTGCTACTTGTTGTTAGGCGACAACAAGGGCACAAGTCGCGAATGCTTTTTCCTGCCTCATTTTGCTAGACCACGCTCTTTTGTGGCTCTTTAGTTCTTGCCAAACTGTTATGTGCGTGCTGCTGCTTCCATCTGACAAGGAGCACAGCCTTCTGACAGCAGCTTTCAACTTGCCTAAGAAGGAGCTTGGCCATTTAGATGTGATGCAAATCCGTGTGTGTGTAAAGTGCAGGTGCAAGCTCCTGACAAAGGTGTTCTCCAGTTTCAGTTTCTATCTGCCAGACACATTGGAAATGTTTTCCTCCGGCATTCACGCCAAGAGTCGCAGATTGCTTAACCCAGGAGCTCTGAGAATGGAACGGCAAGAGGTGCTCCGCTTACGTCATAAACAGTGCTCCAGAACGCTTAGCAACGGCCACAACGAAACAGTGTGCGGGATAGTGACCATTCCCGCCTAGTGCTGGCAATTCACGAGCACTGCCAAAAGGCAAAGGAAGGCGCTTAGCATCCGGCTTGTGTGCAAAGCTTTCAGACTGCCAGAGGACCGCAGCTGTGGTAAGCCCGCTTGCTCATTTGACGTTAGATGTCGCCTGCAAGAACTTCACCCGCATCTGGTTTATGCTGCTACCTGTTGTTAGGCGACAACAAGAGCACATGTAACAAATGCTATTTCATGACCCGTTTTGCTAGACCACGCTCTTTTGTGGCTCTGTAGTGCTTGCCAAACTGCTATGTGCGTGCTGCTGCTTCCATCTGACAAGGAGCACAGCCTTCTGACAGCAGCTTTCAACTTGTCTAAGGAAGAGCTTGGCCATTTAGATGTGATGCAAATCTGTGTGTGTGTAAGGTGCAGGTGCAAGCTCCTGACAAAGGTGTTCTCCAGTTTCAGTTTCTATCTGCCAGACACATTGGAAATGTTTTCCTCTGGCATTCGCACCAAGAGTCGCAGAATACTTTACTGAGGAGCTCTGAGAATGGAACGGCAAGAGGTGCTCCGCTTACGTCATAAACAGTGCTCCAGAGCGCTTAGCAACGGGCACAACGAAACGTGTCTGTGGGATAGTGACCATTCCCGCCTAGTGCTGGCAATTCACGAGCACTGCCAAAAGGCAAAGGAAGGCGCTTAGCATCCGGCTTGTGCGCAAAGCTTTCAGACTGCCAGAGGACTGCAGCTGTGGTAAGCCCGCTTGCTCATTTGACGTTAGAAGGCACCTGCAAAAACTTCACCTGCATCTGGTTTATGCTGCTACCTGTTGTTAGGCGACAACAAGAGCACATGTAGCAAATGCTTTTTCCTGACCCGTTTTGCTAGACCACGCTCTTTTGTGGCTCTGTAGTGCTTGCCAAACTGCTATGTGCATGTTGCTGCTTCCATCTGACAAGGAGCACAGCCGTCTGACAGCAGCTTTCAACTTGCCTAAGAAAGAGCTTGGCCATTTAGGTGTGATGCAAATCTGTGTGTGTTTAAAGTGCAGGTGCAAGCTTCTGACAAAGGTTTTCTCCAGGTTCAGTTTCTCCCTGTCAGACACATTGGAAATGTTTTCCTCTGGCATTCGCAGCAAGAGTCGCAGATTGCTTAACCCAGGAGCTCTGAGAATGGAACGGCAAGAGGTGCTCCGCTTACGTCATAAACAGTGCTCCAGAGCGCTTAGCAACGGGCACAACGAAACGTGTCTGTGGGATAGTGACCATTCCCGCCTAGTGCTGGCAATGCACGAGCACTGCCAAAAGGCAAAGGAAGGCGCTTAACATCCGGCTTGTGCGCAAAGCTTTCAGACTGCCAGAGGACCGCAGCTGTGGTAAGCCCGCTTGCTCATTTGACGTTAGAAGGCGCCTGCAAGAACTTCACCCGCATCTGGTTTATGCTGCTACCTGTTGTTAGGCGACAAGAAGAGCACATGTAACAAATGCTTTTTCCTGACCCGTTTTGCTAGACCATGCTTTTTTGTGGCTCTGTAGTGCTTGCCAAACTGCTATGTGCATGTTGCTGCTTCCATCTGACAAGGAGCACAGCCGTCTGACAGCAGCTTTCAACTTGTCTAAGAAAGAGCTTGGCCATTTAGATGTGATGCAAATCTGTGTGTGTGTAAAATGCAGGTGCAAGCTCCTGACAAAGGTGTTCTCCAGTTTCAGTTTCTATCTGCCAGACACATTGGAAATGTTTTCCTCTGGCATTTGCGCCAAGAGTTGCAGATTGCTTAACTCAGGAGCTCTGAGAATGGAACGGCAAGAGGTGCTCCGCTTACGTCATAAACAGTGCTCCAGAGCGCTTAGCAACGGCCACAACGAAACGTGTCTGTGGGATAGTGACCATTCCCGCCTAGTGCTGGCAATGCACGAGCACTGCCAAAAGGCAAAGGAAGGCGCTTAGCATCCTGCTGTGCGCAAAGCTTTCAGACTGCCAGAGGACTGCAGCTGTGGTAAGCCTGCTTGCTCATTTGATGTTAGATGTCGCCTGCAAGAACTTCACCCCCATCTGGTTTATGCTGCTACCTGTTGTTAGGCGACAACAAGGGCACAAGTCGCAAATGCTTTTTCCTGCCTCATATTGCTAGACCACGCTCTTCTGTGGCTCTTTAGTTCTTGCCAAACTGTTATGTGCGTGCTGCTGCTTCCATCTGACAAGGAGCACAGCCTTCTGACAGCAGCTTTCAACTTGTCTAAGGAAGAGCTTGGCCATTTAGATGTGATGCAAATCTGTGTGTGTGTAAGGTGCAGGTGCAAGCTCCTGACAAAGGTGTTCTCCAGTTTCAGTTTCTATCTGCCAGACACATTGGAAATATTTTCCTCTGGCATTCGCACCAAGAGTCGCAGAATACTTTACTGAGGAGCTCTGAGAATGGAACGGCAAGAGGTGCTCCGCTTACGTCATAAACAGTGCTCCAGAGCGCTTAGCAACGGGCACAACGAAACGTGTCTGTGGGATAGTGACCATTCCCGCCTAGTGCTGGCAATGCACGAGCACTGCCAAAAGGCAAAGGAAGGCGCTTAGCATCCGGCTTGTGCGCAAAGCTTTCAGACTGCCAGAGGACTGCAGCTGTGGTAAGCCCGCTTGCTCATTTGACGTTAGAAGGCGCCTGCAAGAACTTCACCTGCATCTGGTTTATGCTGCTACCTGTTGTTAGGCGACAACAAGAGCACATGTAGCAAATGCTTTTTCCTGACCCGTTTTGCTAGACCACGCTCTTTTGTGGCTCTTTAATGCTTGCCAAACTGCTATGTGCATGTTGCTGCTTCCATCTGACAAGGAGCACAGCCGTCTGACAGCAGCTTTCAACTTGCCTAAGAAAGAGCTTGGCCATTTAGGTGTGATGCAAATCTGTGTGTGTTTAAAGTGCAGGTGCAAGCTTCTGACAAAGGTTTTCTCCAGGTTCAGTTTCTCCCTGTCAGACACATTGGAAATGTTTTCCTCTGGCATTCGCAGCAAGAGTCGCAGATTGCTTAACCCAGGAGCTCTGAGAATGGAACGGCAAGAGGTGCTCCGCTTACGTCATAAACAGTGCTCCAGAGCGCTTAGCAACGGCCACAACGAAACGTGTCTGTGGGATAGTGACCATTCCCGCCTAGTGCTGGCAATGCACGAGCACTGCCAAAAGGCAAAGGAAGGCGCTTAGCATCCGGCTTGTGCGCAAAGCTTTCAGACTGCCAGAGGACCGCAGCTGTGGTAAGCCCGCTTGCTCATTTGACGTTAGAAGGCGCCTGCAAGAACTTCACCCGCATCTGGTTTATGCTGCTACCTGTTGTTAGGCGACAACAAGAGCACATGTAACAAATGCTTTTTCCTGACCCGTTTTGCTAGACCACGCTCTTTTGTGGCTCTGTAGTGCTTGCCAAACTGCTATGTGCATGTTGCTGCTTCCATCTGACAAGGAGCACAGCCGTCTGACAGCAGCTTTCAACTTGTCTAAGAAAGAGCTTGGCCATTTAGATGTGATGCAAATCTGTGTGTGTGTAAAATGCAGGTGCAAGCTCCTGACAAAGGTGTTCTCCAGTTTCAGTTTCTATCTGCCAGACACATTGGAAATGTTTACCTCTGGCATTTGCGCCAAGAGTTGCAGATTGCTTAACCCAGGATCTCTGAGAATGGAACGGCAAGAGGTGCTCCGCTTACGTCATAAACAGTGCTCCAGAGCGCTTAGCAACGGGCACAACGAAACGTGTCTGTGGGATAGTGACCATTCCCGCCTAGTGCTGGCAATGCACGAGCACTGCCAAAAGGCAAAGGAAGGCGCTTAGCATCCGGCTTGTGCGCAAAGCTTTCAGACTGCCAGAGGACCGCAGCTGTGGTAAGCCCGCTTGCTCATTTGACGTTAGAAGGCGCCTGCAAGAACTTCACCCGCATCTGGTTTATGCTGCTACCTGTTGTTAGGCGACAACAAGAGCACATGTAACAAATGCTTTTTCATGACCCGTTTTGCTAGACCACGCTCTTTTGTGGCTCTGTAGTGCTTGCCAAACTGCTATGTGCATGTTGCTGCTTCCATCTGACAAGGAGCACAGCGGTCTGACAGCAGCTTTCAACTTGTCTAAGAAAGAGCTTGGCCATTTAGATGTGATGCAAATCTGTGTGTGTGTAAGGTGCAGGTGCAAGCTCCTGACAAAGGTGTTCTCCAGTTTCAGTTTCTATCTGCCAGACACATTGGAAATGTTTTCCTCTGGCATTCGCACCAAGAGTCGCAGAATACTTTACTGAGGAGCTCTGAGAATGGAACGGCAAGAGGTGTTCCGCTTACGTCATAAACAGTGCTCCAGAGCGCTTAGCAACGGGCACAACGAAACGTGTCTGTGGGATAGTGACCATTCCCGCCTAGTGCTGGCAATGCACGAGCACTGCCAAAAGGCAAAGGAAGGCGCTTAGCATCCGGCTTGTGCGCAAAGCTTTCAGACTGCCAGAGGACTGCAGCTGTGGTAAGCCCGCTTGCTCATTTGACGTTAGAAGGCGCCTGCAAGAACTTCACCTGCATCTGGTTTATGCTGCTACCTGTTGTTAGGCGACAACAAGAGCACATGTAGCAAATGCTTTTTCCTGACCCGTTTTGCTAGACCACGCTCTTTTGTGGCTCTTTAATGCTTGCCAAACTGCTATGTGCATGTTGCTGCTTCCATCTGACAAGGAGCACAGCCGTCTGACAGCAGCTTTCAACTTGCCTAAGAAAGAGCTTGGCCATTTAGGTGTGATGCAAATCTGTGTGTGTTTAAAGTGCAGGTGCAAGCTTCTGACAAAGGTTTTCTCCAGGTTCAGTTTCTCCCTGTCAGACACATTGGAAATGTTTTCCTCTGGCATTCGCAGCAAGAGTCGCAGATTGCTTAACCCAGGAGCTCTGAGAATGGAACGGCAATAGGTGCTCCGCTTACGTCATAAACAGTGCTCCAGAGCGCTTAGCAACGGGCACAACGAAACGTGTCTGTGGGATAGTGACCATTCCCGCCTAGTGCTGGCAATGCACGAGCACTGCCAAAAGGCAAAGGAAGGCGCTTAACATCCGGCTTGTGCGCAAAGCTTTCAGACTGCCAGAGGACTGCAGCTGTGGTAAGCCCGCTTGCTCATTTGACGTTAGAAGGCGCCTGCAAGAACTTCACCTGCATCTGGTTTATGCTGCTACCTGTTGTTAGGCGACAACAAGAGCACATGTAGCAAATGCTTTTTCCTGACCCGTTTTGCTAGACCACGCTCTTTTGTGGCTCTTTAATGCTTGCCAAACTGCTATGTGCATGTTGCTGCTTCCATCTGACAAGGAGCACAGCCGTCTGACAGCAGCTTTCAACTTGCCTAAGGAAGAGCTTGGCCATTTAGGTGTGATGCAAATCTGTGTGTGTGTAAAATGCAGGTGCAAGCTCCTGACAAAGGTGTTCTCCAGTTTCAGTTTCTATCTGCCAGACACATTGGAAATGTTTTCCTCTGGCATTTGCGCCAAGAGTTGCAGATTGCTTAACTCAGGAGCTCTGAGAATGGAACGGCAAGAGGTGTTCAGCTTACGTCATAAACAGTGCTCCAGAGCGCTTAGCAACGGGCACAACGAAACGTGTCTGTGGGATAGTGACCATTCCCGCCTAGTGCTGGCAATGCACGAGCACTGCCAAAAGGCAAAGGAAGGCGCTTAGCATCCGGCTTGTGCGCAAAGCTTTCAGACTGCCAGAGGACTGCAGCTGTGGTAAGCCCGCTTGCTCATTTGATGTTAGATGTCGCCTGCAAGAACTTCACCCCCATCTGGTTTATGCTGCTACTTGTTGTTAGGCGACAACAAGGGCACAAGTCGCAAATGCTTTTTCCTGCCTCATTTTGCTAGACCACGCTCTTCTGTGGCTCTTTAGTTCTTGCCAAACTGTTATGTGCGTGCTGCTGCTTCCATCTGACAAGCAGCACAGCCTTCTGACAGCAGCTTTCAACTTGTCTAAGGAAGAGCTTGGCCATTTAGATGTGATGCAAATCTGTGTGTGTGTAAGGTGCAGGTGCAAGCTCCTGACAAAGGTGTTCTCCAGTTTCAGTTTCTATCTGCCAGACACATTGGAAATATTTTCCTCTGGCATTCGCACCAAGAGTCGCAGAATACTTTACTGAGGAGCTCTGAGAATGGAACGGCAAGAGGTGTTCAGCTTACGTCATAAACAGTGCTCCAGAGCGCTTAGCAACGGCCACAACGAAACGTGTCTGTGGGATAGTGACCATTCCCGCCTAGTGCTGGCAATTCACGAGCACTGCCAAAAGGCAAAGGAAGGCGCTTAGCATCCGGCTGTGCGCAAATCTTTCAGACTGCCAGAGGACTGTAGCTGTGGTAAGCCCGCTTGCTCATTTGACGTTAGATGTCGCCTGCAAGAACTCCACCCGCATCTGGTTTATGCTGCTACCTGTTGTTAGGCGACAACAAGAGCACATGTAACAAATGCTTTTTCCTGACCCGTTTTGCTAGACCACGCTCTTTTGTGGCTCTTTAATGCTTGCCAAACTGCTATGTGCATGTTGCTGCTTCCATCTGACAAGGAGCACAGCCGTCTGACAGCAGCTTTCAACTTGCCTAAGGAAGAGCTTGGCCATTTAGGTGTGATGCAAATCTGTGTGTGTTTAAAGTGCAGGTGCAAGCTCCTGACAAAGGTGTTCTCCAGGTTCAGTTTCTCCCTGTCAGACACATTGGAAATGTTTTCCTCTGGCATTCGCACCAAGAGTCGCAGAATACTTTACTGAGCAGCTCTGAGAAGGGAACGGCACGAGGTGTTCCGCTTACGTCATAAACAGTGCTCCAGAGCGCTTAGCAACGGGCACAACGAAACGTGTCTGTGGGATAGTGACCATTCCCGCCTAGTGCTGGCAATGCACGAGCACTGCCAAAAGGCAAAGGAAGGCGCTTAGCATCCGGCTTGTGCGCAAAGCTTTCAGACTGCCAGAGGACCGCAGCTGTGGTAAGCCCGCTTGCTCATTTGACGTTAGAAGGCGCCTGCAAGAACTTCACCTGCATCTGGTTTATGCTGCTACCTGTTGTTAGGCGACAACAAGGGCACAAGTCGCAAATGCTTTTTCCTGCCTCATATTGCTAGACCACGCTCTTCTGTGGCTCTTTAGTTCTTGCCAAACTGTTATGTGCGTGCTGCTGCTTCCATCTGACAAGGAGCACAGCCTTCTGACAGCAGCTTTCAACTTGCCTAAGAAAGAGCTTGGCCATTTAGGTGTGATGCAAATCTGTGTGTGTTTAAAGTGCAGGTGCAAGCTCCTGACAAAGGTGTTCTCCAAATTCAGTTTCTCCCTGTCAGACACATTGGAAATGTTTTCCTCTGGCATTCGCACCAAGAGTCGCAGATTGCTTAACCCAGGATCTCTGAGAATGGAACGGCAAGAGGTGCTCCGCTTACGTCATAAACAGTGCTCCAGAGCGCTTAGCAACGGGCACAACGAAACGTGTCTGTGGGATAGTGACCATTCCCGCCTAGTGCTGGCAATGCACGAGCACTGCCAAAAGGCAAAGGAAGGCGCTTAGCATCCGGCTTGTGCGCAAAGCTTTCAGACTGCCAGAGGACCGCAGCTGTGGTAAGCCCGCTTGCTCATTTGACGTTAGAAGGCGCCTGCAAGAACTTCACCCGCATCTGGTTTATGCTGCTACCTGTTGTTAGGCGACAACAAGGGCACAAGTCGCAAATGCTTTTTCCTGCCTCATATTGCTAGACCACGCTCTTCTGTGGCTCTTTAGTTCTTGCCAAACTGTTATGTGCGTGCTGCTGCTTCCATCTGACAAGGAGCACAGCCTTCTGACAGCAGCTTTCAACTTGCCTAAGAAAGAGCTTGGCCATTTAGGTGTGATGCAAATCTGTGTGTGTTTAAAGTGCAGGTGCAAGCTCCTGACAAAGGTGTTCTCCAAATTCAGTTTCTCCCTGTCAGACACATTGGAAATGTTTTCCTCTGGCATTCGCACCAAGAGTCGCAGATTGCTTAACCCAGGATCTCTGAGAATGGAACGGCAAGAGGTGCTCCGCTTACGTCATAAACAGTGCTCCAGAGCGCTTAGCAACGGCCACAACGAAACGTGTCTGTGGGATAGTGACCATTCCCGCCTAGTGCTGGCAATGCACGAGCACTGCCAAAAGGCAAAGGAAGGCGCTTAGCATCCGGCTTGTGCGCAAAGCTTTCAGACTGCCAGAGGACCGCAGCTGTGGTAAGCCCGCTTGCTCATTTGACGTTAGAAGGCGCCTGCAAGAACTTCACCCGCATCTGGTTTATGCTGCTACCTGTTGTTAGGCGACAACAAGAGCACATGTAACAAATGCTTTTTCATGACCCGTTTTGCTAGACCACGCTCTTTTGTGGCTCTGTAGTGCTTGCCAAACTGCTATGTGCGTGCTGCTGCTTCCATCTGACAAGGAGCACAGCCTTCTGACAGCAGCTTTCAACTTGTCTAAGGAAGAGCTTGGCCATTTAGATGTGATGCAAATCTGTGTGTGTGTAAGGTGCAGGTGCAAGCTCCTGACAAAGGTGTTCTCCAGTTTCAGTTTCTATCTGCCAGACACATTGGAAATGTTTTCCTCTGGCATTCGCACCAAGAGTCGCAGAATTCTTTACTGAGCAGCTCTGAGAATGGAACGGCAAGAGGTGTTCAGCTTACGTCATAAACAGTGCTCCAGAGCACTTAGCAACGGGCACAACGAAACGTGTCTGTGGGATAGTGACCATTCCCGCCTAGTGCTGGCAATGCACGAGCACTGCCAAAAGGCAAAGGAAGGCGCTTAACATCCGGCTTGTGCGCAAAGCTTTCAGACTGCCAGAGGACTGCAGCTGTGGTAAGCCCGCTTGCTCATTTGACGTTAGAAGGCGCCTGCAAGAACTTCACCTGCATCTGGTTTATGCTGCTACCTGTTGTTAGGCGACAACCAGAGCACATGTAGCAAATGCTTTTTCCTGACCCGTTTTGCTAGACCACGCTCTTTTGTGGCTCTTTAATGCTTGCCAAACTGCTATGTGCATGTTGCTGCTTCCATCTGACAAGGAGCACAGCCGTCTGACAGCAGCTTTCAACTTGCCTAAGAAAGAGCTTGGCCATTTAAGTGTGATGCAAATCTGTGTGTGTTTAAAGTGCAGGTGCAAGCTCCTGACAAAGGTTTTCTCCAGGTTCAGTTTCTCCCTGTCAGACACATTGGAAATGTTTTCCTCTGGCATTTGCGCCAAGAGTTGCAGATTGCTTAACTCAGGAGCTCTGAGAATGGAACGGCAAGAGGTGCTCCGCTTACGTCATAAACAGTGCTCCAGAGCGCTTAGCAACGGGCACAACGAAACGTGTCTGTGGGATAGTGACCATTCCCGCCTAGTGCTGGCAATGCACGAGCACTGCCAAAAGGCAAAGGAAGGCGCTTAGCATCCGGCTTGTGTGCAAAGCTTTCAGACTGCCAGAGGACTGCAGCTGTGGTAAGCACGCTTGCTCATTTGACGTTAGATGTCGCCTGCGAGAACTCCACCCGCATCTGGTTTATGCTGCTACCTGTTGTTAGGCGACAAGAAGGGCACAAGTCGCAAATGCTTTTTCCTGCCTCATTTTGCTAGACCACGCTCTTCTGTGGCTCTTTAGTTCTTGCCAAACTGTTATGTGCGTGCTGCTGCTTCCATCTGACAAGGAGCACAGCCTTCTGACAGCAGCTTTCAACTTGTCTAAGGAAGAGCTTGGCCATTTAGATGTGATGCAAATCTGTGTGTGTTTAAAGTGCAGGTGCAAGCTCCTGACAAAGGTGTTCTCCAGTTTCAGTTTCTATCTGCCAGACACATTGGAAATGTTTTCCTCTGGCATTCGCACCAAGAGTCGCAGAATACTTTACTGAGCAGCTCTGAGAATGGAACGGCAAGAGGTGTTCCGCTTACGTCATAAACAGTGCTCCAGAGCGCTTAGCAACGGGCACAACGAAACGTGTCTGTGGGATAGTGACCATTCCCACCTAGTGCTGGCAATGCACGAGCACTGCCAAAAGGCAAAGGAAGGCGCTTAGCATCCGGCTTGTGCGCAAAGCTTTCAGACTGCCAGAGGACTGCAGCTGTGGTAAGCCCGCTTGCTCATTTGACGTTAGATGTCGCCTGCAAGAACTTCACCTGCATCTGGTTTATGCTGCTACCTGTTGTTAGGCGACAACAAGAGCACATGTAGCAAATGCTTTTTCCTGACCCGTTTTGCTAGACCACGCTTTTTTGTAGCTCTGTAGTGCTTGCCAAACTGCTATGTGCATGTTGCTGCTTCCATCTGACAAGGAGCACAGCCGTCTGACAGCAGCTTTCAACTTGTCTAAGAAAGAGCTTGGACATTTAGGTGTGATGCAAATCTGTGTGTGTTTAAAGTGCAGGTGCAAGCTTCTGACAAAGGTTTTCTCCAGGTTCAGTTTCTCCCTGTCAGACACATTGGAAATGTTTTCCTCTGGCATTCGCAGCAAGAGTCGCAGATTGCTTAACCCAGGAGCTCTGAGAATGGAACGGCAAGAGGTGCTCCGCTTACGTCATAAACAGTGCTCCAGAGCGCTTAGCAACGGGCACAACGAAACAGTGTGCGGGATAGTGACCATTCCCGCCTAGTGCTGGCAATGCACGAGCACTGCCAAAAGGCAAAGGAAGGCGCTTAGCATCCGGCTTGTGCGCAAAGCTTTCAGACTGCCAGAGGACCGCAGCTGTGGTAAGCCCGCTTGCTCATTTGACGTTAGAAGGCGCCTGCAAGAACTTCACCCGCATCTGGTTTATGCTGCTACCTGTTGTTAGGCGACAACAAGGGCACAAGTCGCAAATGCTTTTTCCTGCCTCATATTGCTAGACCACGCTCTTCTGTGGCTCTTTAGTTCTTGCCAAACTCCTATGTGCGTGCTGTTGTTTCCATCTGACAAGGAGCACAACCTTCTGACAGCAGCTTTCAACTTGTCTAAGGAAGAGCTTGGCCATTTAGATGTCATGCAAATCTGTGTGTGTGTAAGGTGCAGGTGCAAGCTCCTGACAAAGGTGTTCTCCAGTTTCAGTTTCTATCTGCCAGACACATTGGAAATGTTTTCCTCTGGCATTCGCACCAAGAGTCGCAGAATACTTAACCCAGGAGCTCTGAGAATGGAACGGCAAGAGGTGTTCCGCTTACGTCATAAACAGTGCTCCAGAGCGCTTAGCAACGGGCACAACGAAACGTGTCTGTGGGATAGTGACCATTCCCGCCTAGTGCTGGCAATGCACGAGCACTGCCAAAAGGCAAAGGAAGGCGCTTAACATCCGGCTTGTGCGCAAAGCTTTCAGACTGCCAGAGGACTGCAGCTGTGGTAAGCCCGCTTGCTCATTTGACGTTAGAAGGCGCCTGCAAGAACTTCACCTGCATCTGGTTTATGCTGCTACCTGTTGTTAGGCGACAACAAGAGCACATGTAGCAAATGCTTTTTCCTGACCCGTTTTGCTAGACCACGCTCTTTTGTGGCTCTTTAATGCTTGCCAAACTGCTATGTGCATGTTGCTGCTTCCATCTGACAAGGAGCACAGCCGTCTGACAGCAGCTTTCAACTTGCCTAAGGAAGAGCTTGGCCATTTAGGTGTGATGCAAATCTGTGTGTGTTTAAAGTGCAGGTGCAAGCTCCTGACAAAGGTGTTCTCCAAATTCAGTTTCTCCCTGTCAGACACATTGGAAATGTTTTCCTCTGGCATTCGCGCCAAGAGTCGCAGATTGCTTAACCCAGGATCTCTGAGAATGGAACGGCAAGAGGTGCTCCGCTTACGTCATAAACAGTGCTCCAGAGCGCTTAGCAACGGGCACAACGAAATGTGTCTGTGGGATAGTGACCATTCCCGCCTAGTGCTGGCAATGCACGAGCACTGCCAAAAGGCAAAGGAAGGCGCTTAGCATCCGGCTTGTGCGCAAAGCTTTCAGACTGCCAGAGGACTGCAGCTGTGGTAAGCCCGCTTGCTCATTTGACGTTAGATGTCGCCTGCAAGAACTTCACCCGCATCTGGTTTATGCTGCTACCTGTTGTTAGGCGACAACAAGAGCACATGTAACAAATGCTTTTTCCTGACCCGTTTTGCTAGACCACGCTTTTTTGTGGCTCTGTAGTGCTTGCCAAACTGCTATGTGCATGTTGCTGCTTCCATCTGACAAGGAGCACAGCCGTCTGACAGCAGCTTTCAACTTGCCTAAGAAAGAGCTTGGCCATTTAAGTGTGATGCAAATCTGTGTGTGTTTAAAGTGCAGGTGCAAGCTCCTGACAAAGGTTTTCTCCAGGTTCAGTTTCTCCCTGTCAGACACATTGGAAATGTTTTCCTCTGGCATTCGCGCCAAGAGTCGCAGATTGCTTAACCCAGGATCTCTGAGAATGGAACGGCAAGAGGTGCTCCGCTTACGTCATAAACAGTGCTCCAGAGCGCTTAGCAACGGGCACAACGAAACGTGTCTGTGGGATAGTGACCATTCCCGCCTAGTGCTGGCAATGCACGAGCACTGCCAAAAGGCAAAGGAAGGCGCTTAGCATCCGGCTTGTGTGCAAAGCTTTCAGACTGCCAGAGGACTGCAGCTGTGGTAAGCCCGCTTGCTCATTTGACGTTAGATGTCGCCTGCAAGAACTCCACCCGCATCTGGTTTATGCTGCTACCTGTTGTTAGGCGACAAGAAGGGCACAAGTTGCAAATGCTTTTTCCTGCCTCATTTTGCTAGACCACGCTCTTCTGTGGCTCTTTAGTTCTTGCCAAACTCCTATGTGCATGCTTCTGCTTCCATCTGACAAGGAGCACAACCTTCTGACAGCAGCTTTCAACTTGTCTAAAGAAGAGCTTGGCCATTTAGATGTGATGCAAATCTGTGTGTGTGTAAGGTGCAGGTGCAAGCTCCTGACAAAGGTGTTCTCCAGTTTCAGTTTCTATCTGCCAGACATATTGGAAATGTTTTCCTCTGGCATTCGCACCAAGAGTCGCAGAATACTTTACCCAGGAGCTCTGAGAATGAAACGGTAAGAGGTGTTCCGCTTACGTCATAAACAGTGCTCCAGAGCGCTTAGCAACGGGCACAACGAAACGTGTCTGTGGGATAGTGACCATTCCCGCCTAGTGCTGGCAATTCACGAGCACTGCCAAAAGGCAAAGGAAGGCGCTTAGCATCCGGCTTGTGTGCAAAGCTTTCAGACTGCCAGAGGACTGCAGCTGTGGTAAGCCCGCTTGCTCATTTGATGTTAGATGTCGCCTGCAAGAACTCCACCCGCATCTGGTTTATGCTGCTACCTGTTGTTAGGCGACAACAAGGGCACAAGTCGCAAATGCTTTTTCCTGCCTCATATTGCTAGACCACGCTCTTCTGTGGCTCTTTAGTTCTTGCCAAACTGTTATGTGCGTGCTGCTGCTTCCATCTGACAAGGAGCACAGCCTTCTGACGGCAGCTTTCAACTTGTCTAAGGAAGAGCTTGGCCATTTAGATGTGATGCAAATCTGTGTGTGTGTAAAGTGCAGGTGCAAGCTCCTGACAAAGGTTTTCTCCAGGTTCAGTTTCTCCCTGTCAGACACATTGGAAATGTTTTCCTCTGGCATTCTCGCCAAGAGTCGCAGATTGCTTAACCCAGGATCTCTGAGAATGGAACGGCAAGAGGTGCTCCGCTTACGTCATAAACAGTGCTCCAGAGCGCTTAGCAACGGGCACAACGAAACGTGTCTGTGGGATAGTGACCATTCCCGCCTAGTGCTGGCAATGCACGAGCACTGCCAAAAGGCAAAGGAAGGCGCTTAGCATCCGGCTTGTGTGCAAAGCTTTCAGACTGCCAGAGGACTGCAGCTGTGGTAAGCCCGCTTGCTCATTTGACGTTAGATGTCGCCTGCAAGAACTCCACCCGCATCTGGTTTATGCTGCTACCTGTTGTTAGGCGACAAGAAGGGCACAAGTCGCAAATGCTTTTTCCTGCCTCATTTTGCTAGACCACGCTCTTCTGTGGCTCTTTAGTTCTTGCCAAACTCCTATATGCGTGCTGTTGCTTCCATCTGACAAGGAGCACAACCTTCTGACAGCAGCTTTCAACTTGTCTAAGGAAGAGCTTGGCCATTTAGATGTGATGCAAATCTGTGTGTGTGTAAGGTGCAGGTGCAAGCTCCTGACAAAGGTGTTCTCCAGTTTCAGTTTCTATCTGCCAGACACATTGGAAATGTTTTCCTCTGGCATTCGCACCAAGAGTCGCAGAATACTTTACTGAGCAGCTCTGAGAATGGAACGGCAAGAGGTGTTCCGCTTACGTCATAAACAGTGCTCCAGAGCGCTTAGCAACGGGCACAACGAAACGTGTCTGTGGGATAGTGACCATTCCCGCCTAGTGCTGGCAATGCACGAGCACTGCCAAAAGGCAAAGGAAGGCGCTTAGCATCCGGCTTGTGCGCAAAGCTTTCAGACTGCCAGAGGACTGCAGCTGTGGTAAGCCCGCTTGCTCATTTGACGTTAGAAGGCGCCTGCAAGAACTTCACCTGCATCTGGTTTATGCTGCTACCTGTTGTTAGGCGACAACAAGAGCACATGTAGCAAATGCTTTTTCCTGACCCGTTTTGCTAGACCACGCTCTTTTGTGGCTCTTTAATGCTTGCCAAACTGCTATGTGCATGTTGCTGCTTCCATCTGACAAGGAGCACAGCCGTCTGACAGCAGCTTTCAACTTGCCTAAGAAAGAGCTTGGCCATTTAGGTGTGATGCAAATCTGTGTGTGTTTAAAGTGCAGGTGCAAGCTTCTGACAAAGGTGTTCTCCAGTTTCAGTTTCTATCTGCCAGACACATTGGAAATGTTTTCCTCTGGCATTCGCAGCAAGAGTCGCAGATTGCTTAACCCAGGAGCTCTGAGAATGGAACGGCAAGAGGTGCTCCGCTTACGTCATAAACAGTGCTCCAGAGCGCTTAGCAACGGGCACAACGAAACGTGTCTGTGGGATAGTGACCATTCCCGCCTAGTGCTGGCAATGCACGAGCACTGCCAAAAGGCAAAGGAAGGCGCTTAACATCAGGCTTGTGCGCAAAGCTTTCAGACTGCCAGAGGACTGCAGCTGTGGTAAGCCCGCTTGCTCATTTGACGTTAGAAGGCGCCTGCAAGAACTTCACCTGCATCTGGTTTATGCTGCTACCTGTTGTTAGGCGACAACAAGAGCACATGTAGCAAATGCTTTTTCCTGACCCGTTTTGCTAGACCACGCTCTTTTGTGGCTCTTTAATGCTTGCCAAACTGCTATGTGCATGTTGCTGCTTCCATCTGACAAGGAGCACAGCCGTCTGACAGCAGCTTTCAACTTGCCTAAGGAAGAGCTTGGCCATTTAGGTGTGATGCAAATCTGTGTGTGTTTAAAGTGCAGGTGCAAGCTCCTGACAAAGGTGTTCTCCAGGTTCAGTTTCTCCCTGTCAGACACATTGGAAATGTTTTCCTCTGGCATTCGCGCCAAGAGTCGCAGATTGCTTAACCCAGGATCTCTGAGAATGGAACGGCAAGAGGTGCTCCGCTTACGTCATAAACAGTGCTCCAGAGCGCTTAGCAACGGGCACAACGAAACGTGTCTGTGGGATAGTGACCATTCCCGCCTAGTGCTGGCAATGCACGAGCACTGCCAAAAGGCAAAGGAAGGCGCTTAGAATCCGGCTTGTGTGCAAAGCTTTCAGACTGCCAGAGGACCGCAGCTGTGGTAAGCCCGCTTGCTCATTTGACGTTAGAAGGCGCCTGCAAGAACTTCACCCGCATCTGGTTTATGCTGCTACCTGTTGTTAGGCGACAAGAAGAGCACATGTAGCAAATGCTTTTTCCTGACCCGTTTTGCTAGACCACGCTCTTTTGTGGCTCTGTAGTGCTTGCCAAACTGCTATGTGCATGTTGCTGCTTCCATCTGACAAGGAGCACAGCCGTCTGACAGCAGCTTTCAACTTGCCTAAGAAAGAGCTTGGCCATTTAAGTGTGATGCAAATCTGTGTGTGTTTAAAGTGCAGGTGCAAGCTCCTGACAAAGGTTTTCTCCAGGTTCAGTTTCTCCCTGTCAGACACATTGGAAATGTTTTCCTCTGGCATTCTCGCCAAGAGTCGCAGATTGCTTAACCCAGGATCTCTGAGAATGGAACGGCAAGAGGTGCTCCGCTTACGTCATAAACAGTGCTCCAGAGCGCTTAGCAACGGGCACAACGAAACGTGTCTGTGGGATAGTGACCATTCCCGCCTAGTGCTGGCAATGCACGAGCACTGCCAAAAGGCAAAGGAAGGCGCTTAGCATCCGGCTTGTGTGCAAAGCTTTCAGACTGCCAGAGGACTGCAGCTGTGGTAAGCCCGCTTGCTCATTTGACGTTAGATGTCGCCTGCAAGAACTCCACCCGCATCTGGTTTATGCTGCTACCTGTTGTTAGGCGACAAGAAGGGCACAAGTCGCAAATGCTTTTTCCTGCCTCATTTTGCTAGACCACGCTCTTCTGTGGCTCTTTAGTTCTTGCCAAACTCCTATATGCGTGCTGTTGTTTCCATCTGACAAGGAGCACAACCTTCTGACAGCAGCTTTCAACTTGTCTAAGGAAGAGCTTGGCCATTTAGATGTCATGCAAATCTGTGTGTGTGTAAGGTGCAGGTGCAAGCTCCTGACAAAGGTGTTCTCCAGTTTCAGTTTCTATCTGCCAGACACTTTGGAAATGTTTTCCTCTGGCATTCGCACCAAGAGTCGCAGAATACTTAACCCAGGAGCTCTGAGAATGGAACGGCAAGAGGTGTTCCGCTTACGTCATAAACAGTGCTCCAGAGCGCTTAGCAACGGGCACAACGAAACGTGTCTGTGGGATAGTGACCATTCCCGCCTAGTGCTGGCAATTCACGAGCACTGCCAAAAGGCAAAGGAAGGCGCTTAGCATCCGGCTTGTGCGCAAAGCTTTCAGACTGCCAGAGGACTGCAGCTGTGGTAAGCCCGCTTGCTCATTTGACGTTAGAAGGCGCCTGCAAGAACTTCACCTGCATCTGGTTTATGCTGCTACCTGTTGTTAGGCGACAACAAGAGCACATGTAGCAAATGCTTTTTCCTGACCCGTTTTGCTAGACCACGCTCTTTTGTGGCTCTTTAATGCTTGCCAAACTGCTATGTGCATGTTGCTGCTTCCATCTGACAAGGAGCACAGCCGTCTGACAGCAGCTTTCAACTTGCCTAAGAAAGAGCTTGGCCATTTAAGTGTGATGCAAATCTGTGTGTGTTTAAAGTGCAGGTGCAAGCTCCTGACAAAGGTTTTCTCCAGGTTCAGTTTCTCCCTGTCAGACACATTGGAAATGTTTTCCTCTGGCATTCGCGCCAAGAGTCGCAGATTGCTTAACCCAGGATCTCTGAGAATGGAACGGCAAGAGGTGCTCCGCTTACGTCATAAACAGTGCTCCAGAGCGCTTAGCAACGGGCACAACGAAACGTGTCTGTGGGATAGTGACCATTCCCGCCTAGTGCTGGCAATGCACGAGCACTGCCAAAAGGCAAAGGAAGGCGCTTAGCATCCGGCTTGTGTGCAAAGCTTTCAGACTGCCAGAGGACTGCAGCTGTGGTAAGCCCGCTTGCTCATTTGACGTTAGATGTCGCCTGCAAGAACTCCACCCGCATCTGGTTTATGCTGCTACCTGTTGTTAGGCGACAAGAAGGGCACAAGTTGCAAATGCTTTTTCCTGCCTCATTTTGCTAGACCACGCTCTTCTGTGGCTCTTTAGTTCTTGCCAAACTCCTATGTGCATGCTTCTGCTTCCATCTGACAAGGAGCACAACCTTCTGACAGCAGCTTTCAACTTGTCTAAAGAAGAGCTTGGCCATTTAGATGTGATGCAAATCTGTGTGTGTGTAAGGTGCAGGTGCAAGCTCCTGACAAAGGTGTTCTCCAGTTTCAGTTTCTATCTGCCAGACACATTGGAAATGTTTTCCTCTG
Organism: Poecile atricapillus; assembly: GCF_030490865.1. Lineage (NCBI taxonomy): Eukaryota > Metazoa > Chordata > Aves > Passeriformes > Paridae > Poecile > Poecile atricapillus. The sequence goes on along the minus strand of NC_081262.1, from coordinate 22,768 downwards.
GCATTCGCACCAAGAGTCGCAGAATACTTTACCCAGGAGCTCTGAGAATGAAACGGTAAGAGGTGTTCCGCTTACGTCATAAACAGTGCTCCAGAGCGCTTAGCAACGGGCACAACGAAACGTGTCTGTGGGATAGTGACCATTCCCGCCTAGTGCTGGCAATTCACGAGCACTGCCAAAAGGCAAAGGAAGGCGCTTAGCATCCGGCTTGTGTGCAAAGCTTTCAGACTGCCAGAGGACTGCAGCTGTGGTAAGCCCGCTTGCTCATTTGATGTTAGATGTCGCCTGCAAGAACTCCACCCGCATCTGGATTATGCTGCTACCTGTTGTTAGGCGACAACAAGGGCACAAGTCGCAAATGCTTTTTCCTGCCTCATATTGCTAGACCACGCTCTTCTGTGGCTCTTTAGTTCTTGCCAAACTGTTATGTGCGTGCTGCTGCTTCCATCTGACAAGGAGCACAGCCTTCTGACGGCAGCTTTCAACTTGTCTAAGGAAGAGCTTGGCCATTTAGATGTGATGCAAATCTGTGTGTGTGTAAAGTGCAGGTGCAAGCTCCTGACAAAGGTTTTCTCCAGGTTCAGTTTCTCCCTGTCAGACACATTGGAAATGTTTTCCTCTGGCATTCTCGCCAAGAGTCGCAGATTGCTTAACCCAGGATCTCTGAGAATGGAACGGCAAGAGGTGCTCCGCTTACGTCATAAACAGTGCTCCAGAGCGCTTAGCAACGGGCACAACGAAACGTGTCTGTGGGATAGTGACCATTCCCGCCTAGTGCTGGCAATGCACGAGCACTGCCAAAAGGCAAAGGAAGGCGCTTAGCATCCGGCTTGTGTGCAAAGCTTTCAGACTGCCAGAGGACTGCAGCTGTGGTAAGCCCGCTTGCTCATTTGACGTTAGAAGGCGCCTGCAAGAACTTCACCGGCATCTGGTTTATGCTGCTACCTGTTGTTAGGCGACAACAAGAGCACATGTAGCAAATGCTTTTTCCTGACCCGTTTTGCTAGACCACGCTCTTTTGTGGCTCTTTAATGCTTGCCAAACTGCTATGTGCATGTTGCTGCTTCCATCTGACAAGGAGCACAGCCGTCTGACAGCAGCTTTCAACTTGCCTAAGAAAGAGCTTGGCCATTTAAGTGTGATGCAAATCTGTGTGTGTGTAAAGTGCAGGTGCAAGCTTCTGACAAAGGTTTTCTCCAGGTTCAGTTTCTCCCTGTCAGACACATTGGAAATGTTTTCCTCTGGCATTCGCACCAAGAGTCGCAGATTGCTTAACCCAGGATCTCTGAGAATGGAACGGCAAGAGGTGCTCCGCTTACGTCATAAACAGTGCTCCAGAGCGCTTAGCAACGGGCACAACGAAACGTGTCTGTGGGATAGTGACCATTCCCGCCTAGTGCTGGCAATGCACGAGCACTGCCAAAAGGCAAAGGAAGGCGCTTAACATCAGGCTTGTGCGCAAAGCTTTCAGACTGCCAGAGGACTGCAGCTGTGGTAAGCCCGCTTGCTCATTTGACGTTAGAAGGCGCCTGCAAGAACTTCACCTGCATCTGGTTTATGCTGCTACCTGTTGTTAGGCGACAACAAGAGCACATGTAGCAAATGCTTTTTCCTGACCCGTTTTGCTAGACCACGCTCTTTTGTGGCTCTTTAATGCTTGCCAAACTGCTATGTGCATGTTGCTGCTTCCATCTGACAAGGAGCACAGCCGTCTGACAGCAGCTTTCAACTTGCCTAAGAAAGAGCTTGGCCATTTAAGTGTGATGCAAATCTGTGTGTGTTTAAAGTGCAGGTGCAAGCTCCTGACAAAGGTTTTCTCCAGGTTCAGTTTCTCCCTGTCAGACACATTGGAAATGTTTTCCTCTGGCATTCTCGCCAAGAGTCGCAGATTGCTTAACCCAGGATCTCTGAGAATGGAACGGCAAGAGGTGCTCCGCTTACGTCATAAACAGTGCTCCAGAGCGCTTAGCAACGGGCACAACGAAACGTGTCTGTGGGATAGTGACCATTCCCGCCTAGTGCTGGCAATGCACGAGCACTGCCAAAAGGCAAAGGAAGGCGCTTAGCATCCGGCTTGTGTGCAAAGCTTTCAGACTGCCAGAGGACTGCAGCTGTGGTAAGCCCGCTTGCTCATTTGACGTTAGATGTCGCCTGCAAGAACTCCACCCGCATCTGGTTTATGCTGCTACCTGTTGTTAGGCGACAAGAAGGGCACAAGTCGCAAATGCTTTTTCCTGCCTCATTTTGCTAGACCACGCTCTTCTGTGGCTCTTTAGTTCTTGCCAAACTCCTATATGCGTGCTGTTGCTTCCATCTGACAAGGAGCACAACCTTCTGACAGCAGCTTTCAACTTGTCTAAGGAAGAGCTTGGCCATTTAGATGTGATGCAAATCTGTGTGTGTGTAAGGTGCAGGTGCAAGCTCCTGACAAAGGTGTTCTCCAGTTTCAGTTTCTATCTGCCAGACACTTTGGAAATGTTTTCCTCTGGCATTCGCACCAAGAGTCGCAGAATACTTAACCCAGGAGCTCTGAGAATGGAACGGCAAGAGGTGTTCCGCTTACGTCATAAACAGTGCTCCAGAGCGCTTAGCAACGGGCACAACGAAACGTGTCTGTGGGATAGTGACCATTCCCGCCTAGTGCTGGCAATGCACGAGCACTGCCAAAAGGCAAAGGAAGGCGCTTAACATCAGGCTTGTGCGCAAAGCTTTCAGACTGCCAGAGGACTGCAGCTGTGGTAAGCCCGCTTGCTCATTTGACGTTAGAAGGCGCCTGCAAGAACTTCACCTGCATCTGGTTTATGCTGCTACCTGTTGTTAGGCGACAACAAGAGCACATGTAGCAAATGCTTTTTCCTGACCCGTTTTGCTAGACCACGCTCTTTTGTGGCTCTTTAATGCTTGCCAAACTGCTATGTGCATGTTGCTGCTTCCATCTGACAAGGAGCACAGCCGTCTGACAGCAGCTTTCAACTTGCCTAAGAAAGAGCTTGGCCATTTAGGTGTGATGCAAATCTGTGTGTGTTTAAAGTGCAGGTGCAAGCTTCTGACAAAGGTTTTCTCCAGGTTCAGTTTCTCCCTGTCAGACACATTGGAAATGTTTTCCTCTGGCATTCGCAGCAAGAGTCGCAGATTGCTTAACCCAGGAGCTCTGAGAATGGAACGGCAAGAGGTGCTCCGCTTACGTCATAAACAGTGCTCCAGAGCGCTTAGCAACGGGCACAACGAAACGTGTCTGTGGGATAGTGACCATTCCCGCCTAGTGCTGGCAATGCACGAGCACTGCCAAAAGGCAAAGGAAGGCGCTTAACATCAGGCTTGTGCGCAAAGCTTTCAGACTGCCAGAGGACTGCAGCTGTGGTAAGCCCGCTTGCTCATTTGACGTTAGAAGGCGCCTGCAAGAACTTCACCTGCATCTGGTTTATGCTGCTACCTGTTGTTAGGCGACAACAAGAGCACATGTAGCAAATGCTTTTTCCTGACCCGTTTTGCTAGACCACGCTCTTTTGTGGCTCTTTAATGCTTGCCAAACTGCTATGTGCATGTTGCTGCTTCCATCTGACAAGGAGCACAGCCGTCTGACAGCAGCTTTCAACTTGCCTAAGGAAGAGCTTGGCCATTTAGGTGTGATGCAAATCTGTGTGTGTTTAAAGTGCAGGTGCAAGCTCCTGACAAAGGTTTTCTCCAGGTTCAGTTTCTCCCTGTCAGACACATTGGAAATGTTTTCCTCTGGCATTCGCGCCAAGAGTCGCAGATTGCTTAACCCAGGAGCTCTGAGAATGGAACGGCAAGAGGTGCTCCGCTTACGTCATAAACAGTGCTCCAGAGCGCTTAGCAACGGGCACAACGAAACGTGTCTGTGGGATAGTGACCATTCCCGCCTAGTGCTGGCAATGCACGAGCACTGCCAAAAGGCAAAGGAAGGCGCTTAGCATCCGGCTTGTGTGCAAAGCTTTCAGACTGCCAGAGGACTGCAGCTGTGGTAAGCCCTCTTGCTCATTTGACGTTAGATGTCGCCTGCAAGAACTCCACCCGCATCTGGTTTATGCTGCTACCTGTTGTTAGGCGACAAGAAGGGCACAAGTCGCAAATGCTTTTTCCTGCCTCATTTTGCTAGACCACGCTCTTCTGTGGCTCTTTAGTTCTTGCCAAACTCCTATGTGCGTGCTTCTGCTTCCATCTGACAAGGAGCACAACCTTCTGACAGCAGCTTTCAACTTGTCTAAGGAAGGGCTTGGCCATTTAGATGTGATGCTAATCTGTGTGTGTGTAAGGTGCAGGTGCAAGCTCCTGACAAAGGTGTTCTCCAGTTTCAGTTTCTATCTGCCAGACACATTGGAAATGTTTTCCTCTGGCATTCGCACCAAGAGTCGCAGAACACTTTACCCAGGAGCTCTAAGAATGAAACGGTAAGAGGTGTTCCGCTAATGTCATAAACAGTGCTCCAGAGCGCTTAGCAACGGGCACAACGAAACGTGTCTGTGGGATAGTGACCATTCCCGCCTAGTGCTGGCAATTCACGAGCACTGCCAAAAGGCAAAGGAAGGCGCTTAGCATCCGGCTTGTGTGCAAAGCTTTCAGACTGCCAGAGGACTGCAGCTGTGGTAAGCCCGCTTGCTCATTTGATGTTAGATGTCGCCTGCAAGAACTCCACCCGCATCTGGTTTATGCTGCTACCTGTTGTTAGGCGACAAGAAGGGCACAAGTCGCAAATGCTTTTTCCTGCCTCATATTGCTAGACCACGCTATTCTGTGGCTCTTTAGTTCTTGCCAAACTGTTATGTGCGTGCTGCTGCTTCCATCTGACAAGGAGCACAGCCTTCTGACAGCAGCTTTCAACTTGTCTAAGGAAGAGCTTGGCCATTTAGATGTGATGCAAATCTGTGTGTGTGTAAAGTGCAGGTGCAAGCTCCTGACAAAGGTGTTCTCCAGTTTCAGTTTCTATCTGCCAGACACATTGGAAATGTTTTCCTCCGGCATTCACGCCAAGAGTCGCAGATTGCTTAACCCAGGAGCTCTGAGAATGGAACGGCAAGAGGTGCTCCGCTTACGTCATAAACAGTGCTCCAGAGCGCTTAGCAACGGGCACAACGAAACGTGTCTGTGGGATAGTGACCATTCCCGCCTAGTGCTGGCAATGCACGAGCACTGCCAAAAGGCAAAGGAAGGCGCTTAACATCAGGCTTGTGCGCAAAGCTTTCAGACTGCCAGAGGACTGCAGCTGTGGTAAGCCCGCTTGCTCATTTGACGTTAGAAGGCGCCTGCAAGAACTTCACCTGCATCTGGTTTATGCTGCTACCTGTTGTTAGGCGACAACAAGAGCACATGTAGCAAATGCTTTTTCCTGACCCGTTTTGCTAGACCACGCTCTTTTGTGGCTCTTTAATGCTTGCCAAACTGCTATGTGCATGTTGCTGCTTCCATCTGACAAGGAGCACAGCCGTCTGACAGCAGCTTTCAACTTGCCTAAGGAAGAGCTTGGCCATTTAGGTGTGATGCAAATCTGTGTGTGTTTAAAGTGCAGGTGCAAGCTCCTGACAAAGGTTTTCTCCAGGTTCAGTTTCTCCCTGTCAGACACATTGGAAATGTTTTCCTCTGGCATTCGCGCCAAGAGTCGCAGATTGCTTAACCCAGGATCTCTGAGAATGGAACGGCAAGAGGTGCTCTGCTTACGTCATAAACAGTGCTCCAGAGCGCTTAGCAACGGCCACAACGAAACGTGTCTGTGGGATAGTGACCATTCCCGCCTAGTGCTGGCAATGCACGAGCACTGCCAAAAGGCAAAGGAAGGCGCTTAGAATCCGGCTTGTGTGCAAAGCTTTCAGACTGCCAGAGGACTGCAGCTGTGGTAAGCCCGCTTGCTCATTTGACGTTAGATGTCGCCTGCAAGAACTCCACCCGCATCTGGTTTATGCTGCTACCTGTTGTTAGGCGACAAGAAGGGCACAAGTCGCAAATGCTTTTTCCTGCCTCATTTTGCTAGACCACGCTCTTCTGTGGCTCTTTAGTTCTTGCCAAACTCCTATGTGCGTGCTTCTGCTTCCATCTGACAAGGAGCACAACCTTCTGACAGCAGCTTTCAACTTGTCTAAGGAAGAGCTTGGCCATTTAGATGTGATGCAAATCTGTGTGTGTGTAAGGTGCAGGTGCAAGCTCCTGACAAAGGTGTTCTCCAGTTTCAGTTTCTATCTGCCAGACACATTGGAAATGTTTTCCTCTGGCATTCGCACCAAGAGTCGCAGAATACTTTACCCAGGAGCTCTGAGAATGAAACGGTAAGAGGTGTTCCGCTTACGTCATAAACAGTGCTCCAGAGCGCTTAGCAACGGGCACAACGAAACGTGTCTGTGGGATAGTGACCATTCCCGCCTAGTGCTGGCAATTCACGAGCACTGCCAAAAGGCAAAGGAAGGCGCTTAGCATCCGGCTTGTGTGCAAAGCTTTCAGACTGCCAGAGGACTGCAGCTGTGGTAAGCCCGCTTGCTCATTTGACGTTAGATGTCGCCTGCAAGAACTTCACCTGCATCTGGTTTATGCTGCTACCTGTTGTTAGGCGACAACAAGAGCACATGTAGCAAATGCTTTTTCCTGACCCGTTTTGCTAGACCACGCTTTTTTGTAGCTCTGTAGTGCTTGCCAAACTGCTATGTGCATGTTGCTGCTTCCATCTGACAAGGAGCACAGCCGTCTGACAGCAGCTTTCAACTTGCCTAAGAAAGAGCTTGGCCATTTAGGTGTGATGCAAATCTGTGTGTGTTTAAAGTGCAGGTGCAAGCTTCTGACAAAGGTTTTCTCCAGGTTCAGTTTCTCCCTGTCAGACACATTGGAAATGTTTTCCTCTGGCATTCGCGCCAAGAGTCGCAGATTGCTTAACCCAGGAGCTCTGAGAATGGAACGGCAAGAGGTGCTCCGCTTACGTCATAAACAGTGCTCCAGAGCGCTTAGCAACGGGCACAACGAAACAGTGTGCGGGATAGTGACCATTCCCGCCTAGTGCTGGCAATGCACGAGCACTGCCAAAAGGCAAAGGAAGGCGCTTAGCATCCGGCTTGTGCGCAAAGCTTTCAGACTGCCAGAGGACCGCAGCTGTGGTAAGCCCACTTGCTCATTTGACGTTAGATGTCGCCTGCAAGAACTCCACCCGCATCTGGTTTATGCTGCTACCTGTTGTTAGGCGACAAGAAGGGCACAAGTCGCAAATGCTTTTCCTGCCTCATTTTGCTAGACCACGCTCTTCTGTGGCTCTTTAGTTCTTGCCAAACTCCTATGTGCGTGCTGTTGTTTCCATCTGACAAGGAGCACAACCTTCTGACAGCAGCTTTCAACTTGTCTAAGGAAGAGCTTGGCCATTTAGATGTCATGCAAATCTGTGTGTGTGTAAGGTGCAGGTGCAAGCTCCTGACAAAGGTGTTCTCCAGTTTCAGTTTCTATCTGCCAGACACATTGGAAATGTTTTCCTCTGGCATTCGCAGCAAGAGTCGCAGAATACTTAACCCAGGAGCTCTGAGAATGGAACGGCAAGAGGTGTTCCGCTTACGTCATAAACAGTGCTCCAGAGCGCTTAGCAACGGGCACAACGAAACGTGTCTGTGGGATAGTGACCATTCCCGCCTAGTGCTGGCAATGCACGAGCACTGCCAAAAGGCAAAGGAAGGCGCTTAACATCCGGCTTGTGCGCAAAGCTTTCAGACTGCCAGAGGACTGCAGCTGTGGTAAGCCCGCTTGCTCATTTGACGTTAGAAGGCGCCTGCAAGAACTTCACCTGCATCTGGTTTATGCTGCTACCTGTTGTTAGGCGACAAGAGCACATGTAGCAAATGCTTTTTCCTGACCCGTTTTGCTAGACCACGCTCTTTTGTGGCTCTTTAATGCTTGCCAAACTGCTATGTGCATGTTGCTGCTTCCATCTGACAAGGAGCACAGCCTTCTGACAGCAGCTTTCAACTTGCCTAAGGAAGAGCTTGGCCATTTAGGTGTGATGCAAATCTGTGTGTGTTTAAAGTGCAGGTGCAAGCTCCTGACAAAGGTGTTCTCCAGGTTCAGTTTCTCCCTGTCAGACACATTGGAAATGTTTTCCTCTGGCATTCGCGCCAAGAGTCGCAGATTGCTTAACCCAGGATCTCTGAGAATGGAACGGCAAGAGGTGCTCCGCTTACGTCATAAACAGTGCTCCAGAGCGCTTAGCAACGGGCACAACGAAACGTGTCTGTGGGATAGTGACCATTCCCGCCTAGTGCTGGCAATGCACGAGCACTGCCAAAAGGCAAAGGAAGGCGCTTAGCATCCGGCTTGTGTGCAAAGCTTTCAGACTGCCAGAGGACTGCAGCTGTGGTAAGCCCGCTTGCTCATTTGACGTTAGATGTCGCCTGCAAGAACTTCACCTGCATCTGGTTTATGCTGCTACCTGTTGTTAGGCGACAAGAAGGGCACATGTAACAAATGCTTTTTCCTGCCCCGTTTTGCTAGACCACGCTCTTTTGTGGCTCTGTAGTGCTTGCCAAACTGCTATGTGCGTGCTGCTGCTTCCATCTGACAAGGAGCACAGCCTTCTGACAGCAGCTTTCAACTTGTCTAAGGAAGAGCTTGGTAATTTAGATGTGATGCAAATCTGTGTGTGTGTAAGGTGCAGGTGCAAGCTCCTGACAAAGGTGTTCTCCAGTTTCAGTTTCTATCTGCCAGACACATTGGAAATGTTTTCCTCTGGCATTCGCACCAAGAGTCGCAGAATACTTTACTGAGGAGCTCTGAGAATGGAACGGCAAGAGGTGTTCCGCTTACGTCATAAACAGTGCTCCAGAGCGCTTAGCAATGGGCACAACGAAACGTGTCTGTGGGATAGTGACCATTCCCACCTAGTGCTGGCAATTCACGAGCACTGCCAAAAGGCAAAGGAAGGCGCTTAACATCCGGCTTGTGCGCAAAGCTTTCAGACTGCCAGAGGACTGCAGCTGTGGTAAGCCCGCTTGCTCATTTGACGTTAGAAGGCGCCTGCAAGAACTTCACCTGCATCTGGTTTATGCTGCTACCTGTTGTTAGGCGACAACAAGAGCACATGTAGCAAATGCTTTTTCCTGACCCGTTTTGCTAGACCACGCTCTTTTGTGGCTCTTTAATGCTTGCCAAACTGCTATGTGCATGTTGCTGCTTCCATCTGACAAGGAGCACAGCCGTCTGACAGCAGCTTTCAACTTGCCTAAGAAAGAGCTTGGCCATTTAAGTGTGATGCAAATCTGTGTGTGTTTAAAGTGCAGGTGCAAGCTCCTGACAAAGGTGTTCTCCAAATTCAGTTTCTCCCTGTCAGACACATTGGAAATGTTTTCCTCTGGCATTCGCGCCAAGAGTCGCAGATTGCTTAACCCAGGATCTCTGAGAATGGAACGGCAAGAGGTGCTCCGCTTACGTCATAAACAGTGCTCCAGAGCGCTTAGCAACGGCCACAACGAAACGTGTCTGTGGGATAGTGACCATTCCCGCCTAGTGCTGGCAATGCACGAGCACTGCCAAAAGGCAAAGGAAGGCGCTTAGCATCCGGCTTGTGTGCAAAGCTTTCAGACTGCCAGAGGACTGCAGATGTGGTAAGCCCGCTTGCTCATTTGACGTTAGATGTCGCCTGCAAGAACTCCACCCACATCTGGTTTATGCTGCTACCTGTTGTTAGGCGACAAGAAGGGCACAAGTCGCAAATGCTTTTTCCTGCCTCATTTTGCTAGACCACGCTCTTCTGTGGCTCTTTAGTTCTTGCCAAACTCCTATGTGCGTGCTTCTGCTTCCATCTGACAAGGAGCACAGCCTTCTGACAGCAGCTTTCAACTTGTCTAAGGAAGAGCTTGGCCATTTAGATGTGATGCAAATCTGTGTGTGTGTAAGGTGCAGGTGCAAGCTCCTGACAAAGGTGTTCTCCAGTTTCAGTTTCTATCTGCCAGACACATTGGAAATGTTTTCCTCTGGCATTCGCACCAAGAGTCGCAGAATACTTTACCCAGGAGCTCTGAGAATGAAACGGTAAGAGGTGTTCCGCTTACGTCATAAACAGTGCTCCAGAGCGCTTAGCAACGGGCACAACGAAACGTGTCTGTGGGATAGTGACCATTCCCGCCTAGTGCTGGCAATTCACGAGCACTGCCAAAAGGCAAAGGAAGGCGCTTAGCATCCGGCTTGTGTGCAAAGCTTTCAGACTGCCAGAGGACTGCAGCTGTGGTAAGCCCGCTTGCTCATTTGACGTTAGATGTCGCCTGCAAGAACTTCACCTGCATCTGGTTTATGCTGCTACCTGTTGTTAGGCGACAACAAGAGCACATGTAGCAAATGCTTTTTCCTGACCCGTTTTGCTAGACCACGCTTTTTTGTAGCTCTGTAGTGCTTGCCAAACTGCTATGTGCATGTTGCTGCTTCCATCTGACAAGGAGCACAGCCGTCTGACAGCAGCTTTCAACTTGCCTAAGAAAGAGCTTGGCCATTTAGGTGTGATGCAAATCTGTGTGTGTTTAAAGTGCAGGTGCAAGCTTCTGACAAAGGTTTTCTCCAGGTTCAGTTTCTCCCTGTCAGACACATTGGAAATGTTTTCCTCTGGCATTCGCGCCAAGAGTCGCAGATTGCTTAACCCAGGAGCTCTGAGAATGGAACGGCAAGAGGTGCTCCGCTTACGTCATAAACAGTGCTCCAGAGCGCTTAGCAACGGGCACAACGAAACAGTGTGCGGGATAGTGACCATTCCCGCCTAGTGCTGGCAATGCACGAGCACTGCCAAAAGGCAAAGGAAGGCGCTTAGCATCCGGCTTGTGCGCAAAGCTTTCAGACTGCCAGAGGACCGCAGCTGTGGTAAGCCCACTTGCTCATTTGACGTTAGATGTCGCCTGCAAGAACTCCACCCGCATCTGGTTTATGCTGCTACCTGTTGTTAGGCGACAAGAAGGGCACAAGTCGCAAATGCTTTTCCTGCCTCATTTTGCTAGACCACGCTCTTCTGTGGCTCTTTAGTTCTTGCCAAACTCCTATGTGCGTGCTGTTGTTTCCATCTGACAAGGAGCACAACCTTCTGACAGCAGCTTTCAACTTGTCTAAGGAAGAGCTTGGCCATTTAGATGTCATGCAAATCTGTGTGTGTGTAAGGTGCAGGTGCAAGCTCCTGACAAAGGTGTTCTCCAGTTTCAGTTTCTATCTGCCAGACACATTGGAAATGTTTTCCTCTGGCATTCGCAGCAAGAGTCGCAGAATACTTAACCCAGGAGCTCTGAGAATGGAACGGCAAGAGGTGTTCCGCTTACGTCATAAACAGTGCTCCAGAGCGCTTAGCAACGGGCACAACGAAACGTGTCTGTGGGATAGTGACCATTCCCGCCTAGTGCTGGCAATGCACGAGCACTGCCAAAAGGCAAAGGAAGGCGCTTAACATCCGGCTTGTGCGCAAAGCTTTCAGACTGCCAGAGGACTGCAGCTGTGGTAAGCCCGCTTGCTCATTTGACGTTAGAAGGCGCCTGCAAGAACTTCACCTGCATCTGGTTTATGCTGCTACCTGTTGTTAGGCGACAAGAGCACATGTAGCAAATGCTTTTTCCTGACCCGTTTTGCTAGACCACGCTCTTTTGTGGCTCTTTAATGCTTGCCAAACTGCTATGTGCATGTTGCTGCTTCCATCTGACAAGGAGCACAGCCTTCTGACAGCAGCTTTCAACTTGCCTAAGGAAGAGCTTGGCCATTTAGGTGTGATGCAAATCTGTGTGTGTTTAAAGTGCAGGTGCAAGCTCCTGACAAAGGTGTTCTCCAGGTTCAGTTTCTCCCTGTCAGACACATTGGAAATGTTTTCCTCTGGCATTCGCGCCAAGAGTCGCAGATTGCTTAACCCAGGATCTCTGAGAATGGAACGGCAAGAGGTGCTCCGCTTACGTCATAAACAGTGCTCCAGAGCGCTTAGCAACGGGCACAACGAAACGTGTCTGTGGGATAGTGACCATTCCCGCCTAGTGCTGGCAATGCACGAGCACTGCCAAAAGGCAAAGGAAGGCGCTTAGCATCCGGCTTGTGTGCAAAGCTTTCAGACTGCCAGAGGACTGCAGCTGTGGTAAGCCCGCTTGCTCATTTGACGTTAGATGTCGCCTGCAAGAACTTCACCTGCATCTGGTTTATGCTGCTACCTGTTGTTAGGCGACAAGAAGGGCACATGTAACAAATGCTTTTTCCTGCCCCGTTTTGCTAGACCACGCTCTTTTGTGGCTCTGTAGTGCTTGCCAAACTGCTATGTGCGTGCTGCTGCTTCCATCTGACAAGGAGCACAGCCTTCTGACAGCAGCTTTCAACTTGTCTAAGGAAGAGCTTGGTAATTTAGATGTGATGCAAATCTGTGTGTGTGTAAGGTGCAGGTGCAAGCTCCTGACAAAGGTGTTCTCCAGTTTCAGTTTCTATCTGCCAGACACATTGGAAATGTTTTCCTCTGGCATTCGCACCAAGAGTCGCAGAATACTTTACTGAGGAGCTCTGAGAATGGAACGGCAAGAGGTGTTCCGCTTACGTCATAAACAGTGCTCCAGAGCGCTTAGCAATGGGCACAACGAAACGTGTCTGTGGGATAGTGACCATTCCCACCTAGTGCTGGCAATTCACGAGCACTGCCAAAAGGCAAAGGAAGGCGCTTAACATCCGGCTTGTGCGCAAAGCTTTCAGACTGCCAGAGGACTGCAGCTGTGGTAAGCCCGCTTGCTCATTTGACGTTAGAAGGCGCCTGCAAGAACTTCACCTGCATCTGGTTTATGCTGCTACCTGTTGTTAGGCGAC